>NC_139163.1:7117926-7717926 GCF_964270905.1 Leucopleurus acutus
GCTGCAAAGGGCTGGGGCGTGCTGCACCGCTCGCATCTTTCATTGTCCAGTTTTCTCTCTCCTTACGTTCCCACCAGAAGTGTCAGGAGCTAAGGCAGAGATACAACAGACTCAACGTTCCCTCACTGCATTTGTGTTTCTAACTCCTTCTCACGACGGCCTCCTAAGCAGCCCGAAGCTTCCACAGGCTCTGCTTTCCTGCCTGATTACAACCCTCACGTGCTTTTTCATCTCCCCAAGGAGCCTGCGTTTCGATTTTGGTTAGCTTGCTGACAAGTTAAGCCATGAAGATACATGGGTAGGCAACTAGTGAATTTGATGGAAACTCTACCCACAGGCAAGCCCACAGGGCAGCTTTTGTGAGCTGTGCTGGCAGCTGCCGGTTCTCTAGTTGGTAAGGTTGGTGCTACCTTTATATATTTCCCCTCATTTTTTTATAAACAAACAGTGCTAGATATTAGAGACACTGCCCTCCAGTTGCTCATGTATTTATTAGTTGATACAAATGCCCGTTTTTAAAAAATAATTCAACAGCCATTCAGTAAACACCTACTGTAAGATGAGTTTGCTAAGTGCTGGTCCAATGTTGAATGTTGAACGATAGGGTCCCTTCTCTGAAGGAGCTTGTGATTTAACGAGGGAGGGAAATAGTCACTCACGCACACACACACACACACACACACACACACACACACACACACACACACATTGATAAGGTTGTGAAGGAAAAGAGCAAGTAAATAAAGTAATGAGGGGACTTTCTTAAGAAAGGACTATGTCTGGAGTGGAGGACAGAGCCCTGGGCAAAGGGTACTGGTTATGCCAGGGCTTTTGGGAGGGATGAAGGAGCATGGAACATTGAAGTAACTGAAAGAGCACAGAGCGGGAACTAGTTCTCAATGAGGCTGGAGATGTGATAAGAACCAGAAGATGCAGGAACTTAGAGAATGTTAAGAACCAGAGATTTCTGTTTCTTCTTTAGAACAGCTGTAATGAGATCAGATCGGGGGACACAATGGCAGATTTGGTTAAATTGATATGGCATGATGGGATTGGATGTGGCTTGGCTCCAGGAGATGGAGATGACAACAGAGAAGAGGGACAGGCATTAATGGACAGGATCTAGGAGGTAGGGGAGGTGTCAGGGGTGATTCACAGGAGAAACACACGATAGTGGAGCAGACATAAAGCTAAAAACCAAAGCTTTACGAAGGAACGCTATTTACTGCCAAGTTACCCAATAAAAGAATAATGACCTTCTTGTTGAAGTCAGGAAATAGAAAGCAATTCTCTTTCTTATTGAGATTTCATGTAAGTGGGAAAAGTTCGCACAAACTATAAGGAAATATCAAGATAGCCCAGTCAATTCTGATACTTTCAATCACAAAATTCTGTTCTCTACTGCCATTTCTATTTTGGGATCTAATTAATTATAAACATAGATACCAGATTGAACTTACATGTAGGCAGTTTAAGAAATAAAATATGACAGGCAGAATAGGACATTGCAATTATAATCTACCTGTCAAAGTGCTTTGAGGATGAAAGTCAAGTGATTTCTGTCCTCGGAGGGCATGAAAAATTATTTGGAAGCAAGCCATTTAGAACTTTCCATCTAAAATACGGATACATTCAGAGCATTTATTTACATACTTTAAAATATATAAAACAGTATTTTATAGTGATATAAGTACGTAAAGAATTTGTGAAATAATACATAAAATCATGCAAAAATATCAAACTTGAGGTTAGGGGGCTTCTTCTGGGGAGTGAGACAATGCAATGGGCTAGATATATATGGCTAGATATATGGCTTTATCTACATTTTTTTTAAGTTAAAAAATAGTAAAAATATCAAAAACATATAGATCAAAATGTTAATAACTAGTAAATCTAAGATTCTAAGACTCTAATGTGGTGCCTATTATTTTCCATATTTTCTGCACATTTGAAATATTTTATTATTAAATGTTTACAAAATTTAAAAATGAATTTTTGTGTTTATCATAGCATGGTGATAGGAACTATCTCATGGTTTGGAGAGGCCAGACATTCTGTTTCCTAACTTCTTCTAGACAAGGTTTTTAATCCTAGTGTTTTTATTTTTGTTTCTTCTCTTTGAAAAGACATATTAAGCTAAACAAATGATGGAATTATTTGCTGCTTTCAGTGGTAAATAATGATACAGTAATTTCATGGAGATGATAACTGGTAATAATAAGTTATAAAGGCAGCGTTTTTAGGTTATTTTACTTTTCTTTGTTTTGATGAAGAGAATAGTAACATGTTGTATGGTAGGAAAAGGGCTGGATTTTTTTTTTTTTTTTTTTTTTTTTTTTTTGCGGTACGCGGGCCTCTCACTGTTGTGGCCTCTCCCGTTGCGGAGCACAGGCTCCAGACGCGCAGGCTCAGCGGCCATGGCTCACGGGCCCAGCCACTCCACAGCATGTGGGATCCTCCCGGACCGGGACACGAACCCGTGTCCCCTGCATCAGCAGGCGGACTCTCAACCACTGCGCCACCAGGGAGGCCCCAAGGGCTGGATTTTTAAGCCAGAATACTAGTCCTCATTTACCCTTTTATACAAAGTAAGTGTCTTAATTTCAGCAAATCAAATGACTTGTATTGTCCTTATTTTCTTTAGCTGTAAGGAAGAAAAGATTGGGAGTTAATGTTTTTATGTTATGGTCTGGCTTTTACGTCCCAGGGTTATGTTCCTGTTTTGCTTATGGTGATACTACCGTATCTCATGGTAACAGTACCATACCAACATGACCATACTTCGTAAATTTTGTTTTAATGTAGTTAAAAATACTTTTTTTATTGATGAAAAATGCAGACACACATATGACACACATGTGGAAAAGTGCACAAATCATAAATGTACAATTTGACCAGAGTTTAGGTCAAGATTTGGAACATCACCAGTGCGCTGTCTTCCACCCCCTTCTGGTCACATCCCTGCCACTCAGGCAATTTCTATCCTGCATTCCAACATCATAGATGAGCTTTGCCGGTATACAACTCAATATGTGCCTGATGTTTTTTGCTCATCAATATATTCGGGGAATCATCGTAGTTATTGTAGTTGTTAATTGCTCTTATTCATTAGGATGTAACAAAGACTGGCAAACGTTTTTTGTAAAGCGCAAGATTGTAAACAGTTTCAGCTTTGTGAGCTCTTTGGCTTTACATGAAGAACCCAAAGAAACAGTACAACTTTATCTATCTGTCTACCTATCTTTCTGTCTATCTATCCATCTGATAATTACTAAAAAAGGAATGCTCAAAGTGATTCATTGGGGAGCAGGAAGAATATATTAGACCTTGATTGATATTTACTTTATATTTTTAATTTTATTTTGATGAGATAAAAATTCATTAAAAGATGTTAAGTCCTATAACTTTTATTTTCAGAACATTATGGTATCAGAATACATTAACATACTCAGAAAGTGCTAAAACCTCATTAATATTGGGGACATTAAATATACCTGTCTCAGTGATAGTCAGGTTCAATAGACAAACAAGTAGCAAAGATAGAAGGAACTTAATCTATATAACAATTACAAAATGGAAAAGAAATCTTGATAAATCCTAAAAATTTGCCATCATAAAGACCAAATTGTGTAATAGAAGCCATAATGTTACAGAATCAGAAATAGACAAGGGAATATGAAGAATTCTGATACAAGAGTCCCACCCAAGTCTAATCTAATCAGGCTCTGGAGTGGGGCTGAGGTATCTCATACTTTGAGAGCAGCCTGAGTGTACCCTGAGTTGAGAATCACTGCTTTTTGTCTCATTGTGCTTTCCACGTACATTTTTATTATTGTACGTTTTCCAGAGGGCAGGCACGTGACCAGGACCATTTATGTCATTGTGTAGGTTCGTAGTTAAGGTTTGATTCTCTGTTACTGTGGAAGTAGTACATTAGTTACAACAAATAGGTAAAAATTCTAGCATTGTATTTTGAAATATGTGAGAAAAAAAATTTGTGAATGTAGCAGCTCCTGTAAATGAATTAAACATTCATTTAAAAGCCATTCAAGAAAAATAACACCAATAAATAAAGAATTAGATGGGAGGAATCAATAAATACAGAAGCAAAAATGAGTGAATTAGAAAATGAGAGAACGTTAGACTTTCTTGATAAAACAAAAGGCAAAAGATAAACTCAAATCTTGAAAAGACCAACAAAATAAATGTTTTTGTTTTTATTTCAACTCTGTTCCAAAAAGGAGAAAACACAATGTTACAAACGTAAAGAAAATGTAACTACAGATTTGGGGGATTTAAAATATTGTACGAATATATCATGAACAATGTAAGAATTGTATTATGTAAAAACATAATACAATTATGTTGATAATAATTATATAATTACTGGTCACCTGCTATATATAGTCACATAATTCTCAGCATAGCTGTAGGACTGGTTTTTATTATCCCTTTTTTTTTTTTTTTTTTTTTTTGTCGTACGCGGGCCTTTCACTGTTGTGGCCTCTCCCGTTGCGGAGCACGGGCTCCGGACGCGCAGGCTCAGTGGCCATGGCTCAGGGGCCCAGCCGCTCCGCGGCATGTGGGATCCTCCCGGACCGGGGCACGAACCCGTGTCCCCTGAATTGTCAGGCGGACTCTCAACCACTGCACCACCAGGGAAGCCCTATTATCCCTTTTAAATCAAATCTTAGGTTAAGTTACCTACTTCTGGTAACAAGGTAGCAAAATCAGTTATCAAACTCAGGCTGTCGAATCCCGGAAGCTCTTAGCCACTTTGCAATATTGTCTTTTAAAAGGAATAAATTATAAACTGATAATGGAAAAAATAAGGTTTTTTTCCTGTCAAACTAACTCCTTTTACTGAAGAGACTCCCTATTCTGTGATCACAAGTGCTTGAGAACCAAGTCAATAGGTCCTGATACAGACTAATTCTTGTTCATTACTGATTTCCTTTGGGCATAGCTCTGTGTTTTTACTATAAACTCTTGTTACTATGTAAGGGAAGCTTTAGTTGCTTGTTCTTCTTTCTAAGTTCAAAGGGCAAGCTAATACTGAATATAAGATTGAGGTTTGTTTTCTTAAAGGAGGAAGAAAGAGATTGGCTCGAATGAAATTTTATTGACCCATCTTTTCCTTTTCTTAATATTTGTACTGAAGTGAATGGTAACCTATATATCACTACATTCTTAGTATTCATCCTTCTACAGAAAAGAATAGAAAGTTAGAATTATATTGAATGAAATGAAATGAGTTTACAGGGTTTTTTTTTTCTTTAGGGTCTTCCTCTATCAAAATAGAAAAAGGACACCACTGGTATTAGTACATTATATACAGTAATACTTGAAGTGAACTCGTTTATTTTTACTTCTTTTGGGTCTTGTTAGGCTTGTTTTAAAATAAAACACAACCTGGGGCTTCCCTGGTGGCGCAGTGGTTGAGAGTCCGCCTGCCGATGCGGGGGACGCGGGTTCGTGCCCCGGTCCGGGAAGATCCCACATGCCGCGGAGCGGCTGGGCCCGTGAGCCATGGCCGCTGAGCCTGCGCATCCGGAGTCTGTGCTCCGCAATGGGAGAGGCCACAGCAGTGAGAGGCCCGCGTACCGAAAAAAACCAAAAAAACAAAAATAAATAAATAAGTAAAACACAACCTTAAACGTGTATATAAACATGAGATATTCCACAGATTTTCACATGTGGCATAAAGAAAATAGCTTTATTTCTGCATAGTTGCATGTACCTGAATTGTGGTAAATACAATAACCAAGAAATTATCTAAGTGCCTATTTCTCCCCACATCCTAGAAGAAAAGGGAATGATCTTAGTCTGTTTTTACAAAAGTTTTGAGAATGACTTGACAGTTGTCACAAGGACTGCTATTTTCTCTTTCAGCTGGAGCAGCCATTTGTTTTACATTTCACAAAGCGACTCGACTCTGATTTTATCCCTTAACTTCACGTCCTATTCTCTTTAGGGATTCTAAATAGTGGTCAGAATTATTGGGGAATTATATTGATACTGTTGGAATCACCCCACAAAAATCCCTGAAGAGGTTTTCTGTTAAGAACATCAATCGCACTATTGACTTGGCTCCGGGTAAAATTGTGAGGTAAATCAGCAAATGAAGATTTAGAATCTTTGTTCTTTGATATTTATATTGGCGACAATGAGAGCCTGTGTGCGTTTCCGTGGGCCTCCGGAGAGCAAGAGCTGTTTTTCAGCCTTATCTTTGTACTCTAAGTATTTAGCAAGTGCATGGCAGTTATAGGGGGGTCAATATATATTTGTTGAAAAAAATGTATGAAAGTTCGCAGAAAGATACTTGTATCATTACATTGAAGACTTCAAATACAGTGATTATATGGTGCAATTTAAAAAGCCGGGCTCTGTTAAACATAATTTGTGTCTTGGGTGTTTTGTTGGTTTTGCAAGCAATTACTTTCTAGAAATCTCAAGCTGTACATTATTACGATTGAGATCCAAGAAATAGAACTTTTTCAGTTCTCAGCTGCTGTGTAAATACACATATTCTACACAACATATATTAAAATCCCTTTTAGTTCTTCTGTACAACTCAGATTCTTACATAAGGGAAGTTGACTTCTTTGGGAATGAAAATATATTTTGTTACTTTTCAGTGGAAATGTGTATACAATTATTTCATGACATTTAAAAATATGCTAATTCTTAGTGTTTTAAATTAAGCTTGTACATTGACATAGTTTAAAAGTCATTAGTATTAGAAGCCTTATAATAAAACTACCAGTCATTCACACTACGCCTCCCTCATCCCCATCTAGACAGTATATGTCAACTATTTTTGTTCTTATGTTAATTAGGTCTTTATTTCTAAGTACTGTGCTTTACTGCTTTAACACATTTCCATTTTAGGTATTATTTATTGGTTTCCTTCTATGATGGATGAAGATTTAGCTCATTATGCATCCCCCTCAATCACAAGTTTTCTCTTTCCATGCTTTGAATATTCCTACATTGCCTTTTTTGAAGCAATAGCCAGATTTTTATTAATGTTCCTGGTTGAACAAAGTGGTGGGTTCATGCACCTTTTAATTCTTCCTAGAGGAAGTGCTTGCCTCAGTTTTAGTATAGTTCCTTTTATGTTCCCTTCAATAACATTTTTTTTCGCAGTGCTCTAACATATGTGCTAAATGTCTGTCAAGGATATCTTCCAACTATTCAAATGTACCAAATGTTCTACCATTTCCCCCCGGGGGAAATCTCTTTCTAGAGATTTCTGTTCCAGTCTGGGCCAGGTGCTCTCCAGCACTACTGCACAGCCCTCGTCCTAGGTTCATCATCACCTCCTTCCTTGTAGGATACATTCTTGCTCTTGTTTCCTGGATCCTTTTTCTTGGTTCATTACCTCATTTTCTTTAATGACATCTTTATTGAGAGCCTGGTGGGTCTTTGCCTCCTCAACACAGAGACTATGGACATCTTTCTTCTACTACTTCACAGATTTTTCTACTTAATGCCTTAGCCTCCTGCTTTGCATTGATTCAGAAGTTGGCAAACCTCTTGAGAGGAGACTGGCTGTGTTGATACCCACCCAGCCTCCAGTTAGGACATTCCAGCTCCTTGTGGAAACCAGAATCTCTACTGCTCTTTTCTCCCTCTAGCTGTGACTTCTGCCTAAACCAAACCTGAATTCTCAGTGGCTTGGCAAATGTCCCCCCCTTCTAGTTTCAACTACTGTGACCTCTCTATTTTGTGCTTCATTTTTATGGTAGCCCTTGTTACCTTTCAGAAAAGAGGATGTGGATAAACACAGACAGCCCTTTCATAACCTGTCAAAAAGACAGGTTGAGCAAACTCCTTTGCCTGAGTGGTTTAAATATTGGATAGGAACCCAACTCTTGGGTGGTTTAGGTAAATCCAGACTGAAGGAAATGCAGGACAGCAGAGGAGTTCCAGCAATTTCTATCCTTTTTGTGTGCCGTCTGGGAACATAAGGTCAGAGGCAGTCTTCTCAGGTGGTTAAATCACAGTGCTAACAAGATAGAGATCCCTGAATGAGTTATTGAGCTTCTAGTGGGGAAACAACCTGTCTTCCATTACCAGATTGCATGCCCAAAGCTGGAGAGGTAACTTCCACACCCGACGCAGTGAGCCTGGAGGTGTGATTAGCACAAGCAAAACTGATGTCAACCAGGAAATGAGGGGAAATCTATGGTTAGTGAAGGTGAGTGGACCTTCTCAGATAAGTACCTGAGTACTAATTTCTCAACGTCAGCGAGGACTATTTACACCCCAAACAATATGAATCGTAGCAATACGTAGAGCCTCAAATATTTTTATTGTGTATACATTTGAACCGCGTGGGGGTTGGGATGGGTTGGGGGAAGATGCTGAAGCTGACCCAGATGCTGTATTAGGGCTCACATGTCTGGCTTTGAGGTGATTCTCTTGAGTTTGCCTGCAGGGGAGCTGTTGAGTAGATTTTGGCTCCAATAGAATTTATCTTTATCACTGCTTATTCTCTGATTAGTCAGCATTCCCCTAAATACTATAAGTAGCAAATCCTTTTTTGGTTGATAGTACTGGATATAGCCACGTTCTCTTCTTTATCTGTGATTTAGGCTGAAAACTTAAAAGTTCATTTATAATTTTTCATTAAACTTTCTGTGCATCTGTATTAGAATGATACAGAAGACCTAAGTAGACATTTCTCCAAAGAAGACATACGGAAGGACAACAGGCACATGAAAAGATGCTCAACACCGCTAATTATTAGAGAAATGCAAATCAAAACTGCAACGAGGTGTCACCTCACACCAGTCAGAATGGCCGTCATCAGAAAGTCTACAAATAATAAATGATGGAGAGGGTGTGGAGAAAAGAGAACCCTCCTACACCGTTGGTGAAAATGTAAATTGGTATAGCCACTATGGAAAATAGTATGGAGGTTCTTAAAAAACTAAAAATAGAGCTACCATAAGATCCAGTGATCCCACTACTGGGTATACATCTGGAAAAAACAAAAACTCTAATTTGAAAAGATACATGCACCCCAATGTTCATTGCAGCACTATTCACAATAGCCAAGACATGGAAGAAACCTAAGTGTCCATTGACAGATGAATGAATAAAGAAGATGTGGCACCTATATACACTGGGCTACTACTCGGCCTTAAAAAAGAACGAAGTATTGCCATTTGCAGCAACATGGATGGACCCAGAGAACATTATACTTAGTGAAGTAAGTCAGACAAAGACAAATACTATATGATATCACTTATATGTGGAATCTAAAAATAACACAGATGAATCTATATACAAAACAGAAACAGACTTACAGACATAGAAAACAAACTTACGGTTACCAAAGTGGAGAGGGAGGGAGAGAGAGACAAATTATGAGTATGGGATTAACAGATACAAACTACTACACATAAAATAGATAAGCAACCAGGATTTACTGTACAGCACTGGGAATTATACTCAATATCTTGCAATAACCTATCATGGAATATAACCTAAAAAAATAACTGAACACTTTGCTGTACACCTGAAACCAACACAATATATATATAGTTAATCAACTATAGTTAGTTAATCAACTATACTTCAATTAAAAAATCTGCCAACTATAAACTATACTTCAATTAAAAAATCTGCCAACTATAAACATATGTATCAAAAGAGGAGAGGTTGAAGTTGCCCTCAACTACATAGCTGTATATCATTGGGTTAATAGGAGCTTTCAGAGACAGTAAAAGCATCCCATGTCCCCCATAATGAAGGGAGGACGTAAGCACTGGACAGTGGGTCACAGCCTGTTGCTGGACCAGTGGCAAGAAGGACCGGGGTAGCAGGTGATTTCCCCCTGTAGCTGTGGATCTAGTGCCATGGAGGCCTGATGTGGCCACCTGAGCGCTGGCCTTGGCCTCTGGACGAAGAGCCTGACTGTGAACTTGCCAAAGACCGTCAGACTTGCTGACGGCTTCCTGATGTCTCTGGTGCAGGTGGGCACAACTGACTTTCCAGAATAAATCAGACAAAAATCTGAAGGACATTGGGGAGCAGGTAGTATTTTCTTATATATTTCCAGTTGCACGTTGGGACTTTGGAAGTACCACAGGGCATTGGAATTGATTTTTATGTATTTAATATGGGTGGTGTTAATGGCTTATAGGTTTCTGTAACGTTAGGCACAGCGAGAGGTGTCGGCCTTGAGCCGGTTTCAAAGGACTTGGGAAGAATGCTTTTGTATTATTTATTTTTGAGTCAGACTGAGAAATTTCTCTGTCAGTTATTTTAGTTTACGTGCATATGTGAAATCTTGAAAGATGAGAATTTCAGGTAATCATCATAAGATTTTTTGTGTTTTTAGGCAATTTATGTTGGTGTGCTTGGGATATTGGTGATAGAGACATTAGTGAAACATTCTTGGCGTGTCCTGCAAAAGTGCCTGTTCTCCAGTGCATTAGAGGCGATTTCTGTTAATAGAGTATATTTCCATAGAAGAGATTAGTTTGTGTTTACTCCAGTCTTTTTTATTCCAGATCGTTTGTGTAACCATCTCCATTTTTTCATGCTTTTGGGTTTTGGTTAACTCTGTCTGGTGCCTAAAAGTACCGTTTTTCAGATTCCTTCTCATCCAAACTCTGGGAAATGGAGAATTGAGATTTTTTTTTCTGAGTCAGGGTTTAGGATCTTGAAATGCTGAGTTTAAGTTTTGGAGAAGGGTAAAGATTACAATATACGGAGAAATGCATATCTAAGCGAAAGGTTTTAAAACTGAAACGAGAGGGTAAATGAATATGACCCCAAAAGCCAATCAGATGGTACAGAAAACATTGAGCAGGATAGTGGGAAAAAAACAAACCCTCAAATAAAAGAAATGGTAACAACGGAAGGAATACCCCAGTAATTCACAGGAACCATGCATTAGGACAGGAATTGTTTGTTCATTAAGACTTCACAGGTATTCAGGCCTGAGCCCAGAGTGTGGAACAGGCCAAAAGAATGGAAGGTTTTAGAAATATGATAATGGAAAAGGTACTTTTTTATTTTAACAGTGAGATATAATTTAAATACAAAATATATACCAATTTTAGGGTATAACGCTATGAGTTTACACACACACACACAGACACATGCACACACAGACACACACACACACACACACACACGCACACGCACACGTAAGCAACACCCAGGTAGGGAACATTTCCATCACCCTAGAAGGCTCCCCGATGCCTTCTCCCATTCACTATCTGGCCATTGATCAGTTTTCTCATTTCTATCACCATAGAATAGTTTGCCTGTTCTGAACTTCATAAGGGTGGGATTCTATAGCATGTATTTAGTGGGTGGATGAAGCCACTGTGGACATGTACATATCTTTCTGCTTCAAAGACACTCATTTTTCTAGGCTGTATACCTAGCAGTGGAACTGCTGGATCGTTAGGTGGACATACGGTTAGCCATTTGCCTATTTGCCTTTACACGTGAATTGGTTATTTGGATACATTTTTTGGTGGCGCACCTGTTTCATATTGCCTTTTGGCAATGTAAAAAATTACTGTTTTCTTATGGATTAGTTGGTATTTATCTCTTCTGGATGTGTTCTTTATCAAATAGAAGAATTGTGAGTGTTTTCTCCACTATTTTGCCTGTTAGTTATCACAATGATATATTTTGTTGACCAGAAATTCTTAATTTTAATGAACTCTGATTTATCATTTTTTTCTTTATAGTTAATGTATTTTTTGTCCTTTAAGAAAGTTTAACCTACCTCAAGTTCATAAAGATATTCTCCAAAGCTTTCTTCTAGAAGTCTGATCATTTTAACTTCCCATTTAGATTAATGACTCACCTCAAATTAATTTCTGTGTATGTGTGAGGTAGGGATCAAGGTTTCTTTTAATTTTTTAAAAGGATTACCCAAATTCTTGAACATCATTTGTTGAATGGGTCATTCTTTCCCCACTGAGTTGCATTCTGCCCTTGTTATAAATCAAGTAACGATATATAAATGTGTTTATCGCTATACTTTATTTTGTCCCATTGGTCAGTTTATTTACTTTTTGTACAAATCTCACACCGTCCATTTTCTAGTAAGTCATTAAAACTAGTAGCACGTATTTTCTGATATTATACTTCTACTTCAGGATTTTTCTTGGCTATTTCAGATCCTCCGCATTTTCATGTAAATTTTGGAATCAATTTGTTAATCTCTCTGAAAAACCTGAGAAAATTTGACAGGAATTGCATTGCATTTATCTGTCAACTTGGGGAGAATTTACAGAATTAACAGTTTTAATACATGGGCAGGGATCATCTCTCCATTTATTTACGTGTTCTTTAATTTTTCTCGGCAATGTATTGTAATTTTTGTTTAGAGGTCTTTCACATCTTGCCTTAGATCATTTTCCCCCAGCTATTAGGTACTTGTGATGTTATCGTAGGAGGTATCACTTGTAAAGTTTCATTTTGTAGTGTCTGTGGCTAGCTATTGTAGAAAAATTCATTCGACATATCTGTATTGACTTTGTATTCAGAGATTTTCCTAAATTCACTTGTTAATTCAAATAGTTTCTGTAGATTCTTTTTTATTTTGCCATTTTGAATAAACTTCACGTGGTCACTATGTGTTATCTTTTTGAATATATAGCTAGATTATGCGTATTAATTTTTTGAGGGATTGTTGAGTTTATATTCGCGAAGATATTGGCATATTATCTATGTGCATAATCATGCTATGAAAGACAATTTTACTCCTTCTTTTCCAATTTTCATACTTTTAATTTTTTCTTTTTTTATTGCGCTAGTTAAGATCACCATTACTATGTTGTGTGAAGGTGGTAAACATAGCATCCTTGCTTTGCCCTCAACCTCCAAGAAAACGAGTTCAGTATTTCAACATTAAGGTATTATTATTAGATTTTCTTTTTGAAAGTAATTTTATCAGATTTGAGGAGTTTCCTTGTACCTCTGTTTGCTGATATGTTTATTATAAATGAGTGTCGAATTTTTCAAATACTTATTTTCTGTATCTATTGAGGTAATGAATTGTATGTTTTTTCCCCTATATTCTGTTAATGTGGTCAATTACATTGATTTCGATTTTCAAATGTAACACAAAACTTGGAATAAATCTTCTTGGAATAATCTCACTTGGCTATGATGTGTGGGACTGTGTGTGTTGTGTGTGTTGCTAGTTTGTTTTAGTTAATTTTTTTAGATTTTATGTTCATGAGAGTATTGACATACTTTTTTTTCCTTGTAGTGCTCTTGCCAGGTTTTGATATGTAGTATGGCTATCCTTGACAAGGAAATAATTTGGAAAATAGTCTCATTTTTTTCTATTTTTTGGAAGAATTTATGCATTTCTTTATTGAATGTTTGCTAAAATGCCCCAGTGAAGACTTTGGATCCTGAGTTTTCTTTGTGATAAGAATTTTTAAGAGTGCACTCAATTTATTTAACAGGGATAGAACCTCCTATGTTCATAATGAGACAGGTCAAAAGTTGTGCTTGGCAATATGTTCATAAAAGCAAAAACAATTATACATACAAATACAAGCAAACACAAAGCAATAAAAATATATAGAAACAAAAATAGACAATAAGAAAATTAAAAATTCAGTAACAGAAGAATGGGTAGATAATTTGTGGCATGTACCTAACATTGAATATAATACTACCGTGAGTACATATGAACTAGACTTGCATGTATAAAAAGGAAGACTTGCTAGGAAAATACAAAGTTATGTGAGAAAGGTTAGTTGCAAAAGGCTATGTCCTTAGGGAAATATAGGATTCTGTATATTGTTAGGGATACAGATATGTACCTCTGTACCACACACATGTACATGCTATAGAACTCTAAGGAAGTGTGTGTACGTAGTAACTGCTGACTGAAGGATTCTTCCCGCTCTTCAATTCTGGGAAGTAAATAAAGAGAATAGGGTCAGGAAAATTCAAGAAAGGGGATATTCATGGCATTTATTTCTTATTTTAGAAAACTTTTAAACAAATATGACAACATTCTGTTAAACATGAGTGGGAGTATATGAGTTTTATTTAATTACTGGATGGACTTTCTGTATGTTTTAACTGTTTCATAATCATAAATTATTCTAAAGTGTAGCTGTGGCCCCATTTTCCCACTAGAGGTAGACATCTGTCCCTGGAACCAGAACGATGGTGAGGAGAGGTCACACGTACTACCTGCAGCTCATGAAATGAAATTGCAGTGACAGCTGACTGAGAAGGTGAAGCCCAGGTCTTGCATCTTGGGCCCTGGTGATCAGAGCCAAGTAAAACATCATTTTTGTCCTCTGCTTAGTAGATGCTGTATTTATTAGATGCTATACTTATTGGATATACTTGGAGATACGATTATACCATGCGGGAGAAATTCTGTCAGATTTAGAATCCCAAATATATGTATATGTAAATATATATGTAACATATGTGTATTGCATATGTAAATATGTGTATATGTTAATATATATGTATACAAGCAAGAACAGTGAGACAAATGCAACAAGATGACGTTTTACAGTTCCACACCTGGATTCAGAATAAAACTTGCTCCACGACAGGTTGGGGGAGACGCAGGTATTGGTAGAAGTGTAAAGCAGTCCTAAGGGAGTCAGAAGGTGGTGTTCAATTGTGAAAACGGCCATTGTAGGATGTCGAGGCGAGACTTTGTCTGGGGACTCCAGCAGGCTAAACTAGGGTCAGAAATTGGAAGGAGGGGAAATCTGATGTGAGAACCAGCCTGTGACAGAGGCATCTGTACTCACTTTTGTGTTCCCTCTCTGTTGATCTCAATTCATAAAACTATGTGAACTGTCTTGTTGAACTTTCCCCTAAATAGGGCCGTGTCAGTAGTGAGTCACTGCTGAGTGCATCTTTATTTTAACCTAAGTCTACGCTGGCGATGATAAAGACTTACGTTGTGCATAAAGCACTTAAAAACATCCCTTTGCCTTGAGCAATAAAAATGTTTGATGGTTATAACTCCCAAGGAGAAACTGTTGGAAACCATGGTTTCAACAGAAAACAACTGCTGAAAAGATAACAACTACATTTCTTTGAAAAAGTGCCAGGAAATTTGTTCATGGAAGAATTTTCTTGACTTTCTTTTTTTAGTCAGAATGATTCATGACGTGGGGAGGTAAGAATATTAAGAAAATATATTAAAAGTGAAATGAAAAATTGGTTCAGGTGAGAGAGTGACTTGTTAAAATTTTTAGGGATATATATGTATATAAGTAATATATATAAAATATGTAGTATATATATTAAAAATTTTTTTGCATAAAACTGACTCAGAGAAAAGAGAATGACTTTAGATCAATGTTTTTCAGATGAATTAAAGTGTTTGATACTACTGTTCCCTGTTGTTTGCTTTGTATCGGTAGACAAGATTAAAATAGATTGGAATGTGTCCCAAGACATAGAGTAATTTTGTTTCTGAAGCATTTTTCAAGTGTATGAGTGTTCCCGTGTGTATGTATATGGGTGCAAATGTATCTTGATGTAAAATGTATTCTTTGTTGTTTTAATTGAGGTATAATTTATGTACAGTAAAATGCATAAACATTAGAGGTATAGCGCAATGATATTTACATATATGTCTACACTTATGGAATCATCCCACAAAAAATTAGTGAAAATTTCCCTTTTCATAAAATGTGCCCTGTTGTTTTACAAGTTTATTGATCTTCCTATTTAAGCCTCTTCCTTTATTTGAACAATTTGCTGGTCTTTATCTCTGTTATCTGCCATCTTTCTATCCTCTCACTTCAGTGTGGGTATGTGTTTTTCTTCCTTAAAATAAGTGTAAAGTAATAGCTGGCATTCTTATTAATACCAGCTGAAGCTTTTATATTAATTAAGATATAATTCACATACCATAAAATTCACCCACTTAAAGTATGTGATATAATGGTTTTTAGTGAATTCACAGTATTTTGCACACAGATATAATGGTTTTTAGTGAATTCACAGTACTTTAGTGAATTCACAGTATTTTACCATTATCTGATTGCAGAACATTTTCATCACCTCAAAAGGAAACCTTGTCCTCATTAGCAATCATTCCACACACCCCTCACCCAACCCCTGGTAATTACTAATCAACTTTCTGTCTTTGTGGATTTGCCTATCCTGGACATTTCAAATAAATGAAACAGTGTAATTTGTGGCCTTTTGTGTCTCCCTTATCTCACTTAGCATAATGTTTTCAAGGTCCATGCACATTGCAGCATTTCTTTTTATGGCTGAATGCCATTCCATTGTATGCATATACTTTTTTGCTTACCTGCTTATCATGACATTTGGGTTGTTTCTACTTTTGGGCTACTACGAATAATGCTCCTATGAACATTTGTGCACAAGTTTATGGTGGAGATGTGTTTTTAGTTCTCTTGGTTCTATACCTAGGGGTGGAATTGCTAGGTCATATGGTAATTCTATAAATAACTTTTTTTTAAACATCTTTATTGGAGTATAATAGCTTTACAATGGTGTGTTAGTTTCTGCTGTATAACAAAGTGAATCAGCTATGCATACACATATATCCCCATATCCCCTCCCTCTTGTGTCTCCCTCCCACCTTCCCTAACCCTCCCCTCTAGTTGGTCACAAAGCACCGAGCTAATCCCCCCGTGCTATGCAGCTGCTTCCCACTAGCTATCTATTTTACGTTTGGTAGTGTATATGTGTCCATGCCACTCTCTCACTTCGTCCCAGCTTACCCTTCCCCCTCCCCGTGTCCTCAAGTCCATTGTCTACATCTGCGTCTTTATTCGTGTGCCCCTAGGTTCATCAGAACCATTTTTTTTTTAGATTCCATATATATGTGTTAGCATACGGTATTTGTTTTTCTCTTTCTGACTTACTTCACTCTGTATGACAGACTCTAGGTCCATCCACCTCACTACAAATAACTCAGTTTCGTTTCTTTTTATGGCTGAGTAATATTCCATTGTATATATGTGCCACATCTTCTTTATCCATTCATCTGTTGATGGACACTTAGGTTGCTTCCATGTCCTGGCTATTGTAAATAGAGCTGCAATGAATATCGTGGTACATGTCTCTTTTTGAATTACGGTTTCTCAGGGTCTATGCCCAGGAGTGGGATCGCTGGGTCATATGGTAGTTCTAGTTTTTAAGGACCCTCCATACTGTTCTCCACAGTGACCGTTTGAGTAATTGACAAACTGTTTCCGAAAGTGATTGCAGCACTTTGGCAAGAAGTAGTCTGTCACTGTGGTTTTGGTTCACGGTTACTTTCCTGCATAGCTAATAACGTGGAACATATTTTCATGTGAAACATTGTTTCAAGCGTTTGGTTGATTTCCAGAATTCTGGTAAAGTTGACAATTTTGCCAGTGTTTTCTTTGCTTTTAGGGAGGAGATGATTTTTTTGGAGGTTTTTGCTACTCCACTATTCCCAATGGTATCTTTCTTTTTTCTTCCCTCCATGAAGGCCTTTTATTTTTTTGTCTAAACTAGCTCACACAAGAGAATAGTAATTGTCAGTTACTGGGCTCTGGTAAATAACAGGTTACCTGCCATTTGACCAACACATGGTCAGCTTAAAATACAGGACCTGGTTTGTGTGTCTTGAAACATTCTTGCACCACAGGGGTAAATCAATTCTTTTTCATTCTTTTTCAGGCAATTCAAAGATCTCCATTCTTTGGTATCAGTTATAGAAAATTATTGTCAGGAAACCTAATGCCTTTGGTGGCGTTAGGCTTCCTTGACTGTTTTCTGACACCTGAAGTCTTGTTGCTGTCTTCACATTTGAAGCTGTCCAGCTTCCTCCTCTTCTTACTGACTGGCTTCGGGAGAGAAATGCGTTCACCAGTCAGCCCGGGCTGGGGGTTCTGACACTGGCTTAGACCTCGTCTACGGGAGCTCCCGGTACGCACTCTTGTTCCCTCCTGGGAGCGCGGGTGTCGCCACTGCATGCCCTCTCCCGCAAAGCCAGAGCAGGGCTGACAGCCTCTTGTTCGTTTTCCCTGCAGCGGAGCCCTGAAGTGCCCAAGTTTGTGTTTGCTGTCTTCCAATACCTCAGGGTGGGGCCAGCTTTCTGCACATGCTGGTGAGACATAGGCACAGGCTGTCACTCACTCGCCCCGGGGACTTATTTGGGGAGCCCGTCATGGGACGAGGTGAGGTGCTCGGAGCATTGGGGGTGCACAGGGGGTGCCTGGTGGGCCGGTTGGGGGGGTCTGCAGCACCAGGCACAGGGGGCTTAGAGGCTACGATCGGGAGTTTGGGTTTTATTCTAAAGATAACAGGAAGCTGCTGAGAGGTTTTCAGAGGAGGAATGACTTTAACTCACATGTGAGATACACATGGTGGACGGACGGTGAGAAGATGGCAAAGGACGAGGGAGACAGTATCAGCCGGTGGTACCCAAGAGGCTGTGAAGCATCGGGAGCTTTGTGATTGTTCAGGGCAGAGATGATGTCAGCCTGAACGAGGGTGAAGCCAGTGGACCTACAGAGAATCAGACAATTAAAAATGTGTTTGGGTGGGGGCGCTTCCCTGGTGGCACAGTGGTTGAGAGTCCGCCTGCCGATGCAGGGGACACGGGTTCGTGCCCCGGTCCGGGAAGATCCCATATGCCGCGGAGCGGCTGGGCCCGTGAGCCATGGCCGCTGAGCCTGCGCGTCCGGAGCCTGTGCTCCGCAACGGGAGAGGCCACAACAGTGAGAAGCCCGCGTACCGCAAAAAAAAAAAAAAAAAAAAAAAGGGAATAAAATGACCAGGACTTACTGAGGAATTCGAAAAAGGAAGAATGAAGGGGAAAATCTAGGTTTCTATTTTCAGCAACTTAAATCCACTTGGGCGGATGATGCTGCCATTTACTGAGATGGGCAAAACCTGGCAGGCAGGAGTTTGAGGACAATCAAACATTCTGTTTATTACTCTCCCACAGAGGAGGGCTTGGACCGAACTGGAAGCGCTTTCAGGCTCTAATATAAAATAGGGCTTTGTTCAGTGAGGGTTTGCTCAGGCTCAGTCCTTGACATAAGGGTGCCGTGTTTCCCCTGCCCGAGGCTGCCAGAGCCCTGGGAACCTACGCAGCTTTGCCCCCCACCCACAGCTATGCTAAGACGTGAAACACCGAGGCTAACTTTATGGTAATCTGTTCCTAGTCCCTGAAATAGTTTCTGTATTCACACGCGGTGCAGCTATTTCCACGGATGCAATCTTTCCTTTAGTTTTCTCCCCTTATTAAATCTAACTCTTCTCCTGAGAACTATTTTGGGCAAGCTCTTTGACCTCGACTGGAGAAGACCAGCTGTACAAGCAGATGAACCCAAAAGGCACTTAGGATGCCCAAGCCGCGTGTGGAGTGTGAGAGGATTCGGTTACAACACACTGGAGAGGGGAGGGACTTAACGGGGCGGGGGGCGGGGGTTAGTTGGCCAGCTCTCTTTACATCTTTATCACCAAACCAGCAGGTAAAAGGCAAATCTGTTTTCCTAAAAATGCACAATACAGAGTTATTAATGCACCAGATTGTATCTTTGCCTCATTGCAGCTGGCATGTTAATTGGCTGCGCTATTTCTGTAACGGCTGCTGGAAATTCTGCCCTTTCTCCATCCGCTTGGCCACCTCCTCTTCCACGGCGCGTCAGATGCATTTAGGGTTTGTCGCTGGCCCAAGATGTTGATGGGTGCCTCGTTCACTGGTGACGAAGCCTTCCTCCAGGGGCCACTCGGGAGACCGGGGGAAAACGAACCGCCCAAGGGAGATGGTTCTTAAGAACAGTTGGACAAAACAGCACTGGAGGCCTGGGCGGGTCTCTGCAGAGGTTGTTTAAGGCTGGGGTTTGCCAGATAGGATATGGGTCTCCCAGGAGCTAATTATCAGGAGCCAGCGAGCAGGTTCAGCAGCAGGTGAGCTGGGGCTTCTGTGAGATCAGGTGAAGCATCTCTGCAATTGCCTGGGAGGGGGAGGCCCGTGCAAAGCCCGGGGATGTTGATGGTCTCCTTAGTGATCACGAGGGCCTCTCCCGGCCTGGGTGTGGGCTCGTTCCCAGGAATCCAATCTACTTAAAGTCCTCGCTGGTCAGGCAAGGAGGAAGAAGCTGGACAGGGTGCAGCTCTGGGGTGCTTGCCGAGCTCCCCCTCTGCTCTGCCTTTCTGTGGTTCCTCGAAGCCCGCGTCAGGGGATGAGGCCTGTGTTCTGAACCTGCCCCTTCGCTTGTTATGTGAACTTGGGTAGCTCCTTTCCTCACTGGGCCCCAGCTGCCTGGCATCTGATGAAGTTGGGTGAGATTGTTTTCAAGAGTCCAACCAGTCCTTCTGTTCTCGGTTCCCCTGACGTCTTGGAATTTTTCTCCACCAACTTGCAGAGTCAGTGTCCTGCACGAGCTCGTGTGGAGAGGAAATCTCAGGGCGGGTGAGAGGGCCGACCCGTGTCTCTGCTTCTGGCTTCAAAGGTAAGAATTGCGTGTTGACGGATCTGTGTGTAAAACAGCCCAGTCAGAGGATGCAGCTGAGGACCCACTGTGCCCTGGGCGCCTGGAACAGCCGGGCATCCTGATTTGTTTCGACGATCACGTTTTGAAGTCAGCTTTCCCACTAACCCTTGATCTTTCGATTAGTGCCCGTCAGGAACTTTATTTTTAAAAATTGACCTTTCCGCTCAGATCCCCCTTAAAGGTCAATCAAATGCGTCCTAACACGTGAACATGTCCTAGAAGTTCGGCTTGTTTTCGTGTCCCTAGTAGTTATTTCCCTACTTTTATCAAAATGCACTTTTGTTTCTTATTCTCTGTGAAATGGGTTTTCCCTGCTACATTTTAAGGAAGCCTTTCTCCATTTATAAAAGAACCAGCTATAATCTTTAATCTCTAATTTAATCACAAAATCTAGGGTTTATCGTTTAAAAATGATGCAGGCTAATTTTGGTATTTTTAGGAAATATTTTATCATTTGCGAAGAGCCAGCCAGTTTATATCAGAGGATAAATAAGGGAACAGGATCTAAGACTTACGGAATGTAGGGAAAAGAGGACTAGACCATGGGTTTGTCGTGAGAAATCAATTTCCTGGATGATCCGGGAAAGTACTTAGGGTATCGCCTGGCTCTTAGGGAAATAGCCACCAAATGCTAGTGCCTGTGTGGACTTTTAAAACATTGCTTATTCTACTTGATTTGGAGAGGTGAATTCAAAACTTTTGCTCAGAGTTGGGCACATGAAAGTTGGTTGAAATATTGGATTAAAATAATAAGAAGAAATGGCAACTCCTGAGCTACACAAAAGAACAGCGCACACGGCTAAGCTCACGGACCCTGAGTGTGAATCCCAGCCTGCCTCGCGAGTGGCTGTGCTGCACCATGGGCTTATTTCCCCTCTCTGTGCCTTGGTGGTCTCATTTTAAAATGGGGAGTCTAATCATAGTACTCTTCTCGAGTGGGGTGTGGGTCGTTGTGAAGATTAAATAAGCTCTTAGAAAAAGTACTAAAACTGGTAGCTGGTGTATATCAAACATTCAACAAGCTACCACTGTTTGGGCAGGAGCAGATATCGAGTATTTTTCAGATGAACGGATCCGTGGAGACTAAATTGGAATTTGAGGCCGGTGCGTTCATTCACTGCTTTATTAGGAGCAATCTTTACAAATCCGTGGTAGTGGTTCAGTGATTCAGATGCCAGACTTCCATTCTGTGTTTGTAAAAATGTCATGATCTGCCTGGATGCACGTGACAACGTGGAAGAAGGGACCCCATAATCCCTAGGGTTTTCTCCTGGGGACGTCTTGGCACCGGGCTGAGCCCTCTCCTCCCATATGTGTGCCAGTGGCTGGGCATCTGTTCCGTGTGGGGTGGTTGGAATTCAAATGTGAAGACTGGTCTCGGACGTGAAAGAAATCGTAAGTTCATGTGTTGAGGGAAAACTGGTAATCGTGTGTTTTATGAAGCTTAGAAAGATTTATAACCCAAAAAGACTGAAACAACACTTTCCCTTTCAAGGGTCAGTTATTAGGTACATGAGGAAACCCCGTATGTGGAAGACTGCGTTTTAGCATTCCTTAGTTAGCTATGTGTTAATTAAGGGTTTAGCAGATAGAATGGTGAAAGCCATATTTATTATTAAGAGAGCAAATTAACCACATCTAACAAGTCCAGTGAATTTATTAGGTTCTTTCATGCCTGGAGCTCCATGAGATGGCTACAATCTACCTTGAGCGTTTCCACAATTTCCCTAAATAAAACATAAATGTCAGCCCAATATAACTACTTGCTGTTATCCATGTTTCCTGCTCTTTTCCAAGACTGGGAGGTAACATCTCTTCCAGGAAGCCTTTCTGATTGCACTTAACTGTGTTATTTCTCTCTGCTCGGAGCCTCAGAGCGTTCCCATGTATTTCTCTTAGAGTCTCACGTTGTTCTTTGGGTTAATGGTTTGTGAAACTCCCGTCTTGTCTACCAGATGAAAATGCCTTAATGGTCAGCGGTTTTGTTCATCTGGGGTGTGAATGACATCGTGTCCAGTTGCAGAATGTCTCTGACAGACAGGAGTCAATCCATAAGTATGTGTTATACTAGTGGATGTTCAGCATAAAATCAAGGATGGGATTAAGATTAGACATGTGATAAGAAAGAGACCACTAGTGATTTGGGTTAAAAAAAAAAAACTAATGCCCACAAGGAAGAGTAGAAGGTAGATGAAGAGACAATTTCTGATCATCGCGCAACACCAGGCAGCCAGTGATTCGCGAGTTTGGCTGTGCCCAAGGTGGCGTTCCTTTGAAATGCCAGGTGGGGCACCTGCGGGTGGAGCAGACAGGTGACGTCCTTGGGCTCTGAGCCCTGAGTCATTCTGGGCCCCTCAATGCTGAGCAACGGGGATGGAGCCAGAAGGGCTTCAGCAAAAGGTGGAAAAGTGACTAGAGGACGAAAAGTTCAAGGTCTTACACCATCAGGTCTGCTGAGTGACAATGAATATAGAAATTTTAAAAAAAGGAAAACTAGGGGGAAAATTCTTAGCTTGATTTGGCAGAAGGATAAACTAGTAAAATCGGGGCACATCTTTTAATGGAGTCTGGTGGAAGTGGGTAAAGAATCTTGACAGTTTCCAACCAGAGAGGGCCAGTTAGGGTAAAATATGTGATGAATCAGACAAGTCTGACAAACAAAAACAGGCTGTAAATTTTATCTGCTTTTGCAAAGATGTTGGATTCTATTTTTTCTGCTTCCTCTTTTCCTCCTTGGCTGTGAGTCCTGGACCACTTGGAGAATCCGCCGAAAGAGACGGAATTCTCCCTGGGAAAATGCACATATAGATGCAAACTTTGGACTACAATTCGGGGGATCATCTCTGGGAACCTTACCATGGACCTTTGAGGTCCCCCAGACCCACAACGATAGCTCCTGGCCCTTCCATGGCTGCCAGGCTGCTCCCTGCCCAGGCTGGCTCTGGACGCTGGCCCGGGGGGCCCTTCCAAGTTTTTGTGACGTGTCCCCTGGCCTCCAGCCAGCAACATTCACACGGCTCTGCACATTTCCTTATCCAAGACAGCAGCAAACCAATGCTGCAATGCTTCGGCAGAACTAAGTTCCTTTTTCTTGCCTTTTCACACAATTTTTCAGTGTCATCAGCAAGCAGAGCTCCCTCTCTAAGGGTTGTTGGGAGTCTTGGCCAAGGATTACATGGGAGCCAATCGGGGCTTTGGAATTTTGTGCCTCTGACTTGCCATCCTGAGTCCATTTGGATGGAGGGGGCAGAACCCTCCTACTCACCACACTTTGGATTAGTTTCTTTACTAATGAGGCGGCACTGACAATCTCCTCCCTCGAGCCAGCATGCCGGGCAAAGCAGTTGAATTTTAAGGCATTGCATAAAGTTGTGAGGAAGGGGCTGCTGTCAGAGCACCCCAAGTTGAATGAGAGGAAGTGCTGGAAAAGCAGAGATGAGTGAGGCATGGGAACCCACATTAACTGGGCACCAGCTGCGTGTAGTCAGACTGTATACCAGGCAACTGTAAGCCACTCTGTGAGGGAGAACTAGTTATCCCCATTCTACAGATGAAAATGTAGTTCGACAGAAAGTAAGTTGTCTTCTTCCTCAGGAGGCACTATGTCCCTGTTGATGAGGGTTGGGATTGAGGCTGAGATGGGATTTGGGCACCGGAGCAGCGTGGCTGAGAACTGCATTTTTGAGGTCAAAGAGACAGCCAGAAGTAGCTTTACATGGTGGATTTGGGGGCTGTGCTGCAGCCTGGTAGAAGGGAACTCATTTTGTTTTTTATTCAAGTCAGTCAGGGAGAAGGTTCGTCCTGTCTCTCTGGCGGACCAGTAGCTCATGGTCTCCCGTAGATGTTCTGTAGTAGCCTTGCTGCATCATAGCTGGAACTCAGACCATATTTTAGGGCTTCTTGTGAATTACTGTTTATAAGGCCCTGTCCTGCAGCTTGTGCTATAGAAATATTTCATCTAGCAATTGTGTTAGAACTGGCCTGTCAGCAAATGGAGTCGTCGTAACCATCATTACTCACATTTCACTCCTCCATGCCCTGTGTTCACTTGAGCCATCTGCCGCTGTGTGCTGTCATCCTCAGGAATTTCCAAGAGGGCCTGGAGGGTGCACACCTGGTTTTAGCTTCTATGCTTTCCATTCCCTCAGGCATTATAACGGGAAACATTCTAGATGATTATAGTAGTATCTCTGTTGACCTGGGTTCTATTGTGAGGGAGAATGGGTGTGGGGGGCCCCAGCCCATCAACCCAGGATGAGTACATTCTCTGAGGGAGAAGTAAACTTTGTTGTTTTAAGTCATCAAGATTTGGGGGGAGGGGGTACTTGTTACTGCATCATAACCAAGCTGGTACTGACTGATACTTCCTCCAGCGCTGGTCTTAAATGGACACCCAGTTTGCCACTCATATTTTGCACTGATGTTATCACTCTTCCCTTAAATACCTGCATGACTCTCAGTGCTGCCTTGAAACCTGGCCGTTTGAATTGATTCTCCATCACCAGTCTGTCCCAGAGTTGGAGCAATTATCTCCTTTGAAGAATATAAGCCTTTGTCTTTCCTGGCTCTTAATTTCTAGAAGATCAAGGTTGATGTGTATGAGGTGAAACAGGGTGTCTTTTCCTTTCACACAGCCTTTTCTCCCCCAGGAATGTGGGCTCTACCAAGCACTCATGGGTGGGTCGAACAGCTTGAAGTAACGGCAGCTGTGCTACACCAGGGTTCTCGCTCTGCTCTGCATAAAGCTCACTTTATCCTCCTTCTTCACTTAGGAGGGATTTGCTTTTAGAAGCCTGGTGTCCCTCTTTGATATTTGCCTTCTGATGCCTCACATAACTATAGTAGGATGTTGCCTTGCTAGACGCATGGAAGGTTGGAATTATTTTCCCAGGGGACTCCTCTGCTCCCATATAAATTAGAGGAAGCAAAGAGAGAGCAGGGAGAGAGCAGAAGTGTCCCTTGTTACCATGTGTGAGATAATTTCTGACAGCTCTAAAAATGCCACTTGTCTGTTTGAAAATTCATAGTATGAGGATGGAGCAGTTGGCTCCAAACAATGGGTTAATGTGCGTTGGCATCACAGGTTAGTGGCCATTAGTAACAGAGAAATGAACAGATTGTGCCTTCTCTGGGGACAGACACTCTTCACATGTGTGAATAGTGTGTTTCTGACTTTCTAGTCATCCTTAACACCCGGGGAGCACCTATTTCAGACTTATCTGCCCTGCCCTAAATAAAACACCAGGATATCTGGATGAGGGGTGAAAAGGACAAAGGTGGGTTCTGCGGACCCTGGTCACTAACATGGGCGCCATAGCTGGTTGGTGGTTTCCCTGTTTGTCTCTGTTCTCGTTAGCATCTGTAACCAAAGCCTTCATCTTAAGCCTCTTGGGATGGTGAGGAGTGAAACTGGGTTATGGATCGCTGTTAAACATTTTAAAAAATAACAGTAATGGAAATTAAAACAACAGGAAGGGAAATTAGAATAATAACATAATAGCTGCTCCTCAGTGAGCATGTGTATTATACCAGACATATCTCTTTTATGGATGTAATCTCTAATAATGATGGTACCTGTCGGAATAACTTAGGGAATAAGTTATGAGAAACCTCCTTTTACAAATACGGTAATGGAAAGTCAGAACTTGACTAACTTGCCAAAACCCACAGAGTTTTAGTGTCTGAATTTACAAACCCAGATGCATTCTCTCATGTCTGATATTCTGTCAAATGAAATATTGAGGCACACTCCTCTTAATAACTTTATTGTTATTTTTGGTTCAGTAACTCACAATGCTGCCTGTTGGTTTGTTGCAGTTTTTTTTGTGTGTGTGCGGTAGGTGGGCCTCGCACTACTGTGGCCTCTCCCGTGGCGGAGCACAGGCTCCGGACGCGCAGGCTCAGTGGCCATGGCTCACGGGCCCAGCCGCTCCGCGGCATGTGGGATCTTCCCGGACCGGGGCACCAACCCGCGTGCCCTGCATCGGCAGGCGGACTCTCAACCACTGCGCCACCAGGGAAGCCCTGTTGCAGTTTTATATTACCATTAGTGTTGTATCATCCCAAACTCCTTGGACTAATTTTCAAGATCCTTCTATGATATAATCTCCCCCTTATTATTCGAAATAAGTTTATTAAGTTTCTCAACACATGTGTAGGATTTACCTGTGCTCACCTGGCCCAGGAATCAGAACCAGTGCCTGCTCCTCACTAGATCTTCCCTCCCCTCCCCTGCTCTGCATCTCCATCCAGGTCACTGTCTCCAGGTCGTAAGCACGCTCTTTCCACACAATGTGTGCTTCTCTTGCAAAGAGGAAGAGAATGGATTCATTTGATTTGAATACCCAAGCACTCTAACTTAGTAGAGACATGTAAGGCTGAAGGTAGCTTATGCCTCTGCAGTGACACAGTCTCATCCTTTCCTTCTGCTTCTCGGCTCCTTGCACATTCTTACTACCTGTACTTCTGTTCCTGTCTGATTCCCATCCACCTGCTCTGTTGGTATCACTCTGTTGATGATCTAGGTCTTCCAATGTGTTTAATATCATGCTCTTCATAAAATTTTCATTCCCTCCTTCTTTCTGGAGCAGTGCTTCTCATCCCTGGACCAGCATTGGCCACACCTGGCACCCATTAATCTGCTTTTAATCTGCTTTTTAATCTGCATTTAATCTGCTTTAAAGCTTTAACAAGCTTTCCGGGCGATCTGGTGCATGTTATGGCTGGGGAACCAGGGCTCCAGGGCAGTTACAATTACTGACCAGGTGTTCCTCCTTGAAAATCTTGCCTGCCTTCCTTATACTTTAAAACTTACATGTCTTCCTTGTTGTAAAGGAACACTTTCCTATTCTCTAATCATTTTTTTATCTTCTTATGTTTTTGTTTTCCTCCTGACTCTGACGTTCTTTCTCCTCTTTCATAAGGACCACAGTCCTCTTTTACTCTACTTGTGGATTTCTCCTAAGCCTCCTTTGTCCTTCCACTTATTTTTTTATTCTCTATCACTCTCTACTACTTTCAATCACCTCATCTATGCTGTGATTCACACTTAAAGTAGTAATCTAGAAGCTATGACTGCATAATTGGCTCAGACCGTGGAACAAAAAGAAAAAATGGGTTAAAAATGTAAGATTAAAATATGAAGGGTGACTCTAGAAGTCCCACCATAATTTTCTACTAGGAGTTTCAGATGGAGAGAATGGAGGTTGAGGAATGAGGTTCATATTCCTAACCAAATAAATGTAAATGAATTAAATTCCACAGTAAAAGAAAGAGACCAGTTTTAAAACTCAGCTGTAGTGTGTAAGAAATATACCTATAATAAATGTTGGAGAGCCTTTGTAAGTAAAGGAGACAAGAATTTTTTAAAGACAAATGCAAAAATGGGGAAACGTGTGATAATACATGGGGAAGAAAGCAAACCCTAAAGCATTTAATATGGTAAAAGGTATTTTACACTGAAATATTTAATCTACCCCAGAACAAATCATAAACCTTTTCAAACTGTATAGCTTTAAATTATATATAGCAGAAACAATTAAAATACAACTCAGAAATAACAGTCTCAGAGTGAATGTATGCCTCACTCAAAATTGCCAGAATAAGGAGACAAGCGACACAGTAATATGACCACTTCAATAAAACAATTAGCCAGTGTGATATCTGTTTGTGCTCAATGCATACTATGTAGTCATTTTAAACACAATGGAATATTAACCAAAAAATAATGTTGTATCAGGCAGGAATGGTAAGCTCAAATTTTAAAAGGGAAAAATCAAATATACAATATTGACTTAAAACAATGTAACGAACTTAGTAATCACAAGATAACAAGCAAAAACAAACGTCAGATGCTATCGTCCTGTCAACACTGTCTTTTTGGAGTCAATAATTAAAAACAACAAACCAAAACTCTTAAATAACTGGTGTTAATAAGAAAAAATAATGAACAGCATTTTAGAAATTAGTAACAATGAATGGAATTTCATACAAAAACTTGGGGTGCAGCTAAGGTTGTGTGACTTTGGGCAACTTATGTAACTTGTCAGTTTTCTAATTTCTAAAATTGGGGTAATGGTAGCATAAACAATACATTAAGAAAATATATACACACAATACACTTGTAAACACCCTGAAGGCACTAGAAATGGCTCCTATAAAATATAGCTCTATGTTAGAACTGAGTGCTCAATTCAAGATAGGAAAAGACTAGTAAAACAAGTCTAAAGAAAGTAAAGAAGTTATAGTTAAAAACTAGTCAATGAAAATAGAAAACAGTAAAAGGGTATTCTCGATCAATAAAACAACAACAAAACCTAGTACTTTGAAAGCACCAATAATATGGATAAACCTTTGTCAAATTAAGAAAAAAAATTAGTTGACACAAATAGCGTTAGAAATGAATGGGAGTATGAGCATTGTTTTTTAAAAAAATCACAGTTTTACAGTAACACATTTATGTTTGTAGCTAGTACTGTAATGGTATCTCCATTTTATAGATAAGAATTGAGAGACAGAGGATAAGTAAGTTTTCTAAGGTCACACAGCATTAAGTGGTAGAGCTGTGATGTCTACAAATATTCAGGTGCTGGAATAAATCTCATAAATTATAATGTGAAGAAACCTTAAAAATTAGAAAGGTATGTCATATTCTCAAGTAGACTATTTTAAGGATTTTAATTTAAAAAAAACTTTTTCCCCAAATTAAGCTATAAGTTCAATGCGATGCCAATAAAAAATTCAAAATAATATTTTTATGGAGCTAACAATCCAATTTTGAAATTGATGTAAAAGTAAATAACCATAAAAAGAAAGCTGTTGAAAAATTTCAATTTAAAGAAACTGTAGTATTTTAACAAATGTTGTATTGGCACAGGGTCAGATATGTTGAAAGATGGATTGGGGTACATAGAATATCTGATGAAACTTTTTCTAAATTTGTGGCAAAATCTATGCATATTCATTCTCATATTTTAACAGTAAAAAAAATAACATCCAACACTGATATGAGTGTGTTGATACTGGGTGTACAAATTGGTTCAGTTGTTCAGAAAAGCAGGTTGGCAATATCAATATATATCAAAACAAAACACAAAAGCAATTCCATTTCTAGCTTTCTATTTTGGAAAAGTGTTCCCATAATACACTGTTCATTAACACAATGTTCATTGTAGCCTCATTAGAAATAGGTAAATATTGGAGAGAAAATTAATGCCCATTAATAAAAGTGGTTAGATAATTAATAATGGTTAATAACTTAAAAAAAGTGTATCTGTACTATGATGTACTTTTCAGTGGTAGAAAGACTGCTATATGCCTGAGTGCTTGTGGACACACTAACACACAGGTATTCTTTCTTCTACTCTCAGAAAGATACAAAATATCACCCCAAATATTAAAGTATCATTCTTAAGGAACAAAAAAATATTTCAAAAAATGTGTTTAATATACTCACATTTATATGAAAGCAAAACAAAAGATTTGCATATGTGCAGATATGCATCTAAACACCTACCAGGTGTTCTGGAAACATTTACATCAAAATGGTAGTGGAGTTTGCCTTACTTAGAGAGGGCAATGGTATTGGTGTGAGGAGTGATGAAGATTTTCATTTTTCGTTTGTATATTTCTGCATGAGTTACTTGAGACAGTGTTAGTGTGTTCTTTAGAGAATAGCTTTTCAGAAACTCAGGAGTGACATTCCTGTATGCAATAGTAAAATTAAAATTCCATATGTTAATCAGCACAGCCAATAGAATTAGGACTTTTGAATGGGCACCTCGGAAACCTCTGCTGAGTGAGAACGTGTTTGTGGGTGCACAGTTCGTGTTTATTGCAATCCACCAACGGTACGTGTGTACATCAGCTGGATTGTATGACTACATTCTGTGGAGCTCAGCGTGGACTATGTGGAAATAGAATTTCATTGAGAATTAACTAGGTAAACTCAATTAAAATCATTAAGTTTATTCCTAAACTATAAAAACGAATGCAACTACATTTTCCTGGTGGGAGATGCAGATGGTTGTGCTCTGAATATAGGAGAGCTTAGCTTTATAATGTCACAGAACAGTATTAAAATATAGAATCTTTTAATGATAGAAAATAAAGACTGTGAATTCCAGTGAAATAATTGGTGGAGGTGGTCTCCTGTAAGACACCCATGGGCCGGTAATTCTAGTACTTTCTTAGCGGTTGACCTAAGCTGGTTGACCTTCAGTCAGCATTGTGGAATGAGTTGCCCCTAATCTCAGGAAATAAATCAATCTTGATCTCTTTGCTCAAGGATGCCCTGACTTCCCATTAGGAGAAGGGACCAGCCAGTGCCTGGAACTCCCTTTTTGCAATAACTTTTCGGGTTATGAATATAACATGAAGAAGGGAGAGGCCAAGATTAACCCACTAGGTTAGGCTGAAAAAGCAAAGCCCTGTGCTCAGCAAGATGCCAGGCTGCTGGGCTTGGCGTAAGTGGAGAGAAATATATTTAGCGTGTGTTTTGAAGTTCACATTTTAATAGGAAGTCCTCTGTCCCCTTTCACCTCTGCATTTCAGAATCTGCATACGTCAGCCCTTACAACCTGAGCAGTAAGTCTAGCCCCGCTTGCCCTAAGCATTTTCTGTGTTATTCTAAATTAATGTGAACTCCGAGCAGCAGTTTACCTAATAATAGACCTCAGAATACTAGGTAACGTCTTATGGCCTTAATCATATTTGTTGTGCGATTCCAGAATACATTGGTGAATGGTCTGTACTGGAAGGTTTTATTTTATTTTTATTTATTTATTTATTTGTTTGTTTGCGGTACGCGGGCCTCTCACTGTTGTGGCCTCTCCCGTTGCGGAGCACAGGCTCCGGACGCGCAGGCTCAGCGGCCATGGCTCCCGGGCCCAGCCGCTCCGCGGCACGTGGGATCTTCCCGGACCGGGGCACGAACCCGTGTCCCCTGCATCGGCAGGCGGACTCTCACCCACTGCGCCACCAGGGAAGCCCTTATTTTATTTTTTAAATAAATGTTATGGTGCCTAACCAGAAGGTACTACACAACCTAAACAAAACATTTTTCTCAAGGTAGTTCTCAGACCACTGGAGCTAGTAGGGTAACTTTGACCATGTGTGGTAATAGTGGTTCTTAAAGGCTGCTCCTTAGCATCTATGTCACTGGGGAACTTGTTAAAAATGCAATAACTTGGGTTCACTCCAGACCCACTGAACAAGACATTTTGTGGGGAAGGGTGTTGGGGACAGCTATCCATCACCCGACCTGCCCTCCTGGCAGTTCTCACATGTGCATAAGTCTGAGCATCACAGCTGTGAATATTAGACCATGGGGCATGTTGAAAGATTGATTGCTCTCATCTATAATCTATTAAACACTGTTTAGACCAGCACTCTGTAAAAGAAAATGTGAGCCACGTGTGTAATTTCAAATTTTCCAGTAGTCACATTAAAAAAATTAAAAGCAGGTGAATTTAATTTGAGTAACACTTTTTAATGTGATATACTCAGAATATCATTTTAATATGTAACCAATATAAACCTATTTATAGGTGTTTTACATTTTCTTGGAAATCCAGTGTATTTTGCATTTACAGCTTATTTCAATCCAGCCACAATTCATACGCTCAATAGCCACACGTGGCTGGTGACGGCCACGTGGAAACAGATTAAAGCCCAGTGGAAGTCACAGCCCTTGCCTGAGGGGAATCTAGACCTCAATGACATACTTTTTTGGGTATTTTTTGATTTCCTCTTTGATTTCTTCAGTGATCACTTCGTTATTAAGTAGTGTATTGTTTAGCCTCCATGTGTTTGTATTTTCTACAGATCTTTTCCTGTAATTGATATCTAGTCTCATAGCGTTGTGGTCGGAAAAGATACTTGATACAATTTCAGTTTTCTTAAATTTACCAAAGCTTGATTTGTGACCCAAGATATGATCTATCCTGGAGAATGTTCCATGAGCACTTGAGAAAAATGTGTATTCTGTTGTTTTTGGATGGAATGTCCTATAAATATCAATTAAGTGCACCTTGTTTAATGTATCATTTAAAACTTGTGTTTCCTTATTTATTTTCATTTTGGATGATCTGTCTGTCCATTGGTGAAAGTGGGGTGTTAAAGTCCCCTACTATGATTGTGTTACTGTCGATTTCCCCTTTTATGGCTGTTAGCATTTGTCTTATGTATTGAGGTGCTCCTATGTTGGGTGCATAAATATTTACAATTGTTATATCTTCTTCTTGGATTGATCCCTTGATCATTATGTAGTGTCCTTCTTTGTCTCTTCTAATAGTCTTTATTTTAAAGTCTATTTTGTCTGATATGAGAATTGCTACTCCAGCTTTCCTTTGGTTTCCATTGCATGAAATACCTTTTCCAACCCCTTACTTTCAGTCTGTATGTGTCCCTAGGTCTGAAGTGGTATCTTGTAGACAGTAAATATATGGGTCTTGTTTTTGTATCCATTCAGCCAATCTGTGTCTTTTGGTGGGAGCGTTTAGTCCATTTACATTTAAGGTAATTATCGATATGTATGTTCCTATTCCCATTTTCCGAACTGCTTTGGGTTCGTTATTGTAGGTCTTTTCCTTCTTTTGTGTTTCTTGCCTAGAGAAGTTCCTTTAGCAGTTGTTGTAAAGCTGGTTTGGTGGTGCTGAACTCTCTCAGCTTTTGCTTGTCTGTAAAGGTTTTAATTTCTCCATCAAATCTGAATGAGATCCTTGCTGGGTAGAGCAATCTTGGTTGCAGGTTTTTCTCCTTCATCACTTTATATATGTCCTGCCAGTCCCTTCTGGCTTGCAGAGTTTCTGCTGAAAGATCAGCTGTTAACCTTATGGGGATTCCCTTGTGTGTTATTTGTTGTTTTTCCCTTGCTGCTTTTAATATGTTTTCTTTGTATTTAATTTTTGACACTTTTATTAATATGTGTCTTGGCGTATTTCTCCTTGGATTTATCCTGTATGGGACTCTCTGTGCTTCCTGGACTTGATTAACTATTTCCTTTCCCATATTAGGGAAGTTTTCAACTATAATCTCTTCAAATATTTTCTCAGTCCCTTTCTTTTTCTCTTCTTCTGGAACCCCTATAATTCGAATGTTGGTGTGTTTAATGTTGTCCCAGAGGTCTCTGAGACTGTCCTCAGTTCTTTTCATTCTTTTGTCTTTATTCTGCTCTGCAGTAGTTATTTCCACTATTTTATCTTCCAGGTCACTTATCCGTTCTTCTGCCTCAGTTATTCTGCTATTGATCCCATCTAGAGTATTTTTCATTTCATTTATTGTGTTGTTCATCGTTGTTTGTTTCATCTTTAGCTCTTCTAGGTCCTTGTTAAATGTTTCTTGCATTTTGTCTATTCTATTTCCAAGATTTTGGATCATCTTTACTATCATTATTCTGAATTCTTTTTCAGGTAGACTGCCTATTTCCTCTTCATTTGTTAGGTCTGGTGGGTTTTTATCTTGCTCCTTCATCTGCTGTGTGTTTTTCTGGCTTCTCATTTTGCTTATCTTACTGTGTTTGGGGTCTCCTTTTTTGCAGGCTGCAGGTTCGTCGTTCCCGTTGTTTTTGGTGTCTGTCCCCAGTGGCTAAGGTTGGTTCAGTGGGTTGTGTAGGCTTCCTGGTGGAGGGGACTAGTGCCTGTGTTCTGGTGGATGAGGCTGCATCTTGTCTTTCTGGTGGGCAGGTCCACGTCTGGTGGTGTGTTTTGGGGTGTCTGTGGCCTTATTATGATTTTAGGCAGCCTCTCTGCTAATGGGTGGGGTTGTGTTGCTATCTTACTAGTTGTTTGGCATAGGATGTCCAGCACTGTAGCTTGCTGGTCGTTGAGTGAAGCTGGGTGCTGGTGTTGAGATGGAGATCTCTGGGAGATTTTCGCCGTTTGATATTATGTGGAGCTGGGAGGTCTCTTGTGGACCAGTGTCCTGCTCTCCCACCTCAGAGGCACAGCACTGACTCCTGGCTGCAGCACCAAGAGCCTTTCATCCACACGGCTCAGAATAAAAGGGAGAAAAATAGAAAGAATTAGTAGACATAGAAAGAAAGAAAGGAGGGAGGGAGGAAGGAAGGAAGGAGGGAAGGAAGGAAAAAAGAAAGAAGATAAAGTAAAATATAATAAAGTTATTAAAATAAAAAATAATTATTAAAAAAGAACGGATAGAACCCTGGGACAAATGGTGGAAGCAAAGCTATACAGACAAAATCTCACACAGAAGCATACACATACACACTCACAAAAAGAGGAAAAGGGGAATAAACCATAAATCTTGCTCTCAACGTCCACCTCCTCAATTTGGGATGACTCGTTGTCTATTCATGTATTCCACAGATGCAGGTACATCAAGTTGATGGTGGAGCTTTAATCCGCTGCTCCCGAGGCTGCTGGGAGAGATTTCCCTTTCTCTTCTTTGTTCTCACAGCTCCCGGGGCTCAGCTTTGGATTCAGCCCCGCCTCTGCGTGTAGGTCGCCGGAGGGCGCCTGTGCTTCGCTCAGACAGGACGGGGTTAAAGGAGCCGCTGACTCGGGGGCTCTGGGTCACTCAGGCCGGGGGGAGGGAGGGGTACGGAGTGCGGGGCGGGCCTGCGACGGCAGAGGCGGCGTGACGTTGCGCCAGCCTGAGGCGCGCCGTGCGTTCTCCCGGGGGAGTTGTCCCTGGATCCCGGGACCCTGGCAGTGGCGGGCTGCACAGGCTCCCCGGAAGGGGGTGTGGAGAGTGACCTGTGCTCGCACACAGGCTTCTTGGTGGCGGCAGCAGCAGCCTTAGCGTCTCATGCCCGTCTCTGGGGTCCGCGCTGTTAGCCGCGGCTCGCGCCCGTCTGTGGAGCTCCTTTAAGCAGCGCTCTTAATCCCCTCTCCTGGCCACCAGGAAACAAAGAGGGAAGAAGTCTCTTGCCTCTTCGGCAGGTGCAGACTTTCCCCCGGACTCCCTGCCGGCCAGCCGTGGCGCACGAACCCCCTTCGGGCTGTGTTCACGCCGCCAACCCCAGTCCTCTCCCTGCGCTCCGACCGAAGCCCGAGCCTCGGCTCCCAGCCCCGCCCGCCCCGGCGGGGGAGCAGACAAGCCCCTCGGGCTGGTGAGTGCCGGTCGGCGCCGGTCCTCCGTGCAGGAATCTCCCCGCTTTGCCCTCCGCACTCCTGTGGCTGCGCTCGGCTCCGCAGCTCCGAAGCTCCCACCTCCGCCACCCGCAGTCTCCGCCCGCGAAGGGGCTTCTAGTGTGTGGACACCTTTCCCCCTTCACGGCTCCCTCCCACTGGTGCAGGTACCGTCCCTATTCTTTTGTCTCTGTTTTTCCTTTTTTTTTTTGCCCTACCCAGGTACATGGGGGGTTTCTTGCCTTTTGGGAGGTCTGAGGTCTTCTGCCAACGTTCAGTAGGTGTTCTGCAGGAGTTGTTCCACGTGTAGATGTATTTCTGGTGTATCTGTGGGGAGGAAGGTCACCTCTGCGTCTTACTCTTCCGCCATCTTCCCGGAAGCCTCCAGGATGCTGCCATTTTAAGGACTCATCATCTGTGCTGATGCCGGATTAGAAATTTGGTGGCGTTCATTGCTCTAGAAGCCTCAGTGAGAGGGAGCCTGTGCTCTCGGTCTCATGAAGAGCCTCAGTACCTGCCACTAATGGTCACTAATTCATGGTCATTGCCTAGGCACTGTGGACGCTAAGGGAGAGAAATTACCTGTGAGGAAAGACACCGTCCCTGTTGGTTGTTAAAAATGTCTTTGCAGTGAAACCTCAGAGTGGTTGTGAATCTGAGACTCAGGATCCGCCTTCTCTTCTCTTATCCCGCAGTTGGTTAATCTCACCCCAAACCTTCTTTGTCTTCAGTCTTATTGTGGTTCTCCTACTTTGCTCCTAACCAGCGAGCTGAGCCTATACCCTGTGCCTTGGAGTCTATATCTCAGCCAGCTCTCCTTCCATCTGAGTAGATCCGCAGGTGTACTGCCCCCAGCTCTCCCCACCGAAAGGATTCTTGTCACCACTGCCCTTGATGGCCACTTCTGAAAGTGGCCGTAATGGGACAGCTTCTCATTTTCTGGTGGCAGTGTTGATCCATGTATGAATTAGGCACACGTTCTTTCTTCCTTCATCAACTGGTCATTAAAAACACAAAAAACAAAATCTCTGCGTAGCATAGACTCTGCAAATTATGGGATTCTTAACAGTGGATTGCCGATGGGCCACTGAGAATCAGTGTCTCGGTTGCGCCCTCCAGTGGACAGTTGCGGATACATGGTCACCTGTGTCCTGTAGTCCAGCCATAAGGGGTCTGTATGGCAGGTCTCCCTTCAGGGATTGACAGACACCAGGGAGCATTTTCTCCACCACTCATCTGCAGGGCTCTATGGCCAAGTCTCTTGCACTGAAGTCTGCACCTGATGAAAATCTCTCTTGCTCTAATTGTACTTAAATATGGAGCTTTCCAGGTTACCCAGTAAATGGGTCAGAGTGGTATCTACAAGCATCGTGTATGCTGTCTGCAAAATCCAAAGAAGCAATTGAATTCCTAAGTGTTCATCCAAATGAGTTGAAAACTTAGACCCCAGCAAAACCTGCACACAGATGTTTATAGCAGCTTTATTCCTAACTGCCAAAAATTAGAAGCAACCAAAATGGTCAGTTTTTTTTTTTTCAAATTTGGCATAGAGATGCAATCCAAATCCATAAAAACATATGGGTATTTTTTTCATGGAAATTAACAACACGATTATAAAATTTAGATGGACGAAAAGATGGTCAAGAATGTCTGGGACACATCTGAATGTCCATCCGTACAATGGAGTATCATTCAGCAATAAAAAGAAATAGTTATCAAGCTTAGGATATTAAGGTAAACAAACGGTGGTACATCCAGACAATGGAATGTTATTTAGATCTAAAAAGATGAGCTATCAACCCATCTTGACCGCATGGAAGAAACTTAAATGCATCTAACCAAGTGAAAGAAGCCAATCTGAAGAGGCCACATACTATAGTTTTCCCTATGAAATTCTGGTAAAGGCACAACTATGGAGACAGTAAAAAGATGTATTACCAGGAGAGTGGTGAAGGGATGCATAGGCGGAGCACAGAGGATTTTTAGGGCAGTGGAACTATCCTGTATGATACTACAATAGCGGACACATGTCGCTGAGCATTTATCAAAATCCATAGAAGGTACCGCACAAGTAGTAAACCCTGATTTTAACTATGGACTTTAGTTGTTAATAATAAACAACACTGGCTCATCAGTTGTGACAGTGTACCACACTAATGCAAGATGTTAGTAACAGGAGAAACTGTGTGGGTGGCTATTGGTAACTCTTTACTTGGTGTGTACATTTCTTTGTAAAGCTAAAACTGCTCCAAAAACTGCTTTTACTCTTCAAAGAAACCAAATAGGCTTACCAAGTGCCATTGTTTTACAGTAGTAAGATTTGGGAGGTAGAACAAATGGCCCTGGATATCGGATGGGATCTTCTGGTCTGTCTTAGAGCACCTGACCCTTAAATCTTTATCTGTAAATTAAGTTCCTAAAAGCTGGTGACACCCTCTGGCACAAGGGTACTTACCACTCGTGCTCCAGATGCAGACATAATGACTTAATCAATATATTGGATCGAAGTGATGTTCAGAACCCTGTTAAGATAAATGGAGTCCCTGTGAACTACATTATAACGGAGAATGGGAGTTGGCACAGACTGAGTGTGAACTGGGGAATATGTCCTTCTTATGTGAAGACACACTGCTTTGTTTTTTCCTGTTGAATGAAGAGTGTTTTCAGCAAATCCTCAGCTGCCACATCAAGGGCCAGAGGCTTGTGCTGATGGTACCACATCTGGCCCAGTAGATTCTGTTGGTTACATTTGTGGCTGTCAGTCGTCATCCATCACAAGCCATCGGATTCTTTCAGGAGCCAGACAGGCACAACAAATGTGGACCAAATCCCTGCCTAAGTCTTTGATAGTGTCGGTTTCTGAGATTCTCCTGGAATGCATCATAATCATATCTTGTCCAGGGTGTGGAATAGTGTTAGAGTGTAGTGGGTGCTAAGGTGAACCACACAGATACCCCAAGTTTACACCCACTTTCAGGACTTAGGTACATATTATACCTACAGATGCTGCTGGAGTGTTGCCTGATGAAGGCCAAAGGCTCGGTCCCTGCCCTAGAATTCTTCTCTGAAGATGCTTCCTCCCACCAAATTATAGCCCTGCGCCACAGGTTCCCCTAGACCTGTGGAAATTTATCCGAAATATAAGTGCCGCAAACATTAGATTAAGCAATTAAGGAGAAGACCCCATTTGTAATAGCATCAGAGGATATATACACAGGGCTAAATCTGAACAGTAGATGTACAAAACTTCTATGGTGAAAGTCATATAACTTTATAAAGAGATTGAAAGTAATATACATGTGAACCGAGTTGTAGTAATTATTTATATTTTGTTGATTCTATTTCATATGAGTGCATAATACTTAATGTCTTAAATTCCAGTTCTTCCCAAATGGGTGTATAGATGCAATGCAAATTCAATACAGATTTTACAGGCCTTTAAAAAAAATGGAACTCATCAGGATAATTTTAATTTGTTTGAAAGAAGAAAATGGCCAAGAGTGGGGAGGATACTTCTAAAGGAAAAGAGCAGAAAGGAGAGACTTGCTGTAAAATCAGAATTTATTATGTAATTTTATCAATTATGAAAGTATAATAATGGCTCAGGATGAGACAGCTGACCGGTGGAATAGAGTTGATAGTAGAAGCTCCCTGCCTGTGATATGTCAAATCAGTCAGCAGAGATGGTGGATTCTGCAGACTGGAAAATAACTGTCCTTATGAAGATGATGAATTGGGATTACCAACTCATACAATATATACAAATTCACTGCAGAAGATTAAGAAATGAAATGAACAAAATATAAATACATATATTTTTAGAAATTATAGGTGGATGTCTTGGACCATAAAGTAAATAAAGTTATCTTAACTATGATGCAAAAAGTTTTGATTATGAAAAAAAAATGACAACACTACATTAAAATTAAGATTCCTGTTCATTAACAGATATCTTAAAAAATAGGGTAAAGATATTTACAAATACACACCAATTAAAGATTACATCAGAAATATATGTAGAATTTCTGCAAAACAATAAGAAAAGCAACGCAATGGGAATAAAATGGGCAAAAGATACACAGGCATTTGATAGAACAGGAAACACATTTGGCCAATAAACATGAAAGATTTTTTAACATCATTAGTGATTAGGGGAAAAAAAATTGAAGATCTCAGTGAGATACAGTTTTACATTCATTTGATCTGCAAAAATTAAACATTTGACACTATCAAATTTTGTATTAGATACGAATCCACGGTATCTCTTAGACATTGCTAGTGCAAGTTTCAATGGGTATGTCTTCTTTAGAAAAAAACTATTACCTTCTCAAGTTAAATATTACCTTATGACCCAGTGATTGTACTCCTGGATATATAACCAAGAGGAACTCTTGTATATGTTTATCAGGAGATATGAACAAGAATGTTTGTAGCTATACTAGTCACAAAAGTGAAACCTGAAATAATCCAATGCCCATCCTCAGGAGAATTAATGAATAAAAGGTGGCATATTTCACAGTGGAACACTATCAGATCTCAAACAATTGAATTCCAAGTGATAGAGAACTGTAAGGATTCAGGAGGATGGGAATTGGGTGGTATATTATCTTCGAGGTCATAGCTTTTATTTAGGTGGAATGTTTGAAAATATTCAGTACCTCATCAGACAGAGCAAATTAAATTAAAGGGTCATTTATGGACCAATGATGAAAGTGTGTCATGAATAAGTGTGAGGGGTAGTTAAGTTCTGTGTCCTGAGGTTCAAATGGAGAAAAATACAGGAACTATCTTTTTGCATACATTTTGCATACATATGCATACATATGTGCAAATATAAACTGTTTCTGAAAGCAGAATTTTTAGCCGAAGGGTATTTGAATTTTAAATGTCGAGAGATACTGCCTGATACTCTACAGAGGTTGAGCTTATTTATACTTCCTCCAGCAATACATGAAAATACCTTTTAACTCATGCTTCCGTTAATACAGAATGTTCCCAGTTGTCTGGACTTCGCCAGTGTGATAGATGAAACATATCTCTTTGAAATTATTGTGCGTTTGCTGTTGCTGAGAATTATAATCTTTTATTTAAGATCCATTTGTATTTCATTCTCTGTAAAATATTTACAACCTTATTCAGTTTTTTTTTTTTGGTACAATTTTTTGGGGGTTGTTTCTTACTGATGTTTAGATCATTATATACTAAGGAGAATAACCTTTCTTTTATGGCAGTATTGCAAATCCTTTTCCTCATTTGTTTTTGTCTTTTCACCTTGAGTTGTTTTTAGCCATGTAGGAATTATTTTTGTAGTCAGATTAATCAATCTCTATTTTTATGATATCTGAATTGTATGCTTTACTCAGAAATGAGTTCTCTCAGAGAATATAAAAAAAGTTATTTGCCCCCTTTTAATACTTCTTGTCTCATTTATCATGTTTAAAAATCTGTCCCAGCTGGTATTTCATGGATATCGGTGGGAGGTGGACTCCTTTTTCCTCAAATATCTATTTAGTTATCTTCAACATCATTATTGAAAAATGTCCCACTGATTTGAAATGTCATCTTTATTATTTACTAAAATTCTCCATATATGTGCTTCTATTTCTCAATTTTCCATCTTGTTTCATTGATCTGTTTGTCTAATCCGCAGTATTACGTTGTTTATCTTAGACACTACTTTAAGGCAAGGGATAGATTTTACTGTTAACTGTGTTCTGTAGATTTTATAGAGTATTTGTGTAATAATTTTTATTATTTTCACCTTATTTCACATCCTTTTCCCTTTAAGGGACACCTAATTTCTATTCCCGTTCACTGTCAAATTGGCCATGTACCTTGCTTTGACCAACAGAGTATGAGTGGACATTAGGTGCACCGTGTCCAGGCAGTGTTCCTAGAGACATTCCAGTCTCCGCATCCGTCTTGCTCCTTACCTCCAGTTGTGAGAAGGGCATGCCTCAGTTAGGAGCAGAGATTTTGCAGATTTCTTTTGGCAGCAAAGCTTACAGTCTAGTTCGTCTGCACAACTTAGTAATTTGGTAGCTCCTTCTTGCCCGTTTCTATGCTTTCCTTTTCTCTAAAGCGAATTCTCTTTTCTAATACACTTCTAAATTATATAGCTTACTTTATGCTGTCTATTTTTCTCCGTATGTTTTCATCAGCTGCCTTTATCCCCAGTTGTTCTTGGCTGTGGGCATCTTCAGTTCTAGATTAGCGTTTCCAAAGATTCCAGATACCTGGTTTATTGCCTCTAAATTTCATCACATGCTAATAATGTAAGTAGATGCAACTTGCGATTCCCGCCCTCCTTCTCCACGCAGGCTTCCTCACACGTGGATGTCAAGCCTGCCAGACAGGTGTGGGGGGCAGGGGGTGGGTGGTGCAGTGTGGGAGAGGGAACAAGTGGCCTGGTATTTTCCCTCAGTCTCCCCAGAACACAAGTCCACTCGCTAATTAGCACCTTACGCTGTCAACCTTACGCTGTCAGTGCCCTGAAGGTATAGTTCAGTCGCTTATGTTCTCTAAGTGAAATTCATGTTTCCTTGCCCACTATGAAATTAATGTCCTAAAACAATTAACAGAGATATTCCATTACTTTCCAACCCCACTCCCAATCAACTCCCCCTTAGTCCCAATCAGGTCTGAGTTTCCCCAGCTACTGTTTCTCATGAGCTTGCAGAAGTTTGCAGAAGGCGTCCTCCTGGTCATGGCAGAACTTGTAGAACACCACGGCTCGTTCCTCTCCTGCTCTGGCTCCCCAGTTCGGTCTCTCCTGGTACTGCTGACTCTCTCCTACATGCTCATGCTGTCTTTCTGTTCTTCATGGAATCCGACCCAGCTCACTGTTGAAGATGCCTGTCTGTTTCGTGTTCCCAGGGTCATTGGAGGGAAGGCTGGCTCCTTCCCTGCTTCTGTCCCGTTCCGTTGCTTTGATGCTCCACTGTTATTAGGCTCGCAGCTCATTTCTGGGGGTAAAGAGAAGTGGCTGCTTCTATTGATTTTCCTAATCGCTCTTCGTCTCCGTTTTCTCTAGCATGTCTCCAGGATGAGGTGAGGGTTTGATGTGGGGAAAATCAGAGGGACAGCCCCATATCTTGTCCTGAGCAAGTCCTTCCACTCCAGCAGTGAGAGCTCTTTGACATGAAGCCATTCTCTCTACCCTTGAAATGAGGGCTCTGCCCACCTGTCCTCCAGCCACGCCAGGCATGTATGGCCCCTGGGATGCACAGGGATTTATCTTGATTGACTACAGTCTAAATTTAACTTGTTTTCAGATTGATGGAGATGACATAAAAAAAGGTAGGGATTCTTCGTCTTGTTAGAAACAAATTTGCATGCTATTAAAAGTTTCAGAATACTTTTTTGGTTAGTATGAATAATCTTGGGCCTGTCGGCTGTCCCTGATATTATCGATTTCAGGCCTCTTTTGCTGTCCCATATTAGATGATAAATTCGTAATGGAAAACAAAGGCATACACATTTTCCCTGCCCGTACCAAAGCATTGTCAGGACAATCCGTAGCTTCTATCTATACAGTAATTTCAGGTAGCACAATATGCATCCTCTAGATATCCACTGTGGACCCGGCACTTGGTAGTTTTGGTAGCTAGAAAATATTAACAAATACACATGGTTTGAGTGCTCTGCAAGCAGCTGGTGCTGCTACTAGTTAAAATGTACTCCAGGTGTGACACCTGTGGAAAGGAAACAGTGGGAATAACTGAAACTCTACCAAGGAGATGAAAACCTCATGCCACTTGGGATACAGTCACCTCGTGTGATGTGTGTGCATATGTGTTCATGCATGTGCCATATGTAACCTCTTTTTACAGCCTTATTAAAGCAACTATGAAAACCCTTAACTGTGCTAAGGGAAATCTTCTTACATATATATATATATATTTTTAATTCATCTTTTTGGCCCATTTGCCACCATTCTTGCCTTATGCCAGTCTGGTTTGGAAAGGTTTTGGTTTTTCACAACGATTTTTCATGACTGCTTCCAAAGATTCCTCAGTCTTTGCGTATGCATGTGTTCAAAGGCTAAATTTTAATTATAATCTTTATCAACACTCATTAACAGAGGTGCTTGTCACTAACAAGCACGGTAGCTTTTCTCACAATTACTCTCCTGGAAAGAGCTTCTTCCCTAGGTGCCTGGTGATGGGGCTTGGCTGTGAGTCAGCGTGTCTGCTCAGAGGTCTCTGTGTCCTTGGATGTCTACCTTTAAAAAGCACTGAAACAATTTTAAAAGTCCCCAGCTTTTCAGGTGGAGGATAATTTTAGATGGAATTAGAGTCGAAGTTGGCAGACAAATGGGCTCTACCATATGTCCACTGAAACACGACTGAGCATTTCCTCGGACTCCAGTAGCTTGGAGATTGACAAGTTGATGATTGCGTATCCGGTCATGATTTCCTTGTCAGTAGATGGTTACGTTTATGGGTATGTGGCTGCAGCTGCATCTCAGGCACTAGTGTGTGTTAAGGGATTTTTTTATTCATGATATGAGGGCTCAAGGCAGATGATGTAACAGGTTCAAAGGGACAGTCAAAATAGTACAAATTTATGCAAGGGATTTTTTTTTCAATTAAAGTATAGTTGATTTATAATGTCGGGTTAGTTTCAGGTGTATAGCACGGTTATTCTGTTGTGTACATACATCCATTCTTTTTCAGATTCCTTTCCCTTATAGGTTATTACGAAATATTGAGTACGGTTCCCTGTGCTATCGTGTAGGTCCTTGTTGGTTAACTATTTTGTATATAGTAGTGTGTATATGTTAATCCCAACCTCCTAATTTATCCCTCCCCTACCTTTCCCCTTTGGTAACCATAAGTTTGTTTTCTCTGTCTATGTCTGTGGGTCTATTTCTGTTTTGTAAATAAGTCCATTTGTATCTATTTTTTTTAGATCCCACATATAAAGTGATATCGTATGATATTTGTCTTTCTCTGTCTGACTTACTTCACTTACTGTGATAACCTCTAGGTCAATCCACATTGCTGCAAGTGGCATTATTCATTCTTTTTTATGGCTGAGTAGTATTCCGTTGTATATATGTACCACATCTTCTTTATCCATTCATCTGTCAGTGGACATTTAGGTTGTTTTCAGGTCTTAGCCATGGAAAATTGTGCTGTACTGAACACTGGGGTGCATGTATCTTTTTGAATTATAGTTTTCTCTGGATATATGCCCAGGAGTGGGATTGCAGGATCATATGGTAACTCTGTTTTTTATTAGTTTTTAAGGAACCTCCCTCCTATTTTATTTTGATACCACTTTACACTTTGACCATATTTAGAGGTTTTGCTCTATACGTAGGGCATAGTATTCTTTCACTTTCATCACTGGGGATTCTCTAGAATATATTCTATGCAAAGACCTTCAGAGAAGCTATTTTTTCTGTGATAACATTGGTCAGCATGTAAAGTAGGTTGTCTTAGCTCAGGCTGCCATAACAAAAATACCATAGACTGGGTAGTTTAAACAACAGACATTTACTTTTTACAGTTCTGGAGACTGGAAGTCCAAGGTCAAGATGCTGGCAAATTGGGACTTCCCTGGTGGCACAGTGGTTAAGAATCCACCTGCCAATGCAGGGGAGATGGGTTCTAGCCCTGGTCCAGGAAGATCCCACATGCCACAGAGCAACTAAGCCCATGTGCCACAAATACAGAGCCTGCACTCTGGAGCCCGTGAGCCACAACTAGTGAGCCCACGTGCCACAACTGAAAGTCACGTGCCTAGAGCCCATGCTCCACAAGAAGAGAAGCCACTGCAATGAGAAGCCTGCACACTGCAATGAAGAGTATCCCCTGCTCGCCGCAACTAGAGAAAACTCGCATGCAGCAACGAAGACCCAACACAGCTGTAAATAAATAAATAAATATTTTGTTTTTGATATTAAAGAAAAAAAATATACTGGCGTGGGCTTCCCTGGTGGTGCAATGGTTAAGAATCCACCTGCCAATGCAGGGGACATGGGTTCGAGCCCTGGTCTGGGAAGATCCCACATGCTGCGGAGCAACTAAGCCCATGAGCCACAACTACTGAGCCTGTGTGCCCCAACTACTGAAGCCCGCGTGCTCCTCAACAAGAGAAGTGACCTCAATGAGAAGCCTGCGCACCACGATGAAGACCCAATGCAGCCCAAAATAAAAAAATAAATATAAATAAATGAATAAATAAATACCTGGAGTGGTTTCTGTTTAAAAAAAAAAAAAGATGCTGGCAGATTCAGTATCTGGTGTGAGCCCTCTTCCTGGTTCACAGACTGCCAACTTTTTTCTGTGTCCTTACTTGGCAGAAGGGGTGAGGGAGCTCTCTGGGGTCTCTTTTCTAAGGCCGCTAATCCCATTCATGAAAGCTCCACCGTCATGGCCTAACCACCTCACAAAAGCCCCACCCCCTAATACCATCACACTGGTGGTTAGGTTTCAACAAATAAATTTGGAGGTATACAGATATTCAGTTTATAGCATAAGGTTTTTCATCAGTAACTGGTACTGATAGGGCTTAATATTTTTACTATTTATTAGACTGACACCCCTTTTCAATACAATCTTTAAATGCTTAGTGGGAGATACAACTAAGACTCATGAAGGGTTTTAAAATTTACCAGTGGAGAGGAATGTTCCAGAATAGGTAGCGCTTTGTGTATTCTGTGTAATTCTCCAGTAGTTTGTGTTTGTTGCAGCACGAAAGAAAACTCCATGGACCTAACAGAAACACTGGTTTGCTGCCTGTTTCTAGCACAGCCTGATGCAGGTTGGGAGCGCACTCACCTCCTAAAGGTTACTCTGAGATCCAGGCAGCTTTTGTTTTGTGATGCTGTCACTTAAACACAAGTCTTCCAACATCACAGTAGGCAGGAGAGAGAGCTGGGACAACCCAGTGTCTTTGATGACCTGGCCTGAAATGGAGCATCTCACTTCCACCCACAAACCGCTGGAGTAGAATCCAGTTTTGTGTCCACATCAGCTGCGAAGAAAGCAGACAGGACTGGTAATTACTCAGTAAGTCTCTGCTGCATCCTTGTTATGGGCTGAATTATATCCTCACAAAATGCATGTGTTGAAGTCCTAATTCCTGGGAATTTACAGGGTGACTATATTTGGAGACGGGACCTCTAGAAAGGTAATTTAGGTTACATGAGATCATTAGGGTGAGCTGTAATCCAATATGACTGGTGTCCTGACAAGGAGAGGACGCTTGGACTCACAGACACCAGGGATGCGTGTGCGCAGAGGAAAGACCATGAACAGAGGACCCAAGAGTAAGGCAGCTGTTTGCAAGCCAAGGAGAGAGGCCTCAGGAGAAACCAAACCTGCCAGCATCTTCAGTCTGGACTTCCGTTCTCCATAACTGAGAAATATGTGTCTGTTGTTTAAGCCCCAATGGATGGTATTTTGTTATGACAGCCCTATCAAACTAATAAGATTCTATAAAAGAAATAACATAAGATTTATAAATTAATTTGGAAAAAGTGGACTGTTCATCATATTGATTCCTTACCATTTAGGGATTCTCCATTTATTTAGATCATCTTCTAGGACATTCTCTCTGATGCTGTAGTTTTCTTCCTCTAGTCATGCACATGTATTTTAAAGTTTATTTTCTAGGCAGTATTTTTTAATAACTTTTTGTGAATAGGTTATTTTTCATTATGTTTTTCTGACCATTATTTCTGGTATAAAGGGAAGCTATGATTTTTGTATAATATTTTGTAGCTCATATATCCCACTGCTCTCTTATTAGTTCAAATACATTTTTGTTTGTCTCGAATGTTGCAGGTAAAAACAAATCATACTGATTGTATGGTACATAATCTATTAAAATGCATTCAGTATAGGTTTCCTATATCTTGCTTAAATGCCAAAGAGTGTAAGAGTATATGAGGTTTCCCTTTATGCCTGTTATTTCTCCTGTTTAACAAATGTCTTTGCATTACGTAATACTTCTACGATAAATACGTGTATATATACATACATATTGCATTATATATTTCTATGGTACATGTTTCTGGGCGGACACTTTTCTCCTGTTACATCTTCCTAATGGATGATACCCACTCATGTAAAATCTCTCTTTAACTTTGAATTCTGTGTTGTTATTAATGTAGTAATCCTCTTCTTTTGATTATCATGGCTTGACATAGCTTACGAGTATCTTACTGTGGCTTTTGTAAGCTGTTTTGGTGGTTTTGTCAACTTATTTTGAAAATGAAATCATTCAGTCTGAGAGTCTTGCCCTTGAAAGAGAAGATTTTTTTCCATTTTGTCCAAAGTTTTAACAGATAGTCTATTTCATGTCATCTTTCTGTGCTTTCTTACTCTGTCCTTATTTTTTTTTATCATATAGTACACCTCTTGTCTAATATAGAGACTATACATGTTGTCTGTTATAAACTAAAGGTCTGTTTCCCCCCCACATTCACATGCTAAAGCCTTACCCCCCCATGTGTCTGTACTTGGAGTAAAGGAAGTAATTAAGTTTGAATGACATCATAAGGGTGGTGCCCTGATGGGAAAAGGATCCACGTCCTCAGAAGAAGAGACACCAGGAATCCAGTTCTCACTCCCCAAGCTTGCACTGAGGACAGGTCCTGTGCAGACATAGTGGGAAGAGCGTTCTTACCAGAAACCAACTCATCCAGAACCTTGATCTTGGACTTCCAGCCTCCAAAACTGTGAGAAGGTACATATCTGTTGTTTAAGTGACTCAGTCTGTGATATTTTGTTATAACAGCCTGAGCAGACTATTATATTGTGTTTATGTGATCTTTAGTTAATGTTACCAATTTCAGAAACATTTTTGAAGCTATATTTTCTAATGAGCAGGAAAAAACAAAACAAAACAACCCTCAGTAATTACAAACAAAACTCTATTGACACCCTCGTGAAATACAGGACAATTATTACATCTATTTCTTTTCAGATAGTACCAGCTTTTACTAATTATTCTGAAACTTTGGATGAATGTTCTTATTTCAGATGAGATATCCGTCAATATGTAAACATTAAGGTATTTGCATTCTGGTTTATAACCGAATTAGAACTTATTCAGAAAATGGTATGTTTAAATGCTATTTTGTGCTCTTCATCAAGCCTTCTAGACTTCAGCTGAATGGCAAAACGTAACCGACCCTGATAATGATCAGATCTGTGATCACAGACTATGACAGTCCTTTGGGGCTTTGTCTGGGTTCATAGAGGGGCACCGACTGATGGTCAGTATGCAAAGCTTTCCCCTGGACCAAGTCCTAAAGCAGCAGGTTTGTGCTGTAATGCACCCATGGCCGCTGATGCATGGAAACTTTACAAACACAGGGAAAGGGAGAAAAGGGACCCAGTGGCAGAAGCATCGAAAAGGAAGCTGTGTTCTAGGAGACCATGAGCCTTCTCAGGACCCAGGGTATTGGAGAGAAGATCCTGGGCTCTGGGAGAAGAGAGCTCAGTTATGCTGTTTTCTGGGTATATGTGGCATTCACCAGGGCAGGATCCAGCCCTAAGCAGTTGTGTTACTTACAGAACCAAGGCATTTTCTGTCTCTCGTTAGCAAAGTCATTCAAGGAAAACCGAATCCTTTCTCCCTGGGCCCTTCTCCCATTTCCAGTGTAAGCACATGTTCTGGACTAATACACACGGGTTTCCTACTTGGAGGGAAAGGAAGATGGGGTCTTAGTTCTCTACCCCGATGACACGGGCAGTCGACGTGTCTGGTTGATTATTTTCTAGTTACACACTTTTGCCACTTTGCTTTGGGGTTCCCTGGTGGGATTTATCTGTTCGTAGGCTACAATGCTTACAAATGCCACCCTGCAAGGGGAGGTTAGGAGACTTACTTTCTAAGCCTCCTATCACCTTCAAGCATGAATTTAGCAGGAAGTTCCCTAAGTTGAACATGAACTCTAGCCCCATGTGTGGTACAAATTGGTCCTTGATAAATATTTGTTGAATGAATTACTGAATATAGGATTTTAAGTCATCAACTTTTCCAGTATAATTCTGGAAGACTATTTGATGTTGGGAAGAAGACATCTGACTTCAACTCTTGGATTTGGTCTAAGTTTTTAAAAAATTTATTTTATTTTCGTTTGTTTTTGGCTGCATTTGATCTCTGTTGCTGCGCACTTGGGCTTTCTCTAGTTGAGGCCAGCGGGGGCCACTCTTCGTTGCAGTGCGTGGGCTTCTCACTGCTGGATTTGGTCTAATTTTTTAAATTTAATGTCTGTAATTCTTTTCTCTTGCTTCAAGGGAACACTTTCGTTTGATGGGATCTAAATGTTTAATTTTTAAAAAATAATTTTACTGCTATTCAGAATGCTCTTTAACTGGGAGAGTCAAGTCTTTGGCCCCAGGAATTATTTTTCTATGTTTTTAGTGTTCCTTCTATTTGCGGTGCTCTGTGTTGTTTTCCAAGAACACAAATTAGATGTAGTTTCATGCCCCTTGTACCCATTTTATACCTTCTCTCAGATTTTGTTTACCTCTTTGTCTTTCTTGCTCATGAAAACTGGGGAGTTTCTCAAGCTTGTCATCCACGCTAGTAATTCAGTTTTCTGCAGTTACTTCTGTTCGTTGCCAGTTCTAATGCATGTTAAATTTCTATAATCAAACTTGCTTCTATTATATACAAACCATTCCTTTTTTCATTTGACTCACCTTTACTTTGTGCTTGTTGCTTGGTTATATTTCGTTTGGAATCTGCCTCTGGTTTAACAATCTAGTATTTCATACATCATTTTTCAACAAATATCTTACCTTCTATTGGTATTATAAAGCATACCCTTCTGAAATACCTTTCTACTTTCGGCAGTAAAGTAATTTTCCTCCTCTTTCTTGTGCTGTGGCCTCCTTTCTTTTTGTCTTTTGTCATAGAATCTTTTGTTAGAACTATCATTTTTCCTGTTATGTTTAAGTCATGTAAATTTTATCCAGGTCTGGTACTTCACTTATAAAGAGAGCAGATCAATTCTTTTTATTTTTTTAAATTAATTAATTAATTTATTTTTGGCTGCGTTAGGTCTTCGTTGCTATGCACAGGCTTTCTCTAGCTGTGGCGAGCAGAGGCTACTCTTCATTGTGGTACACGGGCTTCTCATTGTGGTGGCGTCTCTTGTTGTGGAGCACGGGCTCTAGGCTCACGGGCTTCAGTAGTTGTGGCACGTGGGCTCAGTAGTTGTGGCTCGCGGGCTCTAGAGCTCAGTCTCAGTAGTTGTGGCACACAGGCTTAGTTGCTCCACGGCATGTGGGATCTTCCTGGACCAGAGCTCGAACCAGTGTCCCCTGCCTTGGCAGGTGGATTCTTAACCACTGCACCACCAGGGAAGTCCCTGAGAGCAGATCAATTCTTATGGCATCTCTTTTATTACTGCATGTTCTTAGTGACCTACTCTTTGACTTCAAAAATATGTTTAAAACTACCAGGAGAAGAATTTCCATCTAGTCCCAGGCCTTTAAAGGTCTACTGAGCTCCTAGGTGTCTACACCCTGGCTGAAAACAAATAAACTGTTTGTTGTACTTTTCTTGTGGTTAGGGGATTAAGTAAAACATCTTATCATTAAATTAAAATGCAGTTGTGAAAAATACTTGGATTCTTTTTGACCAATTAGTCAATTAGCTATTCAGTCAAAGAGCTATGTGAGTTCAGGCTGTACAGAAAGAAAGCTTACTGGAAGAAATTGCCCTGAGATTATTCAGGGTCGTTCTTCAGTGTGAATGTTAATACAACTGGGTAAACTTTATGGTAAATAATTAAAATTCTATGGCATAGCTTCCCAGAATACGGAACACCCACAAGTCCAGAAAGTACAGTTGTGGTTTAAATTGAATAAAATATCAGTATCATTATTCCTTTTTATTTATCAAGAAGAAAATATATCTGGGAATATTACAATTTTATAGCATAACAGGAAAGTTTGCATGGAATTTATATCCATGTTTGTATCTGTTTCTCTATTGCTAACTACGTCTATATCCTTTTTTTTTTTTTTTTTTGTCTGCATTGGGTCTTCATTGCTGTGTGCGGGCTTTCTCTACTTGCAGCTAGCGGGATCTACTCTTCATCGCACAGCATGGCTCTAGGCATGCAGGCTTCAGTAGTTGTGGCACGTGGCTCAGTAATTGTGGCTCATGGGTTCTAGAGCACAGGCTCAGTAGTTGTGGCGCACAGGCTTAGCTGCTTCGCGGCATGTGGGATCTTCCCGGACTAGGGCTTGAACCCGTGTCCCCCGCGTTGGCAGGCGGATTCTTAACCACTGCGCCACCAGGGAAGCCCCATCTGTATCTATCCTTAAAGGCTGACAAAATATCAGTCTGGGGTTTTGTGAGTTCTAAACTCACCACATTCTGTAACGTTTTGTTAGAACAGTGTTGCCACATATAATAAAGAACCACCATTTAAATTTGAATTTCATATAAATAATGGATAATTTTATTATAAGTGTACCCCAAATGTCACATGGGACATACTTACACTAAAAAAATTCTTCATTGTTCATTTGAAATTGAGATTCAACTATATAGCCTATATTTTTATTTGCCAAGTACAACAAGCTTATATTAGAGTTATTTTAAAAATCACCCACTTAAAATGCAGCTTTTAAAATTTATGTAAATATTTTATTATGGAATTAGAATAATGAGATTTTATTTTTTCAAATCTTACTTTGAAACAAGAAAATACGATTTCTAATGGAGAAACCCATTGACCTTTGAATTAAAGCAAGATACCATGAATGGGCAATAATCTTCTATGATGGCATTCTCAATGAAATGCATTTTATGAAATAAAAATTGTATTAAACAAGATTTTTCTCCATCATCACTTACCTTCATTTTCTTTGAAATATTTATGTATTCTATATTTTTGTTTCTATTCTCTATGTATATGATCTTAACATACATATACATATACATCTATTAATGCATTCAACAGCATTTATTGGGCCTCACTGAGTACCAGTCATTGTGTTAGCTGCTGGGGATATAACTGTAGACCATTCCTTTCCCGTTCTCAAGGGCCTAATGGTCTGGTAGGGAAAAGTGACATGGACAGTTATTTTCACTGTGGTTAGACATTAACAAGGCGAACAGAGCATTGAAGCAGGACAGAGGGAGAAGTAAAAACTTCAAGGAGGGGACAATTGAAAACACGCATTTTATGGGTGGTGGGGCTGGAGAGATTACAAAAGATGTGAGAAGGCGGAAGATCAACAAACACCGCGGCGCATGCGAGGAACCCTGCATTCTTTGCCGAGGCTGGAGCAGAGGTGTCCGGGCTGGGGCGGGGCTGCAGCTCCGGAGGGTCTGTCCTGAGATGAGGATGGAGAGTGAGGCGGGGTCTGATCTTGGAAGGCAGAGGGCCAGGCTGTGGAGTTTGGGACTTTATGCTGTGGGCTGGTGGGAAGGCACTGGAGTATTTAAATAAGGGCTGTCACAGCCAGTGTGTTTTAAACATGTGACTCTGCCGATCGACCGTGGTGTTTGGGTCAGGAGCGGCCATGAATGGAGGCGGGTTCTTGCCATGGCTCGCGCTACAGGCAGGCAGCTTGACCCGAAGCAACCTGCGGGGGCGTGACGAGGCCGTTTGGGGGGAGGGGTTTGAGGTGGAAGGATGTGTTGACCCCTGGATTTAAGGACATGGTGGAGTCTAGGTTTTTGGTGTGGATTACTAGGGGGGCGTGGCAGGTCCCCTGCTACCATTAACACTGCATGTTATGTGAGTGGTACCCACTGGAATTTGAAGAGCCCTACACAGCTGTACATAGTGGCCCTGAATTTGAATGACACAATTTAGAGTAAGGAAAATATGAGAAAAAGAGGTTTGGCAGAAGGTAATAAATTCAGGTTTTGGACTTGGTAGCCTGTGTGTCGGTCGTATAAACAAAATACCATTTTTGGAGTACATCATTGTATTTGATGTCTGATGCTCTTGCAGTTGGTTGGAGCCTCCTTGGTGGACCTACACGGCATTGCCCAGGTCGCAGATGGTTATAAGGGTCTGAACAGGAGAACGGATTGTGCAAACAGCCTAAACACACAGAATGACGAACGTGCGTCTGTGCAGCCTTGGCATCTTCCTGCGTCCACGGAGGGCTTCACGAGGCAGTCATAGCCTTCACTCCACTCGGAGTCCATCTTGGAATCATTCTCACCTCAGCGTTATAGGAAGCCTAGTTTTTGTAACTAAGTGAAAAATCAAAATGTTTCAGGTACATTTTGCAGTAGACCGGTACATGATAACCCATCTTCAAAACAGTGTATTTCTAAATTTCTTATTACTTCATATTGTCAAGAAAGTTCATCTCCACCCATGAACTGTTTTCAGTAAAGTAGAATTTACTGTCCATCGTATGACCGCTTTTGTCAGCATGTTATGAGTAATAGTTATTATTTAGACAATGTGCTCAAAATCCTGTGATGTGAACATTAATCAGTTTTTAAAAGTAACACATTTCTTCATTCTTTTTGTTTTTTTTTAAAGAACGTCCAAGGATAATAGTTACGTAGCTTCAGGAGTTTAGAAACATTTGAATTTCCATCTAATAGGAGAAGAATATGATAACATCATGAAAACATGCTCGTAAGGGACTCCTTAGAATTCTACCAAGTAGTACTCTTTATAAAGTGACTGTCCGGGACAGAGTAGAAGGAGAGCTATTTTCAAATTTTGTATAACTGTGTCTGTAAGATAACATATTAAATCCCTCATAAGGCAAGAAAAGGAAGAGCAGTCCTTGCTTAGGGTGAGTACGTTACCCTGATTCTCTGAACCAGACCTACATTAGGTCCCTTGTGTCTCTTGAGGACAGAGAAGCCTATGCTCATGTAGCTAAGAGCATCACCCGACAGTTCTTAGCCTTTAAGATAGATCACAAGATGATCATGATGCTGGAGAATTCATTTATAGGCAAAAAGTCCCATCATTGACTCAAGGTCAAAGTTTATTTTGTGACAAGCATAAGAACAGGGCAACGTACACTGAATTTAGTCACAGAACTAAAGAACTTCCAGTATGTCAAAAATTATCATGACAAAATACGCTGACCTCTGAATAATGCTTCGTATGATTCATGGTGCTTTCACTTGAGTCATACAGCTATGCGATGAGATATTATTATTAATATCTACCTTTTACAGACGTGACCTAGGGACATCAATCAAGAGATCTGATGTACAAATTCATTTGCTTTTAATGTCTTTATCACTTGTACTTCAAATACATACACACAGATGTGCATGTATACACATAGATTCATGTACATAGATATACGTGTGTGTGCGGATGGGTGGATGGATGGGATGTGGATGGGTAAGTCAATGGATAGATGGGCAGGTAGGTGAATAGGTGGGTGGGTGGATGGATGGATAGATACGTCACAAATCACCGGAAGTTGCCTTTTTGCACGGTCTCTTTCATTGTCACATATTACATAGAATGAGGGAAGAAGAGGTGTGTGACTTGTTTTTTCACTCTCTTAATGGTGTTTTTTGATGAAGAGAATTTCTTAAATTGATGTTGTCTGTACTTTTATTTATGTTTAGTGTTCATGTATTCTGTTGAAGAAAATTCTGGCATTCATCAGATCACTTTACTTCTACATTTAGGTCTAGAATTCCCTTGGAAATTATTTTTCACATGGTGTGAGGTATAGGAGTCAAAGTTTTTTCCTTTTTTCTCTGTGTGTTTGCTCCAGAACCATTTATTGAAAAGATCACTCTCCTGCTGGACTTCCCTTAGAATTTGTCAAAGTAGAGGAGGCTGTATATGTGAGTGCCAGTTTGGGGATTAGTTATCATATTCATTAGCTGTATTTGTCCAACTTTGTGCAAGTACCACCATGTTTTAATTACAAGAGCTTTATAATAATTTTGATATTTTGTAGTGTAAGCTTTCCAGCCTTCATTTTCCTCAAGAGTACCATGGTTGTTCTTGGCTCTTTGCACTTTCATATAAATTTTAGAATCATCTTTTCAATTTACTCCTTCCCCCCAAAAAATTTAGTTTAGACTTTTATTGGGATTGTATTGAATATATGTATCAATTTGGAGAGAATGAATGTTATAACATTAAATCATCCAGTATGTAAACATGGTATATTCCTTTATTTAGCTCTTTTTAAATATTCTTATTTATATTTTTTATAACTTTTTTTTGTGTAGAGATCATGCATAGCTTCTGAAATTAGATAATTTTCAGATGCTATTGTAATGAAGATATTTAAAATTTTTATTTTCCAGTTTGTTCATTAAGTAGCAATATCACTGATTTTTTTTTAATAACAGAAACCTTGCTAAATTTATTTACTAATTCTAATACTGTTTCTAGATTCTTTTGTATTTGTTATAAATACTATAATGTCATGTGGGGAAAATGACTAATTGTTTTCCTATTCCCAATCCTCAGACTTTTCATTTCAGTTTATTGCCTTATTTCATTGGCCCTTTCAGCAAAGTGTTTTCTTTTTGAGAAGTTTTTAGTTCTATATTTAATTTTTTAATACATAGAGGAAAATGTCATTTAAATTTTTAAAAAATACTTGGTTTGGTTATTCTAAAATTGTAGTTGTCAATTTCACCTAAATGTTTTATTTATTGGCAAAGAGTTCATAAATATTCTTATAAAAAGTTATTATGTACATAGTATCTATAGTGTTTTTTTTTTCTTTTTCTGATATTGGTACTGTGTGCCTTCTATTTTAATTTTTTGTTAGTCTTACTAAGGGTGTATTGATTTTATTAGCTTTTCAAAAACAGTCAGTTGAGCATGGCTGCCTTTTTCTATTGCTATATCTGTTTCCTGTTTCATTAAACTTTGTTCTTTATAATTGCCTTTTTTGGCTTGTTTGGATTGGAAACACAGGATAGGGAAGGGAAGGGCTTTTTCCTTCCAAGTGGGCAAGGAGATGTGTGAGGGGTGTGAATCCAGGAAGCATGGTGGGCAGAGTGGGAGGCCTCTTGGTCTTGGTTTGTCTACACATATAGGTATGAAGGTCCCCTACACATGGACCTTCAAGTTGCGAACTTTCAAAGATGTGCACGTGCGTTCCATCAGCGTCAGGTGTGAGTGAAATTGCAGCTTGTCCTCCGTCTCCTATTGCTGAGGATCCTTCAGCTCTACCATCTCCCACCTCCTCTCCCTCCTCCAGACAGTAACTCTTCTTGCCTGTTCACTTGATGCCAGCCCCTGGATGCCAGCTGTTATACTGTCCTACTGTAGTTTTCAAGGTACTGTACTGTAAGGTTTAAAATGTTTTCTTTACTTTTTGTGTTTGTTTTTTATGTATTATTTGTGTGAAAAGTATTATAAACCTATTACAGTACAGTACTATATAGCCGATTGTGTTAGTTGGGTACCTAGACTAACTTTGTTAGACTTACGAACAAATGGGACTTATGAGCACACTCTCGGAATGGAACTCTTTGGATGTAGAGGACTTAGCGTACTAAAAAGAAATTCTGGACTTCTCTGGTATCACTTATTTCGTGGGGGGTAGGGTGGTGCTTGGAGGTATCTGGAAGTTCAGCCTCCCCCCGCTTCTCCCACACTTCAGGTCTCACTGCCTGAGCGAGGAACACATGGGCAAAACCTGCGAGGGCTTATGAAGGAGAAATTAAACCCCCATTAACTTCCTATTTAGACTGTTATAGAAAAAAATGTTGTGAAATTCTCTCTCAACTGCATTATTCCTAAGGGTGTTTAAAATGAAGAGTAGGTACATAGCAGCTTTGAGTATGAAGACAGAAGACTGAGCAACAGGTGGCCACTCACCCTCCCTCAGTTCTGTCTGGAAAAAGCAGGTGCATAAGTATGATACGGTCAAACTAGAGATCTAGTATTATTGAACTTACTTGATCATATAAACTTGTGTGACTGATCACAGATTATTTAGAAACCACACAGCAGAGATTATGGAAGGCGCCTCCTGATAAGAATCATAGTACACCTAAGTCTGGGCGGCTGTAATAAACACTTTTTTTTTTAAAAACACTTCTTTGTAAATTGTGTTTTAGGACCACAAACAGCTATGTAAAGAAAGATGCTTAGAAATAAATGGCATCAACTTAGTTTCTTTTTCAGGCATTTGGATGAAGTGTAGTCAAGGAATTGGATACAATATTTTCATAAAATCAACTTCAGTGTCCACATGCCAAGTCAATCCCAGGAGAATCAGCAGAGAGTTCCACCAATGCCTAATTAATATTTGGCTTGTTTATTTTCTGTGGCTTAGGAGTGAAAGATGAGTTAAGTGCATAAAGTTTCTATTAAATATGTATGATATCCTCAATTAAAATAAAAAGAATATTGAGGTGAATTTTATTTGATCAAATAAAGACATGGATAGTCAATTTGTAAACACCAATATGTACACATAAGCAATTTCGGTTGATAGGAGTTCTCCAGTGTAAACATTCATGAAAACAAAAAGCCACTGCACCCTTCACAAGAAATTCATAATTATTTTTTGTGAGACCATTTAAGTTCTGCTCTCTTAGCAAACTTCAGTTATGCCGTATGGTATCATCAGCTGTAGTCACCATGTTTTACATTATATCCTCAGATCTTCTGCATCTTAGAGATGAAAGTTTGTACCCTTTTACCAACCTCTCCCTCTTTACCCCACCTCAGTCCCTGGTTACCACTTCTCTACTCTGTTTCTGTGAGTTTGACTTTGTTTCTTTTAGGTTCCATATATAAGTGAGGCTACATAGTATTTGTCTTTCTCCATCTGGCTCACATCACTTAGCATAATGTCCTCAAGATAATTTTTGAAAGGCAAGAAATTTTTGCTGTGCGCCTACTGTGTACCTGCCCTTATATTAGGTCCCAGAAATACTTGAAGAACCATTATCCCACAACATGCTCCTTTACTTCTCGTAGGGCTCTATTTTAGTGCTGTGGAGAGCTGGGTAAAAAAATCTCTCTGAAGAAAAATTCTCCTAAAAATCTCAAAAACTCAGTCCATTTCGTGAATATTGAAATTCTAAAACAAATATACTGATTAATAGGCGCTATTTATTTTGATGTTTACTTTATGCAGTACATAGGTGAATTAGATGATTGTGTCTATGGAAACATGACCTATGAATTTGAAAATCTTGTGTGTGGTGTGATAAATAGGACCTCCAAAATAAAACTGATCTCATATCTTCTCAGTGAGAGGAAATACATCTCATCCTAATGAATTGTGTTTGTTCTGTGAGTGGAGAATATTGCCTAGAATTTTTGGCCCCTCTTTAGAGTTCAATCTCGTATAGTTGGTTTTATGATCCTATAATAATATTTTTTCCTTCTGTCTTAGTGAAAGGATCGTCAGGTTCTCATTATACTCAGATTCTAATTTCTGGATTGAGTCTGTTTCTTCTTGGCAAATCAAGATCGCATCACAGATAAATGGTTAAATATCCTGCCCCACAAAGTAGGGCAGGGGTTCTTGGCATCTGTACCCTTGACTCAATTTAATGCCGGTTCTCTATAGTGTGGATTGTGGAGGGCTGTGTGAGTTGTTGGGTGTTTGTGTTTGTGTGAGGAGCAGGGTGGGAGAGAGGATGTTAGAAGATTAGAAGGGATGTTGCATTCCCAGTCAATGATGGACAGTTCATGTGGTACAGTGGAAATCAATGCAAACAAGAGCACATAGAGGATAATTAATAAGGTACGTGGAGAGGTAGCAAAACTCAGTTGACTCTGTTAAAAGTCCAAATTACTTTTTTCCTATGCATTCTCATTTTGAAGGTTGAAACAGAGGACATAAACTTTAATATTGTTGCATACTTGTACATTGTAGTGTTATTAGATTATAAGAGTGCTATTTTCCTTCTGAATTCTCAAAATGCTGGTTCAATATAATGAAGCAACATCATCTTCCGTTTGTGTCTTGTGTAACATACTGAAAATATGTCACGCGTGAATCCTTTTCACCTTTTGAGGAGGGATTAGTTATATTCAGGATGCTATTTTGACTTGTATTGCCACGGGACTGTAGTTGGGTAATAAAAAAAATTGTTGGGTTTAGGAGAGGATGTAAAGAATGAAGAGGAGAGAAGAAACTCCAGGGGTATCTCTGGCATCTGCTAGAGTCTCTTGGGACTAGGCAAATAGCAACAATGGAAAATACGGGACCACTTTCAAAGAGTTCCAAATTGTATGGCCTCACACTCCAGGGGAATTTAACTACCTAGACATCTGTTGGGTTATAACTAAAGCTATCAAATGGTTCCTAAATTATGTCGAGGACAGCTTTATGAGGCAGCAAGTGAGAACCCGACCTGAGCTGAAGTCATTCTGACTTGACTTGGAAAGAACACGGGGAGCGTGCATCCACGTATCAGGTGCCCTCAGAGGGCTGGGTGCTGATCTGGCTTCAGAGGTGACGGCCGATACAACTGTCGGAACAAAGCTGTGTTTCAAGTGAATATGTTCACAGAAAAAATTTCTTTTGACAGTTTCTAAAAAAAACAAAAACAAAACAACAACAAACCATTGTATCTGTGGGACATCTTGACAAGTGATAGCAACTACACGTGTTTGTCATGGGAGAGGATTACATATGTTAATAAGTCAAATTTTCAAGAAAATATAAGAAGATTGAGGAAAGGAATTGATGAACAAGTTAGAAGTACCTCTGAGAGAGTATAGTTTCTGTGCTGGTTTCATCCATGAATCCTCATGTATTCATGAGGAACTTTGGTCAAAGGAATATTAGACCTCTTCAATGACAGATGTTAAAATATAAGGAAGAGCAGGCAAGTCATTTATGTGTCAGTGACTGTCTGGCTCTCCACCAGACTTCTTTCCTCTCTGGTCATACAGTTATTATTCATATTATACTCCCTTCTTGGGTGTGGTCATCATATAGCTGATTTCCAGCCAGTGGGATGGAGTAGAAGTGATGAACATGATCTTTCCAACCATTGTCTGAATGCAAGGACTCGGAACGCTAAGAGGAGGGAGGAGCCTGGGTCCTTTTCTGACCAGATGGAAGTTTACACGACAACCGAGAACACCCTTTTTGAACTTCCTGTGGGCAAGAAGTAAACCTATTGTGTTAATAAGCCTCTGAGATTTTGGAGGACGTACACATCATGGTGGCTAACATGTTTCTGATTAATGATTCTTAAATCAGAACTTTTCATGTGAAGGATAAATCAACTAGTAAAAATTTTCTATTAGTTCAAGGTCATAAAGCTGTTTTATGACCAGCTTTATCTCTGTTAATTTTAATTGGCTTTGGGTATGGCTATTTGAATCAGTAAACATTTATTATGGGTTTTTTACTCTGAAGGTTATCTCCTTGGTGTTGGGTAAATTGCGTTGGAGGGGCTATAAAGTAGGAAATTAGAGGTTCTGAGAGCTTGGTGAGAGGAAATGAGTACACAGAGTGTATCCTATGCGTGTTCTCTTCTCCGTGACCTACAGTGAAAACAGAAGAAAGCAGTTATGTAAATGTGTCACCATGTTTTATGATTTTCCTCCTTGGATACTTTTTTCTATCCAGTGGTGGCTTTATATACACCACTCTTAAATATGTGCTTTGTGATGCTATTTCTTTCTTGCCTTTAGAATAAAAAATTGTATTTTTCTATGAAAATCTATAAACCATAGATACTATTATTCCATTGTCTTGAGCAGACAACAGGAATCTCATAGAATGAGAAATATTTAGAATTTATTAGAAGACCATGACAATATAGGCACCTGCTATCATATTATGACAAGACACCCTAAATGGGGGTCATTTATGATGGAGGAAAAACACCTTGGTATCTGAATGAACTGACCTAAAGGTGCAAATGGCAAGTGGCTGTATTTAGACTCTCAATATTTAAGAGATTATGAGAGTCTTTTATTAGCTTGCTTAACAAATAACTAATGAGTATCTGTTGTCTGTAATGCAGGGTAAGCATTATGGGGAATTCAAAATGAATCAGAAAAACAAAGACCTAAAGTTATCATCTAGTTATGAATCTTGAATATAAGATTCAAGATGATAAATATCATAATATAGATGAACAATTCGCTAGGTAGTTAAAGAAAAGAAAGCTTAACTCCATTGCTGACATAAGAAAGATCTCGGGCTTCCCTGGTGGCACAGTGGTTGAGAGTCCGCCTGCTGATGCAGGGGACACGGGTTCGTGCCCCGGTCCGGGAAGATCCCCCAGGCCGCGGAGCGGCTGGGCCCGTGAGCCATGGCCGCTGAGCCTGCGCGTCCGGAGCCTGTGCTCCTCAACGGGAGAGGCCGCAATAGTGAGAGGCCCGCGTACCGCAAAAAAAAAAAAAAAAGATCTCATGCTGGAGAAGCTATATCTGCAGCTAAGTAGTGAAACGCAATACAGTTTACCCCCAGGCCTGATGGACACCCTGTTACACAGCCTTGTTTTCAGTGGTTTAGATTTATTTATTTATTTGTTAATAGAATCCATCCTAATCAGATGATCCTGTGACACTCTCCATGGAACAGGATCCGAGGTCCTTAAGGAATCTCACTGTCCCCTCCCCACACAGGACACTCATTGCTGCACAGACCTCCATTTCTATGTAGGATGTGCTCTCCTGCTGAGATCAGAGCTGCTGGACAGCCTCTGGAAGAACGCAGTAGTGTTATCAATTTCACCTTTTGTTTGTTCTTTGGATGATTTGGCAATAGTCTTAAACCACATAATGCACTTTGACGTTTCTTGATAGGAGGCTGTACATGAAGGAAACACTTGAGGCAGGGTCTCTGAACACACTGCAACTGTTACCGAATGCAATTTCCTGTGCCTGACACACAGTGAGGCCAAACAAACTGAAACTTCGAGTTTGGAGCAGAGAAAGGTTTATTGCAGGGCCATGCAAGGAGACAGGTGGATCGTGCCCCCAAAGCCCCAAACTCCTCAAAGGATTTCAGCAAAGCACTTTTAAAGGCCAGGTGAGGGAGGGGTGTGGTTGGATGTGGCAACAGTCTTGGTGTAGGAATCCTTTGTTCTTGCAGCTGTCTGCCTAGGTCAGGTCATGATATTTCTGTAAACTTCCAGCAAGACACATGTTATTCTCTGTTCTGCAACTTTTTATCTCTATATGAATGGACTCTTAAAGATCAGAGCCCTGAGAATGGGCTCTCCTGTATATTTCAGGCTGTAGGCAACATTCTTTTACAAAAGGTGCAGAGCCAGCCTAACACAAACAACAGAGCACAAAGGCTAAAGTAAAAGGAACAGATCTAATATGGAGTCAGATTTGTTCTTCCCTATTACACAACAAGTTGGCTTTTGTTGGCATTGGAGAAGACATTCCTAGAAATCAGTTTCATGAGTTACTATAGAAACTAAATAATCTATAAGAATTTCACCACAAGTTGGTTATTAGCTGATTTGGGTAACTCAGAGCTCAGAAAACAAATGGGTTATTACATGCTTGTTAAGTTCCATCAGTAACATTAAAAAGCAGTAAAAAAGGCATGAGGATTCTCTTCATAGGTTAAAAATTTTGTTTGGAATATTTTCACTTCTTAAGCAGGTTGAAGCTAGAGATTTCCATGTTGTAAGACACTTAAATTTTTGCATAGTTTTCACTGGAATCATGTTAGGAAGCAAAGTGTTTATATCTTGCTAAAAAGAAGTAATTTATTCTAGAAGCAGTAGATAGATGGAGGAAGAGATCTTCAGTAGGGTACTCTGTGTAAATTTCAGTTGAGGAGTTAATATATGTAACTGTTTTTCCTATCTTGTTTCAACAAAAATGTGTCTTTAAGGATGAAAATGTTCTTTGAATACTCTGCTTACGCTTTTAACATCAGTTTATTTGATCTGTTATTTCCACTTCATCTGCTAGTTGTAATCTTTTTCTTTTGATATAGTCATAAGTAGTAGTATTATAGAAATTAAAGTTGGATTTCTATGATAACTTATTCAACATCAGTGCTCTTTCATGTGTATTTCAAGTAAATGTGACAAAAATTATCTACATGAAGCAATCACCCTTTTCAAAAGTATCTTCTTTTGCATTTTTTGTTAACAGTTAATGTGCTTGTAAAATTTGTATTTGTTTTTTAAATTTATCATGAGCTGTCAACATGTTGCTTAATGAAACAAGTGTTTTTTGTTCAGAGAAAAATGAATGTCTACCCTTTGATTAGCTGTTATTTAAAACTGCTGATAACAGCGAGTTAGTTATTTTTCAATTGGCTAATCTGTATGTTACTAACTTTTAAAAGAAAGTTATGCTATATGTACATATTTGCAAATTGACTATGACTCAGTATCATGTAATTCAAGCCATCATCTAAAAATCAGTGGGTAGAAGTGTTTTAGATTGATAAATACAACTGAAATTCAAATCCCTTAAGAAAATTTAAGGACATAGTAAATGTGAGGTTCTAAAAATCTGTTTTAAGCACTGAAAATACTCTGGGATTGGATACCTTTTGGGTTTTATACGTTTACCCATAAGTAAGATTAATATAGTTTTCTTCTTTCATTTGAACTTGCACTTACATTTTAGCTCTTGTATTAAACTGAACCTCAGCTTGGGGCATAATCTTTTTTACGTCTGATGGCTGTTAGCATTACCACATTCAAAGATGGGTACTTTTAATTGAGATGTAATGATCTGTGATTTTAAAAAATTTATTGTTGGCAAACCAAAAGTATATTTTAATTGAAGCATTTTCTCAAAAAAAAATTTTTTTTAATTGGGGTATAGTTGTTTTACAATGTTGTGTTAGTTTGTACTATACAGCGAAGTGGAGGTTCTAATAAGAACCTGCTGTGCTATACAGCAGGTTCTTATTAGTTGATTCAACTAAAATTATATTGAAATGCCAACTGACGCTAGTAAGAACAACAACCACTAATAAGTAAATATACGTATTCCTCTAAGCTGACATGATGTTCTAAAGATGAGTGATATATGAACTGCTCCATGTAATTAAAGCCGTCAAGGTCACGTGTGGGGATCCTGGTGGTTAACATGTCAGCAAAGTAAACAACACTAAGCGTACAGTGTAGAAACAGAAACTCAAGGAAGAGAACCAGCGAAAGAGGAGAACACCGTGAGAAGGGATGTGGAGAGACATGCCAGATTCGCAGGTTTGGAGTTCAAGAGACTGACGGTGGGATGAATCTGGGGCCACTGGCCAACTCTGAAGTGCTATGCTGTTTCCACTGTCTGTGTTTCTTAAGTGATCCCAGCTCGGCCAGGCACATGTCACAGTTATGAAACTGCCTTGTTCTTCGCTAAGACTTTGGCAGTGGGTCAAGGCCGAGGGCACAGCCTCAGGTGTGGGTATGGGTGTTGTCGAATGAGAAGTGTATGTAAGTATTTCAAGCTGGGATAAGGGAAGGAGGGTGTGTTAGGGTTCTCCAGAGAAACAGGACTAATTGTGTGTGTGTGTGTGTGTGTGTGTGTGTGTGTATAAATGCCAGTTCCTTATAATGAATCATGTATGTATGTGTGATTTATATATAATACATAATCGTCTACATATTTTACATACATAATCATTTTACGATAGAAATCCTTATATCTGTATATCTCTATCTCATCTATATCTCTGTATAAAATGTTATAAGAAATTGGCTCATGTGAATATGGAGACTGAGAAGTCCCAAGATCTGTTGTCAAAAAGCTAAGACCCAGGAGAGCAGATGGTGTAAGTTCTACTCCAAAAGTTGGCATTCTCAAGACCCAGGAAGATTTGATGTTTCAGCTCGAGTTCAAAGGCAAGAAAAAAATGATGTCCCAGTTCAAAAGCAGTCAGGCAGGAGGAGTTCCCTCTTACTCATGAGAGGATCAGCCTTTTTGTTCTATTCAGGCCTTCAGCTGATTGGACGAGGCCCACCCACATTGGGGAGGGCACTCTGCTTTACTCAATCTACTGATTCAAATGGTAAACTCACCCAAAAACACCCTCACAGAAACACCCAGCATAATATTTGCCCGAATACCTGGGCACCCTGTGGCCCAGCCCTGTTGACACATAAAATTAACCATCAGAGGATAAATAAAAGAGGTAATACCAGAGATCCAGTCTGGGAAGAGGTGCCTTGAAGGCATGTGAGAGTAAGAGGAGATTCTGAGTGTACCAAAGCAGGGAAGAACGAAAAACATTGTACTAAGAGTCAGGAAACCTTAGTTTCATCTCCAGATGTGTCACCAGCTAGCTACGTGACCTTGAATCAAATAATAATCTTTCTTGACCTGCTTTGTTATTTATAATACAAAAGATGTATCTCTTTTGCATTGGGGTACAACCAATGAACACAAACTGAGTGACTTAAAATGACACAAACTCGCGATCTCACAGTTTCTGCGTGTTAGGAATCTAGGTGTACATGGCTGCATTATCTGTTCAGGAGACTGAGCTGAAATCAAGATGCAGCTGAGGCCGTGCTTCTCACCTCGTCTTCAGAGGCCACATCCAAACTCACCAGCTGTTGCAAGATTTCATTTCCTTGTACCTGTTGGACTGAGGTCCCTGTTTTCCTTCCAGGTGCTGGCCGGGGACCGCTCTCAGCGTCTAGGGGCTCCCCACAGTTCTTGCCGTGCGGTCCTCATAGGTGGTTCACAACACGTATACTTCCTCCCAGGCTGGCCAGAGTCTGTCTGTCTTCTGCAACCAACATGAGAAAACTTTCTGCTTTTATAGGGCTCATAGGATTAGGTCAGGACTACCCAGGTAATCTATCTTAAGGTCAGCTGATTTGGGAGCTTAATTACATCTGTACAACTTCACAACAGTGCCTAGGTTAGTGTTTGTTGAGTAACTTGGAGAAGGTGAGGGCTGGGAATCTAAACTGCGGTGTCTTAAAGTCCTGCCTATGCCCAAGGGGTTTTCCTTCTAAAATTCACTCTGTTTTGAATTGGATGCATTTGCTAGTCAAATAACTACAGTGGCTTTTGTGAAAAGCATGGCAGCCTTTGAGCCAAAGGCCCATCTCCCTAAAGTTTTAGGTACCTGTAGGGCAAGGTCTTTAGGCAGACACCAGTAGAGTCTGATAATGAAAAAGATAAAAAACAAAACAAAACAAAACAAAAAAACCCAAAAAACTAGAGACCTAAATGTGCTAGTTCTCATGTCAAAGTTGAAGGAGAACAGCATTGAATCTGGCCCAAGTACTGGTGGCTCCCTCCTGGTAATCTCCCACCTAATATGCTAAGTTAATGCTTATTCTTTTTTCTTAAAGTGAAATTATGTGTTTGAGTAGAATAGAAGTAGAAGCAATGAGTTGCCCCTAAATTCTTTAAGTTTAGGTACCTGTGTTCTTTAAATTTTACTTTGATTCGTTGTTATTTCCAGTGTCTCCTATTCCTTTCCTCCCTTGCTGACGTTTCAGTAATATAGCCATTAACAACACATGAGATCTTGGTTTCACAACCCCTGGATTCTGGTGCTAATTCTCCTAACTATGATGTATATGAAAACTTTCATGACTGAAACTTAATTTATTCTATATTTATAAATGGGGATGATGCTACCCCTTTCGTGTGGTAATTGTGAAGATACAATGAGATAACAAAAAGTATTTTTAACTATGAAGCACTCTGCAAGTAGAAAGTATTACTACGTACAGATAGTCCTCTGGTACTGCACTGTCATGCCACAAAGCTTTATGAATTAGGTACAACAATGATTTAAACATAATTTAAATTCATCCCACATCTAGAGAAACACAGTGTGCTTCCAAAATCTTCGTAGAACACAACTCTGTTATTTCTTTGCTTAGAAGTCTTCCATGACCACTCATTAAATTCTACACTTACGAAATGAAATCATCTATTTCTAAGAATGCCTGTGGGCACAGTGCAGGAATAAATTTTCTGCAGGTAAATGATTTTTTTTTGGCAAACCCAGTGTGTATGCAGATTCTGAAACCCAGAAGAATAAGAAAACATGAAACACGCACCAGTTTAATAGTTAAAGTAAAAAGCAAGGAAGGCGAGAGAAGTCCCCTTACAGAGGACCGTCGTACTATCACTGTGACTCAGGGAGGATATTGTCATTGGTGTTATATGTTTCCTGTTAGCGTTTTTGGCTAATTGTTTTTCTCTCTCAGCAGCATATAAATGCTAGGAAAGGAAGATGACTGCATTTTTCCATCCTGTTTACTAATGATTCTGACATTTATTTGAATTGGCATTCTTTATTTTTCTCTATTTGACGTGAGCTTCTTTTCTATTTTTCTGTAGCTATGGATTCATTTATGGTGTGACTAACATGATATTTAACGTGATTCATAGAAACAGGGATAGTCTCAAAAGCTCTTCTTCAGGGCTTAAGAAGATGGCAAACAAAGGGACAATTGTGAGTTTGGCTGCTTTGCAAATGTTTTCATGGGGTCTTCCAGGCAAAGTTTTGGTGTGAGGGGAGGTGGCTACACCAATTTGCTGTTATGAGGGGCTTTCTACTATGAAAGCACAATAAAGAGGAAGCAGCATGCTTCCAGAGAAGTCGGGAAGGGGAGGGAGACAGAAAGAGAAAGACAGGGTGGGGGTGGAAGGTATGAAAAACGCACGTATGTGTGAATGAATGCATGAATGAGTGAATGAATAGATGAACATGTAAGTGAATGAATGGACAAATTACTCAATGAATGACAGCCAGCCAAACAGGAACTTAAATACCCAAGTGACTAAGATAATTTGAAGTACATAGGCTTATAGAAAGAAAGTAGTTCAAGTTTTGATTGCTTTCAAACTCTGAAACACACAAAAAGTTAGTTAGATTAACACAGCTGTTAATGGTTTATAGATAGTAGCTGTGACAGCGTTTAATCTCTGTCAATTCCGATATTCCTTCCTCCTGTACTTCAATATTTCTTCAGTTTTAAGTCGTTCATCTTTACTCATTTAATCATCAATATATATTAAGCATCAACTCTGTGCTGGCTGCGTGGGAACGATGGCCAGTACAGTGTGAGCACATCAGAATTGTGTGACTCAAAATGTATTGTTTATCAATTACTGTGTAATCACCGTAAACTCTACTGCTCTGGGCACTGTATGTTTAGGAGGAAGCTGAAATGTTCTGATTTGTGAGTTTTATCCCAACCTTCGTCTGTCAATACCTTATCATCTGTTTGTTCTAATCAGTGCTTTTTGGCTACCCGTAGAGTTTCCTAGATCACACACATGGCAGGTGATGGACCAACAGAGTGACTTGCCTGACAAGTCGTGCTGTTTTCTCTATGAATACATCTCTTAACCCCTCCATGATATCAGGTCTCCCTGCTGTTGGCATCGTAAGTCATTTCTCTGTTGTACAGGCTCTTTATAATTTTTAGCGATGGCCAAATACAGTTTTACTGTTACCTCCAAAAAAAAAAAAAAAAAACCCCTCAGAAGACCCAGGATCTGTATCTGAGCCCCTGAAAGAGATGTGTTAATGAATAAGAATGGTCAAGGCTGCCCTTGCAGGTCAAAGTAAACATCAGCTCTAAAATATGCAGCTTAGGTACCAAGTAATTCCAACCACGTCTCAGCTGCTCTCATACCCCAATTCATCACTTTCAATGAGAAAGTCTAAAGCAGGTCAGAGACTCCATCTGACTCACAGATGCGTGTGAATTAGAGGTGCACGTGTTAGGCCCATTTTTCTTGCGGCACTTTCCTGGGATATTTTCAGATAAGTTTTGTAAGGTACAGTTGAATCTAACTTCACCCCACCTTCTCGGATGGCCTGATAGACTCCAGGGTGGAAGTTACACTGACTTGTTTGTTTGCTTTTTCTTTTTTCTTTTATTTATTTGCTTATCCTTTTTTTCTTTCTCGGACTCATTTCTTCCCACAGAAGAACAATGGTTATGTAATATAATACATTTAAACTTTCCACTTTTACTTCCACTTCATGCATTTTAGTTGAATGTATTCACTCTTATTTTGTGTCTCATCGCGTCTTGTCATTCAAAAGATGTTCATGAAGCAGCTACAAGATGCCATACATGGTATTATTATGTGATGGAGGTACAGTGATGAGCATGGCGTCCGACCTGGAGATTTGTGTTTTGGGGGGAACCACCTCATTTTCAGGTATAAAGCTACAGATGTTACCTTGTGAATAAAAAATTGCAGTTACAGTTTGAGGCCCCATCAGCTTGACCCTGAATAGTGTCCCATCAAGGTCTGTGGGACAACCACGCCTTCTTTTTAATGCACTTACGTATCATTTGCTATATTCTGAAACCTATTCTTTTTTCAACTGCTGAAGAATTAGCAGGAGACCATGTCTTCCCCAGGGCTTCAGGTGTGTAGCAGGACTCTGGTGCTTTTCCTGTGTGCTTTGCTCAGGAGAGAGTAGAACTGGGAGAGCTTCCAGACTTCCTTCTTGTGAAATAATACACATATTTGCCTGTGCTCCCACTTTCTGCTAATATTCGGTCTTTGACTCAGGTTCCTAAAACCTGTGTGATTTTCTTTTTTTTTTTTTTTTTTAACATCTTTATTGGAGTATAATTGCTTTACAATGGTGTGTTAGTTTCAGCTTCACAACAAAATGAATCAGTTATACATATACATATATTCCCATATCTCTTCCCGCTTGCGTCTCCCTCCCTCCCACCCTCCCTATCCCACCCCTCCAGGCGGTCACAAAGCACCGAGCTGATCTCCCTGTGCTATGCGGCTGCTTCCCACTAGCTATCTACCTTACGTTTGGTAGTGTATACATGTCCATGCCTCTTTATCGCTTTGTCACCGTTTACCCTTCCCCCTCCCCATAGCCTCAAGTCTATTCTCTAGTAAATCTGTGTCTTTATTCCTGTTTCACCCCTAGGTTCTTCATGACATTTTTTTTTTCTTAAATTCCATATATATGTGCTAGCATACGGCATTTGTCTCTCTCTTTCTGACTTACTTCACTCTGTATGACAGACTCTAGGTCCATCCACCTCATTACAAATAGCTCAATTTCGTCTCTTTCTGTGTGATTTTCTAAGCAGTGGGAGTGATAGGATCACCTTACAAGAGCTTCTGAATCCCTTGGAATTTCCCGGGTGGTAGAAGCATCTTTTGTTCTCATGAACTGACTGCTGGTGGGCTCCTGCGCGAGGGCTGTCACAGGAAGGATCAAGCGTGATTAGAAGTTAAGAGCTTTCACTCTCACCCCTATCCTTTGAAGAGGGGAAGGGGGCTGGAGAACGAGTAATAATCAGTCATGCTGATGTGATGAAGCCTCCAAAAAACCCCTAATGTATGACGTTCCAGGAGCTTTTGGGTTGGTGGACACATCCATGGTCTGGGAGGATGGTGTACAGCATCTCAGTGGGAGCAGAAACTTGTGCACACTGGACCCTTCCAGACTTGCCCTACTCCCGCTTCATCGGGCTGTTCATCTGTATCCTCTGTCCTAACATTTATTATGTAACAAACGGTAAACATAAGTAGTGTTGTCCTGAGTTCTGTGAGCCTTCCTAGCAAATTATTGAACCCAAAGAGGGGGTCGACTTCTGGTCGATCAGCAGTACGTGTGATGACCTGACGAGGGGCTTCTGAAGTGGGGGAGTCTTTGGAGACCAAGCTCCTAACTGGTGGCGTCTGTGTGACCCCTGGGGTAGATAGTGTCAGAACTGAATTGAATTGTAGGGCACCCAGCGTGTGTCTGGAGAATCGGAGAATTAGCTGATGTGAGAAAACCCCACAAAACCAGCCATAGATGTGTTCTGGATGAGCAGTGGAGGACAAACGAGAGCTTTTTCTCTTCACCTCTGAATCACCCAACTCTTAGCTATTTATGTATTTCTGTTCTGTCATACGTTTCTGAGCAACATCAAAAATTCCACTATAAAAAAAAATGCAGGTTTTGGGAACTACTTCCCTGGCACAGACCATCAGTTTGCAAACATTGGAAGGAGGGCCCAGTGGTGAAGTGGCTCGGTGGTGGCAGAGCCAGGGCTGCAGACATGCCCTAATGCTCTGTCACCTGCTGTTTTCATCCACAACCTCAACCCACAGACCTTGCAAGTGTGACTTCTGTTATATTCGACACTGTGTGACTCAAAGTCAGAGTCCCCAGGTGGCCCCAGAGGATTTTGAGTGGTCGCTCCAGGTGAGTTGCACAGAGAAGTTTGAGAGCAGAGGGCAGAGGTTGGGTTTGAAGATAAAGGTTTTTGTGAATGGACGCCCCGCTCTAACAGGACTGTCTTTCATCACTTCTCCGGTGGGACAGGCTATGTGATGTGAAGGTCCTCTGCCGGAGGGGAGGCATTCTTCTCATCTGTCCCCTTCCTGAGAATGCCAGCGACCTTGACCATCCTGCCAGCTCAGCCAGCAGCACTGAACATGGGGACTTGGTGCTTCCTGTGTCCCTGCCCCCATTTCTCCCGTAGCACGTGATGTCTGACTTGGTCCTCGGCTAGAATGGGAGCTCCCCGAAGACAGAGACGGTGCTTGTCTTTGTTTCCCCAGAAAAAACAAAAACACTTGGTCCCTGGTAAGCTCTCCAGTGAATGAATGGGTACGTGAACACATGAATGAATGAATGGACTAAAGTCTCTTTGTTGGCTGTGTTATATTGACTGCATCGTTCAACTGTTCCATCCTGCTTCCTTATCTTAAAAATGAATGTTTTTTTCTCATAAAGAACCCACACAATTCAATGGCAAAAAAAAAACCAAAACATCTAATTGAAAAATGGGCAAAGGACCAAAATAGACATTTCTCCAGAGAAGACATAGGAAAGGCCATAGGTACATACAAAGATGCTCAACATCACTGATCATCAGGGAAATGCAAAATTAAACCACAGTGAGATATCACCTCGTGCCTGTTAGAATGACCATCGTCAAAAAGACAGGGGAACAAGTGTTGGTGTGGATGTGGAGAAAAGGGAACCCTTGGGCACTGTTTGCAGGAATGTAAACTGCTACAGCCACCATGGAAAGGGGCATGGAATTTCCTCAAAAAGAGCTAAAACTAGAACTACCTGATGATCCAGCAACTTCACTTCTGGGAATATAGCCAAGGGAAACAAAACCACTAATTTGAAGAGAGATCTGCACACAATGGAATATTATTCAGCCATAAAAAATGAGGAAATGCTGCCATTTGCAACAAAATGGATGGTCCTTGAAGGCATTACGCTAAATGAAGTAAGTCAGTCACAGAAAGACAAATACTATATGATTTCATTTATATGTGGAATCTTATAAAAAATAAACCAAATTATTTCTCAGTAAAACTGGGAAGAAAAGAATGTTTAAAATTTGCTACAGTGATACCAAAACCAGACAAATATAGTACAAAAAAAGAAAATTACAGATGAATATCACGGATGAATATAGATGCAAAAATCCTCAGCAAAATACTAGCAAACAGAATCCAACAACACATTAAAAGGATCATACACCATGATCAAGTGGGGTTTATCCCAGGGATGCAAGGATTCTTCAATATATGCAAATCAATCAATGTGATACACCATATTAACAAATTGAAGAATAAAAACCATATGATCATCTCAGTAGATGCAGAAAAAGCTTTTGACGAAATTCAACACCCATTTATGATGAAAACTCTCCAGAAAGTGGGCATAGAGGGAACCTACCTCAACATAATAAAGGCCATATATGACAAACCCACAGCAAACATCATTCTCAATGGTGAAAACCTGAAAGCATTTCCTCTGAGATCAGGAACAAGACAAGGATGTCCACTCTCACAACTATTATTCAATATAGTTTTATAAGTCCTAGCCACAGCAATCAGAGAAGAAAAAGAAATAAAAGGTGTACAAATTGGAAAAGAAGAAGTAAAACTGTCACTGTTTGCAGATGACATGATACTATACATAGAGAATCCTAAAGATGCCACCAGAAAAGTACTAGAGCTACTCAATGAATTTAGTAAAGTTGCAGGATACAAAATTAATGCACAGAACTCTCTTGCATTCCTAAACACTAACAACTAAATATCAGAAAGAGAAATTAAGGGAACACTCCCATTCACCATTGCAACAAAAAGAATAAAACACCTTGGAATAAAGAAAAAAAAAATTGCCACAGTGACCAAATGAGGAAAATATTATGTACAAGGCACTTTTGTTACTGAGTCTAAGCTTCTAGTGCTCTGCAGCACTACAGGCCAGTAATCGGGAGAGAGTTGTTGAGGCCAGGAATAACCACTTTATCCCGAAAGCCAGCAAACCAAGAAGATGGTGAGCTCATGCCCCATAGACATCTTGCCTGAGTTGATTTCTGGTTCCTTTTATACTATAAGGGGAGGGAGTAAAGTCAGCACTTCCTGGTTCCCGTCAGCCTCCGGAGGGGATGTGTTCATTTCTTCCTTCCTGCAGTTATCCACAGGTGGGCCTGGTCAGGATGTTTCCTGGGAGCTGAACAAAGGTATTTTAGGTTAATGCTCATGACCTGGGAAGCAGGGTTCCCAGAGATGGGCCAGTATGGATAATTTAAGCCTGTAAGCAACAACCCTTTAGTGTTAACCTGTAATAGAATACAAAATGTTCTTCCTTATTACACTCTCACATGTTTTTTACTCATTTGGTCATTACAACAAAGTTAATAAGTTTATATATAAATGTCTCCTTAACATATATTTGTTATAACTATAGTAATATATAAAATATTATATGTATTTATTTCATGTATTTATATTGTCTCTATATAAATTATGTGTATGTATAGATATAATTTATGTACTTATAAATATATATGTAAATATATTTATGTATTTATATATTTGTTTACAAAGCACTTCCAAGTAATATTTTCTCATTTTGTCATTGTAGTGTATTACATATATTATATATTATGCATATATAATTATATATGTATATATTTCTTCTTAGGGTTCATTTCTATACAGTAACATACTCAAAGAAGAAAAAGGAAATACTAAACTACCAATCTGTTAGCCAAACAAGAAAAAGAAAAGAAAAGCAGTCATGGCAGCAGTCCCTCAAATACTTCCCTTCCCTCTGTGCAAATGACTGACTGTGCTACTTCCTTTCTTTCTTTCTCAGTGATCTCCTCAACTTCCGCATGAATTATATACCTTTCTCCAGAAACTGTACCGTCTCAAAGTAAATCAAGCTGACCTGTCAGTGTCTTTGGTTTTGCCTTTGTATTTGTTGTGCCAGTTTTTCACACCAGGCAGCAAAGGCAGCTCTCTGGGATGGGCAGGGGTGGGGAGGCTGAATTTATACACGCACAGACTCACATACACCAGGGCACCTTACCCAATCACAAGCAGGAAACGTTTCCTGTGTTTGTTGTCATGACTTATTTCCTCCTGTTCTCTGAGCCTTGCTAGATCTGTGGCCTTAAAACTTCAATCAAGTCTTGTATTCATGATTCATGTTGCAGTGTGAAGAATGGAGCACATACAAAGCAAATGCCATGATCAGGGAGGTTTACCCTTTAACTGGGAACGTGTGTGTGTGTGTGTGTGTGTGTGTGTGTGTGTGTGTGAAATTTGTTTTGAATAGGTAGTGTACACACGTTTAAAAATCAAAATGAGATAACTGTGATAACCTTTTTGTTTTCTTATCAGTACATGAAGACTTCCTCCATTCCTTTTTTAGCTGCACAGTGTTCCTTTCTGCCTCTTATTTTAGCTTTAGCCTGCCTTCTGATGCACTGGATCCAATCTTCTGCTATCATGTATGGCTCTGCCCTACATAACATAGTCAGTATATGAAAATGCCTATCTTCGAACAGGCAACTTTGAACAAGCAATGATTTCTTTATAATTTTTTCCTCTTCTCTCCCCTTCTAATATTTCTTCTATCTTTTTTCACCTTGTTCAGTAAACTCTACTGAGACAAGTAAAGCACAGCCCTAAAAATGCCTTCATATGTATGTTTTCTGAGAGCACTTTTCATCTTGATTGTGCTTCGTTCTGTCTGTATGTCTCTACCTCTGTCTCTCTGCCTCTCTCACTTTCCACTGTACTCTTACTAAATGAATCTGTATAGCTCTGCCTTATATCCAAGCTAATGGGAATTCCAAGATTCTTATTTCTGGCCAACACATGCAAGATAGAGAAAATTTCCACCATGCCCCCAAGATTCTTGTGTCTCTTTGCAGTATATCCCTTCCTCTGTCCTGGACTCTAGGCAACCACTGGTGAACTTTTTGTCAAAATATATTAGTTTACATAACGTATGATTCCATGTATATAAAGTGCATTCTTTTATGTCTGGCATCTTTAGCTCAGCATAAATGATTTAATATTTATCCTTCTTGTTATGTGTATCAGTAATTCATTCCTTTCTATTGCTGAGTAGTATTACATTGTATGGATGTACTCATATCACCCATCAATAGGTATTTGGATTAGTTCCAGCTCCTGGTTACTGTGAATAAAGCTGCTATGGGACTTCCCTGGTGGTGCAGTGGTTGAGAGTCTGCCTGCCAATGCAGGGGATACGGGTTCGTGCCCCGGTCTGGGAAGATCCCACATGCCGCAGAGCGGCTGGGCCCGTGAGCCATGGACGCTAAGCCTGCGCATCCGGAACCTGTGCTCCGCAACGGGAGAGGCCACAGCAGTGAGAGGCCCGCGTACCGCAAAAAAAAAAAAAAAAAAAAGCTGCTATGAACGTTTCTTTATAAATTTTTTCATGAAAAAACATTTTCATTTCTTCTTTTAAATACCTAATGTTAGAATGACTGGCTCACATAATGGGTGAAAGTTCAGCTCTTTAAAAAACCACCAGCAGGGGCTTCCTTGGTGGTGCAGTGGTTGAGAGTCCGCCTGCCAATGCAGGGGACACGGGTTTGTGCCCCGGTCCGGGAAGATCCCACATGCCGCAGAGCGGCTGGGCCCGTGAGCCATGGCCGCTGAGCTTCTGTGTCCGGAGCCTGTGCTCCGCAACGGGAGAGGCCCCAACAGTGAGAGGCCCGCGTACTGCCAAAAAAAAAAAAAAAAAAAAAACCACCGGTAAGTTTGCCAAAGAGGTACCATTTGCATTCCCGCCTGCAGTGCGTAAGTGTCCCTATATCCTCACCACCACTTGTTACTGTTGGTCTTTTTAACTTTAGCCAGTTCAGTGGGTGTGTACTCCTGTCTCATTGTGTTTTATTTGCATTTCCCTAATGTGTAATGTTGGTGGGCATTCTGTGCTTATTAGCCATCTGTGTGGTTTATATTTTAGGTACCTGTTCACATATTTTGCCCATTTTGTTGGATTGCCTGTATTCTTTTTATTGAGTTATAAAAATATTTTCTCCCATTCTGTAGCTTGCTTTTTTATGCTTATATTGAATCTTTTAGAAACAAAAGGTATTTTTATTTTGATGAAGTTCTGGTTGTCAGAATTTTAAGATTGATGCCTTCACTAAGCATTTTAAGAAATTTGTTCTTACTCTGAGGTTGCAAAGATATTATTCTATGCTTTCTTCTAGAAATTTTGTATTTTTAGGTTTCACATTAAGACCTGTGGTTCAGTTTTAGCTCATTTTTGTATATGTTCAATGTATGGATCTAAGTTCGGGGGGTTTTGCATGTGAATACGGTAGCTCCCGCATCATTTGTTGGCTAGCCTATCGACTTTGAACCTGTGTCGAAAATCAGTTGACCACATGTGGATCTAGTTTTGGATCCTCCGTTTCGTTGATCTATTTGTCCTTCTCAACACCAATACGCCACAGTCTTAGTACAGAGATTTATAATAATACTTGAAGTCGGATCATGTATATCCTCCAACTTGGTTTTACTTAGTGATTTTTTCTAATCCATGTCATTTGCATTTTCATGTGAATTCATTATAAAATTGTCAATTTTTAAACAAATCCTGTTGGGGATTTGGATTTTGATTAAGCATTTACTTTATAGAGATATTTGAGAAAAACTGAGCATTGTTGAGCTTTTTGAATCATGACTATGGTATATATCTCCATTTATTTAGGTCTTCTTTAATTTATCTCAGCTGTTTTTTTGTCATTTTCAGTGTATAAATTTTTGATCAGAATTATCCTCAAGATTATATATTTGATGCTTTTGTGAATTGTATTGATTTTTAAATTTCAGTGTCTAAGTGTTTGTTGTTAACATGCAGAAATTCAATTGATTTTACATATTGATCTTATATCCTGCAACCTTGATGAAAACATTTATTAGTTCTGGTAGCTTTTTATTTTAGAATCAATAATATTTATTTCTTGAATGTTTGGTAGAATTCACAAACCTGGAGTTTTCTTTGTGAGAAAGCTCTTAAAAGTAAATTTCTTTATTAGATGTAGGACAATTTATGCTTTTCTTCTTGAAGTGTGCTGTTTGGTTTCCAAGTATTTGGATATTTTCCAGAATCTTTCTGTTATAGATTTCTAATTTTATTATATTTAAATAACAAACCTTGTTTGATTTTATTTCTTTTAATTCAATTATGACTTTTTTATGGCCCAGACCATGTTCTGCCTTGGTAAATTCTTCATTTATATTTTAAAAGATGGTGTATTCTGCTGTTTTTGAGTGGGGTGTTTCTTAAATATATATTAAAATCCATCCATAGTGTTCACGTCTTCTGAAGCCTAATGTCCATTATTCTATCAGTTATCAGTATTGAATTCTTTGACTATTCTGTGTTTTCCTTCATGTAAGAACTCTGTTATTTCATGCATAAATGTTTAGGATTGTTGTGTCTTCTTGATGAATTAATTGACCCCTTCACCATTATGAAGTGACCTTCATTGTTCCTGGTAATATTCTTTGTTCTGAAATATATTTTTCTGATACTCATATAGCCACTCCTGTTTAAAGAAATTTGTTTTATCGGGGGAAATCTTTTCCTTATCTTTTACTTTAAACTGGATGTATCATTGTATTTAAACTGTGTCTGTTGTAGGCAATAAATAGTTGTGTCTTGCGTTTTATTCAGTCTTACAATCTGTGCCTTTAATTAGATGTTTAGACTGTTTACATATCATATGATTACTGATACGGAAGCATCTCAATTGACCATTTTGCTCTTTGATTTCTATTTGTTTCATTGTTCTTTTCTCCACTTTACTTATTTTCCTGCCTTATTTTGAATTGGATGTTTCTAATAATTTTACCTGATTTGTTGGATTATTAGCTATGAATATCTCTGGTATTGTTTTAATGGTTTCTTTTTAGTTTATAGCATATAGTATAAATTATATATATTTTATATATGTTATATATACTTATATATAAGTTTAGCACATATATTAGAATAAATATGTACTAGAATATATAGTATATATGTATACATAGTAAGTATCTCCTTATACATACATACTGCATTACATAGTACATATACGGTATATATTCTAATATATATGCTATTATATATATTATAAACATACGTATTTATTAAAGCCTGTCTTCAAGTGATAATGGACCACTATCTATAATATACATTAGAACCTAAAATAGAATACAGGCATACCTTGGAGATATTTCCTGTTCAGTTCCAGACCACTGCAATAAAGTGGGTCACACAATAAAGCAAGTCACACAAATTTACTCGTTTCCCAGTACATATAAAAGTTATGTTTACACTATGCTATAGTCTATTAAGTGTGCAATAGCATTATGTCTAAAAGAGCAATGTGCATACCTTAATTAAAAAATATTTTATTGCTTAAATATGCTAACCATCATCTGAGACTTCAGCAGGTCATAAGAGCAACATCAAAGATCAGTGATCACAGAGCACTGTAACAAATACAATAAATAAGGAACAAGTTTGAAATATTGTGCGAATTACCAAAATGTGCCACAGAGACACAAAATGAGCAGTCGCTGTTGGAAAAATGGCATCAATAGATTGCTCCATGCAGAGTTGCCACAGATTTTCAATTTGTAAAAAAATGCAGCATCTGTGAGGTTCAGTAAGGTGAAGCACAATAAAACGAGGTATGCCTGTACGTTCATCTCTTCCCTCTTATGTAATTGGTGGTATACATATTACTCCTATGCATGCAGTATTCATAATACATGCTATAATAGTTATGTATCTTTTTATATATGTATATATTATAAATGTAGTAAGTTCCTTATTATCTTTTAAAGGGTTTTATTTAATGAGAAACAAATCTTTATATCTACCCACATGGTCACTGTTTGTGATTTTCTTTATTTTTTTTCGTAGATCTAGTTTTCTACCTGTTTTCTATTATTTTTCTCCTGCATGAACAATCTAACTTTTTTTTTATAGTTAAAGTGGGCTGGTGATGAGTCTTTGGTTTTTTTCTTTTCTCGCTGTCTGAAAAAGTCTGTTTCACTTATTTCCAAAGGATATTTTCAGTGGGTATAGAATTCTAGGTGACAGCTTCCTCTCAACACGTTAAAGATAATGCTCCACTGTTTTCTCACATCCGTTGTTTCTGATGAGAAATCTGATGTCATCTTTTTCCTTTTTTCTTCTTTAATGTGTCTTTTTTTCCTTGATGCCTTTTCAGATTTTCTTCTTATCACTGTTTTTAAACAATTTGATTTTAATATAGATTTATTCATATTTTTTTTGTGCTTGGAATTCCTTGGATTCCTTGAATCTGAAAGTAAATAGTTTTCATTAAATTTGGAAAAATTTCAGTCATTAGTTCAAATGTTTTTGTCATCTCTCTCTTCTCTCCTTCTGTAACTTCAATTAAACATATATTAAGGGCTTCCCTGGTGGCGCAGTGGTTGGGAGTCTGCCTGCCGATGCAGGGGACACGGGTTCGTGCCCCGGTCCGGGAAGATCCCACGTGCCGCGGAGCGGCTGGGCCCGTGAGCCGTGGCCGCTGAGCCTGCGCGTCCGGAGCCTGTGCTCCGCAGTGCGAGAGGCCACAACAGTGAGAGGCCCGCATACAGCAAAAAAAAAAAACAAAAAAAAACACATATATTAAGCTACTCTAAAGATATATTTAGAGTAGTCACATGCCTCACTGAAGCTTTGTGGGTTTTTTCCAGTCTCTTTTCTCTCTGTGCTTCATTTTATAGTTATATTGTTTTTAATATGATGTTTACATGTTCGTTAATCTTTTATTCTGTAATCTAATCTGGAATTAGTCCCATTCAGTGTATTCTCCATCTTAGACGTTAGAGTTTTCATCTAATAATTTGATTTAATTTTTAAAAAATATTTCCCCTATCTCTGCTTATCTTTTTTTTTTTTTTTTTTTTTGCCTTACGCAGGCCTCTCACTGCTGTGGCCTCTCCCGTTGCGGAGCACAGGCTCCGGACGCGCAGGCTCAGTGGCTATGGCTCACGGGCCCAGCCTCTCTGCGGCGTGTGGGATCCTCCCGGACCGGGGCACGATCCCATGTCCCCTGCATCGGCAGGCGGACTCTCAACCACTACGCCACCAGGGAAGCCCCATCTCTGCTTATCTTGTTCATCCAGTCCCCTAGCTTCTTGGGCTTATGGGATGCAGTTGTAATACCTGTTTAATGTGCTTGATGTGCCATTTCTTAGGTAATTTTAACTTACTTTTTCCCACAGTCAGTCATGGTTTTCTGCTTCCATGCATTCCTGGTAACTTTTTATTTGTGTGCCAGCCATTGTGCATTTTACTTTTTAGGTGCTAGATTCTTAGGGCTTCCTATAAATATTCCTTGAGCTTTATTCTTGGGATACAGTTAAGTTACCTGGAAAGTTCTTGATCGTTTTGAGCATTGATTTAAGCTTTGCTGGTGGCAGCAGAGCACCTTTTACTCCAGGGCTAATTTTGCCTGATGACCTGGGTAAAACTATCCTGCTTACCCAGTGCTCTGTGAATTGGGAGGTTTATGGCTCTGGCTGTGGAATAGGAATTATTCCTGGATCTAAGTGAGCTGAGGGGATTGTTTTCCCGAGTCCTTTCGGGTGATGATTTCCTTGACCTCCTGTAGCTTCCTCAGATGCACATGGTGATTAGAATGCGTAAAGCCCCAAGGGAGGGTACCACATTGAGATTGCTGGCTGTCTCTCTCTCCATGCTGCTCATTCTTCTCTGGTGCTGTTACCTGAACACTCTAAACTCCTTACCTTCCCTGAACTCCGAGGAGACGATCAGCCTTCAGCTGGCTGCTCCTGTCTCTGCCATAACCTCGAATCTAACTCCAGGCAGTAAGTTGGGCAATCACTGTGCTCACCTGGACCCTTTCTAATCTCTCCAGGATCCTTATTCTCTGTTACCTGATTCCCAATGTCTTGCATACCATTGTTTCATATATTTTGTTCTTTTTTTATTAGTCGATTTTAGGTTGTAGTGTAAATACACTCCTTTATTATGTTATCTTATCCAGCACGGGAGTCTCGCTTTCATTTTTGTTGGATTGTCTTGCTGGGGGTGCACTTCTTGGTGGACAGTATTTTCTCTTAGTACTTTGTCATTCCACTGCTTTCTCACCCATGCTATTTCTAATGAGAAGTCAGCTGTTAGTCATACTTCTGTTCTCCTTTATGTGATGAGTACTTTTCTCTTGCTGCTGTCAAGATTTTTCTCTTTGTCATTGGGTTTTAGCAGTTTGACTCTGATGTGTCTAGGTGTAAACTCTTTGTGATTATGCTGCTTGGAGTTGGTTGAGCTTCTTAGATGTATATGTCAATATTCATCATCTGATTTGGGAAGGTTTCAGCTATTTCATTAAATATGTTTTCTGCCCCTTTGTCTCCTCTGCTGTGGGATTCTCATTACATGTATGTTTCCTGTTTGCTGCTTAACTATGGGGCTCCAATTTCATGTTCATTTTTTTGAATATTTTTCCTTTCTATCTTTCAAATAAATAATAATTTCTACTGATAAAGCATCAAGGTTACTGATCGTCTGTCTCCGCAAATCTGCTATTGATTCCATCTGCTAAATTTTTTACTTTTTAAAACTGTTCAACTCTAGTATTTCCATATATTTCTTTTAGTTTATTGAGATTCTTTCTTTAAGTCACTATTACATAATTTCCTATAATTCTTTAAACATACTTTTTGTTTATTAATGGAACATATTTATAATAGCTACTTTGAATCGTTTGCTAAGTACAACATCTGGGCCCATCTAGAATCCATTTCTGTTGAGTTTTTCCCCTTGATTATAGATCATAGTTTCCTGTTTCTTTGGCTGTATCCTATTATTATTGCTGGGGCTAAAAACTGGTCATTTCACATAATATATTAATTATAGCATCTCTAAGTTTTCATTTTTTTCCATTGAATTTTTCTTTTTTGGCCTGGACTTCAATTAAAATATCTATTTTTCCTAGAGATGTGCAGCTGCTGATGTCTGTGATCTGTTTTTGAATTCTTATTTTTTAGTCTAGTTTTCTAGGGCTTGACCCTGTGACTTAATATAGTGGTCAGCCAGTGATGTGAGGGAAAAATTGTGCTCAATCTTTTTGAGCCTGTCAGTTTTCCAGTCTCTGCCAATGGGTGTGTGTGGTGGGGCAGGGGAGGTTCATTAAAGGTTCTTAAACCTCTCTCAGTTCTTAATTTCCAGTAGTCTCTCCAGTTCTCCTCTCCATATGAAAATTTCTCCAGCCAGGAGTTTGTGAAGAGCTTCGACGGCCCTTTTATTTCCAGGATCACCCTGTTAAATTTCTGGCTGCACTTCACTCCTGCAACTGGACTGAGATCTCAGGCTAGCAGAGATGCAAGTTTTCCCTTTCCCTTCTCAACAGAGTTTAATATTTTCACTGATAATGTTGCCGTGTGTTTTCATTCACCACCTCAAGTCAGGTTTGCCCCCTCTGGAAGCAAGGCTACTTGTTTTAGTTACCAGCTCTGCCCCGGATAAGATTTCATTCTCATTGACTGAATTTGGGGTCCATGAGAAAAGCACTGGGCAAGAAGGTCATAGACTTCCACCTTTCTCATCCAAAGCTCTACCAGCCTCTCAAGAATTAACGTTTGTCATTTTTTTCCCTTTCAAAATTGTCTGAGCCTGTAGTGATGTTGTTTTGTCTATTTTATAAAGATTTTTTTGTGTATGTATGTGTGTATGAAGGGCATTCCTCAACCTCTTCAAGATAAAATAGCTGGAGGTCTTATTTATCTTTTTTTATTTTTTAATTTATTTTTTATTTTTTGTGGTATGCTGGCCTCTCACTGTTGTGGCCTCTGCCTTTGTGGAGCACAGGCTCCGGACGCGCAGGCTCAGCGGCCATGGCTCACGGGCCCAGCCGCTCCGTGGCATGTGGGATCTTCCTGGACCGGGGCACGAACCTGTGTTCCCTGCATCGGCAGGCGGACTCTCAACCACTGCGCCACCAGGGAAGCCCTTATTTATCTTTTAAAGACATGAAAGTGAAAAGACTGTCACAGAGATATGTTATATATATATATATTTATACATATATATTTGTATGTATATATAACATACCATTATATGTATATACTAGCATTATGTGTAGATACACAGCATTGTAAATGTGTGTGATGTGTATATGTGTGTATATACATATATGTGCATATTATGTGTGTGTGTGTGTGTGTATATAAAATATATAATTTCTGCCACTGTTCTTTGGTATATATCTAAATTTTCAACTGGCATAATTTTTCTCTTGTCTGATAAACTTCATTTAACCTTTATTTCAAAGAAGATATGCTACTGGCAACTAATTATCTCTCTTTCTTTTTTTCTTTTTTGCCTGAAAATGTTATTTTACTTTTATTTTAGAAGAGAGTTCACTCAGTAAAGAACTCTGGAGTGGCAGTTTGCTTTTTTATTCGCCCTTCACTGCTGCCTGTGGTAGTTGATGAATTCTCTCTCATTCTTGTTTTTGTCTTTTGTGTGTAACGTACAGTGAGCCCACCACCCACAGCCCCTAGTAGATGCTTGTGAGATTTTTCCCTTATCATGGTGTTCAGCAATATGATTAAGTGTGCCTCAGAGTGGTTTTGATTATGCGTATTCTGCTTGCAATTTGAGTTTTTTGATCTTTGGACTTACAGTTTACATAAAATTTGGAAAAATTTTGGCATTATTTCTTAAAGTACTCTTAATATTTTTTTCACCCTCAGTTATATGTATATTGGACTACATACTACTGCCCACTCACTCACTGATGATCTGTTTACTATTTTTTATCTTTTCTATTCTTTATTTTGATTATTTTCTATTGCTGTGTCTTCAAGTTTACTAGTTTTTCTCTTCTGAAATACATATCTCTTATTCATCCCAGCCAGCATGTTTTCTATTCCTAATATAATATTTTTAGTATCTAGAAGCTCTGTTCTGTTTTTCTTGTCTACCTTTTGTCTCCTCACCACACTGATAGTTTTCTCAACCTCCTTGAAAATGTGGAGCCTGTTTCTGATTCCTGTGTTTCATCTTCTGCTATATCTATCACCTCTGTCATTTATGGGCCTCTTTCTATAGACTGACTTTACTACTGTTTATGAGTTATATTGTTCTTCATTTTTTTAATGCCTCATAAAGTTTGATTGGATGCCCGACATGCAAAATTTTATGTTGTTTGTTGCTGGGTTTTGTTTCACTAACATACTGTTAGGTTTCGTTCCAGCATGCACTTAAGTTGTTGGAATCCTTTCAAGACTTCTTTTTAATCTTTCTTAGGGTGGGTCCAGATAAACCTTCAGTGTAGGGTGAAGTTACCCCTCTAGTAAGGGAATATCCTATGAAGACGCTACACTGTATTACAAAGATTTTTCCACTGTGGTTGGAGACCTAGGTTAGCTCTAGGAATTGTTCATCCTAATTCTTTCTTATAGTTCTTTTCATACGTTAGATATCTGTGGTAATTTGTGATTTTTCTAGTTGATTATAGCTGATGGGTAAATATAGCATTTCCCTGCTGATCATTGATGTGGAGCATTTAGTCACATACCTGTTGGCCATTTGGATTCTTCTTTGGAAGGAAGTGTCTATTCATTTCCTCTCCCCATTGCTCAAATTTTTTTGTAGTTGTTGTTACTGAGTTATAGGAGTTCTTTATATATTTTGGATTTTAAACCCTTATCAGTATGTGGTTTGCAAATATTTCTTCCATAGGTTGTCTTTTCATTCTGTTGATTGTTTCTTCTGCTCTGAAGAGGCTTTTTAGTCTGATGTAGTCCTAATTACTGATTTTCGTTTTTGTTGTTTGTGTTTTTGGTGTCAAATCTAAAAAATCATTGCCAAGACATATGTCAAGGAGCTTCTTTTCTATGTTGTCAACCAGGAGTTTTACAGTATCAGGTCTTATGTTTAAGTCTTTAATCCATTTTTAATTAATTTTTGTGAGTGGTGTATTTGTTCCTTGAATGTTCAATAGAATTCACCAATAAAGACATCAGTGACTGATATTTCTTAATTGGAAAAGTATTTGTAATGAATTCAATTTCTTCAAAGCTGTAATAATAGTTTCTTGCTATACTTTTAATTTCTTTATGCTCTATAATGAGAACCTCTTTTATTTTGTTCCTGATATTTCTTTTTTCTTCTTCAGTTTAGCTATCTATATACCAATTTTGTTGTTTATTTTCCATAACCAGATACTGACTTTATTTTCTTTTGTTTGTCTATTTTCTATTGCATTGATTTCTGTTTTTCTCTTTGTAGTTTTTCTTCTACTTTCTTTGTATTAACTCTGCAAGTCTTCTTGAGGTGGAAATTTAGGATATTGATTTAAGACTTCCCTTATTATATAGTAAAAGAATTTTAAGCTATAAATTTTCCTATGAGCACTGCTTTATTTTCACAGAAATATTAATGTAAATGTTAATATTTTAATTATTTAGTTTTAAATATTTTCCAATTTCCTTGGTGATGTTTTCCTTTGATCCATAGATTATTTAGGAATATATTGATTTCCAAAGTTACGGATTTTTCCTATATATCTTATTGCTATTGAGTTCTGTTTTAATTTTGCTCTTCCCTGAGAACATACTCAGGGATTATTATTACCATACAGTATAATTTCGGTTTTTAAGATGTTTTTAAGACTTATTTTATGGCTCATCTGTATGGGCCTGTCTTTGTGAAAGTACTATGTGTACTTGAAAATAATGTTTATTCTGTAGTTCTTAGGTATAGGATTTCCTACCTGGCAGTTAGATTAAGGTAATTAATCATGCTTTTCATATATTCTATGTCTTTACTGATGTACCTAATTTTTTAATAAATTGCTGAGAGGATGTTAAAATCTCTGATTATGATTGTGAAATCCCGTATCTCTTCCTTTTTGTCAGTTTATTCTCTACATGTTTTGAAACTGTCTTATGTACACACACATTTATGGTTGTCATGTCTTCTTGATAAACTGACAACTTTATCATTATGAAGTGGTCCATTTATATCAGGTCCTACTACTGTTGTTATAGTCTATTTATAGTCTATTTTACCCAATGTTAATAAAGCCACTCAGCCTCCTTATTCTTACTGTTTTTATGGTGTATCTTTTCTTTCGTTTACTTTCAACCAACATGGGTCTTTATATTTGAAGTGCATTTTTTATAAGCACCATACAGTTGGTTCTTGCTTTTTGCATCCAGTGCAATTACCTTAGTTATTTAGCTGAAACATTGTACATATGTATACACACACATATATTTATGTACTAATTTATATTTAACTAAGTTATTTATATGCATTGATTTAGGTGTGCCTTTGAACAGTTTGTTTTCTATTTATCTTATCTTTGGTACATTGTCCCATTCAGTATTATTCCCCATTATTCATTATGCTATAGCTGTAATATCTATTACATTTATGAACATTAAAGCCTCATAACAAGATTGTACTTCTTGCTTTAAAAAGGTATATGTATTTAAATATTTTAAAAGTATAAAATGATTTTTATATTTTATCTTATATAATTATGCATTAGTAAATCATAAGTAATTTACATTAATAAACAATATATGCATATTAATATGTTTATAATATATTTTGTATAATATATATATTTTAAATTTTTATATTTGGTTTTTACCCATTAACTTTCAATGATAGTCCATTTATTCTGAAGATTTGAGTTTTCCTCTCTTATCCTCTTTCTGCAACTTGGAGAACTTCCTTTAGTATTTCTTAAGGGCAGATCTCGTGAGATATTTTTAGTCTTCTGGCACCCACAGTTTCTGAGGGGGAATCCCTAACAGTTTGCATCAATGTTTTCCTGTAAATAATATATTGCTTCCTTCTGGCTGCCTTAAAAGTTGTATCTTTTTCATCTTTTGTAGTTTGACTCTTAGGGGCCTTGGAATGGGACTTTTGTATTTGTCTTGTTTGAGGTTTGCTGACATGGTTGAATCTGTAAATATATGTAACCAAATTTGGAAGTTTAAAGTCATTATTTAAAATTTTTTTCTGAGCCCTTCTCTCTCTGTTCTCCTCTGAGACTCCAATTACACTTATGTTGAAAGTTTGTTACTGTCCTACAAGTTTCTGAGGCTCTTTTATTATGTGTCTGAAATATTTTTTTCACCTTTTTAGATTGCACAATCATATATATATATATATATATATATATATTCAAATTCACTTACATATATTCATTTACATTTTAATCTCTATTCACTCCTAGACTTATCCAGTAATATTACCAAACCAAACTTGGGTCTGCTTGCCTGAAGCACAGCAAAGCCAATCTGTTGACACGGGGTTGTAACAAAGGAAAGTACAGTGTTTATTGCGGGGCACCAAGCAAGGGGTATTGGTAGCTCATGCTCAAAAGACCCGAACTCCCTGATGGCTTTCAGGGAAGGCTTTTTACAGGCAGCATTAGGAGTGTGGGTTGTCAGGTGCCTGATCTGTTGGTGGACATTCTTCTGATTGGCTGGTGGTGAGGTAACTGGGTGGTATTTTGGGAATCAACATCATCAGCCTTCTGGTTCCAGCTATTCTGGGGTCCACATTCTGGTGATCAGCATGCAGGTGACTTCTTCCACCTAGTGGGGCTTTTAGTGTCTGCAAAACAACTCAGGGATATGGCTCAGGATATTATCTATGGCCCTTGAGGAGGAACTAAAGGTCCTTGACTTTGTTTTATGACTAAACTATTATTATTTTGTCTTGTTTGACTGTTTTCCTTTGTTTTTCATTTTCTGACTTCTGTGATTAAATTTGCTCTTTGGAACTCCTGGAAGACCTAGGAGGCTAAAGCTTTTCTACAAACAGGAGACATGAAACATAGCAGCAGGGGTGGGGGAGATTCTGTCCCCTGGAAGTCCCTGCAGGGTACTGCTCAGTTTCAGTAATTTTTTTAAAATTTCAGGTATTGTATAGTTTTATTTTTAGATGTATATTTCCGTGTATATATATACACACAAACCTATTTATATATTATTCTGTCTCTTGGTTGAGATTTCCTAATTTTTCATTTGTATATATATATACTTTTTCCTTTTGCTCCACTAAACTTGATTATAATAGCTATTTTAAAGTCCTTGCCTGATGATTCCAACATGCAGGTGATTACAGAGTTGATTGTCTTTTTCTCTGAGAATCTATTGAATATACTTTTCCGGCCTTTTGTATCTTGTATAGTTGTGGATTGTATCCTCAATATTGTGGATGTTATGTTGTAGACATGGATTCTGTAATATTCTTTGCAAGAATATGGAAGGTTTGCCTTAGAAGGCAATAAAGCTGGTTATAGTCAAATTGCAATTTCTGTTGTGTATGTGGCTGTTGAGATCATGGTTGGCTGTGTTTCAGTCTTCACTGCACACAGAGGTTCATGGTTCAGCTGGAGATTTAAGCAGAGTTTATACACAGAACTTGAACTCCTGCTTTATGACTCTCCTTTCTGCAGCCCGGGTTGCCCCAGGCTCCTCCCTCTTGTTCCTCCAACAAGAAATATGACAGAATTTCTAGCAGAATCTTTCCCATCTCGCTGCCTTCATGATTGGCCCAGCAGTCGGGGAAAAGCTGCAGAGATGGGGACCTCACTTGCAGCTGACTGCTTCCTTTAAGATTCAACTTCCCTAAAAATCTGCCTATTTTTTTGCAGGCTCCAGAGTGCTTAGAAAGGTTTTTTAATTTTGTTTTTAATTTTGACGAGAGTTCATAGTTGCTGTCTGCAGGCTGGTCATTTTGTTGTCAACTCCCTGCTTCACAGTAGAAGCAGAATTTCTTGTCACCTGATTGAAAAGTTAATTCCTCCAGAAAAGGTTTGTTTCTGCCAACTACTTGATAGCATATCACTTTGAGACTCAAACAAAACTATGTTTTTCTGTACATGCGTTGCATAATTTAGGCTACACTTTGTGACCAACTTTGTTAACTTGTTATCATGGCATGCTTAAATTGCAGATATTATCACAAAGAAAAGAGTAGGAGTAATGGTGCCTGATAAAATTGCAACTGTCTCAAATCCATGTGATAAAGATACAGATTTAGGTCTTATCTTTTGAATGTTCTACAGGTTAGGAACTCAGAGGAGAATCTAAATGAAGACATTCTCGGTCAGTAAAGTATATGGATTTTAGTACATATATTTTGGTGGTACCAATTATAATTATTCAGAAGTTTTTCTCTTTTCATTTTCTTTGTTCTTTGTTGTGATCCATATAGAGGTGAATACTGAACATTTAATTAAGGGATATTATTTTGTATCATATATCCCACGTGAATATTTTATTTTGCTGATATTTAAAAATTCTGCTATAGTAAATACATTAGTGACTTGGAACTTTTATAGGTTCTAGACTGCTGTAAATATTCTAAGGCTCAGAGTGATGATGGGGAGCTATTAAATTTAATAGGTAAATTCAGATTTCAGTATCAAATAGGGAACTATACATTGCTGTCCTGTCTTCTAATTATTCAGTAGCATTCCTTTTTTATTGGTTTTTACAAAGATTAGAGGCTCACAAAACATGATTATATCTTTGTTATGTCCAAGACGCAACTTAAGATTATTTTTCATGGCCATTAGGTAAATGTAATTATTTTCAGAGAAGTGTCCATTTGCAAATAGGCAAAAGAGCTCTACTTGGAGGAGAAAATCTGACCACTTGAGTGAGTGGTGAGGGTGTGACTGCTACATTACCATAATTTTAAGAGTTGATTCAACTTGTGTTCAGATTAATGAGTTTACCATTTTCCAGGATCTACAAAAAAAAAATTCATAGCAATGTTGCTTTATGCTCAAATCTAGAAGGTTCCAGGGACTTGGCCATAAAACATGGTTGCTTTTTTTCCACTTCCATAAATATTTATATGTTTATTACCCCAGCAGCCAGTAGCTATAGCTTCAGAGAGAATTACTTTACAGAAGAAAAAAAAAAATCAAGAACTGTCCTAGCAGAACCTCTAGCAGATTGAAACGTACATGAAGTATATTTCTAAAATTGGTATTAGCTTGCAAGTGAAAAAAAAAAAAAAAAGAGGTGAACGTTAAGCCCACATTGGCCCCAAATCATTTTGCGCTAGTTCTAAAATACTTTAAAAGGAAGGCATAAATGTATTGCCAAAATCACTAGCGTTGGCACGCGGAAACTAGCATTCCAGTCCTGACTCTACCGTTAATATCCATGGTTACAAGTATTGTTCTTCATCTGACTGAAAATTAGTTTTTCACAAATAAAAAGCAGGTGAATAAAAGCCGGAGGTACATTTAGTGACTAGAGAAATCTACATATCACAACGCTCTTTCACTATTTAAAATAAAGAATAGAAAAAACAAGGTTGCTTTAAGACAGCAAAGCTTAGCGGGAAGGAGAAACAATGTCTTTGTAAAACACAAAGACACAAAGGGTCTTTGTCAACTCCATCCATATAATAAAAGGAGAAATAGTAAATATAAAAATCGTGAAGTGTAATGAAAATTTTGAAACTTTGGCCAAGAATTTAGACAAAGAACGCAGGAAGCATGCCTTGGTGATTACACGAGAACCACTGAGGGGGGAAGCCTTGTGAAAAGCTAGTTAAACTTTGGCCACACTATTCTCCCTATTTAGAAGTGGGCCATAATGCAAGGAAAAGTAATTAAAGAACCCAGAATGCCCTTGAACATTTCAAGCATTTAAATGTCTAAGCCAGATATGCTGGGAAAGATATTAAGCACTGAGAAACTTCTCTGCATTAATTAGAAGGTCTAATACAAATGAAAGTCATCAATATCCTGCTAGAGGGTCAGAAGAAAGAGGGACTTCCTATCGCAAAGCACCTTTACCTTAATTGCAACTCTCAAAGCTAGAAGCCAATGAAATTATGTGGGCTTTTATCAGAAATGAGGTCAGCTTATTCATGACGTTCACTGAAATGATCTCTTCTTACACAGACCTTCAGCCACTTCAATATAGGATGTTTCGCAAATGATTATATGTGCTGTCTTTCTCCTAGATTGAACTTTGATCAAATTTGTTCTTAAAATACCTGTAGTGGTCGCAGAGATAAATTAAAATACTAATGCAACTGATAAGGTAACAATCCATTCTTGGAAAAGAACCAGTTAATTCAAAACCGGTTACCTGTAGTGCAGCATTGCAGGGGGAGTGGTTCTCTTGCCAGCCTCCAGGATAAGAAGCTAACGAGATCTGGAGAGGTGTGATGAGGTCCACGTAGCAAATTGACTTCTCCCGTATTTTTTGTTTAATTTTTATTTAAATGCAGTTCCCCAAATTCTCAGTCGGAACTAGAGTCACAGACAGAACTGAAAGGTCTCAGTGATACCGACCAGGGTTCCTGGCCTTCCCCAATCAATAGAAATTGACAAGAGGCTCTATCTCCAAATACCATCACACTAGGAGGTAGGGCTTTGACATACAAATTTTCGGGGGGGGGGGGGGCGGGCACAAACATTCAGTCTATAACAGTACCATGGATGCCCTGGTAAGAAACATGTGTGCCAGAGGGTAGAAGATAAATCTCATGAAGAGTTAGAGTCTGGCCACCCTGGGGAAGTTTTTAGGGGCCCAGAGGTCTGGGGCATGTCAGTACATTCCTAGCAGGTGTTTGTAACTTTGCTTGACACATTCTGGCGCTAAGAGTTAGATGCCAAGCTTTGTACGCCCCTTTGAATTTTGCTGGAAGCATGTCTGTCACATATGGGGATACTGCTCTTATCCACTTATCAGCTGACTTAAAAGTCTCCCAGGTTCCAGGGCACAGAGCAAGAGAGGACCCTGCAGCTGGAATTGGCTGTGGTTTGTGGCACCTGCCGTGTAAGCCGTAGTTTCAAGCATGCCTCTAGAGCTGGAGTTAAGTTTGGTGGGTAAGGCTGTTGGATGGAGTCTTTATCAAGTGCTAGTAGGGGTGGGTACTGTAGCGCAGACCCTGTAGGGTTCTGGAGCAAGGGCAGTCCCTTCTCAGGCCATAGCTCCTCTCTACTTGAGAAATAGCTTCTGTTATTATTCTGCCCTCAGTAGATACTGAGGCATGGGACCCACGGTAATTATGTGATCTAAGCCTGTCATAATAAGCTGTGTTATTGATTCCAGCAAGCCCGCCTTAGGGAGGGCACGGCAGCTAGCCATTGTATGATTAAGGACACGTTCAAGATCTGACCTGAGCAGGTTCAAGAGGCAGGATTTGGGGCCAAGAATCCCTCTTTAAATTATTCCACTCCCTCAGCTCAAACCCGTGGGAGTTCCGCATGACCAACCATGAGGGGAATGAGGACTTGGGTCTGAATCACAGGCAGTTGGCATGATGTGTCTTTGTTTTCTAGAGCTTCTGTAACAAAGCAGAACTGGAATGGCTTCAAGCAACAGAAATTTATTCTCTCATTGTTCTAAGCTAAGAAGTCCAAAATCAAGGTGTCTGCAGGGTCATGCTCTCTCTGCAGGGAGCAGGGGACAACCCTTCCTTGCCTCTTGTAGCTTCTGGTGTTTGCTGAGTATCCTCCGTGTTCCCTGGCTTGTAGATACACCACTTCAATCTCAGCCTCAGTCATCACATGACTGTCTTCTCCCTGTGTCCGTACATTGTCTTCCCTCTGTGCGTGTCTGTCTCGTTCCAAATTTCACCTTCTTGTAAGGACGCCAGTCGTATTGGATGGGGGCCCACACTATGACCTCATCTTCGCTTGATCACATCTGCCAAGACCCTATTCCTAAGTAAGGTCTCTTTCACAGGTGTCAGGGGTTAGGACTTCCCCATAGGTTTTGGTAGGGGACACAGTTCAGCCCATACCTTTAGCTATAGCTTCAGAAGTACTGCTGACACATTATGTTGCCAGCTTAGGAATGATTTTGAAAGGCCGCGGTAAAGGGAAATCCTTCCGGTGGGAGAGCTTTGAATTTCTTATTTCTTCAGAAGGAAAGACGATCCGGCGTACACATATATATTGACCCCTGGGCAGCAACAAATGGATTGGTTATTCAGGAGCCTGGATGGAACATGATTGGCAAATTGGAAACAGAAATGTCTGGGGAAGAAAGATGTCGATGGATTCTCGGGACTGGGTGTCCCCAGTCAGCCGTTCTCCTCAAGGCTTATGCATTGGGCCCAGGAATAGCGTGGCCTTAGCAGCAGGGATGAGACTATGTATGGGTTCAAGAGCGCGAGCTTCTCTCACCAAGACTGATGATTATACCTCCCGTCCTTCTAGAAGCAGAAACCAATGCTGAGCCTTGGGCACGGCTTCATTTCTTAAGGAGACCTTTCAGCCTTTGTTGCTGGTCAGTTGTCTAGTCAGCTCATTCCATGTTGGTTGGGGGAAGTAATTTGTCTTCAACGGAACGTTTACCTATTTTAGATATTAAATTGCCCTTCCTGCCAGAAATATATCTGAAAATGTCACTACCCAAAGATTTATGAAGAGGCTTCTCTAATCAGAACCTACTGTTTAGCACAGAGAACTCTACTCAATGATCTGTGGTGACCTAAATGGGAAGGAAATCTGAGAAAGAGAGGGTATATATGTGTATGTGTAACTGATTCACTTTGCTGTACAGCAGAAACTAACACAACATTGCAAAGCAACTATACTCCAATAAAAATTTTAAAAATAAATTAGTTAAAAAAAGCACCTCTCCACCAACACTGTCTCTGACATGTTGTTGCGTCAGTCTGAGAGATCCATTTTAAGAAGACATCATACCAAGGCTGAGAGCCATGGATGTCACTAGTCCCAGTATGTGGCCCACTGCACAGAAGCTGCTGACCAGATAGAAAGCTCAGCTAAAGGTTACCTGGGGACACCGCTCTGTAGGGATGAAGCCCTGTCCTCTGGCACAACCCTCAGTATAAGCACTGAGCCGAGTGCTTAATATGGTACCTCGTCCTGTTAGATTTTGCAGTTTCAGGAAACAGGTCCTTCCGCGATCACTCCCAGTGACCTCCTCTTGGGTTTGTGTCTGCCATTTTACTTTCAGGTTAAACTTAGGCTCTTCTACATTAGGGGTCTTGATTCTCAAAGGAGAAACATTTCTTCCACGAGCGATGGTCGCCTATGACAAACAGCTGAACGCTTGGGGCTTTTCATTCCACTGGCAGAGCAGGCAAGGTAGGGGGTGGCATTTCTGGCTGGGACCTCTGGCTTCTTGACCATTTCCTTGAGGAAGCACCACAGGAAGGGCTATGGGTTCTGCCTTCCCCGGGGTCTGCTGAAGTTCTCAGGCAGATGGGCTGGAAGAGTGGGAGGTTTGACTTTAATTGTGCATGTATGTTGTATTTTCTGTATATCATTATGTTTTGACATCTTCAACAACCTTTCTGGCTGCCTCTCCCTGCTGGCCAGTTCTTAGAGATAGCAAGGGCTTGGCCAGGAGCATGCCTTTGGCAAACTAACCCATCCAGAGCCACACTCCTGTCTCTGGCCCGTGCACCCCAGGAGGCAGTGTTCTTCTGCTATAATCATCCCAGGGCAAGGTAGCAGGCAAATAGGGACTGTCTATATAGCCCAAAGCCTGCCCCAGTTCTTCATACAAGTCAATCCCAAGCTGCTTTGCCTGCTTTGCCTTTACCATGGAACCGCCAATAAAGGCTGTGGCCTAAGCACTCTCCTCGTCCTCTGACCACCCCCGTGCCTCCCATCTCTAGGACCTGTAAGTACAATACACTTTGTTTTTTCCTGAGCCTCTCCTCTGTCTCCCCTTGGGTCCATACCTGCCCGACCATCTCATAAAAGAATGCAAAAGAAAAATTGGGACACATCTTACCAATAAGGGATTGGAGAAAGGAGGGGCCAGCAGATACATTCCCTCCCATTTCTCCCTTTAATGAACTATTGAGTGACGGGTAGTTTCATGAAAGTAAGTCCAAAGGTGTATTGTGGGACTGAACACCTGTCAGATTTGTTTTCCTTTCTCATAAGTGAAACTCATAAATGAATGGTTCATATTTTATATAGGATGGATACACAACAGGGTCCTACTGTAGAGCACAGAGAACTATAGTCAATATCCTGTAATAAACCATAATGGAAAAGAATATGAAAAATAATATATATCTGTATAACTGAATCACTTTGCTGTACAGCAGTTAACATTGTAAATCAACTATACTTCAATAAAATAAGTCTTTACAAAATAAATAAATGAATCATTCAGTTACACACCGAGTATTTGCTTCCCATCCAAAATTTCCTCACTCCCATTCTCCCACGCTTTTGCTGAGATTGCACCTCCTGATAAAATGTTGGAATTTGAGTTTTGCCTCAAGCTCTATTTTCCAGGCACCTCACTCACCAACTATCCTCCTAAAATCTCCTGTGTCTCTATAGATGGTACCATGACACTCTTTCCAAGGACCTTATATTCTTCCCATCTTGAGCTATGGAAAATATCCTATAATTCCTGTTCATTTTCTGTTATTTATCCGTTTAAATTTCCCTCAGTCTCAGTAGAATCCTTTTAAGCCTGTGCCCCAAAGATCTCATCTTGTTTATCATACCTACCAGTTAATTTGTGTTTGAAAGGAAAACACAGTTGCACTCCGTGGAGAGATGTTTTCCCTCTTGACTAAATGTGTAAACATTTGAGGTGCATCAAAAGGCCTGTCTTCGGGCTTCCCTGGTGGCGCGGTGGTTGGGAGTCCGCCTGCCGATGCAGGGGACGCGGGTTCGTGCCCCGGTCTGGGAAGATCCCACATGCCGCGGGGCAGCTGGGCCCTTGAGCCACGGCCGCTGGGCCTGCGCATCCGGAGCCTGTGCTCCGCAACGGGAGAGGCCACAACAGTGAGAGGCCTGTGTACCGCCAAAAAAAAAAAAAGGTCTGTGTTCCAAAACAGTCTTTTCTTCTTATCTGCTTTGGTGTGTACATTCTTATTGCTAAAGAACTTCTCGCTCTATGTTCTTGCTTTGGGTTGAACTCATATGAAGATGAGGAACACATTTGCTTTGTCTGAATCGGAGAGTTAGCTCAAATGACCTTTTCACAATGTTTCTTTCTTTTTCTCCAAGACTACAGAGACTGCCAGTGAATGCACAGAATTATTTAGGGTGGATCTCGATGAAGAGCAGCTGTCTGTTCAACAGGATATTTAACACTAAGTTCCTGGAGTCAAGTCTAAATAGGTTCTTACCCTAATTTTCCTGGCTTATTAGGGCTCTCGGGCCAGTCAGTGCAAATCTTGTAGCTTCTTTCTTTCATGCGGATGTATCTTAACTTTTTTTTGGCATTTGTAGCCCCACTGTCTCTCTCAAGCTCTGAGTTTAAAAAGTTTAAGCAAGTACATCCTATAAAATGGTTACTGTGCTGGATTCTCTCAGGAGACCAGGCTGAATTCTCTAGGGAGGACAAGACTAAAACTGTACTGGGAGACATCTCATGATGTAAGAGAGCATCTGTGCAAACATAAAGACGATCCCTAGGACCTCCTCTCAAAGTGATGCTGAGGTTCTGAAGAGTGCTGGACACTTAGCAACTGTGGGTGGAAGTAATTAGGGATGTGCGATTTAAAATTGTTAATATCACTCTTATTTATGAAGCCTGGGAAAACATAGGTGACAGTTAAATACAATACTTTGAAACAAATGTTATTTCTCTTCTCTATTAAGTGAACATAAATTTATGTTTTTCACTCTTCAGACTCTTAATGATATTTGTTCCTTTGCTTAAAATATCCTGCATTTGAAAAGAAATTATTGTACTCTGGGCAGAATGAAGCTTCTCTTTCTCACTTTGTTTTTCCTTCTCCAAGTGCTGCCACTGTAATATGATTTCATATTTAAATAATTCTTTAAAGTGGCTTATACAGCTTCTGTAAAGATCTTTCAGCTCGTGTTTTCCCCAAAGCATTCTTAGGAGCAGACTATGCACGTTCTACAAATAAGCTTGAAGCTTACAGACAGTAAGTGCACTGCCCCAAATCATGCATCTAAGGAGGGGCGGGCGTGTGATCAGAACTCAGGTGTTCTCTTCCCTTAACTGGCGGTCTGCCCCCTCAGCAGTATTCTGACTCTCTGAACAAAAAAGTAAATGGAAAATAAAGTTATTCAAATAGCACTGAGGGATAAGGGCAAACTGATTATGATGGAAGTCAGTTATATTATTATACCAAATAGGAATCTTGGCAGGGTTATGTTTGCTCTATGTTTTCTAGATGAGGGAAGTAAACTAGAAGGTGCGGGCGGAGAAAAGTTCCTGGGAGAGGCTGCTCCATGCTAATACTGAGTTATGTGGGGAACAGGTTTCCTTGAGAGAAGATGAAATACTGGCAGGGGTGTGGTTGAGAATTTGAAGGGAAAGTGTTGGGGGAGGGGCAGCAATGTTAGGGTTAATGGTCTTTGGGAGACATTGAGGTCCAGGAAAAATATTCACAGCGTCAAGAGAGAGAATTGGGTATGAACAGTGATTGTCCAGCCTCCGTGGACCATTCCTACAGATGTGCAGCAGACAGAGGCGGAAGGGCTTTGCTGCACACAGAGTAAGAGTTGCTCCCCAGAGGTACAGCATTTGAATAAAGCAAAGACATCTCGTGAGGGATATTCGTAAGACACAGTGGTGATCCATTGTAATAGGAATAGTGAAGGGAAAATACAAGGTGCTAGGAGAGAATACAGTGGGGAAACCAAATTAGAGTGGAGGGCAGAAGATCTCTTTGAGAATGTGGCATTTGATCAAAACCCTGAAAGTAGCAATATACAACCTAAATCTTGAATTGTCTGAAAATGATGTTTTGGGGGTAAATTTAAAGTTGCCATGAGTGTGTAATTTAATACATATTTTCTAACATGAGAAATAATTTTGCTATACTTGGTATTATTATTACTCTTTTTACATTAAATGTATATAATATATACTGTTAATCATATACATATATACATATCTATACAGGTACTCACACAAACATGCACATATATGATATTGAAACCCAAACCAGATTATCATAAAAAAATAGAAGTATTATTAACAGAATTACTTATATTCATGAAAACGTAACTGTCGTTGACTCGAAAAGTAAAATATGAATTTCCAAATATCTGTGAATACTTTGGGCAGTTCAAGAAAAGCATCAGTGCCTCCTAAAACTTTGTAAGTTTACTTCCACAAATTCAGACATTGTATCTCTTGGATTCTGGTATGTGTAAGTTACAAGTGGTTTATGATACGCTAGTACAGTTCCAAGACTGGTCGGTGTGAGAACTTAACATCAGCAACTTTTGCCTTGAGCATAACTTCTATCACTGTTTCCCTCGCCCAAGCCCTGGCACCCCTGACTTTGGTGTTGCTTTCCCTCACCGGATTTTTTCACCAACCCCACACGCTCTCTTAAGGCAGGCGTTGTACCTTTTCTCATAGAGAGGGGGAAAAGTATCAGTCAATATGTCACTAGAGCAGATGCCTGACGAATTTCCATAAATAATCAATTGACAGAAATATTTACCTTTAAACCTGAAAGGTTGCACGGGAGGACCTGAGTACCCATTGTTAGCATGAATTGCGCATTTCACAGGTTTTTCAGACACCCTTGTGATAAATACTTGGTCTTGGTGACAACGTTGTGGGTTTCCTGATAAAAGGGACTGCATGTTACCTTCCACTCTGACAGCCCCAGAGCTCGCTGGGGTGGACACATTTGAACAAACGAACGAATGAATACATGAATGGGCAGGGTGTAAAATCATCAGTTCCTGTTTGTTATTGCAGTACTGTGTTTCTGTCCAAGCACTGGAATTCTAATGCATGAGATGTGTTTCTGCATGTTTCTTCATCCATCCGGAGAATTTCTGTTCTTAAAGTGAAAGGTGAGTTGTTCTTGCTGTTAAGAGGAAACAGGAATACAGGCATCTGGGTGGCGAGTGATCGGGAAGGAAAAGCAGATTGCAGAGCAAAAGGAGGCTTTTGCAAGGAAACGTTTGGGGAAAGCACGCCTGCTGTGGAAAGCAAATCTGTATTTCACACTATGCTCTTGGTGTTTCAAAGGGAACGTGTTGATTTAGGAGTCAGGAGCGTTCATCCTAGGAGATGTAACAGCAGGGGTACACTGAAATTTGAATGGAGCACAGAAAAGATTTCTTTTACTTTATCTTTAAATTTTTTATCTAAAAAATAAAAGATATATATATGTATGTATGTGTATGTATATATAAATGATCTTAGGTGAAATAGGAAGAACAATCTAAAAAGTTAGCCACTAAGCAAGGCAAGGTATAAGAAATTGAATTTTAGTGTTTATTTTATGCATTGCAAGTTGGTAAAAATCAAATTGCAATGCATAAAACTTCATTCTTGCAAAAAAAGGTGCGTTGAGAGCCACAATGAGCTGGGCACAGGGTATAGTTCAGTGAACGAAAGAGAGGATACCTTAGTCCTTTAAGTGGGGAGAAACAGACAAATGAAGGAGTATGATACATAGCGTGTCACATGGCGATGAGGCAGATGTGATGCCAGGTTTGCACAGAGTCCTGAAGGAGCTGAAGGAGGGGCTGTGCTGGTGCCGAGGGAAGAACATTTGAAAGAGAAGAGCGAGAACGTAGGTCCCGAGATAGGGGATGAGCGGGCTGTGCAAGGATGCCCGGGCAGGGCGAGCAGGACCCCGTCAGCGACACGTTACGAAGCATAGAAGTGAACGCAGTGCCTGGGCTGCCCCATCACCCGCTTCCTGTTCTGGGACCTTCCTCCCCACCCCCGCCATCTCTCAGGATGCCTCCCTCTTCACTAGAAGACACAAGTCAGCCTGACGTGTAACCAAGTGAGGGCACCAAGGACCTTTCGTGAAAAATAGTGAAAATTCTTTCCTTTGGAAAAAATAGATACAGAAAATAAGTCCTCAAACTTCCTGCCTCCAGTGGATGTTTCTGTGTGCTGTATTTTAGGGGTCAGTCCCCATACCCCTCACTCTCATCGTGTGTTATAATGACTAATAAAATGCAAATATTAGATTTTAAACCAGGTTTATCTCCAAACTCTGTCTCAGGCTAATTTGCTTCCCGAAATCCCCTCCCCAGCGTGTGCTTTAGACACGTTTGGACATCAGGATAACTTAAAATACAGGACACAAAGGCTTCCCTACTGAAGATAAACTAGCCAGAAACCAACCAACCAAAGAAATGAAAGGGCAGAGTGCACGCTTGTGTGTGTGTATGTGTGTGTGTGTGTTCACATGTGTGCGTACATGTGTGTATCATGTTTGGGGATGAGGACATGTGCACATGGATTTGGATGCATGTTTGTGTCTGTGTGTATTGTGTATGTGTGCACGTGAATGTGTGTACCCATATTTGCACGTTTGTGTATGTATTGTGTGTGTATGTGTATGTGTGTATACATGTGTATACGTGGCGGGGCTGTGAGCCAGGTGATGAGGGCCTTCTAGGACATGCTCTGTCTGCAGCCGTGGAAGGGTTTTGAGCAGAGCAGAGATAGGACTTAGTTTTGCAAGGGTCCCCGAGGCTGTCCTGTGCAGAATGGCCTCCTAGAGGGAAGGGGACAAGCTGGAGACGCCCTGGAGTTGACTGTAATGGCCCAGCTAAGCGAGGACCATGGCTGGGGTCAGTGCAGGAGAGGTGGAGGCGCTGAGGAGAAAGGGGGAATGTTGAGCCAGAGTTGTGGGTTTAAGTCCTAATTCTGTAATACATCAGCTGGGAGAGCCTGGCTATGGCATTGAACCTTTAGTTTTCCTATCTACTTGGTCTTCTTCAAAGCAGTGTTCTGAGAATAAAATGAGATCTCAATATATAAAAGCATTTCCTAAAGTCTCAACGTCTCTGTAATTAAGCCTATTGCTGAGGGCAGAATTTTTCAAACAGCAAATCAAGTGAGTGGGTCATGAAATTAGTTTAGTGGGTCTCATTCGGCATTTAAATAAAAATAAAACAGAATAAGAGAGAAGAGAAGGCATTATAATGTTTGGGAAACCTCAGCGTAGAGATTAAAGAACGAGGTTTGTGGTCCTATGGCCCTGCCTTCCAGACTGTGAGATTCCACAAGTTAACTTCTCTCTCTGATCTGATGTTCTTATCTGAAAAGTGGATAGGGTTAAAACAAATTCTTGAATGTTTTTGTAGAAGATGATTAATCAATTTATTACTTCTGTTTATACTTTTTCAAAGCTAATGATTTACAAGCTCTGCTTTGATTGCAGCAATTAGTAAATGAAAATGTGTTTGCATTTCTACCGGTCTGTTTACATTTCACAAGTCTTACTTTTCTCACAAGGGAGCCCTGTACTAACAGCTCTAATCAAGGCCAACCACCTCAAACATACAATCAACAAATCTCAAAAATAGTAGCACCCATAATATACTGTTTTCATTGCTTTGGGCAAAATTAAGTTTCTTCTTTCATATCATCATGGGAATTTCAGTAAGGAAAACTAGCTTATAAAAAAATTTTACTGTAAGAGAATAGTGCATAGGAAACAAGGCTTACTTATATTACATAGTCAATTTCAGACCTCTTGCTTCCCTTTGCATCTAAAATATAATTTACCAAATAGCACTGCCATGTACCATTTTCAGAAATGTGAACAAGGGGTATACCTCTACGTATATTTTTCTACTGGATCTTGAGAAGGAAAGATATTTAACAAAAGAAAGTTAAGAGAAAATTGTCTTAAGACTTTAGATTCACGTTAAATTATTATTGATTGATTCTTTTCTTCCTGTATGAGATAATTCCCTGTGAGCTGCACGAGCTTTCCATTGTTCCACTACAAGTCAACCAATCAAGTTCTACCTGGCTATTTAATGGGTAGCTCGTATTTAGTCAGTAGGCCTAATATCAGACGTATCTGGGGAATTCCAGGAGGCCATATATAAAAGGACTTCTTCCTATAAAAATACTACAAAACAAAATAAAACAACAGAGTTGAAATATACCAAGTCTTTTCCTCCCTAGCTTAAGGGTGATATTCCATTTGGGTTTTCCTGAGGGACAGATCCACGGTTCTTTGAGGTCAGATGGTTGTGAAAACAGAAGGAGGTGACGGCTCCCAGAGGTCCACCCCTTCATCTTTATCCTTCCTTGCTTGGAAGCAATTAGAACATGTTCCTCCATCCTAAAATGATCACATTCTCAAGATAAACTATATATAACACTTATTCCCTAGAAGAGAAGATCTGTGTGTAGTTTTTGAATCAATATCTAGATTTGGCTTTTAAAATAATTTATAACTAATGACAGTCCAAATGTCCACCTCAGCTCTCCCTTTGAAATGCACTAGCACAAGTGCTTTTGTGTGCAAACACCCCGACCCACCGCCACACACACACACACACACGTCCTTTAATTTACTAGGTTAGTTTGTTCCCAGAGGATGCTGGCTAGTTTATTTTCCATAGAGAAGTCCTTGTACAACTGTATTTTAAATTATCCTGATGTCTAAATGCGTCAACACATAGTGGGGAGAGGGATGAAGTTGGAAACAACTTAGCCTGAGACACAGTAGATTTTGGAGATAGTGGCAATCCTGGTCTAATAAAGACGTATTGGAATTTTATTAGTTATCATAACATGCAAATGAGAGTGAGGGGTATAAAGACTGATCCCCAAAATAAAGTTCACAAGCATATCTGTTGGACACAAAAAGAAAATTTTAGAACTTATTTTCTGTATTTATTTTTTTTCTAAATAGAACAATTTTTACTATTTTTCATTGGTCATGGGGGCTCTTGCTTGGTTACATGTTAGTCTAATGAGTGTCTGGAGTGAGGAGTGAGGGGTCCTGAGGGAAGAGAGGGGCTTCCACGATGGGAAGAGATGGGCAGGGGGCCCTCAGCCATTGGGTTCACTTTTAAGTTTTGTAACGTTTTAATTGACCTTTGTCTGGTAATGTATGTTTGTAAATTATCCATTTTAAAAAATATTTTAGTTTTATTGGTGTGTAGTTGATTTAAGATGTGTTAGTTTCAGGTGTACAGCAAAGTGATTCAGTTATACATGTACATGTATCTATTCTTTTTTAGATTCTCTTCTCCTACAGGTTATCACAGAATATAGAGTAGAGTTCCTTGTGCTGTACAGTAGGTCCTTGTCGGTTATCTATCTTATATGTAAATTATCCAGTTTTAACCAAACTAACTCTCACAAAATGACAAAAAGAAGTGAAAAAACATTCCCACAAGCAATCTATAGAACAAAATAGTACCACTGAGGCAAGCACTGTGAACAAGAACCTAGCAGAGTCTCATCCTAAATCACAGACTTTACTCAGTCTTCACGATAGGTAATCTTCACTAACGCATCCCAGGGCAAGTGCTGTTTGGGGAGGGAAGACTTATGCTATGGAGGGAGTCTTAGTTTGGAAAAAAAAATTTTTTAATTGTATCTGTTTTTTTAGGATTTCTGTTTCAGGAAAGGAGATACGCACGTCCACTCTAAAAGCTTTTCATATTTGCACACTGGAAAAAATAGCCTCAGAAATAAATTTTAAAAATCTTTGCAATGACAGTTATATGAAATTTTTTTTGAACAATTTTAGATTTATAGAAAAATTGCTAAGGTAGTACAAGGGGTTTCATATCCTGTCCCTAGTTTCCTCTATGGGTAACATCTTATATTAATATGGTACATTTGCTACCATTAATGAACTGCTATTGTTACATTATTATTAATTAAACTTTGTGGGCTTCCCTGGTGGCGCAGTGGTTGAGAGTCCGCCTGCCGATGGAGGGGACACGGGTTCGTGCCCTGGTCTGGGAAGATCCCACATGCCGCGGGGGCCCGTGAGCCATGGCCGCTGAGCCTGCATGTCCGGAGCCTGTGCTCCGCAACGGGAGAGGCCACAACAGTGAGAGGCCTGCGTACCGAAAAAAAAAACAAAACAAATAAAGTTTGTACTTATTTCATATTTCCCTAGTTTTTACCTAATGTTCTTTTCTCTGTTCCAGAGTTCCATCCAAAATACCACATTGCATTTAGTGTGTCTCCTTAGGATCCTTTTGTTTGTGATAGTTTCTCGGACTTTCTTTGGTTCTAATGACCTTGAGAGTTTTAGGGCATGCTAGTCGGGTATTTCATAGAATGTCTGTCAGCTCGGAGTAGTTTCAGGCTGTTTTCTTGTGATTAGATTGGACTTATGGGTTTGGGGGAGGAAGGCCACAGAGGTGAAGTGCTGTGTTCAGCACATCATGTCAAGGGCGTTACCACGAACAGGTCTATCCCGTGGTCACCTGACTCAGTGGACACTAAATTTTGAACACATTAGTTTCAAAAATAAAATACAACACCTTCCAACTAATTTGTTAGAAAAACTGGTATACACAAGGGAAACTAATAATTTAATAAACTTTAGTGTATTTGGTGGGTGAGATAGTGAACATGGCCCCGCAATCCCCTCCTTCCATATCTGAAGTAAGAGTTTTCCCAGTTATGATAGCCGTGTAAATATTCAAACAAACTAAACTTAGATCCGGATCTCCAAACTGCTGTCTTATAAAGGGTTAAACAAATTTTTGAAGTTAGTCATATTCAATAATACTGAACCATAAAATGGCTTTGTTTAATTAATAAGTTGAACAAATAAACATATATAAATATAATTAAGTATATTTTAATAAAATAAAAACATGATACATATTTTTCTTACTTTCCTTATTAAAAAATCACTTTTGCAAAGCCTCTGAAGTGCTGAAGCAATCAACCAGGCATTGAAGTGATCTGTGAATACTACAGTTTTAGGATCGGAGAAATCTCATTTATTTATTTAACAAACACGCATCATATGTCCAGTAATAATCCAAAGTCCTTTTTATAAACTGGAAAACCAGTACTTAGAGAGGGGTTATAACTTTTAGGTATAGAACTAGGGTTAAATGCCAATATCTGGATTCAGACAGATGTGGGTTCTTGTCTCAGTTGTGAAATTTGAGTGACCTTGGACAAGTTATTTAACTTTGCAGAGCCACTGTTGCTTTATGTACAAAATGGGTTTAACATATAGTTTTTGGATTAAATACAATCATGATGCCTATGTTAGCTCATGATTGATACCCAGTAAATGAGTTCTGTTCTCTTCCTTTTCTCCTTCCTTTTCCTATGATATTTGATCATGCTCAATAGGGGTTATAAAATTATTTAGTTGAGAATAAGATGCCATAATACTTTTAACAAATGTATCAACAACTATTGTTTTTCTCCCTGACTTTGATATTTGAGTTTCTTTCATGAAAGTAAATGTGACTGTCTATGTTTTTTTTTTTTAAAAAATCACTTTATTGAGGTATAACTGACATGTAAAAAGTTACACGTATTTAATGTATACAGTTCTATAAGTTTGGGTATACGTGTAGTCCACCACCATCATCAAGGCAGCAGGCAGGTTCATCAGCTCTGAAAGTTTCCTCCCAACCTCTTGTTTGTTGTTATTTTTTAGTAAGAACATAACTAGAAGTGTCCAATACAGTAGTATTCGCTACAAGCACTATGATGTTTAGTGGATCTCCAGAACTTATCCATCTTGCATAACTGAAACTCTGTACCCTTTGACCTTAACCTTCCCATCTCCCTCACCCCTAACCCCTAACCCCTGGCAACCACTCTCAGCTTCCATGAGACTGACTTTTTTAGATTCCACGTAGAAATGAGGTCATACAGTATCTGTCTTTCTGTGTCAGGTTTATTTCACTTAGCATAATGCCCTCTAGGTCCACCAGTTTTGTTGCAAATGGCAGGGGTTTTTTTTTTTTCATTTTTTAAGGCTGAAAAATGTTCCATTGCATGTATAGACCACATTTTCTTCATCCATTCATCCATCCATGGACATTTAGGCTGTTTCCATACCTTGGCTGTATGAATAATGCTGCCATGAACATGTGAGTGAAGGTATCTCTGAGATCCTGATTCCAATTCCTTTGGATAAATACCCACAAGTGGGTGATGTGGTAACCAAGAGATTAGTGCAGCTTCCTGACATCACTGATCTCTGGATACCCTCACCTTCCTTTTACTCTGTTAGTTTATCCAAAATTCTTTAGCAACTCCCTATATTAAATATGTTTTGTTTAAAATATCCATACTTTCCATTTTTTCTTCAGTCAGCTGTTGTTTGGTGCAATTATATTTAGCATGGAAGATGAGAAATGTGCAGTAATTTAAAAAATAATTGCATTCATTGTGTTAACTGTTTGGATTTAAAAACTTAAAGGTTAACTTTATGAAAAAAATTATGAAGATATAAAGATCATAAATAAATGAAAATTTACTCTAAAAATAATAATAAAAATATATATTACATAAATTTTTGAACAATACTGTTAATTTGTAATTTTACTCTAGGTGTTCTATCAAGGGATAGAAATGAACACTTTTTTAGCTTTGTTTCATTGTCTGAGATAATCTCCAGAGTAGTATTTTTTTTTTAACGTGAATGGAAAATACTAAAACCAACAGGAACAAAAGTTAGTAGGAAACAGAGAAGTTGCAAGAAACAAAAGTTAAAAATAATCTTCAATTTCTCTTTTTTCTGTTTCTGAAATGAATGATTTGATTGATGGGTAATTTAGCTTCTGAAACAAATAAGGTTGTATGTGTGTGTGTCTGTGTATTCTGTAAATAATGCTGATTTGGTTATAACAGTATTTCTTAATTTTTTAAATTTACTTTTTAATTTTTATTTTATATTGGAGTATAGTTGATTAACAACACTGAGCCGGTTTCAGGTGTACAGCAAAGTGATTCACCCATACATATAGATGTGTCTATTCCTTTTCAAATTCCCTTCCCATTTAGGTTATCACAGAATACTGAGCAGAGCTCTCTGTGCTATACATAGGTCCCTGCTGGTTATCTATTTTAAATATAGCAGTGTGTACGTGTCAATCCCAAACTCTTAATCCATCCCTCCCCATCCCCCTGGCAACCACAAGTTCACCTTGTAAGTCTGTGAGTCTGTCTGTGCTCTGCAAACAAGTTCATTTGTATCTTTTTAGTTTAGATTCCATATGTAAGAGATATCACATGATATCTTTCTCTGTCTGACCCACCCCACCCAGTATGATAATCTCCAGGTCCATCCATGTTGCTGCAAATGGCATTATTCCATTCCCTTTAATGGCTGAGCAATATTCCACTGTATATACCACATCTTCCCTCTCCATTCATCTGTCGATGGACGTCTAGGATGCCCCCATGTCTTGACCACTGTAAACAGTTCTGCAATGAACACTGGGGTGCATGTATACTTTCGAATCAAGTTTTTCTCTAGATATATGCCTAGGAGTGGGATTGCTGAGTCATAAGGTAATTCTATTTTTAGTTTTTTAAGGAACCTCCATACTGTTCTCCATAGTGGCTGCACCAATTTACATTCCTATCAACAGTGTGGGAGGGTTCCCCCCTCTCCACACCCTCTCTAGCATTTATCACCTGCAGATCCTTTGATGGTGGCCATTCTGACTGGTGTGAGGTGATACCTCCCTGAAGCCCCGATGTGCATTTCTCCAGTAACTAGTGATGTGAACATCCTCTCATGTGCCTCTTGGCTGTAACAATATTTCAGTCTCTGGAAACTCTAGCAACATATCAACTTACACACAATATTACAGGATTAAAAAAAGATAATAACAGATGATTTGAAATGTATCGCTTTGCGTAACTTTATTATTAAAAAGCACTGACTTGGAATTTGCAGGATATCTTTGTGTGGTTTTGGTTGATACGTGGGGAGTTTAAATAAATGGCAAAAAATTCTTCAATCAGAAATGAAAATCTTTTCCTTAAAAATCTCATCTAAAAGTGAACTAGGTGAATTTTCTGTTACAATATATTATCCCAGAGAGAAAAGCACATTAACCAAACTCTTCCTGCAGAGGTTGAAATTGTAGCATCCTGAGACCCTCTTTAAATATGGAAAATAATTTCAACCTCTTTCCCTTTTCTTGGGCCTTGGCCACAGGCAGCTGAAATGAGTCTCCCGTGCTGTTTTCTTATGACAACATCAAGACAAATGCCCCCTTAACCCATGTGATGTTGTAGCACCTACCCTGAATGTGTACAAGTTGGCTAGTCTAAGAGTCCCTGGTCATTATTTTCTGTGATTTGTGTGAGACATTTATGATGGGCATTAAATATCTTTTCAGGTAGATTATATTATTTTAGTAGAATGACAATCATCTTTCCCAATTCTGAGATTACTGTAATCACCTTATTTTTACTGATGATCTGTACTTCACATGAAACATTTATCAGGTAAAAGTCAAGGTAACTTACTTCTAAATGACTATGTTTGGTGAGTTCTTGTTATTCATCAGAGATAAGCATGCCCAAGGGATTAACATGTTTGCCTTTATATGCTCATCATTTTTTTTCTGAGAGAATTAAGTCATTGTAATCTCTTGAACCTTAATTATTTTTAATTTTTAATTTTCTCCATTATTCTCTTTGAAGCACTGTGAACTTGATATCTACAGAGCCTGGCCTCCGAATTCATAGATTCTACTGGTCGGCTTACAGTTATTTAGAGGTTCTATCTTACTCTCCCTATTTCTATGCCATTTGGTAGTTAGTAGTAAACATGCAAATATTCACCATAGAAAGAGGAACTGAGGAAGAATTCTTTGGCCCTCAACTGAAGTAAAATTAATAAATAGCTTTAAACCCAGTCTGTTCCAATGACATACATAAGATTACATGGCAATTATTAAATTAGGGTGAATTATTTCCACTGAGAAATATACCAGAATATCAAATGTTTCCATCATAAAGTATTTCTGTGTTTATTTGGTACCAGAAACACCAAGTATAATGTGTACATTTAATTACATGAAAGAAGGACATAAATAGCAGTGAAGGGTATTGTATATTTTCCCAATAGTATCATGAATATAAGGGAAAAAGAAGGCATTTTATGTAAATATGCACACTTTTATACTATATATATTCTACATATATACATATATAGTAGATGGATAGGTAGATAGATAAATAATATCTGCTTGTAAGAATAACCACAAGACAGATGTGCTCTTTCTGTACAATTAATTGTGGCAATTTTAACATATCTCTGAGACTATTCTGCGATTTTCTGGGAGTCTTTTGTTGTATTGTAAGCGTTTTCTAGGCTGTGCCAGCCCAACCTCACACAAACAGTTTCAGTCTGTTCACATCAGTGATGTCTCATTGGCCACAGCAAAGTGACATGGCCAAATCCAAAGTCAGAGGCTGGGAAGTAAATCCCTCTTGCCAAAGATGTGAATGCAGAATTCTTTTAGGGGACTGAAAAATTAGAGCCAATAATTCAACCTAACAATTCTTTGTTCTTTCAGAAGGTTCCTTCTTTCTGCTAATGGTGCTTGCATTGCATTGTTGTTGTTGGCTGACTTCTCTTTCTACCACTAACTACTGACCCCTACACCCTCAAATCAAGAAACAATAGTTTTCTCTGCATTTCCTACACCTACTATGAGTTGCTATCGCCTAGTTGATGTTCTATAAAGATGCTTAATGTTTGTTCATTGATGGCAGAATATGGAAACAGAATTGTTTTCTGTGAGGCATTTTTGTCTACTAGAAGCACTGCCATAAATGAGAAAAGAGAAGGAGGTAATTATTTGGGTCATTGCTTGTATTATTGGCAGTGCAAGTCCTTGCTTTTCTGTGTGACGTTTAAATGAGATCTCAGAACTTCTAGTGGGTAACGCTGCCTCTCTCAGAAGAAATCTTCTAAGTGTTTCTCCTACTTAAGTCATCTTTGTCAAAACCCTTCAATCTGTAGGGACTTCCCTTCTATAATCTGTTTCTTCCTTCTAATGTGCAGATACAGAACGAATACATCTCCACCCGTTGTTCTACTCAGATTATGACCTGTAACTGTTCTGAATCTTATAATGTAACTTCAGGAATGCAGCAGGATATTTAAATGTCTTGACCCTTATTCATCTCAGATACCAAGAGACTTCTAAAATCAGCATATCACTCTTTTTTTTTTTGCGTATATTAATCTTTTTGTCTTGGTTACTTCTTGTGTTTATAGAAAGATGTTTATTTCACTTGGATAATGTTTAGCCTTGCCATAAATGAAAGATACTGAAAATATGGAAACTCAAGGAAATTTAGTAAGAAGAATTAAGAAAGAGAGACCCATTATAATGGGTATAATGGAAATTTGCACTTACCATTTGTACTTAAATTTTGCATTTTGACTCAGCTTTATAGGCGTGCAGAAGATCTAAGCGTAGAGTTATAGTATTAAGAGTGAAATAAAATCAACTTGGAAATGAATAATGCCCTTATGCCAGGATTATTCCCTCAAAACTAAGGTAGCTGGAAGCTATATCACACTAGGGGATTCCAGGGAGCAGATAACTTGATTATTTAGTTTTAGAAGATGAAGTGCACTCGTTCTGCTGTGAGAGTGTCATGGAAGGGCTTCAGAGATTTCTTATTTTCCATCTTGGTCAGGTCACAGCATCTTCATTCCCTCGTGATCTTTTTTTAATCTTCAATTCTTTCTCATCTTGAGCCCCCTTTTAGTGTCACAAGTCTAAATTTATTCCAGATTTATTGACAAAGTGCCATTCATCAAAACAATGATCATAGCCCTTTTCTGCATAAGACGCCCTACGGCTAAATCAAGAAGGCAAACAGTAAAATAATTATTTGGTTGAAGTTATTTTGGAAGACACACTGCTCTCTCAGCCGAGCACACTTGCTGATTCATGAGGCTGGCGGAGGCTGCATTTGCTTGTTTATCAGCTGCTTCACCCGTCCTAAGCCAGTAGTCTGGGTCTTTGATCATTTACTGGAAGTTCTGGAGTCTCATTGAAGATGGCCTGGCGGTATTCTCTTTGGATTATAGTGCCAGCATGGAAAAGATCCCTTGGTCTGCCTGCCAACTGGTGGGGCTCCCCCCATCCCCAATAGGGTAAGCTGTGACTGTGAAAGATTCCTAACAACCATCAAAACCTTTGCATTCTTCATAGCGAGACTTAGGATGTGTGGGCAAATTTGGAATCACTACAAGCTCTGCCTGAGGCCATCAGATAGAGGAGGGTGGGCAGTAGCTTACCCATAATGAGGAAATTTTCAGAGAGGGAGGAAATTTCTTGCTGAATGATTTCAGTGTTCTCCCTGAAGGTAGTGAGGTGTTCTGTGGGGTCAGAGATGACAGCTGACATATCAAACGAAGAGACCAGATGGGTATCCTCTTCCCTGTGGGCTCCTGAGTGCCTTGTGCCCGTGGAGTCCAAGTGATCCTATAAATGAGAGTTACATATAGCGAGATATGTATGAAGGGCTCGCTAGGGAGTGGTCCAGCGGGGGCATTTGCAGGCTTTCTTAGCTCAAGGTGTCTTTGTTAATGATGTGACTAGTTGTCTGAATCTACTGCATATGCCCACCCCTCCTGGCTCTTGGGGGGCAGTCCCCAGGATTAACCTCTTGTCTTTGGGACCTTGACTGTCTGCTGGGTCCGTCTGGCTAGCTAGACTTTTAGCCTTGGCTTTTCTTGGAGGCATAGCTGCATGTTATGGACTGAGTATTTACATCCCTCCAAACTTGATTTATTGAAGCACTCGATCCCAATGTGATGATGTTTGGAGAAGGGGCCTTTGGGAGGAGGTGAGGTTTGATGAGGTCATGAGGGTGGGGCCTCATGATGGGATTAGTGCCCTTGTAAGGAGAGACACCAGAGAGCTGTGTTAGTGTCCCTCTCTCCCTCCCCCCTCCCTCCCCACCTTTGTGAGAACACAGTGAAAATGTGGCCAACTACAAGCCAGAAAGAGGGCCCTCACCAGAATCCAACAATGCTAGCACCTCAATCTCAGACTTGCAGATGTTAGAATTGTGAGAAATCAGTTTCTATTGTTTCAACCACCCAGTCTATGGTGTTTTGTTATGGCAGCCCAAGCTCGCTAAGCCACTACATAATGCAGTAACAATGATGATGATAATGATGACATTGTTGTTAGCAGTAGTAGCAGTAGAGATATAGTTATCACTGTCTTCTGAGTGTTTATTGTGTTCCAAACCCTATTCTAAGCACTAAACATATATTAGCCATTAATTCTTTCCCCCTGAAATCTATGTGGTTATTATCTCCACTGTCCTGGTGACAAAATAAAAGACAAAGTAGGCAAGGTAGCTTGGCCAAGGTTGTATGGTGGGTAGGAGTTGAAGATGGGATTTGACACTGGGCATCCTGGTTCCAGAGTTAGGGCCTTTACCCACTACACTGAAATCGCACTTCATTCCCTTTCAAAATTTTTATTTTTTTTATTCACTTACCTAGTACTTATTGAGTACTTTGTGCCTATGACGCATAAACATAAGTGTCCTCTATTTTCAAAGACCTCAAATTCTAGTTTGAGAAAAATAACTTGCTGTCATGGAAACTTTAATAGCTGGACAGGGAAACAGTTATGTAGCCAATTTTTTTTTTTTTTTTTGAAAACCTCTTAAGACCCTGCACCTTGGATGAGACATTGAACCTCTCTACTCCTCATTTCCTTGTCTGTAAAATGGACTTTTTGCAAATTTTGGCATTGAATGAAATGATGTAGGTGAAAACACTTTGCAAACTGAAAAGCAATGTTAATGCCAGATGGTTTATAATGATAACGTGACTGTTTATACCTCGACCTAAAACACATTGGTTGATTTCCCTCTACAACACTTAAGTTTATTTGTATATCCATTTATGCCAAAAATATTTTTCGAGTCCCACATATTGCTGGTACTTTATATATCGTGTAATTTAATCTTCTTAGCACCAAGGCTGTTATTGTTCCATTTTTAAGGTGTGGGTACCGAGGACCAGGAAAGTTAATGAAGTCATACAAGATTATGCTACTAGTAAGTGAAAGAGCCAGTGAATGAATCCAGATTTTTATCCTGAAGACTGCACTTTTTCCACTATGTAAGACTTTTCTTGGCCAGATTATTAATAATATATGTTTTCATTCTTCAGGCATCTCACATTTTTCTAAAACATGAGGTGATAATGCTGTGATTGGAATACATATAATATGTTAAAGAATAGTGAAAAGGGACTAAATATTACTTTTGGTGCAGACTTTAGCATTTTGGATAGTCAGGGTTCCTGGTTCAAGAAACAGTGGTTCAGTGTTGACACAGAATTGGGGCCGAGGGCTTGGCAAAGGCCAGACAACAAGAGTGCTTTCGAGAGTCAAGTGCCTGAAGCATCTTACAGCTGGAAGAACCTGTTTAGAGAGTTGACATCAATGCCACTGTTGGCAAAGCTCTGATGAGAAATGACCTTAAACTATTTTCATTTATTTTGCATTTCCCTTCAAGACTTCAAGCCTCTAAAGAGAAGGTCTGTCGTGTGCCCACTTCTACGTGCCAGGACTCAGAGAGGGGGCCTGACTCTCTAGGTTTCCGTAGTTGGGATGGGGGCTTACACTTTGCTGCTCAAGTACACGAGTACAGAAGACTGGAGGGAACTGAAAATGCTTTACTGGGGGTCAGTATTGCTACCAGGAAGACTGCAGATGCCAGACAGCAGCAAAACAAACATCCACCAGCATCTTGAAAATGATAAACAAGAGTTCTCCAGGTGAAGGAGAAACACTGTGGCATTCTGAGGAGAGGGGTCAGAAAATAGTTACAGAAGCACAGAAGGGTATGTTGTGTTTAGTGGGAAAAAAAAAAAAAAAAGTGAATATGACTAAAGCATAATGGCCTTGGCCGGGCAGGTTGGTTTTGAACCTGGGAAGGTGAATTGGATTTGGGAGATGAAAACCTTGTATTCTAATGTACTACAGGGAACTATTATGACAGTAGTGAGGGATGTTTAGGAGTAGGACATTACTGTGATCTGATAGCCATGCTATGTGTCCCCCCTCACGTGGCCTCAAATTAATATTTTGAAATCCTAATGCCTGGTGTGATGGTGTTAGGAGGCTTGGGGTGGGGAGAGACGCTGGAATGTGATGAGCTCATGAGGGTGGGGTCTTTGTGGCGGGATTAGTGCCCTGATCACAGGGAATCCAGAGAGCTTACCCCTCTACCAGGTAAGGACACAGGAGAAGGGGCCTTCAAAGAACTGGAAAGGTCTCACCAGACACAGAATCTGCCGGCACCATGATCCTGGACTTCCCAGTCTCCAGAACTCTGAGAAATACATCTCTGTTGTTTACAAAGCCACCCAGACTATGGTGTTTCTGTTATGATAGCCCAAAGAGACTGAGACCTTTACTTGCAGTTATTTATTTGCACTTGGTTGTTAAACACCTGTCGCCCTTGGCAGTGTCAAAGAGCAGCCTATAAGGAGCCCAGCCCTAAATGTGTCAGAGCAGCCTACGAAAGCTTCATTATCTTTTCCAATGAAGTATCCCTGTCAGCAGAGAGGACCGTCAAGGACTCTTGGGGAACATGGAGCATAACTCAGAGTAAGTCTGCGAAACATAAATATGCACAACCATCCCTTTCTGCCTTCTGCTTGAGCTTGAACGTTAGGTGAATTTGGAAATTTTCTTCCCAACATGTTCATGAAAAAACTAATTGTAGAATTAGATTGAAAATAGGAGAACTTATTCAATATCCATTTCCTCGTCCTTTACCTATAAACCTTTAGTTCTGTTCCTGTGTCTGCCCTCCCAACATGGCCATATACACAGGAAAGATGACGCAGCCTCCAGCACGGGGTCAATACTAACTCATCTATGGGACTCCCATCACTATGGCCAGTCATATATTTAGGGGCTACTTGCAGGGAGGATACTGGAAATTTTTTTCTTGTTCTTAAAAGAGAGACTGTGACATATTCATCGTCTTTTCTAGACATCCTTGTGTCTGGATGTGATGTCTTGAGCTGTGGTATTTACTCTATAAATACCGGGCAGCCACAGCCTGAGGAAAAGGCTGCTAAGAGGGAAATGACAAAGCGAAATAGAGAAACAATCTAGGGACTTGACTCTTCATGACTTAATTGAGCCTCTGGGTTAACCAGCCTTGGAGCTGCCTGCCCTGTGGACCTGCTGCTATGGGAAACGATGAAATGTCCTTCAGGCAGTGAGTTCAGACTTTCGGACACTCGCAGGACAAATTATTCTGACTATTTTACCCCCAAACCTTTCAGAAAAGCTGATGCTCCAGGAAGATGTACAATATTAATCTCATGAATTTTTGTCTCTCTCCTCTGGCCACTTGTCTTTGATCCTCTGCGATAATTCACACCTCCATTTGAGAAACTCAAACCACCCCTTCTTCATGGTGAACAGGTCATTTGAACTTAGTACATGTACTTACTCATGATAAAGCATGTAAAAGATAAACTTAAGTATATGCATTCTCACATTATTGGGTCCATCGTACTGCTTGCTGTAGGACAGGCCATTAAATTGAGAGACAAAGAGTTGGGGCAAAGAATAGCGACTTTATTTGGAAAGCCAGCACACTGAGAACATGGTGGCCTGGTGCCCCAAAGAACCCTCTTATGCAAATTAGAGTTCAGGCTTCTTTTACACTAAAAGGGGTGAGGGTGTGGCTGTCTGTTGCAGACTTCTAAGTGCTGGCCAGACCCCCGAGGGGCTGGGCATGTGATAATCCTTTGTTCTTGCTATTGTCCAAGTAGGTCTGGTCACCATATTCCTGGAAACCTCCAACAAGACAAATGTTATTCTCTGTTCTGCAACTTTTTATCTCTATAGGAATGAAAATTGTTATACATTTAAAAGTCAAGCCTGGGGGCAGATCCTTGAGAAAGGGCTATTATGTGTATTTCAGGCTATAGGTAACATTCCTTTACAAAGGAGCTGAGCCAGCATGACTAAGCATAGGCCACCTAGCAAAGGTCAGAGCTAAAGGAATAGATTCAATATGGAGTCGGGTTTGTTCTTCTATGTTACAAGACAGTCATAATGAAGTATCTTCCTAGTCCAAAATATATATATATATATATATATATATATATGTATATGTATATATATAATTTGGTAGAGTTTGTCTAGTGGCAAGACTCAATTTTCATCTGGGGAGATTCTATTCAATTTAACGCTAGGGGAAACATGTTTTGTGTGCATAAACACACGTCTTGTGAAAGCTAGCTGCTTTCCCCAAAGTCCAAAAGTATGTAAAATACATTCTCTATCCAATATAAACAAGCTGTTTTATTTGTAACATCTTAAATCCATGTTTCACTCTACTGTTCAATTCAGTCTCTACGCTAATTTTCAAACAAGGGCTTTGATATGTAACATGAGGCAGGGCCCCTGGGGGGCTTCTCATAGGCAGCAGTGGAATCCAGAGAAGCTTTTCTTTTCCTTTTTTATTTTCCTGTGCCAGCTGCTATTAAAATGAGGTGGAAGAAAGAGAAATCTGCCTTTTTTCTCTCAACTGTTTCTCTAAAAATAAATGAGATACTTATTTACAGTAAACAATGGAATATTTTTTTCTTTAATGAATTCTGGAATATAGTGGGTTGAAAATTATTATGGTCACTTTATGTACATCAGTGCATCTTAATTCTGACATACTTTTTTCATGGCTTTGTTACATTTTTATGCATATTTAGGATTTGGGTTATACATAGTAGTGCTAAGTAGTTACTTTGGAAGGATGTAATGAAGCAACTTGAATTGAATCCTAAGTCAGTATTTTAAGACCAAACACTAAAATAAATAGATTTTATCTATTCTCTGGAATTTCTGTTAGGGATGAATTTTTTATACTATTATTTTTGTTTGAATGGAATGAATTTTTCTTATTATTTTTGTGTTTCAAATCCCATTCATTTCTGGAGGAAAAAGCATATGGCTTTAATAAGAAATCTGTATTTTCCTCATCAGAACTTTTTTAGTAACTCTACTTCTTTTAACAATATTCTTAAATACAGTAAATGGAACATAAGGAAAGAACCACTTCTGTTTATATGTGGATGGAATTAAACGCATTAGAAATTTCATATGTCTGGAGTTCAAGCCATGTCTTTGCAGCTATATTTTCCATCTATATCTCTTCTTCATGGTCCCTCTCCTGGATTTTCACCTTCTAAAATACGGGGCTTTCTCAGTGGCTCTGGGTAGTGGAAAGAACACTGATCTTTAAGTCTGAATTTTCATTCTATCATATCCTAATTTTGACCCTTAAACTATTTTGTTTGAGCTGCCATTATTTTTTCTTTATAGAAGCAAGATGTTAGCAACTTAATAGGGTGGTTCAAAGTATTAAGTTCACATAACCCATGAACAGGAACAAAATAGATTATTTAGTACAAGGGAGATCATAGAACGAATGTTTGCTGAGTCTTATTCCTTAAATGTGGAATCAAAGAATCACCAAACTAAAAGAGCTAATGAGTTCTCCAATCCATCATACTGATTTCACACACGAGAAGACTCAAAGTCTGAGGAGGGAGTAATAGGAAAAGGTCACAAAGCAACCTAGTGACAGAACAGAGGCTAAGACCCAGGCCTTTGGATGTCCAGGGAGACATGTTCATCCCACCATCAGTGGACCTACATAACCAGGCCTTATTCCGGCCCAAACCTGTATTTGCATTTACCCCAGGTATCCATCAAAATGCCAGTTGCAAATTGACCTTTCAAAGCAGTAAGCAACTTAATTATTTTGTAAAATTTAACTTGATGCTCTGATGCCAGCTCACTGCTGGATCTAGACATTTCCTGTTTCATAAAGTATAATTATTTGTGTACTTTGGGTTTGTTGCTGATAGCATCATGATTGTTTCTGGGAGTAAGGAAGGGTTTTGGATATGCCATACATTCTCAATACACACAAAAGTCTTTCTACATCTATTATTACCTTCTTCCAAAGCGTCATTTGCCTTGAAGAATACTGGTTTAAACTCTACAATTGCTTTTTCCTGATTTCAAACTGGCTGAACATTAATTATAAAAGGAATTTTCAGAACTTGTAAAAGACACACTCAACGTGAAAGACAGTGGGGTTATGTTGGAATTACTGTTAGCAAACGCAAGTTTGAAACATCAGAGTTTGGAGCAGAGAAAGGTTTACGGCAGGGCCATGCAGAGAAATGGTGGCTCATGCCCCCAAAAACCCTGAACTCCTCGAAGGGTTTCAGCAAAGCACTTTTAAAGACAAGGTAAGGGAGGGGCAAGGCGAGGTTGGTTGCTGCAGACTTCTTGGTACAGGAATCCTTTGTTCTTGCAGCTGTCCACTTAGGTCAGGTTGCGATGTTCCTGTAAACCTCCAACAAGACAAATGTTATTCTCTGTTCTGCAACTTTTTATCTCTATATGAGTGGACTCTTGGAGGTCAGAGCCCTGAGAATAGGCTCTCCTGTATTTTTCAGGCTGTAGGCAACATTCTTTTACAAAAGGTGCAGAGCCAGCATGACTAAGCACAGGCCACAGGGCACAAAGGTTAAAGTAAAAAGGAGCAGATCAAATATGGAGTCAGATTTGTTTTTCCCATTACTACTAATCTAGAAGTCTTAAATGTACCTTTTACTAACATTATGCTTTTGAATAAGTCAGTTAATTCTTCTAAACTGTAGTCTCTTCATCAATACAGAGGAATAGAGTATAAATGATACTGTTGGTATTTTGGGTCTTCAAATCACCTACGTATTTGAAAATAAGATTGGACGTTCATATATATATACAGTCACCTCAAAGAAGCGGAATGGCCTTTGCATCTGTAGTTCTTATATATGATCTGTTTTAGAGTAAACATGTTTAACGGAATAGTTACTCATCAGAAGAGGAGTTGGCCTGCCGTGGAATCATAGGGGAAAAAAAGGAAGTTTTTGATGTAAGCCATGGCAGTCCCCTCGAATACATGTGAAGGACAAGGAATATAGGTCATTACTTCAGATAATCTGGTATCATCCAGTGTAAGACCATTTGTACTGTTGGGTGAATGTATCAAGGAAGCCTTGCTTAAGTTATTAAATGTTCAGTTTAGTTTATCCTGCCTGTTCTAATTCTGGGCTTATCAAATCCCATTCTAGTTATGACTCAGCTTCCCAATAGCTCTGTGGATCTGACAGTTACTGCATCTCTAATACTGTGTAACAAGTAATCCTCATCACGGCTTATGGCAACATCTACTTATTCTTACTCTTGCACCTGAGGGTTGGTCCCGTCAGGCTGGGCTCAACTGGGTGGCTCTCTTTCCACTTCTGGATCTGATTGGACCTACTTCTTGCTGTGGGTTTGACTCAGATTGGCCCCCACAGAACTGATTCTGGCTGAAGAGGCAGCAGCTACACTGGGAAAGCTCTTCTCATTGTGATGGCAGAATAGCAAACCCAACCCTGAAACATTTCAATATTTGATTGTATCACATCTACTAAGATCCCATAGGCAAAAGCAAGTCACATGGCTGAGCTGAACAGCGACAGGCAGGGAATTGGACTCCCCTTAAGAAGGTTGGAGGGGACAGTGGCTATTTTGAACCGTAATCTCCCACAATCTGCCTTTAGATATAACATTCTGGTTACTCAGGCGTGAGAATTCTAGTTCCCTAATGCTTCTATAAATTAGACACAGAAGCTTGATTACTGTAACGTTTGTATTAAAAGCTGTCTTTGGGGGGCCCTTAAGAGACCTTTTGATTCTTCCTTTAAGGGCAAGTCCCAGACGTGAATTTGCAGTATGGGCACATTTCCTCTGTGTGTCTTAATATCCTGACTTATTTCTCTTGAGGTGGGGCAGGATCTCAGGATACGTGTATGAATTAATGAATAAAATATGAATGAATGAGAGCTACTCAAGAAGCACTCCAAACATGAACACGATAACTTTTAAGACTGCAATTGAATAGTAAAGGGTGCAAAAAGATGAAGATCTTTTATTTGGTGGTGTTCATGGGATTTCCCAGTGCATACATTTGGAAGGAACCAACACTTTATCATCTTCTCATGTGCTCATCCTGCTGTAGACTTGAGAAGGGACCTCTCTGTTCTGGGAGAGTGGAATTGGGTGGCTAGTGACATTTAGGTTAGGACTTTCTGCCAAGCATGGTGTGGGAAAAGCGCTTAACTAATGTTCGGAAGAACTAAGCTTTAGTCACCAAGAAGCTATTATTTAGGAATCTGAACTCAGGACATGTAATTTAACTTCTCTGGGCCTCGGACAGCTTGATGGAAAACGAGGCAGCATTGTATTAAGGGATGTCTAATACCTTTCCACAGTTCTGACATTCTGTGGTCTTGTTTATCTCCTATTACCTGCTCTGGTGCCCTGTGCTGGAGTTCTCATGGAAGAGAAAGCAAAGTGTATGTCAGCCGATGGGAATAAGAAGCAACAACTCAGGTGTGTCTACTGGAGGACACAGCTGGGACCTTAGCAGTATGTGGTCAGAAGTCACCAGAAACAACCCTCATTCTTGCCTGCCCCCGCCCCCCGACCATTCTTCCCACAGGCTAGTTAGCGCACATCACAGGATAAAGCCCGAAGAGTGGCAGACTCCTACACTGGGTGCTTGCTGCCTCAGGGTAGAACAGGGCTCCTTTATATCATCTCAGTCAACTAGTTAACTTTATACCTAGTTATCAGTTTCTTTGTATTGAGTTATCTCTATTCAAATAACTGGTGTGTTTTCAGTTTTCTAAATGGACCCAAACTAATATAAGAGCATATGGGTGGCAGGGGGTATACTTGTTCCAGTCTGAATGTTTGTGTCCCCCATCGAAATTGATATGTTGAAACATAACCCCCAAGGTGACGGTATGTGGAGGTGGGACCTGTGGGGGGTGATGAGGTCATGAGGGTGGAGCCCCCATGAGTGGGATTAGTGCCCTGGTGAAAGAGACCCCAGAGAGCTCCCTTGCCCCTTCTGTCATGTGAGGATGCAGCAGAAAGATGGCCATCTGTGACCCAGCAAATGGGCTTTTGCCAGACACTGAATCCGCAGGTGCCTTGATCTTGAAGGTCCTGGCTGCAGAACTGTGAGAAAGAAGTTTCTGTTGTTTCTAAGCCCCCCCTCTATGGAACGTATTCTGTTGCAGCAGCCCAAGCTAAGACAGTACTGACGTAGAAATTGAGACAGTAAGACATACGTGTTCCTTGGCTTTATAGGAGGGAGTAAATAACACACAGAAGTGTGATTTCCATGCAGCTAGACGGGAAGCCACGTTAGAAGGAGTCCTAGAGTGAAGGCACCATCAGTGTGTTCCCACATGTGTGTGCAATAAACAACGTCTTTGGGGAGTCCTTCTGTGGGAAGAAGAGGTGGGGAGTTGAGTCTGGTTGGAGGGAAGAGAAAATGCAGCACCTTTTCAGATTTAATGGATAAACCCCGTCCCATTGCCTCGTTTGTTCTGCATTCCTTCCCGCCGCAGCCAGCCCCCATCCTACCAGGGCCAGAGCATCTCCTAGAGCAAACCCTTCACTCTATGTCTGCTTCATGATGGTGAATAAAGCTGAAATGAACGAGTGTGACTAAGGAGGTAAAAGGCATATTTGAGGAACTGTGTCAATTTTACAGAGAAATGCCACAATCAGTTTTCTTAACGCTTTCTGCCCTTCCAGTCACTTTGACGTGTACCCTAAGCCTCCTGGTCCATTTTCTGTTAACCTGTCTTGACAGCTAACAAAAATATTTATTTGCCTGTCAATCAGATGATTGTCGTTGAGTTTTCCCTGTCTACTTTCCATCGCTGGCAACCTCCTTTCTGTAGGAACGTGCTGGCATCACTACTTATTTGTATAAACGAAACGAAGCAAAACGCCTGTGTCTCTCTCTGACTGTGTGCTTTAGAGCCGCCTGGAGAACGCCCCATTTTCTGGAAATAGCTGCGTGCGTGGGTTTCTGCTGACAGCGGGATCTGAGTTGCTCTGCGCCTTCGCGCTTTGTTCAGTGCCCTTGTGGAGCTTTGGGGAAAATTACTTTTAATTATCTCTGCCGCCTCCTTTAATAAGTAGCTCTGAGCAGTTTCCAAGGGCCTCCTCTCATCTTTCCGAGTGAGGCCACTCTTGCTTCTCCAAACACCTGAAAAGGACACAGTGAAGGCGACTTGGCAGGATTGCGTTTTAGTCTCAGCACCCGCGGGCGAGCCTGGAACTGCCAGGTTAAAGGTAGCAACTGCTTCCCTGGGCTTATGGGGCAGAAAGGATTGCCAGCCTCTTGGGTGCTGGGAGAGCACGTGAATTATTTCCTCGCTAATTTTGGAGCCCATTTAAATTTTGTTATTGTTGTTGTTCTGAGAGAGAGTGATACAAGAGGGAGAAACTCCAGATGCAAATCATAGGCAAAAAACCAAAAAGCAAAAACAGGTGCACCGTTTGTGGGCCGGGAAAGCATACATTGGTTACCTAAAATTAGCAACTGATGTAACACTTTAAAATCCCAACTCCCAAAGGGATTCCAAAACCCTAGCTGGAATTGTACCTTGTATTTCATTTGCCAGGATAAGACTTGTGTGTTTGAGGGAAAGTAACAGTTTATTTAATTCAGTAAAGCAGCTACTCTGCATCTGTACTTGTTGGGTAAACAACTTACTGAGAAATTCGACTCATTGGATTTGTTCTGCGTTAGCTTTGTCATCTGTATCTACACACGTCACTGGATATTTGAACATACACTCATTTCTTCTTTGGTGTAAGGGAATGAGTAACCAACGCTCTCTTGTTAAGATCAACCTGGCCATTTTGCATACTGGCCACTGTCACCATCTTCCGCTGACTCCCCAGGGTTCCAGATCACCAATTAGCCCTCTGTCTTCCCTCTGTCTTGTACTTTCTGTCCTTCCTTTCTTCCGGAATATCTTTCTTTTTCTCTGTCTCACTTGCTCACTCTATCCCTCCCTGAAAATATACTTATCCCCCTTACCCTAAAAACAAAAACAAAACAAGAACTAAGCTAGCAAACTAAAAACCAAAAAAAAAAAGAAAGGCAAATAATATCTTGAGCTATCCACTCCCATAATTCTTCTGTATTGTTCTCTTCGTGGGATGCTAGAAGTTTATTCCAAAGGTAGAGAGGCAACCAGAGCTATGGAAATGATTATATTTTTCCTAAGCATGTTGTTGAGAATATTGTTTATCATAATACACAGTAATTTGGGAAAGAAGACTCATAGGAGAGAATTATTATACTTAAATTGATAGGCTATGCTGCTTCTAAGTAATTGATTTTTCTTTCTGGTAAATGATCTTATGAAAACAGTATTTTTTCCCCTTGGTAACGGCTTAAAAGCACAGAACTCCGGGTGCAGCTCACCCATGGCAAGTATAAATCCATTAAATGGAGTTCACTGTTCTATTAGGCCCATTCTTGGCTTCATTTCATGATCTTACCTTTTCTCTGATTTATTTTGAAGACCAGAGTGACTATCAATAAATAGATATTCATTTCCTTCCCCATGAAGTGACCGATTACTTCATAATCATGACTCAATCCTCAGCTGTTAAGTCCTTTAGGTCTTTTTGTTTCCATGATTCGTAAATTCTGGACTCTTTCCTTCTCTGCTCTTAGTTCTTGTACTAGTCTGCGTGTTTTCTATCCCTAAATGATGCCCCCTTTTTCCATCTCCTTATTTGTCTTGTCTGGTTCATGTCTGCCTCATCCATTGTCATGTATTATCTGTTACTTCAATGTCAGTAACTTCCTGGTATTTATTCTCAGCCCCCAGCACCCTTCTGTGGCTCGTGTTGTACATGTCCAGCTCTCTTCCAGGTGTCTTCATGTCTGACCTGATGATCCTCATGTATTGGTTAACAGAACTCACCATCTCCTCTCCCCAGCCTGTGCTTTGTGGTCTCTTTTGTTTCTGTTCATTTTGCTAACATTTTCCCAAGGTTGGACCTCAGAACCCACTCTTACTTTGCACCAATTCTGTCTTCCTGTTATTGACCTTCTCCCGACTCAGCTCTCTATTGTTTACTGACTTCCACAGGGACTGTGACATCTGGTCCCCTTCCTCAGGTGCACATTTCCAGCAGATTAACCACCAGGTACTCATACATCAGTGACAGTCCTGTGTTCATTCCCAGTGGCACATGGGAATGAACACAGCACCAAAGTCAGGTAGCCTGGGTTGAGTCCTCACTCTGGTTCTCGCTAGCATAGCTAAGTCACTTTATCTTACAATGTTGCTTCAAATGTGGTCGTATAAGTCATGATGGGCTGGCTTATTATGCCTAGTAACCAATCCCGGTGCTTCTAACAACAGGATTTTATTTCTTTCTTACGTTCCATGTCCAGCATGGAATGGTAGGGGACTATGATGGGAAAAGGGAGGACCATGCTGTTTTGCAATGACAGTTAAATGCTGTGGCCCGGGAGCAATGCAGGTAACTTCTGCTCAATCTCACTGCCAAGGCAATCCTTTTGCCATGGCTGATTTCAAGTGGTGGGAGGGTAAATCGATGACCCCATTACTCTCAGGCTTGGACTTGCAATTAGAAGGGATGCCTGCTATGTCTAAGCAGAAGCTACATGGGCCGTTGTAATTTATTTCCTCTTCCATAAGACTGGCATTATTCAGATGGGATGTGCCCCTTCAGCTTTGAATAAAATGGTGTGGAAAAGAATTGCTATTGACTTGGTGAAGAAATTACAATATTGCTGAGAAATAAACTTCTGTTATTCTAAGCTCCAGAGATACAGGGATCATTTGTTACTGCAACACAACCTAGCAAATGCTGACTAAGACAACTGTGAATAATACTTATAGAAATGGCTACTGTTCTGCAGCCACAGGGGAAATGTTATAATCTGTATGGTTCCGTAAACCATTTTGTAGCAGTTACCGGATTACTTGTTCTTAGTCAGGGCCCTGATTATACAAATCCCCTGCTCAAATGTCATTTTCTTAGAGTAGTCATGTTCTTAGTCAATCTGTCAAGGAAATGTTTTTTGACTTCAACCATTTTAAAAAACTATGATTTATTAATCTCAGCCATTGGCTTTATGTGCAAATTCAACTGAGTGTCTAGTAACCTCAGTTTCCTTCTTGTAATTTATTAATTGTGATTTCCTTCTTTTTAATTCCTTCTCGTAATGTTCTTTCAGCATTTTCCCCTGAATGGAATTTCCAATCTGCATTATTTAAAGACCACCTTCTACTGATTTTCCCTTCTTGAAAAGTTTCCTCATCTGTCAGGTAACTGACACCTCTCTTCCTCCAGTTTTTATAACATGATAACAACAACATCAGCTAGCATATTATTTTCTTATTACATAACTTATGAATATGTTTTACCTATTTGGGAGAGACTCTGTCTGAGAATCTCGATAGAGCCTTGAAAAAGCTAAGGATGCTTCTTAGATATTGAATGGAGGAACACCTCTATGCCCGATGTTGTATTAGGTTCTAAAACAGGCAGAGTCTACAAAAAAAACTTTCAAAAATAAACAGCATTTCATTTCTATCGAAAAACTTTGCTTATTAAAAAAGAGCCAAAGAGACTTACACAGACCACAGAATTCATAATCAGAGTTTGTTAGTATCAAATATAGAGTCTACGTGGAAAGATCAAGTAAGTGAACGATCATGACAGAGTTATTTAGCTAAGGATTGATGTGAAAAAGGGACTTTGGCAACCTGAACTTTATTTCAAACTTTTATTGCCTATCTCTTTAGAACAGACATATATTCATCCTTGTTTTTAAAATACATTTTCTCCCCTCGGAGATTCCTTGCAAGTCATTAACTCATGTACCAACCATCACTTTTCTGAGCCTTTTCATCCTTGCAAAGACAAATATACTTCTATTTCTTATTATCTGTGTCTCACTACTCCTCTTCAAGGGTCCCTGTATCTGCACTGACTTAATTAGCAGTCTCCTGTATCAAAGGCAGAAACTTGGTCTTTTATAAGTCCTGGGACTTGAGGTATATTGGCTCTGTTCACTCAGAAGTTCTCAACTTATTGGTCAGTTGTTATTCAGACTCTCATTAGCATCAGGGATTCATGATTCAAATAATTTCTTCCAGATGGCAGGAGAGGAAAGCCCAGGTGTTGGCTTATAATTAAATCCAACTTTCAGAGTTTAGGTCCAAGATAGGAAAAGGCAACCCACATTCTATAAAGGAGAAGCACACTGTAGTTTTCAAAATATCATACATCCATCTGTCAATACACAGAGAGCGCACATGCATGAGACTGTATACACACACACACACACACACACACACACACACACAGACATACACTTATCAATGGGAGGAATCAAGAAGATGTATAGAAAAGACACTGAGTATTCGGGGTCTTTTGAGTTTCCATACAAATTGTAAAATTTTTTGTTCTAGTTCTGTGAAAAATGCCATTGGTAATTTGATAGGGATTGTATTGAATCTGTAGATTGCCTTGGGTAGTATAGTCGTTTTCACAATGTTGATTCTTCCGATCCAAGAACATGGTATATCTCTCCATCTGTTTGTATCATCTTTGCTTTCTTTCATCAGTGTCTTATACTTTTCTGCATACAGGTCTTTTGCCTCCTTAGGTAGGTTTATTCCTAGGTATTTTATTCTTTTTGTTGCAATGGTAAATGGAAGTGTTTCCTTAATTTCTCTTTCTGATTTTTCATTGTAAGTGTATAGGAATGCAAGAGATTTCTGTGCATTAATTTTGTGTCCTGCTACTTTATCAAATTCATTGGTTAGCTCTAGTAGCTTTCTCGTGGGATCCTTAGGATTTTCTATGTATAGTATCATGTCACCTGCAAGCAGTGACAGTTTTACTTCTTTTTTCCAGTTTGGGTTCCTTTTATTTCTTTTTCTTCTCTGATTGCTGTGGCTAAAACTTCCAAAACTATGTTGAATAATAGTGGTGAGAGTGGGCACCCTTGTCTTGTTTCTGATCTTAGAGGAAATGCTTTCAGTTTTTCACCATTGAGAATGATGTTGGCTGTGGGTTTGTCATAAATGGCTTTTATTATGTTGAGGTAGGTTCTTTCTATGCCCACTTTCTGGAGGGTTTTTACCGTAAATGGGTGTTAAATTTTGTCAAAAGCTTTTTCTGCATCAGTTGAGGTGATCATATGGTTTTTCTCCTTCAATTTGTTAATATGGTGTATCACATTGATTGATTTGTGTATATTGAAGAATCCTTGCATTCCTGGGATAAACCCCACTCGATCATGGTGTATGATCCTTTTAATGTGCTGTTGGATTCTGTTTGCTAGTATTTTGTTGAGGATTTTTGCATCTCTGTTAATCAGTGATATTGGCCTGTAATTTTCTTTTCTTGTGACATCTTTGTCTGGTTTTGGTATCAGGGTGATGGTGGCCTCGAGCTGGAGGAGTCAGGCTCCCTGACTTCAGACTATACTACAAAGCTACAGTGATCAAGACGGCATGATGCTGGCACAAAAACAGAAACATAGATCAATGGAACAGGATAGAAAGGCCAGAGATAAACCCAAACACATTTGGTCATCTTATCTTTGAAAAAGGAGGCAAGAATGTACAATGGAGAAAAGACAGTCTCTTCACTAAGTGGTGCTGGGAAAACTGGACAGCTACATATAAAAGAATGAAACTAGAACACTTCCTAACACCATACACAAAAATAGACTCAAAATGGATTAAAGGCCTAAAGGAAGGCCAGACACTAGAAAACTCTTAGAGGAAAACATAGGCAGAACACTCTATGACATAAATCACAGCAAGATCCGTTTGAACCCGCCTCCTAGAGTAATGGAAATAAAAACAAAAAGAAACAAATGGGACCTAGTGAAACTTAAAAGCTTTTGCACAGCAAAGGAAACCATAAACAAGACAAAAAGACAACCCTCAGAATGGAAGAAAATATTTTCAAATGAAGCAACTGACAAAGGATTAATCTCCAAAATATACAAGGAGCTCATGCAGCTCAATAACAAAAAAGCAAACAGCCCAATCAAAAAATGGGCCGAAGATCTAAATAGACATTTCTCCAAAGAAGACATACAGATTGCCAACCAACACATGAAAAGATGCTCAACATCACTAATCATTAGAGAAATGCAAATCAAAACCACAATGAGGTATCACCTCACACCAGTCAGAATGGCCATCATCAAAAAATCTAGGAATAGTAAATGCTGGAGAGGGTGTGGAGAAAAGGGAACCCTCCTGCACTGTTGGTGAGAATGTAAATTGATACAGCCACTATGGAGAACAATATGGAGGTTCCTTAAAAAGCTAAAAATAGAACTACCATATGACCCAGCAATCCCACTCCTGGGCATATACCCTGAGAAAGCTGTAATTCAAAAAGATACATGTACCGCAGTGTTCACCGCAGCACTGTTTACAATAGCCAGGACATGGAAACAACCTAAATGTCCATCAACCGATGAATGGATAAAGATGTGGCAACTACTGAGCCTGCGCTCTAGAGCCTGTGAGCCACAACTACTGAGCCGTGTGCCACAACTAGCCCGCACTCCTAGATCCCGTGCTCGGCAACAAGAGAAGCCACCACAATGAGAAGCCCGTGCACCGCAACAAAGAGTAGCCCCCTCTTGCCGCAACTAGAGAAAGCCCACATGCAGCAAAGAAGACCCAACGCAGCCAAACAAACAAACAAATAAATAAACATATAAATAAGGAGATGTGGCACATATGTACAATGGAATATTACTCAGCCATAAAAAGGAACGAAATTGAGTTACTTGTAACGAGGTGGACGGACCTAGAGTCTGTCATACAGAGTGAAGTAAGTCAGAAAGAGAAAAACAAATACTGTATGCTAATGCATATGTATGTGGAATCTAAAAAAATGGTACTGATGAACCTAGTGGCAGGGTAGGAATAAAGATGCAGATGTAGAGAACAGACTTGAGGACAGAGTAGGGGAAGAGTAAGCTGGGACAAAGTGAGAGAGTGGCATGGACATATATACACTACCAGGTGTAAAATGGACGGCTAGACGGAAGCTGCTGCATAGCACAGGGAGATCAGCTTAATGCTTTGTGACCACCTAGAGAGGTGGGATAGGGAGGGTGGGAGGGAGACCCAAGAGGGAGGGGATATGGGGATATATGTATACATATAGCTGATTCACTTTGTTGTACAGCAGAAACTAACACAACATTGTAAAGCAATTATACTCCAATAAAGATATTTTTAAAAAAAGACATTGAGTAGTTACATTGTTATGGATACAAAGCCACCATTTAGGAAGTAGAAAGTCATATGACACTATAATGATGATTATGTACATGGGCCAGACAAGCAAATCATTTTACATGAGACAGAAAGAATAATCCACTAACAAAGTTAAAGACCTTAACACTCCTCTCTCAGTGATTAAACATGGAGATGAAAAGCAGTTATACAGATTTGAATAGCACTACCACGACTACTCGACTTACTAGGTACAAATTCTTTTTAAATACATGTAAAATATTTACCAATATAGAACATATGCTGGGCAGTATAACCAATCTCAATAAATTTCAAAGGCTTGAAATCATACACTGACCACAGTAGACTTAAATGGGAAATAATAACAAGTAAGATGTTTTAGTTTGCTGGCGCTGCCACTACAAAGTACCACAGACTGGATGACTTAAACCACAAGTTCATGTGCTCCCAGCCCTGGAAGGTAGAAGTCCAAGATCGAAGGTGTCACCAGGGCTGGTTTCTGCTGAGGTCTCTCTCCTTCGCTTGAGGGTGGTGTCTTCTCCCTGTGTCTTCACATGGTCTTCCCTTGCTGCCTGTTGGTGTCCAATTCCCCTCTTTTTAAAGGGACTCTGTCACATTGGATTATAGGGCCCACCTTAATGAGCTCATTTTCACTTAATCACCTCCTTAAAAATCCGTAATACTAAGAGTGATATTCATAGCTTCAAATGCTTAGATGAGAAAACAACAAGAGTTCAAAGTAAAAAGTCTGACATACCACCTGAAAAAATTGTTAAGATAAAAACAAAATAAGCCCAGAGTAAGTAGATGAAAGGAAATAATAAATGTATAAAAAAATAAAATAGCAAATAAATAAATAATTTGAAAAATCAAAAAAGTCAAAAGTTGGCTTCTTAAAAAGATTAATAAAACTGACAAAACTCTAGCAAGACTAGTCAAGAGAAAATGAGAGCAAAGGAAAAAGGCAGCGATGCAGTTTCATGGGGAAAGAAGAGACTATTTAACAGATGTTGCTGGAAGAATTGAATACACATATGGAAAAAATCCACCAACCGGACCTTTAGGTTGTTTTCCTATCTTGGTTATTGTGAATAATGCTTCATTGAACATGGCAGTGCAGGTATTTCTTTGAGATCTTGATTTCATTTCTTTTGGATATATACCCAGAGGTGGCATTGCTGGATCATATGGTAGTTCTATTTTTAAATTTTTGAGGGATCTCCATACTCTTTTCCGTTGTGGCTGCATCCATTTACATTCCCACCAGTAATGCCTAAGAGTTCCCTTTTCTCTACATCCTTGCCAACACTTGTTATTTCTTGCCTTTCTTCACAGTAGCTATTCTAACAGGGGTGAGGTGATATCTCATTGTGGTTTTGATTTGCATTTCCCTGATGAATAGTGATATTGAGAACCTTTTATGTACCCGTTGGCCATCTATATGTCATCTTTGGAAAAATATTCACTCAGATCCTCTGCCCATTTTTTAATCCAATTGTCCGGAGTATTTTTCTATTGAGTTATGTGAGTTCTTTGTATATCTTGGATATATTAACCCTCTAACAGATACATGATTTGCACATGTTTTCTCCCATTCTACAGGTTCCCTTTTCATGTTACTGATGGTTTCCTTTGCTGTGCAGAACCTTTTTAGTTGGATGTAGTGTGGCTGGTCTATTTTTGCTTTTGTTGCCTTCGCTTTTGGTGTCAAATCCACAAAATCATCGCTAAGACCCATGTCCAGGAGCTACCATCTATGTTTCCTTCTAGGAGTTTTCTGATTTCGGGTTTTGTGTTCAAGTCTTCAATCCATTTTGAGTTAATTGTTGTGTATGGTGTAAGGTAGTGGCCCAGTTTCATTCTTTTGCAACTGGCTCTCCAGTTTCTCCAGCACCATTGTTTGAAGAGATTGTCCTTTCTCCATTGTATACTCTTGGCTCCTTTGTCATACATTAGTTGATCGTATATGTGTGGGTTTATGTCTGGGCTACATTTGTTCTTTTTTCTCCACATGGCTTCTGTCTTTCTCCTGAAGTGAAATACTTTCACTTTTAGGAACTACAGGAAGTCTCTCCGTCATTTGGGATACACTCTGGATGCCTTCACAGCCTTTAGTCCCAGCTTTTCTAGCTCTTCACGAATCTCTTCTTTCCTTAAAATTAGAAACTCCATCCAGTTGGGTTCCCCAGCCAGCAGACGACTCTCAGACAGTGGTTTGCTCTCAGGAACTGGACTGGGGAGCATGCTTGGGTTAAACCTGTGCAGAAGGGAAGGGGGCAGGCTTGGGCAGGAGGAGAAGCTCCACTGGGATGCAGAAGCAGGGAGACCTCAGCCCATCCCACAGGGAACTCTCTCCAGCCTCGGGCAAGCCCCAGAGATGCTCAGCTGACACTGCCAGCAACTGGGGAGGGTCTGAAAGGGAACGGGGTGGGTCTTCACAGTGTCCTGGGCAACCAGAATTATAGCTGAGCTACAGTGAGAGGTGACCTAGCAATCTGGAAACAAAGGCAAACGGGAGCAGAACTGTCTGGATTCATTTTCATGATTTCTTTCCCCCTTTGCCCTCGAAAATCCTTCCCAAGTGACTTTACCTGAAGCCCTTGTATTTGACTCTGGGACCTCTTCCTCTTCCTTGGAGACACCATTCTTGACCAGGTGCACTCATTAAGTTGAAAGAGAAGCAGGTTCTCCACTTCCTCTTCAGGGCATGAATCACATTGTAATGTAAAACGATGTCTTCTAGTCTGTCTCCCCATTAAACTGTCAGGTCCCCTTTAAATGAGGGGGCTTGAGAATATACTGCTCATCTCTGTATTCCCAGCACCAAATCCAGTGCTGGTTGTAGAGCAGAATACCTGCCGACCACCTACCTGCATGGCAGAAAGTTCTGGAAAGAACGCAGAGGGGGTTGTTCCGATATAGGAGTGGAGCGAGATCTGGAAAGGAAAAGAATGTGAGAATCCATCCAGTCTCTACGTTATTTTTGAGGTCTGAAGCTAGATCATGATGATAACTAAGTAGAACTGGGAAGAAGAAATTGGCTTCTAGAGAACGCAGCAAAGGTTGGGAAGAGCCACCTTAGGGAATGGAAAACAGAGCCAGTTAAGGGCTGGAGGAATAACACTGAAACTCAACTCAAAAATTAAAAAGAAAAACCACAAACGTATAGGGATGTGACTCAGGAGGTTTATGTGATTTTCTCTAGTGCTTGGCTAGAAATAATTGGAAGAAAATAGTTGACGGTGTCTGAGATTGGGGAAGGCAGAACGGGTACAGCAGGAATTCAAAAGAGAACAGAATTCAAGTGTCCTAGTGAAAATGGAGTGGAAATAATTTATCCAACTAAAGTCCCACTATTTTAAAATATTTCAATCTAAGGGTAACTTTGAAACTTACCTTTCTACTTGGGGGAAAATTGAAACACCTTCAAAGATTTACTTAAAAGGTAGCCTTTTAATGACAGCAGAGTGATGTTTGAAGAACCTCTCTGTTCTTTAATTAACTTTTAATTGAACCCTCATAAAATATTTTTGTTTACATAAGTGCTGACTTAGAACAAAATTGGAGAAATCAGAGTAGTACACAATAAGCTAAACTTACAAGCATTTGTGTCTTGTTGAGAGGGATTCTTTGAAAGAGTTATTAAAACAAATATGTAAACATAATTTGAATTATGGACACAAAATGTAAAGGAGACCATGTTTGTATTTGCTTTAGAAGCTGAGTTCCAAGGCAAGCAGAAATACCCATTCCTGACACCACAGACAGTGTTATGATGTAGAACTTTAAAGCCTCTGAGATCTTACGAGACCTGGGAATTTCTAGGATCTGAATGTGATGGGAAAAAAGTATGATTCCAGTTGTGACCTCAGCCCTGTAGGGAGGATGTGAAAGTGTGCCCTAGGAATCTGGAGTAATGGCAGAGCTACAGAAACCACTATAAACGGTGGACGAAATGCAGAGTAGATGTAGTAGAAGGTTGTGTTTACCTGAGAGGCTGAAGGAATGTCATTTTCTGCCAACATATCCAAGACCCAAGAGCTATGTTGCCCCAGTCCTGAGATTTTACGTGGCTCCTGCTGTGTTTGTTTTGTTCTTTGGTGTCCATAGCATGTACTGTATATAACAGCCTGACATGGTTGTCACAGAAATTTCATTTACTATTTACTCTTCAACTTTACAGAATTTATTGAGGTTTTCTTTTGTCCTAAGATAGGGTCTTGTTTTTTGGTAGATATTTCATGTGTATTTGGGAGATCTATTCTGTTATCTGAGGACAAAGTGAGATATATATTCAAAAAATCCACTGAATTGATTAGATAATTCATGCTGCCTCTATTCTGACTTATTTTTAGTTATTTGGCCCTGTCTTGAATTGAAAATGGTGTGTTAGCCATCTTTAATTTGTGTCTTTCCATCTATTTCTTGTTGTGTCTCCTTTAGTTTCTATTTAATGGTAGTGGCTTCTGTAATATCTAGTGCATAGGTATTTATCGATACTGCATCTTTATTGTGAATTGGGGTCTTTTACGTACAGTATCCTCTTTTTTCTTTATTTTTCCACTCATTTAAGGCTTTTTAGCCTCAATTCTACCTCGTCTTTTACAACTCTGTGTCCTTGTTGTTTGCATTTGCTCTGTAATATCTATGCCCATCCCTTTATTTTCAGTTTTTCCAGTTCACTTTACTTTTGGGTGTGTCTCTTCTCTGCAGACTACTCTCAGATACGTTTCTTAATAGTTATGCTCATTTACATTTATAAGTTATAGATATTAAACTGAAGTATAGTTGACTTCCAATGTTATATTAGTTTCACGTATACAACAGTGATAGGAATTTTATATTTTTGTTACACTTACTGTAGATTTTTGCTATGTTCACTGTGTTCCTTTCTCTATGTGCTCTTATTTATTTATTTGTATTACTTATTATATTTAGGAAGTTGTGCGTTTTTGCTTTAGTGATTACCTTCATAATAATGCCTTCATAATGAGCTGAGTACCTTTTTCCCAGCTCAGACATCTGCTGTGCATTTTATCAGATTCAAATGATGTCTTACCGATACTTCTATGATCATTGATGAGCTTAATGTATCTTCTCCTTCCCAGTTTGTTTTAGTTATTGTGACATTGTCAGCCATGCTCCCCTCTTGCCCACTTTTGATTTACTTCTACATCTACATTAAATATGGTCGGGGCCCAGCACTGGTCTTTGTTTAAGTCCCCCCAGTTATGCCTTGATTAGATGAAGCTCACTGTCTCCTAGATGCCCTGGGAAGAGATCATGAGTGCAGGTATTCCCTGAATTCTAACTTTTGAAAGCATTTTCCATAGATTCATACTTAAAGGATAACTTGATTAAATATAATAGTTGGCTCTTTCTTTTATTGAATTTAAAGTGTTGCTTTTCTTGTACCTTCCTTTCTGTGTTGCTTTCAATAAGTCTGATGCCAACTTGATTTTATTTCCTTTGTAAGTGACTTACTTGTTTTTCCTGGGAGCTTAGAAAATGTTTCTTTATAGTCAAATAAACACACTTAGGTTATATCTTGGAATTGACCATTCTAAGTCAATTTCCTAGATACTCAGTAGACCCTTTCAGTATGCAAATTCATGTATTGTTTAACTTTTGACAAGTTTTATCGGATGAGAGTTTTAAAGAATCTGTTATACTGTTTTGTGTATTCACAGTGTGCGCACTCTAATTAGAATTTTATTGTACCTTCTATCAACTTCCTCCTTGATCCTTTATATATATATTTCTTTATGTCATGTTTCTTTTATGGTCTGTTTGCATTCCTTTCTCTTTGGGGAATTGGTAACTTACTCTTTATTTTGAAGGTGTCATTTTTTTCTCTTTGGGGAATTTGTAACTTACTCTTTATTTTGAAGGTATTATTTTTTCCCCCTTCGATTTCTTTCCTGAGTTCAGGTGACTCTCAATTCATATCTCATTGTGTTTGTCCATCTCTGTCTAAGGTTTTAAAGTTGTGACTGAAAGTGTGTGTGTGTGTGTTTTTTTCATATCTATGAATAGTTGCTTATGGATACCTTAAGGCTAGGATAATTTGTAAATGTGTTCCTCTGATTGATTTTGGGAAGGTTTTTCATCAGCGTCAGCTTCTTTTAATGCCTGCTCTTAATAGATTTGCATGGCAGCTGGGTATTTTTTTCCCCTGTAATTTGAAATATTTTGTAATGTTTTATGTATCCATGAACCAGGTATGGGTGAAGATTTTGGATTCTAATTGGTTCAACTTCGTTCTCTTTTCTTTCTGGAGGAGCCTATCGGTCTCTGGTTTCCTTTTTCATGTTCACAGTAAGCCTCGATGGATTCCTGTCCTTCCAAGTCACGATACTGTCACCTAACAGTTGTGTCTTTCTAAGACTGCCACATCTTATTCCGCACATTTCCCAACCCCTTCCTGTGTTCAGAGTAGTGATTTCTCTGCTGCACTGGGTCTCAGACCTATTCTTAGTATTTCGCAGTGTAGGAGCCATTCTTTCTAAAAGTGGTTTCACTTCTGCTCTTACCCCACTAGGGCCCAGGTGTCGATACACATGTTTTTATGGAGAATTTAGGAATGCATGGACAGTCTTGTAGATGTTTCCTGGTACCTATGCAAAATCCTCTAGATTATATGCCAGGGGATATTGGTTATTGTGAGGAAAACTAAAAGATCAAGGAAGAGCTTTCACCAAAAATAATACATTAATGAGTATTTATAAGTTGTGCCTAAGCGTGTCGCAAGGAACTTTAAAAAGCTACTAAAATTTTAAAAAATAGAATTTCTGCATTTATGAAGTAAGAACACAAGGTAGGAATGCAAGATTTCAGGGTAGAGATGGCAAACCTATGAGAAGAGATAAAATGTTAGCTGGCAGAGATCAGGAAATAAGTGGTAAGAAAAAATCAGAAACAAAAGCAATACAGGCTGTCTTGGAAAGAAGGTAAGGAAAAGTAGATATTGCTGGATACACATAAAGGATAAAGGGGAGTTACTTGTAGCATCAAATTCTTATTCATAAAAGAAAAAAATACACTTAGGTAGACCTACACATCTACCTATACATAAACACAGACATATACATATAAACATAGTGCCCTGATGAAACAGACTACATGGTCATTTTCTAAGTGTGTAAAACACAAGCTTAAAATAATTACATAACTGATATAATACCAACATATAAATGCAAATGAAGAGAGATCAAAAACCCTGTCTATGAGGTTATATGAGATACTTTTAACAGAATGACTCAAAAAGAATGAAAAGTGTAGATGGGCAAACACATACCAGGCAAATACAAATAAATGAATAGGTAGACGAAGGTAGGCAGATAGATGCTGGACAGATAGGTGGGTAGGTAGGGGGGTAGAGAGAGAGAGAGAGATAATAAAGTAACCTAGTAGAAGTCATAATCTTATAATCAAATAAAGTACTTTTAGGCTAAAGACCACTGTTTAAGACAAACACTCTAAAATGTTGAAGAACACGATATATTCACAATCAAAATATAATACTTACGGTTTTCTAAGCACCAACTATCATAGCTTAAATCTTTATAAAGAAAAAACTGAGATTTATAAAAGTAGAAATAAATACACAATAATTACAAGAGACATTGTTTTACTTCTTTCATTTCATAAGAGATCAAGAAATGGAAGACCTTAACAGCATAGTTAGATCAAATTGTATTCTTAATGCTAAAAGTGGATACACCTTGGTTTCAAATGTTCAAAATTTATTTACAAAACCTGATCACAAAAAAACTCAATATTTCTAAACAGTAGCTAAACTCCTTTATTAAAGGAGAGCTGGGGGGAATCTTTTAATTCCATGTAATTTGGAGCTATCTGTTCCTTATGTGCTGAATTCATCTGCAAGGCCATCAGACACTGTGTGGGAAGTTTTGTATAATTACTGATACAATTTTGTCAATGACTGTAACAGTATTCAAACATCTTCTTTCTTCCTGAGTCAGCGCTCCTGCGATTCTAATCTTTCCGATGTCCAGTAGGGAGGGGACGCCCTTGTATTATTCAACTGTGCAAACATCCACACTGACATTTTCTCAGCAGAACCAGAAATTTGGCTGCACTAGAGCAGAGATGAGCTCTTGAAATACATGCATCAGTTCAAGTATCAGAAGACTCTTGTTATGTAAAGATACCAAATTAAATTCTCCTAGGAAGGTAGGGCTTATACTTTCACAGTGTTTCAAGTTTGCAGACAGGGTTATTGTTACCTTCCTTTTAAAATTTTCTTCTGAGAAAATCTGCCCTTTTGTTTATGAGCCGTATTTTATCTGCTGTGTTTTAAATGTACAGTGTCTTTCCATAATTGACACATCTGTTTTCTGTGATATGCAATTTAGGAGAAAGAATAGCTAAGTAGACGATTTTATGAAAAAATTATTATGTGGTCAGATACTGGACATAGTTCTACACAAAACTACCCGGGGAAGTTGCAGTGAATAGACACACATGTAAACATGTCTAAACAATGCAGTTTAGCTTGTGATAAGAACAGATGAATCATTCAAATAATAGATGCTAAGTTGAGAGCAAGGGAGTATAAATCATTTCTGGAGCATTTGGGAAAGACTTCAAAGCAAAAGTAAGATCTAAGTAGAATTGGAAGAAATATTATGATAAGTGAAGAAAGTCGTCCTTGATTCTGTTTTAGGTTTCCAGGAGCCCTTTGTGGTTTGCAAAGAAAATGTTCAGAAACGGGGTCCAGTTTCCTTTCATGAAAAAGGGTTTCCCTGAGATAAATGTGAGAGGTTTTGTTGAAACAACTCCTGAAAATGTGACTATGAGGAAACCAGAGAGAACTGTACAAGGAAGGGGAATTTCTCATGAGCCTGTGTTGGGGAAGGGAGACCACTCAGAAGTCTGGAAGGCAGGGCTCCTAGTCAGTTTCCCACAGCCAAAGAGACATGAACACCCCTCACCGTCAGGGGCTGACGCCTGCCCTCTTTTCTCCCCCTGGTCTGTGAAACAAGCAGTTAAATCTTTAGGGGGGAGATTCCCAGCACCAAGTCCCTAGAAAACAGTCACTTGTTGGGTTTTGGAAGAACACCTACTAAGGATCTAGTAGGGTGACTTATGTGAGTGAGAGGTAGACATTTTAAGAAAGTAAAAACCACCAAAATGCAAGAAAAGAAGGAGAATGGGATTCTTCCTAGGAATAGGTCATCTGTTAAAACCATCTGAGGAATTGGGCCACTGATTTGCATATATTTAGATGATACTCCCCAAATTGCCTCCCCTCTAGATTTTTAGTAATATTTCCATATCAGAGTATCCTTCAGGCATGAAATTGTATTCATTTGTCTCAATAGAGATAACTTATTTCTTGAGGCCAATATTATTCTCTTCCTTTTTAATAATACTGAACAATTCTGATCTTTATATTAACTGTTTTTTTCATTTAACATATTTTCTTATAAAATCTTGTTTACTTTCCTTTTGCAGATGGTATCAAAAGGCTTTTCTAATTTAAACAGTGTGAAAATAGCTGAACTCTAATAAATTGAATAAATATTTCTATGTTAACCCTCTCTTAAGATGCTAAAACGTGGCAGAAAACTGAAAACGTTCTCACTCACTGTCCATTACAACTAATAGGGAATAAGGAAACAAGCGTGAATTTTCTTGATTTCTTAAGAGAGGTTTAGAGGAAGAAAAGTTCTTGAAGCATAAAAATAGATAAGTACATGCAGTAGGCTGAAATAAGAATCTTGGTGGTTTTTTTTTTAAACTTTATGTGACTGAAAAGTCATGTGATGATACTATAACAATTTATTTCTATTGATGCCGAAGGTATGGGAAGGTACCAGGATAGGAGATAAGACAAATCTAAGAGGGCTTTAAAATTCCAGGGACACTAAATAATGAATGTAAGAACTGGAGCAACCTGTTATCACGTAGAGCAGAGTCTGGCAGGAGTGCTTTGGAGAAAGTCCCATGAAAATCACTCTTAGTCTTCATCTTATCAAGGAGAATCTAAAAAAGGTATCTTGGTCTATAAAAAGTTTAACATTGCATTTTCCAGCATAATTTATAATCCACTCTTTTAAAAAATACTTTATATTTTTAGAGCGGTTTTAGGTTCACAGCAAAATTGAGAGGAAGGTACAGAGATTTCCCAGATCCCTCCTTCCGCCACCCATGCACAGCCTCCCCGTTATCACCGTCCCCACCAGAAGGTACATTTGTTACAATCGATGGCCCTCCACGGACACATCATCGTCACCCAGAGTCCGTAGTTTACATTACGCTTCTCTCTTGGTGTTGTACATCCTATGGGTTTGGACAAATGGATAATGACGTGTATCCGTCATCATGGCATCATACAGAGTATTTTCACTGCCCTAAAAATTCCTCTGTGCTCCATCTATATATCCCTCCCCTGTGCCCTTAACCACTGATCCTTTCACTGTATCCACAGTTTTGCCTTTTCCAGAATATCACAGAGTTGGAATCACAGAGTATGTCACATTTTCAGGTTGGTTTCTTTCACTTAGTGATATGCATTCAGGTTTCCTCCATGTCTTTTCATGGCTTGATAGCTCATTTCTTTTAAGCACTGAATCATATTCCACTGTCTGGATGGACCACAGTTCACGTACCCTTTGCCAGCTGAAGAACTTCTGGTTGCTTCCAAGTTTTGGCAATTATGAATAAAGCCACAATGGTGTGCAGGCTTTTGCACAGACATTAGTTTTCAGCTTCTTTGGGTTAATACTGAGGAGCGTGATTACTGGATAATACTGTAAGAGTATGATTAATTTTGTAAGGAGCTGCCAAACTGTCTTCCAAAGTGTCTGCGCTCTTGTGTGTTCCCACCAGCAGTGGACGAGAGTTCCTGTTGCTCCACATCTCCCCCCGCATGTCGTGTTGCCGCTGCTCTGGATTTTAGCCATGCTAGTAGGTGTGTAGTCGTGTCCCGTTGTTGTTTAATTTGCATTTCCCTGATGACAAATGATACCCTCTCCTTTTATATAATTTGACAGGTGATATTTAAGCGTGGACATTATATTTTTAAGTACGTTATTCTAGACTCTCTGCAGATTCCCCCTTGTAGAAGGTATGGTCAGATGTGAGCTGCTCATGGTAGCTCTTTATTTCCTTCCCTCTGCCATCTTGGATGAGGGATCCAGTTCCCAGTTAGCAGCTAATGACTGAAGGTACCTGAGTGATCTTGCACAGCACTAGTGGACAAAGTAACTCAACTCGATCAAGGAACTTGTGTAATTGATGGGGGAGCACAAAACAACATCCGGGACCTAAGGAGGCCGGGTGGGAAGAGCACAGCTGAGGTCAAGGCACAGGAATGGGCTGGTTAAAATCCCTCTACGAGGACTGCTGCTCCTGCTATTTTGGACAGTCCCGCCGAACCGTGAGGCAGACTGAATCCAATCAGCCTCCCTCTTTGAGTCACATATCTCATGTTCTTGGGTGGGATGTTCAGCCAGCTGAACCTGGACCCGAATTCCAGGAAGCTTGGTGTCAGGTACTGCACCCCATGGCTTCCTTAGAGAAGCTCTGACGTTTGTCTCTCAAAGTCCTGCGTGTTGGGAGATTTCTTCCAAATAGAAAGAAAGTTTGGATAATAGGTGCTCAGAATGATAACGAATGTCTCAGAATGGTACAAATGTTATTCTAAAAATAACAAATTTTTAGAAACCGCTAAAAATACTGTGCAGGATGCATCATGATATGATTTGCATTTGGAAAATCCTCCCTAGTTATATTATGGATCATGAATTGAATTGAGAGTTTACTGTAGGCCTGGAGGTGAGTTAGAGGTCTATTGCTCCAGAGAAATAATGTGGGCCTAAATTAATAGCACTGGATAAGTCAGGAGATGTTGTAAAGGGGGTGAATTAGGCAGGACTGTTGTTTACAAAAGATACAAATCTACTTAGATAAAAGAAGAATGTATTGACTCATGGTCTAGGAAAGAAAAAGATATAGAGCAACATACCCACATGAAAATGAAAAGATACAGGTGTACAGGTGGACCTCAGGTAGAGCTGGAACCAGGGACTTGAATGTCACCATCACTCTCTCATTTCTTATCCCTCCTCTTTGCATATAAGCATCATTCATTCCCCACAACAAATCAGCTTCTTGCACGCGACATGTAGGAAGCATCCTAGCCATTTCCAAAACGCTCTTTTGATAGTTTTCACTTCTAGGGGTCCACTGCCTCTCTTCTTCAGTTCCAGTGAGGGGAAGTAGTCTGAAGAGCTCTGGGTGGGTCAGATGCTCCCTCCTGCATCAATCCTCTATGGCCAAGACACTGAGATCTCCTCGGAACGTGATGGCCTTTGCTGAAACCACCAGGCTGGGTTGAAGGAGATACAGGTTCTAAAAGAAGGATGCCATCCCTGATGGTTACATCAATGCTAGACTAACAAGAGGTAAATATCCACCATGGATTGCAGGTGGAGGCATCAACTGAAGTATGAAAAAACACCATTTACTGTGAAAGTCCACAGAGATGGTTCATGAGTAATGTTAAGGTGCATAGTTAATTGATAGTTGATTGTGACTTACTAAATTTTTATTAAATTGTTAGGCATTCTGTGACAGACAGGATAAAATAGATACTGCTTTCATTATTTAATAGAGGGTAGACATGCAGTGTAAGAAATATTAGACAAATATAATCCTGAGAAATCAGGGCCTCTTGCACTTACTGAGCATCTCTGTATGATGTTTTACTACCCAACTTCCCCTCTTTTCCTGAACTTTATACCAAAATGTTTACTAGAATTTAAGCCCTATATCCTGATGCTCCTGCCAGTTCTAAAGGCCATGAAGTGTTCCCTGGGGAGTCTGGGTACCATATCCTAGTTTACTGCTGCCAGTGGGTTCTTTCCTTGTCTTGTCTTTCTTTCTTTCACTGTTGCTCTGCTCCGCTGATTAATTGTTCACTGCCCCTGCCTTCTGGTTCTCTGCTACATTAGGATGCAAAGTAATGTGATGCAACGATGTCTGTGCATGTTTGGACGGGGGTGTATGGTCGTGGGATGCTGAGGTATCGTTTGTCTCTCCCTGTCTTATTGGTATCCTGGGATAAACTATGAGCCTTAATTTTAATTCTTCGCTTATCCAAATAGACTTTGTGGTTTCTCATACAAAACACGATTCTTGGGACCTCTTTGATATTATGAAATTCCTAAGGTGAGCATGCCTCTGCACTATGATCATTGCTATGCAAGAGCAAATAAATAATAAATATAAAATAAATATAAAAATAAAATATAAATATAAAAATTATAATCTGTTATAAGCTATGCAACATGTGGGTTATACGGTTTGCATTATTCCTCTGGAATAGATCTTCAGTGCAGGGAGTGATGATATACTTGACAGTAAGTGTTCCATGATAGTGATTTTGATAAATCCTTCTGGATGCGTGGCCTGTGGAAATGCGTGAACAGCAGGGAAGCATTACATTTTGAGTTGGGGTCACTACCCTCATGCAAAATAAACAGATGCTTTGACTTGGCATTTGCTGTTAACAGCAAGAACCTAATACCTAAAGCAAAGAACAATGACTGAAATTCAAGAGCAGTGGTTCTCCCGGACACTCTGGACTTGGTTTCAGGTAGGAACAGAGAACACCAATGATATTTTAGAGTTTGTGACCTTATTCTCTTCTTTCCAGTGGGAGACATGATTTCATAACCACCATGAACAAGTTTATTACTGATGTCTCTGGGAAAGGCAAAATGCTGATGCCAGAGGTGATATAAGAATGATTAAGGCATTCGTGCCTGTAAACAATTACAATCTAGTGAAACATTCTTGGCCCCTAAAATAAAACTAGTGGCTGATGCTTCATACGTTACTGATTTTGCTGGAATTAATACAAAATGATCATTTGAAGAATTCTTTGTCCATCTTTTTTCTGTATCTTTTTTTCCTCTCTGAATAATGGGCAGACTATAATGCAAAATCTTTAAAAAATGTATTAAGAAAAACACGTAATTTGTGGTAATCAATATCAAAAGTTAATGTACTCAAATCATCAAGTTTCATAGGTGGCTAGGTGGGCTAATTTTAATATCCTAGCAACTTTTCCTAATAGAAAAAAATTTGAAGATCTGTCAAAGAAATAACATAGGAAATCTTGTTTCTGTCTCTCTTTGCTATCAAAAATCTTTTCTTTCTTGAGTCCTTTTCCTCTCTGAAGTTTTCTCTCTGATCTTCCATTGGAACTAGTGATTATTTCCTCCCAGTCATCCTGCTTGGATATCTTTTTGTGATAAGAATTACTCGCTGCCTTGAATGACAGCTAGTTGTGCAGAGGTTTCCTCCATGCCCCTGTCATCTCCATAGTCTACCTGCCCTTGAAATCTTCTGACACTGATGGGTCACTGCTGCTAGACCATCACCACCATGAACTACAGCTCTTTGCCTCTCTGCCACTGAATCCAGGATTCAGTATTAAGGGTGAGAACATCTGGTAGACCAGCCTCCATCAAATTTCTCTGCTTCTTGGCAGAGTAAGGGGATAACTCTCTTTGTCTTCCATGATGGGAGGTTCAGCTCTGCATCCCACTATGACTAATACAGTTGGGGTCCTTAAAGCCAGAAGAAGTGGTAGGTTGGAGGCTGAGTGGTCAATAAAATGTCAAGTGTCATTAATAGAAATATACTTTCTGAACATAATCAAAATGTTGACTTAGACTAACAATTCATACTCAAGAGTGAAACAGTTAGAGATATTTCTATAAAAATCAGAAGAAGAAGGAAAATATACCATTACCATTTAATCTTATGCTAGAAAATTTTGACAGTGTCATAGGACATGAAATGGAAAGAATAGGCATACATATGGGATTAGGGTTGCCCCTAAAGCCAGCGACTGGTGTCCCTAAAAGAAGGGAGAAATTTGGACACAGAAACATAGAGAGAGAACACACAAGGATGAAGGCCATGTGCCAGTGGGGACAGAGATTGCAAAGGTGCAGTTGCAATCCAAGGAATACCAAGGGTTGCCAGCCACCACCGGAAGCAAGGAAAGAGGCAAGGAAAGAGTCTTCCCTGGAGCCTTCAGATGGAGTATGAGCTTAACAATATCTTGATTTCAGGCTTTCAGCCTCCGGAAGTGAGAGAGAAAACATTTCAGTTGTTTTAGGCCACCCAGTTCGTGGAACTTTATTCTGACAACCCTAGGAAACTAATCCAAACTGAGTTTTGATTAAAGCCATATTTAATGTAGAATTGTGCTAATTCTAATTATTTATAGATAAAAATCTATAGATAATCATGCTATGTTTGTAGATAGTACCACTGTGGAAATCGTAGGCCGCCTCTGTAGAAAACACAACAGAAACTGATAAGCCTTCTTCCCAAATCTACTTTACAGGATGCCTTCACTTCCATGGTAATGTAATTATTTGTATAGGGTCGATCAGATTCTGTCATACGGTATAACAGAGCATGAGTGGGAAAACTGAATTTGTAACATGCTGTACCAGAAAAGTTGCACTTACGGAAGATCTCTTCAGGGGTAATGATTCCACCATTAATGAACAAGAACTGTATTTCCTATTTAGAAATAATGATTAGCTTTGGGGCCCTAGCAGCAGCTCAGCATCACATGACTTTAGATTTGTTGACTATAAATAAGGAGGCCTATGTGTGCTAATTTGCATTTCCTGCTGTACTTAAAAAAACCTGGCACTCTTAGAGCAAAATATTCACAGTAGAAGAAACATATCCAGGGGCCTTCCTTTCTAGCTATGATAGGTTAATTGGGATGAGACTCGCTCTCCCACCAAAATGATTAGAAAACTAGACAAACACATACAGCAACTTTCAGACACTGAAGAGCAAGCAGTATAGGACTTGGTCCTGGACGGGCGTGAAAGCCAGGAGGTGAGAGTTGGGACTGCCGCGCATCCTGCTCTGTGTGCGCTTTCCTGTGATCGGTAGCACAGGTTATTAAATGATGAGCAGCGTAGGGTTCTTAGGAAAAAGACACAGGCATGAGGTCCAGCCTGCTGGAATTTGTGGGGAAGGGAATTCATGGCTGGTCTTTGGTTGAGGACTATGCATTCATTACATGTACAGGGTGAGACTCTCTGGTACGTGATAAAAATCCTCTGCTGTAGCCCTAGACTTGACGTGGGGTGCAAAAGGCTGTGGAGTGCTTGGAGACTTCCAACACACACAGACTGGGTGCCTGTCTCATCATGGCAGAGATTCATTGGCAAGCCCAGAAAGGCATTGCTACCCCCTAGGTAACAGTCCAACTCTAGGACTAAGAGCAGAATCCAAGTAGGTCCACCATAACAAAGAGCAAAGCAAAACATTGTCAGAACAAAGGGCTCACCAGTGATTCAACTGGCCATCATCAGAACAATACCAAGGGAGCCAGACTCTCCACTGCACATTGTCAGTATGACCAGCATACAGTTAAAAATGACTGATCTACAAAGACTGAGGGAAAGGTTATGAACTTGAAAAAATGTTATCAGTTAAATGAAAGTGTTGTCAATTTCAAAAAAAAAGAAATGGATCCCAAGATAAAACGGATGGTGAAAATAGCAGCAAGTACTTTTTTTTAAAAAAAAACATCTATTGTAAGTATGTCTTATAAGTATGCTCAAAGACTTAAGGGAAAAGGTAATTTAGAAATTATTAGAATAAAAGAATTAGAAAATAGATTGGGAACCAGAGAAGATTTTTGAAGTGATAGTATCAAAAAGAACCAAATTAAAATTCCGTAGTTAACTTTCTATTTGAAACAGAAATTTTAATGGGTGAACATAACATCATATTGGATACTGCTGAACAAATTGTTACTGAACATGAAAACAGATAAAAATAATGCAGCCAATAAGAAAATTAGAAAAAAATAATGGGGGACAATCCAGGGCCTTAGTAACCAATGGGGCAATATCAAATGGTTGAGCATATGTGTAATTATAGGTCTACAGGAAAGGACAAGGAGAAACACAATGAGTCAGAAAAAATATTTTGAATAATAATGGATTATACTAAATTAAATTTCAAAAGTCAATCTGCAAAACCAAGAAGTTCAACCACAATAAATACAAAATACAAATATATCCAAACCAATAGAAAGAGGAAATACAAAAATAAGCAACCTTGGCATATCGTAGTCACCTTGTTGGAAACAAAAGATAAAGAGGTAATCTTAAAGCAGCCAAAGACAATTGATACATTTCATACAGAAGAAAAATGATATAAATGATAGACGACTTTTCATCCAGAACAGTGGATGCCAAAAGACATATCTAAAGTGCCTAGAGAAAAAACAATAAAACTCTTGAAACTCACTATTCTTTTTATTCAATGAAAATTTCTTCAAAAGTGCGAGGAAATATATACATATTCAAGTTAAAAAAAAAACAGCTTGAGAGAATTTATTGCGAGCACATACATACTGGAATAAATGCTAAAGAAAATTCCTCGGGATAAAAGGAAAGGATACCATAGGGAAACTGAGATCCTAATAAATGGAGAGCACTGAAAATGATGAGTGGATGAATATAAAAGATTATGGGATTTTTTTCTTTGAAAGACAATTGACTGTATAATACAAATTTAACATTTTATTGGGAGTTTATTGCATATTTAGAGGTAAAATATGTAAAAATAATAACACAAAATATTGGGAAAGTAGAATTTGATAGTTTCAAGCAGTTAACATTTTACATAAATAACACCATGCCTAACTTAAAGTGGACTCTCATAAGGTAGAAGAGAATTAGGTATAATACCCAGAACAAATTTTTTTTTAAAGTTTGTGAAGACAGATAGCTAAAAAACCTATAAAGAAATTAAAATCAATATTAAGTTAGGTCAGTTAATCCAAAAGAAGGTGGGGAAGGAGGAACAGAGGATAGAAGACAGACGGCAAAGCTAGAAAACAAATAGCGAGAGTGTAGACATAAACCAAAACATACCAATAATTGCATTGAATGCAAATGGAGTTAACATTCCCATTAAAAGGCAGAAATTTTCAGAAGAGGTTACAAAAAGCAAGTCCCAAATAAATTCTGTACACATTAGACACTCTAAGTAGAAACAGATAGATGTGAAGTGAAATAATTTGAAAATACTTCATGCAAATGTTGCTGCTGTGACTCCATTAATATCAGACTAATTATATTTAAAAACAAGAAGTATTAGCAGCATAAACAAGAACATAATGATAAACTTAAAGAAATAGAGAAATCCACAATCATATTTGGACATTTTAATAATGTTTCTTAATACTTGGTCAAAAGAAATTATAAATATATAGAAGGTCTGTATACAGTGTTAATGTGCATGAAATATGTATATATAACATTGAGGGCTACAATGTTTTATTCAAGAGCACATGAAATAGACGCCATGATAGACCTCACGTAGTGCCATAAGATACATCCAAAAATATCAAATACTGAAATATTGTGTTTATTTTTTGTACATTAAACTAGCCTTTCAACAAACAAACAAAAGCCCTGATTTGCAGATTCCCATGGCATGTCTGATTTCAAGCTTGTTACAATTCTGAATATGTCATAAATGTCTCAAATCAGAACAACCCAGTTCCAGCACGTGTCACTAATAGTATACGTTACTTAACGATAACAAAACTAAATCATAAGTCAACAAAATATCACAAAAATAAACTAGAAATCAACAAAAATAAGATATGTAAAAAAGATACAAATATTTGGAGACTTAAAAACACATTCATAAATCAGCTATAGATCAAAATGAAATGATGAGAAATTTGAAGTATTTTGAACTAAAACATAATGAAAATTATAACATAAACGTGGGAAGCAGCTAAAGATAGAGAAAAATTTGTAGTTTGAAAAGTCTATATTATAAAAAAACAAATTATTTAAAATCAGTTATTTTTACTTTAAGAAGTTAGAAGAAAGAGTAAGCAAAGCAGTTAGTTTATTAAACCAAAGTAATTGAAAGAAAATAAATAGAAAAGCTAGGAGAACTGAAAGAAACAAAAAAAGGAGCAAGTTATAGAAAAGTTTTAGAAACCTCAAAGTTAATTTTGTGAAAAGATCAATAAAATTGATGAAAATATAGCAAGACTGATCAAGAGGAAAAAAGAGGAAAAATCAGACTGTGACTTATCACATCACTAGAGATAGAACATTAAAAAATAAAGTAATATTGCAAACATTACTTTCATTTGTTGTCAGCATAAAGGAATATCAGTAATTCCCGTATTTTTAACTTATTAGCTTTAGAAGTTTATCTGTAGATTCCTTATCATTTTCTATATCAATATTTATGTTATCAAGAGAACTTTATATCTCACTTTTCAATCTTTATGTATTCTATTTTTTTCTTGCCATACTGCACTTTAACTTTGACAATTAAATAGAATTGACTAATTTCTTCAAAAATTAAATGGACTCAGGAGGAAATACAGAAGCAGTATAGGCATGTATCTGTTAAACAAATTTAATCCACAGTCAAAATCTTCATAGGGAAACACTGGAACAGATAGTTCCACTGGATCATTGTATCAAATATTTAAGGAAAAAAATGCATATACTCTTTCAGGAAATGGAGGATGGTAATCTACTACTACTGAACTTATTTTAGGAAGCCAGAAATGTTCTCGTTCTAAAGCTCCACAAAAACATTGCAAGGAAAGAAATTATAAATCAAGATCTTTCATGAAGTTAGACACAAAAAATACATTATAAAATATTAGCAAGTCTAATCAAGCCATATGTAAAATTGATAATATACCCAGTAGAGTTCATTCCAAGAATACAAGATTGGTTTAACATTTGAAAATTAGTCAAGATAATTCAATATAAAGTAGTTAATTAACAACATACAGTAGAAAAATTATATATGTAAATAAATGCAGAAGAATTACTTGACAAAGTTGAACCCACTCATGATAAAACTCTCCACAAGCCAGGAATAGAAGAAAACTTCAACCTGATAAATAACATCTACAAAGTAACGGTTACTCATATCATGGTTAAGGCAAATTATTGAACACTTCCCCATTAAAATGAGGCGTAAGTCAAATATATCCCCACTCATCACTCCTTTTTTAAAAAAAAATAATTTATTTTAACATCTTTATTGGAGTATAATTGCTTTACAATGGTGTGTTAGTTTCTGCTGTATAACACAGTGAATCAGCTATACATAAACATATATCCCCATATCTCCATCCTCTTGCGTCTCCCTCCCACCCTCCCTATCCCACCCTTCTAGGTGGTCACAGAACACCAAGTTGATCTCCCTGTGCTATGCAGCTGCTTCCCACTAGCTATCTATTTTACATTTGGTCCACTCATCACTTTTATGCAACAAAATACTGGAGGTCATGGCCAGTGCAATAGGCCATGGAAAAGAAATACAACATGAAAAGTTTAGGAAAGGAGACATAAAATTGTCTTTATTTACAGATGACATAAATGTTCATGTAGAAGATGATGAGGAACTTACAAATACATTTCTATAGTTAATAAGCAAATATAAAAGAATATGTATATTGCTTTATGCTGACAACAAATTAAAAATAATATAAAAATTGATTTATAGCAAGTAGCATGAAAATGCATAAATACTTAGAAATAAAATTAACAAAAAATGTTAAACCTCAATATTGAAAATGACAAAACTGTGAAACATTGATGAAACAGTTAAAGACTTCAATAAATGGGGAGATACACCATGTCCATAAATTGGAAGATTGAATATTTTTTAAAGTTATTCTCCCAAATTGATCTATAGATATAGTGCAATCCCTATCCAAATTCCAGAGAAATTAAGAAATTTGTCAAAAAATTACATGAAGTTACCACGGCTTTAGCATAGCCAAACAACCTTGAAGAGGCAAAACAACACTGGAGGTTTCAGTCTTCCTAGTATCAATAATTACTCTATAGCCACATTGATCACGACAATATATTGGCATAATCCCGGTGAATGATTACTGGAACAGAACACAGAATTCAGAAATAGGCCCACATTTATATGGTCAATTGATTCTAACAAAAAAGTCAACCAATGAGAAGAAGAATAGGAAAGGCTTTTTTTTTTTCTACCTCGAGAAATGGTTGTAGAACTCCTAGTTATCATACAGGGGATAGAATAGCTTAAAATTTACCACACTTTCCACAAAAAATGATTTGAAGTGGATTATAATCCTAAACCTAAAGCGGAAATTATGAAACTTCTAAAAGAAAAAGAAATAAAATATCTTCATGGCCTTAGGAAAAGCAAAGATTTGTCCTTTTGAGGACAAAAAGGCACCAATAAGTTTTAAAAAAAGATATATTTGATTCTTCAAATTTAAGACTTCTGACCTATGTGGTACCCAGATTTCCTGGTGTTCTGTTCACCTTGGATGATGGTTGATTAACTTAAAGGGACCTCAAGGGAATTAATTATAGGAGATCTTTGATACCATTACCTAGCCCCCTAAACATTAATTTTTTAACAATTTTATGTAGACATAATTTACATATAATAAAGCTTATTTATTTAAAGTATGCAACCAGTTTTTAAAGTAAGTTTACAAAATTCTGTAACCATAACCATAACTTAATTTTTAATTTTCCTCATCCCCAAAACAACCTCATACCCTTTACCAGTCACTTCCTGTTACTTCCCTTATATCTCCCAGCTCCAGACAGCCACTGGTCTACTTTCTGTCCCTGTAGACTTACCTATTTTGTACATTTCATATAAATAGAATCATACATGATGATGTCTTATGTGCCTTCTTTTATTTGGCGTAATGTTTTTAAGATTTATCCATGCTGTAGCTTGTATCAATATTTCATTACTTTTTATTGATGAATAATGTTCTATTTTATGAATATACCACATTTTGAAAAATGTTTATTTTATACTGGAACATAGTTGATTAACAATGTTGTGTTAGTTTCAGGTATACAGTAAAGTGATTCAGTTACCTATTCTTTTTCAAATTATTTTCCCATTTAGGTTCTTACAGAATATTGAGCAGTGTTCCCTGTGCTATACAGTAGGTCCTTTTTGGTTATCTATTTTAAATATAGCAGTATGTATATGTCAATCCCAAACTCCCAAAATATCCCTCCCCACCACACATTTTATTTATTTATTCATCAGTTGAGGGACATATTTTTTTTCTACTTTTAGGCTATTATGAGTGATGCTGCTATGAACATTCATGTACAACCAAGCAGTATATTTTTGTCTCGATTATTTTTATTTATTTTTTATTGGTATATAATGGACATACAAGCATTGATTTGAATCTGGTTCTGAGGAAGTTGCAGAAAGAGTCTTTTTAAATTAGCATAGTAGACAAAGTAAAGGCAGAAGAATCTTTTGAGTTTCTTGACACCAACTTGCTATATGAATTTAAGCAAGTTAATTAACTTCTCTGAGTTTCAGTTTTCTTTTTTTTTCAATCTGAAAAAGATAAAATGGATATATTGAGACTTAAATTAGATAGTGCATATAAAGTGCCATTATTATACCTAAGGGGATTCAATAACTTACAGCATTAGTTTTATATATATTTATATATAATTTTTTTTCTCTCAAACTCTTTAGGTGCACTTAAATCCTTGCTGGTGAGTTGAAAAAAATCAGAAAAAAAAAAAAAAAAAAAGATCCTGGTGTAAATGGTATCTTATGCTTTGGGGCATCACTTTGCTGCTCTAATCAAACATGGGGACTGTATGGTGTCCAGGGTCCCTTTCCAACTTTCATATCTTAGAGGTGGAAATGCATCTAAAGCTGCCCTCTGCAGACTTGGTGAATGAATGATAGGTTATTTCTCCAGCGTCCCATGACAAGACTGTTGCAGAGTCAGCATTTGAACTCAGTGGCTTTCTTTCAGGTCTCAGTATTCATGTCACAACTTCTTCCTCTCTCAGAGTTTTATGGCCTCCACAGGAAGTGCCTGCAGAGTTGCTTAATCAACCTCCTAAGGAACAAAATACAAATACCCAATATATTAATGTTTTGTTTTCTTCTATGGTTCCTAATCTGTCTTTCTCTTATAAATCGGCAAAGTCTCCTTCCTTGTTTTGGTCTGAATAAGTCTATTTTGCCATGGTCCTAAGAGTATTATAAACACATCATTTCTATCTTCCTCACACTTTTTATAGTTGAGTTGAAAGTGTTAATTTCAAAGCTGACTTATATGACTTTAAAAAGACAAACCCGACTGAGCGAGTTCTCCCCTGAGTGCTTAAGTTCCTATGTTTCATGTGCCAAGAGCATTCACAGCTCTGGAAACTGTGGGAAGGATCTGCCGCCGTCTTACACATTTAATATGTGCTGTGTCCACAGTGCTGAACAGTTCCCTCATTAGGTGTAAACCGACTTAAATTGGTGCTCTAAATAGCCCACAGTTCCCCATGGAGAGCATTTGGTTGCTTTACATGTGTGTGAAAATAATTAGTATCTTAAGTATCACGACTTCAAAATCCAGTTAGAGATGACATAATTGCATCTCCCTATTCCTGCAGTGTAATAAGAGGTGTTGTTTAGTAAGATGCTTTTTTGGGGATGCTGGGGGATGATCCTAGCATATTTATCTGGATATAATTTGTGGGTCCTAATACAGTTAGGTTCTGCTGGAAGCGTCTGCAGAAACCTGGCAGGAGGAATCTAGAGGCTGGTGTGTGTGAGAGAGAGTGTGTGTGTGTGTGTGTGTGTGTGTGTGTGTGTTAGATGGGGAATTCATTAATGATTCCCTTTTATTACTGTCTTGAGGAATATTTGGAGTGTCTGTTTCTTCTTTAGTGAGTTTTGGGGAGTTGTGTTTCTCTAGGAATTTGTCCTTTTTATCTAATGTTTCAAACTTCTTGAAATAAAGTGGCTTATAATATCTTACTGTCTTTTTAATTGTTATAGAATGTCTAGAGATGTCCAGTTTTTCAATTCCTGATTTAATTTTTGCCTTTCCTATTTTTGTTTTTTAGTCAGTCTCATCAGTTTCATCAATTTAAAAAAATCTCATTCATTGTTATTGTTGTTCCCAATTATTCTAATACACAGAGTCTTGTTTTCTTGTGCTTGGCTATCTTTAACTATGTATTGATTTGGGAAATAATTTTCAGAAGTAATTTGAAGCTGAAAATGCAGATTTTAATTTTATTCTGCCTTCTGCTTCTGGGCAGGGGTGTGGGATGCTGAAAGTCTAAGCAATCTGCAGTTGCAAGATTTTAAGTTCTCTGGACCACTCAGTTGCCACAATTTGGTTGTATACGTTCAGTGAAGTATAAGTTTACTTCTCATTCTCTTTCACTGTATCAATTAGGAGTCAGTCAGGAAAACAAATGCTACTCTGATTATTTAAGAGAAATCAGTCCTCATAAAGCCGTTGGAAGGGCTGGGAAGACCATAGGGAAAGCAGCACGTTGCATGTGGAAATCAGGAAGTGTCAGAACTCTCTGGACATAGTTATGAGTGACCTAATTTGCCTGCAGCAACGATGTGGGTACTTTCTGGGAGAAACCTTGCAGCTCTTGGAGATCTTGCAGGAAAGGCAGTTGCCCTCAAGGCAAAAGAGGGTGGGGTTTTCTCTTGGTTTTGCCTTGGTTCTTCTGAGATTTGATTTCATAAATTGACCTTCTCTTGTAGCTCTTTGATGCTTTTAACATTTTTAAAAGTTCTCCTCAATGGGAATGCGAATGTGAGGCAGGTATTTGCTTTACAAGTAGTGAAAGTCCGCATGCTCTTTTAAAACAGAGAAACGCTATCCATTACTAGAAGCAGAAAGTCTGACCACCCTCCCTCATTCTCTCACATAGATTAAAATGGACAGAACACGAAAGTGATGGTGCTCAATACATTTGTGAGTTGAAATGTCTCCATTGAGAATTGAGTCCAGTGTAGGAAAACTGAAGAGTTTTGTTTGAATGAGCTTGGAATCTGTGTCGGTATGTTTCGTTTGAGATGGAGGAGATCCGGATGCCTTTGTTCAGCACATTTTCTTCTTTAAAAGATGTTTCCCCAAAACTTCAAGATAAAGGCAAATGATGAGGAAAGAGATTGAAATAGTCAAAGAAGGTTGAGAGATTGGGCTTTCCCAGAAAAAATAATCCAGCCACACAATAGAACGAAATTACTTTTTAAATAGAAATAAGACGATCTTACCCTTGAGAAGATCTGAAACATCAAGCTGTCATTACACAGACCTCTTTGAAGGATGGCACAGAAATATATGATTCTTTGTGCCTAGAGCGGTTCCCAAAACCATTTTAGAGCTTTCAGAAGAGGCATGAGGAAAGAATCATTGCACATTGAACCAGATAGTTTCAATGCCAAATAGTTCCCAAAGCTGCATCATTTACAGCCAAAAAGAACTTTAAATCTTTGCAGAATCTGGTTCATTACCAGGAAAAAAATCCTCATGCCTAAAATAGTTCTGATTTAAAAAAATTCAGCCTCCAGAAAAAGTTCATAATGAGTTTAAGACTCTACAGTATTGCATGCTATAGATATTTGCTTCAGGAATGCTACAGCACGTTGAATACAAGTTTTCTCTTTTTAGTCTAGCCATGTGTTTTTTTGTAAAGTGAAATGCTAAATTCTACTGCCCTAGAATTTCAGATGTCTTTTTAAGACATACATGGCTCTCCTAAGAAATATCTGATGTATAATTTTAGAAAGTAAATTAGATGAAAGAGTGGACTCTGGAGAACAGAATTTCCCTCAAAATTAAAGATATGAAATTACTGGAAATGATGAAAATGTATTTAGTGTATCATTTAACAGATGTCCATGAACTGCCTACTGTGTTCCAGGGATGCGACTGTCTACACTGTGCTAAAGAAATGGAATTTAACACCCAGGAGGGAAATAACACAGTGTCTGTAGCTACTTGTTTCTGTGGTTACATATTAGTTTGGGGAACATACAAAGGGTGATGGGGCATATATGTGTGGAACCAGACCCAACCTTGAGGAATAAAGAAGGTTTACTGGAAGAAATGATGCATGTTCTGAAATCTGAAAGATGAGAGGTCCAATCTGGTCAAAGAGGGCAGAGGCAGAACAACAAAGCTGAATGCATAGCAGTTGCAGTGGGGCACTCAAAGTAGATTCATTTGGCTAAAACAGTGTTTTATTTTCCCTTTTTTATTTTGCAACTGTATTGAGGCATAATTGATAAATGGGAAACTGTGCATTTTTAATGCATACATTTTGATGCATTTGGACATGTGCATATACCAGTGATACCATCATCACAATCAAGGTTCCAGGCATATCCAACACTTCTTAAAGTTTCCTGTGTCCCTTTGCATGGCAGGGTGTGTGTGTGCACGTGTGGAGAACATTCAGCATGAAATCTATTCTCTTGGTAAATTTCTAAGTGCATGCTATGGTCTGGTCTGAACGTTTGTGTCTGCCCCAGATGCATGTGTTGAAATCCTAATCCCCAATGTTAGGAGAGGGGCCTTTGGAAAATGTTTAGGTCATGACAGCAAAGCCCTCATGAACAAGATTATTTCCCTTATCAGTGACGCCCCAGAGAGCTTCCTCATCCCATCCACCATGTGAGGACACAACAAGAAGTCTGCAGCCATCAGGAGGGCTCTCACCTGACCACAATGACACCCTCATCTAGGACTTCCAGCCTCTAGAACTGTGAGAGATAAATGTTTCTTGTTTAGCAGCTGCCTAGTCTGTGGTGTTTCGCTGTGGCAACCTGAGCACATCCTAAGACAGCGCACAACACTGTATTGTAAACTACAGGCACCATGTTGTACAGCAGATTCCTAGAACTTACTCATCTTGTGTAACTTATATTTTATACCCATTGACCGACCCCCACCCCATATCTTCCTCCCCAACCCCCTGGCATCCATCATTTTGTTTTCTGCTTCTGAAAGTTTGACTCATAAGTGGAATCATGCAGTGTTTGTCATTCTGTGATTGACGTGTTTCACATAGTATAATATAATGTCTTCCAGGTCCATGCATGTTGTTATAAATGATAGTATTTCCTGCTTTTATAAGTCTGAATAACGTTCCCTTGTATGTATATGCCACTTTTGCTTTATCCATTCATCCATCAGTAGACATACAGTTTGTTTCCATTTCTTGAATACTACGCACAATGCTGCCATAAACATGGGATTACAAATATCTCTTCAAGATCTCGATTTCAATTCTTTTGGATACATACCCAGAAGTGGGATTACCGGATTATATGGTAGTTCTATTTTTAATTTTTTGAGGAATTCCCATACTGTTTTCTGTACTGGCTGCACCATTTTACATTCCCACCAACAATGTACAAGGATTCTCTCTTCACATCCTTGTCAACACTTGCTTTGTTTTGTTTTGAAATAATAGCCATTGTTACAGGTGTGAGGTAATAGCTCATTGTGTTTTTTGTTGTTGTTGTTGTTGTTTTGCGGTACGCGGGCCTCTCACTGTTGTGGCCTCTTCCTTTGCGGAGCACAGGCTCCGGACGCGCAGGCTCAGCGGCCATGGCTCACGGGCCCAGCCGCTCCGCGGCATGCGGGATCCTCCCGGACCGGGGCACGAACCCGTGTCCCCTGCATCGGCAGGCGGACTCTCAACCGCTGCGCCACCAGGGAAGCCCTCATTGTGGTTTTGATTTGCATTTCTCTGATGATTAGTAACGTTGAGCACCTTTTCATATACCTGTTGGCCATGTGTATGACTTCTTTGGGGAAATGTCTACTCAGTTTCTTTGGTTTTTCTGTTTTTTTTTTTTTAATTGGGTTATTTGTATTTTGCTACTGAGTTATAGGAGTCCCTTATATATTTTGGATATTAACCACTTACCAAATATATGATTTTCAAATATTTTCTCCCATTCTGTAGGTTACCTTTTCACTTTGTTGTTGATTTCCTTTGCTGTGCAGAAGCTTCTTAGTTTGATGTAGTCCTACTTGATATTTTTACTTTTGTTGCCTGAACTTTTGATGTCATATCGAAAAAAATCATTGCCCAGACCAATATCAAGAAGCTTTTTCTCTGTGTTTACTTCCAGGAGTTTTATAGTTTCAGGTATTACATTTAAATCTGATGAGTGAGAAGAAAGAAATCTTGAGAAAGTTTGAGGAGGTGAATTGGGGCCAGACCATGAAAAGACATGTAAATGTGTAATTCCTTTTATACTATGTCCTGAGAGCTTTTGAAAACCATAAAGGATTTTCAAGGAAGGGAGAACGTATTAAGATCCATTTGAGAAATAATCCATTGTATGTAGAGGATTATTGGACAGAGGCAGAGCCAGAGCTAGGAGTACAGCTAGGAAGACACTAACTTACACAGAGACGTCTATATATTCTTTTCTGGATTCTTTTCCCACAGAGGCTATTACAGTGTGTTGAGTCGAGTTCCTTGTGCTATACAGTAGGTCCTTGTTGGTGATCTATTTTCTATATATAAGGGTGTATATGCTAATTCCAACCTGCTAATTTATCCCTCTCCCCCCTTCCCCTTGGTAACCATACATTTGTTTTCTAAGTCTGGGGCTCTGTGTATGTTTTGTAAGTTCGTTCATTTGTATTGATTTTTAGATCCCACCTGTAAATGGCATCATATGATATTTGGCTTTTCTGACTCACGTCACTTAGTATGATCACTTCTAGGTCCATCCGAGTTGCAGCAAGTGGCATTATTTCGTTCTTTTTATGGCCGAGGGATATTCCATTGTATGTATGTATGACATCTTCTTTATCCAGTCATTCTTCGACGAGCATACTGGTTGCTTCCAAGTCTTGGCTACTGTAAGAAGTGCTGCAGTGAACGTTGGGGTGCATGTGTCTTGTCGATTTATGGTTTTCTCCGGATGTATGCCCAGGAGTGGAATGGCCAGATCATCTGGTGGCACTCTTTTTAGATTTTTAAGGAACTGCCATACTGTTCTCCATAGTGGCTGTGACCATTTTACATTCCCACCAACAGCGTATCAGGGTTCCCGTTTCCCCACATTCTCTCCAGCGTTTCTTGTTTGCAGACTTTGTGATGATGGCCATTCTGACTGGTGCGAGGTGATACCTCGTTATAGTCGTTAATAGTGTTGATTTGAGTTTCCAAAATAGTTAATGATGTTGCTTATCTTTTCATGTGCATTTTTTTTAAACCAGTGTCAAACTGTTTAAACTTCTGCCCTTTTTGAAGTCGTTTTCGATTACCTATCCCAGGACATTTTACAAGGGCAGGTGTCACGTACAGCCCCGCAGGCCTTGTGAATATGAAGTGCCCATAAGCAAGGGTTTTAAAGTCGTTGTTACGGGAAACGGCCACAAGGCGGCAGGATCTCTACTGCCTCACTCTGGTTACCTACCGGGCAACCTGAAAGTCCTGTTCCTGGGTTGTAAATTAGAGTGGAATGTGTTTGAACTACGGTGGAGACAATTAGAATGAAAAAAAAAAAAAAAAGGAATCTAGTAACCTTTAGGAGATAGAATAATTAGGATCGATAGTCATTGGGTCTGCTGGACTCAAGAATACCTTCCAGGTTTCTAACCTGAGTACGGTGTGGAGATTGTTGATAAAGAGGCAAACGATGAGGGGCAAAGCTTTGGGGGAAGAAGTGGGAGCTTCGTTTTTTAAATTGTGACTTTGAGTTTTCCACAGAGAGGCAAGTTAAGAATTAAGGCAGAGCTGTATATACAGGAGTGTGAATTCCAGACAGGAAGTCAGCGTTGAAAACACACATTTGGAAGCAGCTGGACTGTGAATTCCCACAACCCAACCACAGAAGTAGGTGTGAGCATCCAGAGAGTGTAGAAGGAGGCTTCGGGGCAGAACCCCTGGCAACAATCTTCTGTGAGTAAAGGGGAACTGAGCAGCTCAAAGGGTGGGAGGGAAAAAAGCCAGGAGAAAAGATCATAACAGGAAAGTGTGTTCCTCACTTGTCAAGGCTTGAGATATTACCTCACACCTGCGAGGACGGCTAGTCCCCAAAAAATCAAAAGATAAAAACGTGTTGGGAGGATGTGGAGAAATGGGAAACGTTGTGCCCTCCTGGCGGGATTGTAAAGCGGTGCGGCCACTATGGAAAACAGTGTGGCAGTTCCTCAAAAATTTTAAGGTAGGATTACCATGTGATCCTGCAATTCCATCTCCGGATACTTATCCAAAGGAAATGAAATCAGGATTTGTAGAGATCTTGGCACGCCCATGTTCATTGCAGAATGCTTTACAGTAGCCAAGGTATGGAAAAAAGCCTAAGTGTCCATCGATGGATCAGTGGATAAAGAAAACGTGGGTAAAGATATATCTTCAGTGGCATATTATTTAGCCTTAAAATAGGAGGAAATTTCATATGCAACAGTGTGGATGAACCTGGAAGACATTATGCAAAGTAAAATAAGTTAGACACAGAAAGACAAATAATGCATGTTCTCACTTATATAAGAGGTATCTAAAATAGACTCATAGAGGAGAATGGTGGGTGCCAGGAGCAAGGAGGCTGGAGGGAGTCGGGGGTCACTGTTCAACGGGTATAAAGTTTCAGTTCCATAAGGTGAATAAATTCGAGAGACCTGTTGTACAACACTGTGCTTATAGTCAGCCGTGGAGGATCGGACACAAAAATATGTTAAACCTATAGATCTCATGTTAAGTGTTCTTACCACAATAAAAAACAATTAAGAAAAGAGGCAGCCTGGGCATAAGGATTTGTGGAGTGTGAATTGTACTTTTATTTAGCTGTGGGCAAGTTAGTATCCTCTCTGTGACTCAGATCCTCATTTGTAAAATGGAGATGTGTATTCTGAAAGATGGTTATTAAGGTCAAATGAATTAATATTTACAAAGGGCTTAGAAAATTACCTGATGCAAACCAGGTGCTACCTAAGTGGTTAAATAAATGAGATTTCAAGTAAAGTAAGGACTGAACATGTCCCCTGGAATTTGGTGTTGTCAAGTGCAGTGACAGTGAGTTGGGTTTGGGGTGTAATGAGGGGGGCAGCAGTCAACCAGCATGGAGCTGGGGAGTCAGTGCCACGTGGAGAGGATGTGTTTGTTAGAGGCTGATGGGGGGACCCAGGTGTGGGTGCTGGTCGGGGTGGGGTATTGTGGAACGATGGACCACATGCAATTGCTAATAGGAAAAAGCCAGGAAACATGGCCCATAAATTCTTGTTTCCTTTTCCACTTTGCTTCCCTGGAAGTTGCTCTTTTCAGTGGAAATTATACCAAGTTAGGAGTCAGGAGACCAGGGTTTTGGTGCCATTTCTGCAAATCTCTGCATCCCTCAGAACCTTCATATTTCCATCCGTAAACAGAGCAGTGTGAGACCAAATGCCATGCATCTTGGGTTACTTCTAGATTTATTCATATTCCCAGTGTTGTTCTGGCCACACTCTGTGAGGTACTTGGCATTGAGTCCCTGTAGGAGGGTGAGTCTCACATCTTTTGAAATTGCACACTCTGCCATGTCAATTGTTTCCACCCTTCCCGTTGTCCTTCACCCTATGGCATTTATCACATCTTAAATTTCAATTGGGAATTTCATGACACCTATAGTATCACTTGACAGATCTTAAGGAGTAGTGAGTGCAAGGCTCAGGCTAGGACTCAGGATCAGAGCATATCACAAAATTAGACTTGGGAATTAAATAACTGTTTGATTATAATTAGACAAGAAGATGTAAACCTTGCTATTGATATATAAAGAAGTCAGAGCAGAAAATACTCAGCGAATGCATCTCTTGTGGCAAAGCATCAGAGCATCTTAGAAACAACATTAGTGTGAAAGTCAGAGGACCCTCACTGGAACCCTGGATTGCTTTTGCCCCTGAGTGTAGCCTTAGGCAGAGCCCTTGTCTGTTAAAGACCAGACTTAGCTGACGAACAAAAGGATGATTCGTGGCTTCAATCATTACGTACTTTGTGCGGACTCCAGTCCAGCCATTGCAGCAGGCGTGGCAGGAAGACAGACATGACCATGGACCCCCTGGACATTGCAGTCTAATGTGGAAGAAAGGAAACAAAAACAAAGACAAGGAAATGTAGGCATCACTGACATAATATCCCACCGTTGCATGTCCTACAATGGTCAGGGTGATCAGGGGTGTCTGAGGACAGGTGAGCATCTCAGCAGATGAGTGAAAGAGATGGTCATGGGCGGAGTCTAAGGAATAGAGCTCCTGGCAAAGAAACCAGCCTGTATGAGTGTGATGAGCAGGAAACAGCTCGACTGTGTTCCAGGTACTGAGAGATGAACAGCGTACCTGATGGGGCGTGAGAACCGAGGTGTGGGAGGAGCCACTACATGCGGGAACTCGCTGACTGTGGTCAGGACTTGTCTTCTCGGAGCAGCGGAATCGCCAAGGACCTTCTGGTCCTTAATGTTTTCTGATTTTGTCACTACTTTAGAAAAAGTCTTTCTATCTATAGAATATCCTTCAATTTCAATGCCTGAAAGTTAAGGTAGAGACAGAGGCTACTAATGCATATGCTGGAAGCTGTTGCACAAACCTTCACGTGCCTTTAATGAGCACCAACGTTATGTCTGACTCTGAGTATTCGGAGTTTCATTCCTCCACTCAGATGCAAGACAGAAGTTCTGGGCAACGATCACGGCCTAACACTGGAGATGCAGAATCATTGGGGGAGATGCCAAGGCGGCAGGATCGGGTGTTTGCAGAAGTTTGCTGAGGTTCCCGTGGCTGGGCTTGCTGTTCCTGCCTTCCCTTTGCTTGTCTTTCTCCTTCTCTCACCCCAGCACCCGTCCCATCCTTCATCCTCTTTTCTGTCTTAAGTCAGAGGTAACCAGGTCAATGAAAAGCTGCTGAGACCTACAGTGGCACATAGGACAATCCCAGGGGGGTGTTGTGTGCTTGTGTGCATATGAGGCTGTGTCTTCTGTGTGTGTCTCTGTATTGAGTTCTTGTGAAGCTGGGAGAACAGGAGGAGGTTGGAGGTGGATCAGGAAGGAGGAAACACTTGCAAACAAGCCTGATGATCTGAAGTGTGGTTTGAATATGAATTTTCCCTCTGTGTCAAATTAAAAGAAAATTCTCATGAATAAATGGATTTGTCAGGCATGGCTAGAAACATAGATAGAATTGTAGACTGTACATCCATGCCTTTAGATATGTAGGAGTTTTTAAATCATCTGGTTCAGCTTTACAGATGAGACGAATAAGGCCCAGTTAGGAAAGATGGTTTGCCCCAGTCTTACAGCAGGTGGGTGAAAAAGCTGCATATGCAACCAGGTTCTCTTCAGTATTCCTTATACTTCCTCATGCTGGCTTTCAGCCCCAATGAACTTGCTCTTGAACATAAAATGTAAATAAGCAGGAAGACCGTACATATCTGATAAAAGAGCAAAGACCCAACAGCAGATCAACAGGCCACCATCGGAAACCAGCCGGTAATTGAGAGGATGACCCTTCACAAGTCTCCTTGAGTTGAGGCTTCTTATTTGTGAAAAAGCACCACTTATATCTACCTGAATGGGTCATCGTGAGGTTGGAACGAGATAATACGTGAAAGCACCCAGTACACAATCACAGTACAGATCCAACCTGGCTTAAAACAGTGTCTGAAGTAGAAGGAAGGACATTTGGAATTGATCTTTCTGTAACCACAAAATAGTGTTCAAATGCATTGATAGATGTTGGGAAATACTGAAAGATTTTCTACGGTGATGGGGAATGACATCTCCTGAGTGAGCCCAGAGAACAAAGAAAGAAATAAACGGAGAGGAGGAAATACCACGGCCAAGGCCAGATGAAGTCAACCCAAGCCCCTAGGAATTCAGGGGCTGCTCTGCCAGTCCGGCTGTCATCACGCAACAGCAGCGGAAGCCATGGGATGGCAAGGACGGCCTCTCTGAAGGGAAGAGAAGAGACCAGCTGCCACTGGACACAGCTGAAGACTCCATATGGATCCCATGGGCAGAAGATACCCTGAGCAGCTGCCGTCCTAACCCAGCAAGTTCTTCAGGTTCCTCACTCTTCTCTGTCTTCCAGAATCATTACAAACATTATTATCACTACCATTATTTTCCTCTTACTGGAGATGAATAGGTACACTTAGAAGTGGTTCTCTTAGTGGCTTTATGAATCTCCGGTTCCTGGCTGTAAACCTTTCACAGGATGGATGGAGCATCTTCAGGTGAGGTCGCCAAGGCACAGTCTGTGATCCCGGAGAAACGAAGAAGAGTTATGTCACCACCAGCTGACTGGCTGCCAACAGATGTAGGTCCTGGTTTCAAGGAGATAGAATTTACAGTTTATTAACTGGTAACTTGTTGTTGGTTCTTACCATGAACTGAGAATAGGTTATTCAGATGAACACATGAGATTTAGAAAATTAAAGAAAGAAGCCATCCATTTAGTCCATATTTTCTTCCTTGACGTGGTAAACAGAACTCTTGGGCAGAGAACCAGGTGTATCTGGGTTGTAACACTTTTAACACAAGCAGATGGTGAATTTGGGACACTCCAAGCAGTATCCGTGGAGACCTGATGAATCATCACATCACAACAGAAGATGTTCTCTAGGAGAGTTCCTCGGAACTCTGTCCTTTTTCTTATATTAGTTAATTAAAAATGCAGTGTAGGTTATTCAGCAACTGATTTTTATACACTATGCAATTTGCTAAGCACTGGCCATTTAAAAGTGAATAAGGAATAATAGTTCTGAACCTCAAATATCTCATAGCTGACTGGATTCATTAAAAGTGGACTGCACAAATGCAGAGACATTAAATATTTGGAATATCACATGTTGAATATATTACTAGCTGTAAGCAAAGAAATGCAAATGAGAACAAGATTTTTTTTTTTTGTCTAACAACTTTTCCTAGTCTGCATCTTTTATTTTAATGACGTTATAGCAAAAAATGATAATAGCATTATAACTTATAACATCACGTATAGCATCTCATTAAAAATGGTTCTGTGAATGTTGAAATGGAGGCATGTTATCATACTATTATTGTCATTTAGAAGGATTTCAAAGCCTTGATTAAAAAGCTAATCAGGATCAAAGCAAATGATACCCTTTTTGAAGACCAGCTCATGGCAGTAAATTTGATGCAAAGTTCTACGCCCTTCTGAGTGTGATCTTCTTAATGGCCCTGGTGCCTGGTCAGAAATTGGGAAGGGGAGAGGGAGGGAAAGATGGAGGGGGGAGGGGGAGACCACCATGTGCTGCCCTTCACATCTTTGGTGCCACCCTCCAGCTCTTGCATCTGTAAATGAGAAACCATGTGTAGCTGTTTATTATTTACATATTATTTGAGGGTCATGAAATTAAGGCATGAACACCCGCATCTAACCCTGATCCCTCACTCAGCAAGGTTTCAGTGTTGTGTCGTATTGTTACCTCCTCCAATGTGATTTTCGAGAGCTCTTAAAGGATGGGGAGCGTGAATGAGGCTGAGCCGAAAGGACAAGCCTCTCCCCTCCGATTTTTTTTTTTTTTTTTTTTTTTTGCGGTACGCGGGCCTCTCACTGTCATGGCCGCTCCCGTTGTGGAGCACAGGCTCCGGACGCGCAGGCTCAGCGGCCATGGCTCACGGGCCCAGCCGCTCCGCGGCATGTGGGATCTTCCCGGACCGGGGCACGAACCCGCGTCCCCGGCATCGGCAGGCGGACTCTCAACCACTGCGCCACCAGGGAAGCCCTCCCCTCCGTTTTTATGAATGAACCAAGATGTCAGTGAGCTCTGATTCTAAGTGCTATTTCACAAACCTTATTGTTTGATTTGTTAGTGAATAATTTTACCAACTCGGCCGTATTGCTTTGTGTGTCCCACGACACGGCCCGTGAGAGAGGACTTGACTTGCCAAGGATTGTCCTAAAGTGCTTTAAAAAAAGTCAAAGAAAACCGAGTTGCAGGAAATGAATTCCACCGGAGCTTTCATTGAAATATGAAGATCCTTTCCCCCCAGCCCAGTGCATTTAGCTCAACTGCCCCTCCTGCCTCCATGCCTACTCCCCTCCTTGTCAGTCCCCCACCTGCAGCATCTCCAGACCAGACCCGGCCGTTCTGGGCCCTGGTGTGGAAACAGATCACTTCTGCACTTAAATTATTCTCCAGAGAACAGTCTTCATTTCCCTGACTCTGAAGCTCGGAAATATTTTTCCTATATCTGAAAGGAAAAAAAGTATCCCAATGGCTGGCCAAAAGAAAAAAAAAGTTCCCTTCTTTTATTTTATGCTGGGGAATCTGAAAAGGAAAACCTTCCTCTGGTTCCCTGTGATGGTGGTGGCAGAGAAGGGGCAGGTGGGCCCTTACTCCAGGGCAGGGACAAAGGTGCTGCTCAGAAGAGGCTGGGCTACGTCTCCTGATGACGAGAGGATTTGAGCATCTTTTGTCCACATGCTTGTGTCCGGGCCTTCTCTGCCCGTTAATTAAGCACTGCGTGCTTTGAAATGTAGGTTACTTAAATATTGAGGCTTCTGACAATGCTACTATCACATTTTTTTATGAAGGGGACACTGAAGTTAAAGAGTTTAAATACCTTTCTAAGATCAGAGTTTGTAAGTTGAAGAACTGGGAAATGAGCCTAGGTTTCTCTGACTCCAAAGTGTGTTCTTTGCATCACCGGGATTTGCCGATGCCGGTGTCTTCTACCACCATCTGAGGGCTTGCGCGTGCTCTGCCTGCTTGGGTCTTGCAACAGTATTTGCCAGTTTTAAACAACGACACAGCTTTCCTCCATTAATTTTAATCTATAAGAGTATTTTGTTATTTTTTTCTTATTAGTTATCTATTTTATACGTATTACTGTATATATGTCAATCCCAAGAGTATTTTGTTATTTTGTTTTGCGGTGCCCTTTTTGGAAAGAATGAATGTAAGGGAACAGTTAGGAAGATATTGCAGTGAGTAGGTGCCCCTTCTGAATACTGTCTGTCCGCACACAACATGGAAGTGTTCTTTCACGGTTTCTGGTGATCAGAGGACATTTTTATAAGCGCATGTGAAGTTAACTAATATTACTAAATTTAGGGCCTTTTCATGTGTGTGTTTTACTTTGGATATATACAACTGGCAATACAAAATTCTTATTAATAGAGCATCTAGCATATGACTAGAATCCCCACGTATTATGACATCAGCATTTTGATTGGGAATCGTTCCACGTGATGGCAGGACAAAGGGAGTTTAACGGTGTTTCACAAGGAGTCATAGTAATTTCCAAATTCTACTGAGCGCTCCTTGCCCCGAGTTTCCTTGTAGAGCTAAAAGCAGAATCACGTGGCAGGGATGTGTTTCGGGTCTGACAGAACCACCACAATGTCCCCTAATTAGTACTGGTCCTTTTGCATCTTTAACTTAAATATTGGAAACTAAAAAGATTTTTTTAAAGAGATAAAAAAGTGGAAATATATGGCCTTCAGAAACCATTATGTCATGCTTAAGACCTGACAAAAATAATGTTTTAAAAGAAATTTGATGTAACTAATGTAAACCAAGTACAAAAAGGGACCAAACATCATCCCAGCAGGTGAGTCTGTAAAAAATAAGTACACATACCTGAAAACAAGAACCCTGTTAACACACAAAACACACCCACACACACACACACACACACACACGCACACACACCCACCCACCCGCACACACACACAAAAAAACACACACACACGCACACACACCCACACCCACACACACACACACACGCACACACCCACACGCACCCACACACCCACCCACACGCACACACACGCACACACACACACACGCACACACACACACACACACCCCTGATGCAGTAGTGATTAATTCAGTGTACAAGACCTGGGTCTACTCTGGACACATTTATGATGTGAGGCAAGTTTGGTTTTGGTCAGCCTTTTAACACCCAAACCCTCCCCTGTACAAATAGTGAATCAGGTAACTCTGCTACCCTCTTTCAAGTGAAATATTTACAGTGATAATTGGATTGTGGTATTCTCATTTAATAGGAATTTTTATGACTCTCAGGAGCTCTAAAGGAAAAAGAAAATGCTCTTTTAGCTGCTTCAGATTGTGTGATGGAATTGTCCACCTGAGTTCACTTTTTTGTTTATCCAGTCAGGACAGCCCCGTAGGTCAGCAGTGGGGTCCCTAGACCAGCAGAGTAAGCCACACAGCTGCAGAGAGTTCCAACACGCCTTGTTTTGGGCACACTTTCATTGAAGGTTTTGCCTCCAAATTTTGGTTGCAAATGAGAGAGAGCCATCAGTGACCCATTTTCTGCTAGTCCTGGGAAAGGTACCCATCAGAAGATCTTGAATGCAATACTCAGAGAGAGGTGTCCATTTTAGGAGTTTCTGCATAATGAGACATTGTCCCTTTAAATGGCCTTCTATCCTCACTGATTGGTCGGTCTGCATACATGATATGTTAGTGTCTATGATTACTAGGGAGAAAGGAAAAACCAATGCAGTAAGATATAGACAAGATGAAAAGGTAGAGCACTATGTACCAAGAGAAGGAACAAGATAAAACCCCAGAGAAACAACTAAATGAAGTGGAGATAGGCGACATTCCAAAAAAAGAATTCAGAATAATGATAGTGAAGATGATCCAGGACCTCGGAAAAAGAATGAAGGCAAAGATCAAGAAGATGAAAGAAGTGTTTAACAGAGACCTAGAAGAATTAAAGAACAAACAAATAAAGATGAACAATACAATAACTGAAATGAAAAATAAACTAGAAGGAATCAAGAGCAGAATAACTGAGGCAGAAGAACGGATAAGTGACCAGAAAGACAGAAAGGTGAAAATTACTGCCAAGGAACAGAATAAAGAAAAGAGAATGAAAAGAAATGAAGACAGCCTAAGAGACCTCTGGGACAACATTAAACGCAACAACATTCGCATCATAGGAGTCCCAGAAGGAGAATAGAGAGAGAAAGGACCCAAGAAAATATTTGAAGAGATTACAGTCGAAAACTTCCCTAACGCGGGAAGGGAAATAGCCACCCAAGTCCAGGAAGTGCAGATAGTCTCAGGCAGGATAAGTCCAAGGAGAAACACGCTGAGACACGTAGTAATCAAACTGACAAAAATTAAAGACAAAAATTATTGAAAGCAACAGGAGAAAAATGACAAATAACATACAAGGGAACTCCCATAAATAAGGTTAACAGCTGATTTCTCAGGAGAAACTCTACAAGCCAGATGGGAGTGGCATGACATACTTAAAGTGATGAAAGGGAAGAACCTACAAACAAGATTACTGTACTTGGCAAGGATCTCATTCAGATTCTATGGAGAAATCAAAAGCTTTACAGACAAGCAAAAGCTAAGAGAATTCAGCATCACCAAACCAGCTATACAACAAATGCTAAAGGAACTTCTCTAAATGGGAAACACAAGGGAAGAAAACGACCTACAAAAGCAAACCCATAACAATTAAGAAAATGGCAGTAGGAATATACGTATAATAATTACCTTAAAGGTGAATGGATTAAATGCTCCAACCAAAAAACACAGGCTCGCTGAATGGATACAAAAACAAGACCCATCTATATGCTGTCTACAAGAGACCCACTTCAGACCTAGGGACACATACAGACTGAAAGTGAGGGGATGGGAAAAGATATTCCATGCAAATGGAAATCAAAAGAAACCTGGAGTAGCAATCCTCATATCAGATAAAATAGACTTTAAAATAAAGAATGAGGTCTTCCCTGGTGGCACAGTGGTTGAGAGTCCGCCTGCTGATGCAGGGGACACGGGTTCGTGCCCCAGTCTGGGAGGATCCCACATGCCGCAGAGCGGCTGGGCCTGTGAGCCATGGCCGATGAGCCTGCGCGTCCGGAGCCTGTGCTCCACAACAGGAGAGGCCACAAAAGTGAGAGGCCTGCATACTGCAAAAATAAACAAATAAATAAATAAATAAAATAAAGAATGTTACAAGAGACAAGGAAGGACACTACATAATGATCAAGGAATCAATCCAAGAAGAAGATATAACAATTATAAATATATAGCACCCAACATAGGAGCACCTCAATACATAAGGCAACTGCTAACAGCTATAAAAGAGGAAATCGACAGTAACACAATAGTAGTGAGGGACTTTAACACCTCACTTACACCAATGGACAGATCATCCAGACAGAAAATTAATAAGGAAACACAAGCTTTAAATGACACAATAGACCAGATAGATTTAACTGATATTTATAGGACATTCCATCCAAAAACAGCAGATTACACTTTCTTCTCAAGTGCACACAGAACATTCTCCAGGATAGATCACATCATGGGTCACAAATCAAGCCTCAGTAAATTTAAGAAAATTGAAATCATATCAGGCATCTATTCTGACCACAAAGCTATGAGATTAGAAATCAATTACATGGGGAAAAAAAAGTAAAAAACACAAACACATGGAGGCTAAACAATATGTTACTAAATAACCGAGAGATCACTGAAGAAATCAAAGAAGAAATCAAAAAGTACATGCAGACAAATTACAATAACACGACAATCCAAAACCTATGGGATGCAGCAAAAGCAGTTCTAAGAGGAAAGTTTCCAGCAATGCAAGCCTACCTCAAGAAACAAGAAAAATCTCAAATAAATAATATAACTTTATACCTAAAGGAACTAGAGAAAGAAGAACAAACAAAACCCAAAGTTAGTAGAGGAAAGAAATAATAAAAATCAGAGCAGAAATAAATGAAATAGAAACAAAGAAAACCAGAGCAAAGATCAATAAAACTAAAAGCTGGTTCTTTGAGAAGATAAACAAAATTGATAAACCATCAGCCAGACTCATCAAGAAAAAGAGGGAGAAGACTCAAATCAATAAAATTAGAAATGAAAAAGGAGAAGTTACAACGGACACTGCAGAAATACAAAGCATCATAAGAGACTACTACAAGAAACTCTATGCTAATAAAATGGGTAACCTGGAAGAAATGGACAAATTCTTAGAGAGGTATAACCTTCCAAGACTAAACCAGGAGGAAATAGAAACTGTGAACAGACCAATCACAAGTAATGAAATTGAAACTGTGATTAAAAATCTTCCAACAAACAATAAGTCCAGGACCAGATGGCTTCACAAGTTAATTCTATCAAACATTTAGAGAAGAGCTAAGACCCATTCTTCACAGCCTCTTCCAAAAAATTGCAGAGGAAGGAACACTCCCAAACTCATTCTATGAGGCCACCATCACCCTGATACCAAAACCAGACAAAGATACTACAAAAAAAAAAAAAAATTTCAGACCAATATCACTGATGAATATAGATGCAAAAATTCTCAACAAAATACTAGCAAACAAAATCCAACAACACATTGAAAGGATCATACACCAGGATCAAGTGGGATTTATCCCAGGGATGCAAGGTTCTTCGATACACGCAAATCAATGTGATACACCATATTAACAAATTGAAGAATAAAAACCATATGATCATCTCAATAGATGCAGAAAAAGCTTTTGACAAAATTCAACACCCATTTACGATAAAAACTCTCCAGAAAGTGGGCATAGAGGGAACCTACCTCAACATAATAAAGGCCATATATGACAAACCCACAGCAAACATCATTCTCAATGGTGAAAAACTGAAAGCATTTCCTCTAAGATCAGGAACAAGACAAGCATGTCCACTCCCACCACTGTTATTCAACATAGTTTTGGAAGTCCTAGCCCTGGCAATCAGAGAAGAAAAAGAAATAAAAGGAATACAAATTGGAAAAAAGAATGTAAAAGAATGAAATTAGAACACTCCCTAACACCATACACAAAAATAAACTCAAAATGGATTAGAGACCTAAATGTAAGACTGGACGCTATGAAACTCTTAGAGGAAAACATAGGAAGAACACTCTGACATAAATCACAGCAAGATCTTTTTTGATCCACCTCCTAGAGTAATGGTAGTAAAAATAAACAAATGGGACCTACTGAAACTTGAAAGCTTTGCAAAGCAAAGGAAACCACAAACAAGATGAAAAGACAACCCTCAGAATGGGGAGAAACTATTTGCAAATGAATCAACAGACAAAGGATTAATCTCCAAAATATATAAACAGCTCATGCAGCTCAATATTAAAAAAACAAACAACCCAATCAAAAAATGGGCAGAAGACCTAAATAGACATTTCTCCAAAGAAGACATACAGATGGCCAAGAAGCACATGAAAGGATGCTCAACATCACTAGTCGTTAGAGAAATGCAAATCAAAACTACAATGAGGTATCACCTCACACCAGTTAGAATGGGCATCATCAGAAAATCTATAAGCAATAGATGCTGGAGAGGGTGTGGAGAAAAGGGAACCCTCTTGCACTGTTGGTGGGAATGTAAATTGATACAGCCACTAGGGAGAACAGTATGGAGGATCCTTAAAAAACTAAAAATAGAATTACTATATGACCCAGCAATCCCACTACTGGGCATATACCCTGAGAAAACCATAATTCAAAAAGACACATGCACCCCAATGTTCATTGCAGCACTATTTACAATAGCCAGGACATGGAAACAACCTAAATGCCCATTGACAGATGGCTGGATAAAGATGTGATACATATATACAGTGGAATATTACTGAGCATTAAAAAGGAACGAAATTGGGTTATTTATAGAGACGTGGATGAATCTAGAGACTCTCATGCAGAGTGAAGTAAGTCAGAAAGAGAAAAACAAATATCGTATATTAACACATATATGTGGAACCTAGAAAAATGGTAGAGATGAACCAGTTTGCAGGACAGAGAGACACGTATGTAGAGAACAATGGACACGTATGGACACCAAGGGGAGAAAGTGGTGGGGTGGTCGTGGTGGGCTGAATTGGGAGACTGGGACTGACATGTATACACTAATATGTATAAAATAGATAACTAATAAGAATCTGCTGTATAAAAAATTAATAAATTTCAAAAAAAGATGTGGTACATATATACAATGGGATATTACTCAGCCATAAAAAAGGATGAAATAATGCCATTTGTAGCAACATGGATGGACCTACTGAGTGAAGTAAGTCAGACATAGACAAATATGATATCGCTTATATGTGGAATCTAAAAAAATGGTACAAGAGAACTTATTTACAAAGCAGAAATAGAGTCACAGATGTAGGAAACAAACTTATGGTTACTAAGGGGGAAAGGTGGGGGGAGGGATAAATTGGGAGATTGGGAATGACAAATATACACTGCTATATATAAAATAGATAACTAATAAGGACCTACTGTATGACACAGGGAACTCTACTGAATACTCTGTAATGACTTATATGGGAAAAGAATCTAAAAAAGGGTGGATATATGTATATGTACTGAATCACCTTGCTGTACAGCAGAAAGTAACTCAACATTGTACATCAGCTATACTCCAATAAAAATGTTTAAAATAAAAAATAACAACAATGGAACAGTCACACTGCAGACTGTTTTGACTTGGTGAGCATGTTAAAATAGATGTCTGGGTTTTAGGTTTCTATTGCTGCCACAAAATTACGACGATAGTGGCTTGAAAGAACCCAAATGCATTATCTCGAAGTACTGTGGGTCAGCAGTCTGCTGCGATTGGTTGCTCTCTTTGCTCTGAGTTCCGAAGCTGAGGTGTCAGGAGGGCTGCCTTTCCTTGCGGAGGTTCTAGGGGAGAATCGGGGCCCCTGGGTCTCTGCTGGCTGTCAGCTGGGGCAGCTCAAGTCCCTAGAGACCTCTCTGCTGTCCTTGCTAGTTGCCCCTTCATCTCATAAACCGCACCTTTGTGTGCCGAGTCCTTCACGTCTTACTGCATCTCTTCTTCCGGTCTCTCTGCTTCCTCGTCAGCTTTTAAGGACCCAGGTGATTCCCCTGGGCTCGCATGTGTCACCCGGTATAACCTTCTGTGATATTGTGTTTTATAATTACAAATATACATTTGGCCTTCCTCCTATTTCTGGCACAGAGCCCCTAAAACCCTTGGAATTTCCTAAGTGAGGAGCTCCATAAAGGTGTCTTTTTTATGTTAATGAGGTGACTTTCCTAAGATTGGGGGCTGGTTTCCAGTGGAGCCAGCCAAGTGATTAAAGGGCTGGACCTTTCAGTACCTCTCCGCCAGCATCCAGGTGGAGGAGAGAGGCTGGAGTCCGAATCAACTGCCGGTGTTCGTCAATCATGCCGATATAATGAAGCCTCTATAAATCCAGAGGATGGGGTTCGGAGAGCTTCTGGGTTGGGGAGCACGTGGCAGTTTGGGGAGAGTGGTGGGCTTAGGCTTAGCTGGGTCATATAACCTTTTATAATAAACAGGTGATCTACTAAATAAAATGTTTTTCTGCGTTCTAGGAGCCTCCCCTAGCAAATTAAGGGAATCGGAGGAGGGGGTCGGGGTAGGGCTGCAGTCTGGTAGGGCTGAGCCCTGTATCTGTGGAATCCGATGCTGCCTCCAGGTGGCAGTGTCGGAACTGAGTTCGGCTGTAGGGCCCCCAGCTGGTGTCTGAGAACTGCTTGGTGCTGTGTGGGACCATGCACCCCCCGCACACTGGAAATTGAGTCTCAGAACCATTTCGTCTTCCTGTTTTAAAGTCAGCTAGTGAGCAACCTTACTCCATCTGCCAAGTCCCTTTTGCCGTGTGACATAAGCCGTTCACGGGGGCCCAGATCCTGCCCACCACAGTGTGAAAGGGAATCATTTCTTTGAACTGATAAAACCCAGTCAGAATTGACCTCTGACCTCAGAAGAAGTAAAGGGATTAAAAAAACAATTCTCACATATTGACAAGTCCAAGGTGATACTAGTTTCACTGGTTTCAGGCAGACCCAGGGGCACTGGTGTCAGGACACCATCCGTTTGTCCCTCTCCCTGTCAGCCTCACCTTCCACTGGCTTCATTCACTCTCTGACGGGCTCTGCAGGGTGACCCCTGTCACCTTCGGGCCTCAGTTCTCCCCTCTGAGCAGCTGCATTGGACAGACATCACCCGTAATCAACATATCTAATCCAAGTACCAGAACCGAGTCTCCTTGGAGTGTGTTGTGTACACACTCCTTCTCGCCCTCTTTAAGAGAGTTGGGTGGCCGGGCTTTGGACTGTGTAGTCCCGGAAAACAGTGGCGGAGGGGAGTCCCACCGTTCTACCGAAACCCATGGGCTGAAAATGAGGGAGAGATATTTCCCAAAAGATAAACAAAGTCACAGTGACCGGAAGACACCAGAGGAGATGCTGGCCAGACCAAGCTGGGTGTTTTGGGGGTTTTGGGTTTGCCATCAACCTCAAAGTCATTGCTTAGGGCTCCTTTGCAAGTGAGTGTACAGATCAGTTTGGCCCTTGATGTATTAAGAAGTATCTTAATCAGACGTCTTGGTCTCTCCCCAGCCCATGACTTATAATTCAGTCCTGGTACTGCTTTACATTCAAGTAAACACATGTTTCTTCTGCAAATCTCAGTGTCTCTGTTTAGAGGGGAGAAAACTGTATCCCGCTAGTTGATTCTGCCACAAGAACTTGTAACTGTTTCCGCCACAGCTATTTGTTCTGCTTGAATTCTCTGTCTCCTGTGCTTGGCCAGGGTTCCCCCCGGGAACTTCTGCTCTCCGAGCTGCTTCCTTTCTCTCTGGTCAGATGTATTCCGTGGCATCTAGAAAATTAAATTTAGCCAGCCACAGATTTCCCCAAGTGGCATGGGCCTCTTCTCCTTTTCATGTTTTCAGAAAATGCGGTTCACACCATTGGAACCCTGGGGGGTAGAGCTGACAATAGAGGATGAAAAATAAATGATCCCTGCCTCTTTGTCTTTGATAAGAGTACCGGGGCCGCAAAGGGCAGCAACACCACTGACTGCAGCTCCTCTGCCAGGAGCCTGGTGCAGGGAACACACTGAGGCCTCGCCCTACGTCTCTGGTGAGCCCTGTCACATTAGCAGGAGCCACTAAAATGGCGTGGCTGGCAGGTGAGTCTTTGTTCCAACGAATGACAGCCCTGGAGAGCCACTCTGAATTTTCTCACCACCGCCCTGGGGGCAGGGTTGACATCCTGTTAGTGCTGGATGAGAAGCCCTGTTGGGTGGGTAGAGTTTGCAGGATGAAGGAGATCACATCGTGAATGACAGTTCTCTGCTGTGTGCGCACTGAGTCTTCCGGGATGGGGTGGCGGGGAATTGCTTCTACGTGTGCTGTGCTAACCCCGGACGGCGAGGGCCATGTACTTGGCAGGAGTGACGTGCCCGGATGTGTATACGTATGCATATTTGTGCATGCATGCATGTACATATACATATGTGTATGCGGGGGGGTAGAGTTGGTATGCTATCCTCTTATTCTAGATTTTTCTTCCCCTTTATCTAACATCTCTTTTAAAGACACGTGATCCACCACCTCTGCTGGGTAGACCCCCTGGCATGCCCTGCTTCTTCCAGGCTGCAGTGACAGCCCCCTACCCCGTGCTCTGTAACCGCCCACATCTGTTTTTGTCCCAACATGCATCACGCTGTATCGCCAGCCCCTTTATTTATTTACTTATAACTTGATTGAAGTAGATTTACAGTGTTGTGTTAGTTCCTGCTGTACAGCAAAGGGACTCAGTTATACCTATATATATATATACACACCTGTATACCTATGTATATATTCTTTTTTGTATCCCTTTCCATTATGGTTTGTCACAGGATATTGAACCCTTTTTATTTTTCAATCTACATCATCTGTGTTTAGCTGGGCCTTGAGCACAGAGAAGGCCCTCAGGATACCTGTTGAGTGAATCAAGAGTGTCAAGGTGTATGAAAGAAAAAAAGAAACCTCGATTTAGACAATTCTCCTAGCTTGAGAAATCCAACTAGTTTTTCCCCTTTCCACTCTCAGGCTTTGCCCTTAAGTCAATACAATTTTGTGGCAGCACTAAGTACAAAAATAATCACTTTAACAAAAAAAACCCCACATGTCTTAAACACTTTTTTAGTGCCAGCCTTCGCACGGACCATTAACAAGAGTAAATACAGTGTCCTTGGTGTCGTCCTTCTTCAGTGCTTCACCATACGCCTCTCAGGGCCCAGCAGCACAGCTGACCTGTGAGGCCCTTCGGTGTCGGGAAGAGGACAGAGCCAGCTCTTCCCGACACAGGGTGTATACAAGTTGGTTCTAACATGGCTTGGGGCCAAGACCAGTATTGTGGAGCTTTTCTCCCATGTGTTCTTGCTGGAGTTTGACAGTTTCGGGACTTACGTTTAAGTGTTTAATCCATTTTGAATCAGTGGTTGTGTATGGTGTAAGATAAGGGTCTGATTCTTTTCTTCTGTATGCGCACATGTAATTCTCCCAGCACTGCTGGTTGCAGAGACGGTCCTTTCCCCATTGTGTGCTCTTGGTACCCTTGTTAGAGATCACATGACCTTGTTAAAGGTCATGTGCGTGCATTTATTTCTGGGCTTTCTATTCTATTCCTCTGCTCCAATCTTCCTACCCAGGCTCTTCCCACTCTAGTGCCACCAAGGTATCTTTATGACACATAAATATTATTCTGTTATTCCCTCTTTTGTCAATCTTTTCATTCATAAGCCCTTTGCTTAAAGCAATACTTCATCATAGGCTACCTGGGTTATTCTAAGAAATTCAAGAACTACACGTTTCTCACACTAAGGCAGGAAAATTGAAGAGAAATATTACATTTCTTCTCTTTGGGGCAGAAATTGATCACTTGTGTGTGGAAATACTGATTATTGTATTCTAAGAAAAGCTCTGATTTTACACACACACACACACACACACACACACACAGTCAATTAATCCCAACTGAAAAGACCAATGAAATTTTTTGCTTTTGAAAATGTAATCTGGTTGTAAAAGATGTATCTTACCATGTAGCTTATGGGACAAAGTCAAGGGGAGCCTTGGGGGATTTGGGACGTGTAGGGAGCTGTTCCTCTAAAGGATAGTCCTCGCCATGGTACACAAAGGCCCTGGCACCATGTTTTCTTTCTGGAAGAATCTCACACATGCTTTCCAGGCTTAGTCAGATGCGGTCTGTGGGTATGTTCCTACCTCCAGGAAGTCTAAGCTAGTTCCCGTCTGTGATCCCGCAGCACGTGGTGCGCGTCACTAACCCTGCATATTTGCGCTCAGCAAATCCTGTGTGTAGCATCCTTACCTCACAAGGAGGCTCCAGGAGCTTTCGTTGTTTGCAGTGTGCACATACAACGATCTGATTCAACACGTGAATTTAATATCATATTTATTCTAAGTTGAAGGTAAGAGAAACAGAATGAGGGGAGCTCTGAGGAGAAATAGGACAGGGGAAGTTGCTGGGTGGGATCCAACCTCACCATGAGGATAAGGACCCTTAGGATGGACACCAAGCAAGTGTGAGGCCACCAGGTGTGTGCTCTCCAGGTGCTAGTCTCCTGGGTAGGAGAAATTGAATCTTTTGTCTGGAGCCAGGCAAGTCAGCAAATCTGGTGCAAAGACAAGGTAACTAGGGTAGAATAAATGGTTGCAAACTAAGTCTGAGGGAGAATTAACATGCACATGGCATCTAATATATGCCCATCACTATACTAAGAGTTTGCACGTGAATTCTTTTTTTATACATTCATATCACCAAACCAGATATCATTATTGCCATTTATGGATTAGGACCTGGGCTCATAGAAGTTAACTCTATTCCATAAGCATATTGAATGCATCCTGTATGACACCAGGTACAAAATCAGGCAAGTCAGAAGCTTGCCTTCCTGGTTCTTGATCTCTAGTAGAGATAGTCAGAATAATTCAGCACTTAGAGTACAGTATCATAAGGATGATATTTCAGAAATATGCTAAGACCTGTTGGGTTCACAGATGTGGATATGATTCAGGAGGGTTAAGGGACGCTTCATGGAGATGGTAAAAATGGAGCTGAAACTTTCAGAATAAACAATATCCAGCTCTACAAAGGCAGGAATTGGGTGGGAAAGGGGAAGGCAAGGTCGAGGGCAAGTCACATATGTGACGGCTCATGGCATGAAACACCAATAAAAAATTAGCTATGCCTGCAAAGAAGGCTCCTTGTGGGGAAGGTATTAGAGTAGAATCAAGAAAAATATAGGTGCCAGGTCATGAAATGCTGTGTGTAGCTCAAGACAGACTTGCAGACGGGTGCAGTAAGTGATGTAACAGGTATACACGTGCAGAAATGTCTGCCTTCAACACCTGGTTCAGTCCATTACCCAGAAACACGCATCTAAGAAGTAGCAATGATGGAGCCCAGGTAAAGCCAAAGGGGAGGCTGCAACCACACCAAAATATGGTGAGGAACCAGGAATCAGAGAACCAGCTGGCTCAGCGTGAGGGAGCAGGTAGGAATCAGGAGTGAGCCCTGGGCTTCAGAGACATAAGTGTGTTTCCCAGGTGTCCATCAGTAGAATGATGGATAAAATAGATTTTAATTGTTCTCACCATAGAAAGAAATGATAATTATGTGATGTGATAGAGGTGTTAGCTAACATCATGGTCATCACGTCACAATATATAAATATAGCAAACCAGCAGGTTGTGCACCTGAAACCTACACAGTGTCAATTACAGCTCGGTAAGAGAAGGAAGGGACCCAGCAATGACAGAGGAGGCGTTCCAACAGAAGGCGCACGCGCTCATCCCCTGCCTCTTCAGCGGCTGGTCCATCCTAAAGAATCCTTCCCTGAATTCGGCAAAGTGCAGGTGTCAGACAGCACTACTTTAAATGTTTTCCCCCCATATACTGACCTGGACAAATATAACTACATCAGTTAATTTGAGGTATATAATCATAAATTTCACAAGAAGGGAGTTTTTCTCGCCGTACTATTACTGATTGCTTTTGATGTGTCATCTGTTATTTCCACCAACAAACACTTTCACAGGATAGAGGACAACGACAGAACAAACGACAAAGACTGTGTTCAGCCTGGAAAATTGTTTACTGTGACTGAAAACACTCTCCTTCTTCTCTTTTTAGACTCCTTTTTTGTTCTTGAGGAACTTTTTATTCTCTTGGAGATAATGTCAGAAAGTGAAGATATACTTAAAAAATATACTTTGCGAACAATTTGTAAGTAGGGATACACATAATAACTGTGTATATCAATACCTGTTCCTAATCATGGCTGCTTTTTAGTATTACAAATAGTTTTTGTTTAAGGCCAATTTAAAAGTCAAGAAAGGCAGCTCTTGTTTTTAATTGTCTGTTAGAACTTGTAAGAAATGAGATCTAGTCATAGTCTTTGGAGGAAGGAATTCTTACTCAGTCAGTTATGATGCTTATGTATACCGTCTCTTCCAGCCAGCAGTTTATCGGCCTTTGGCAGAGTCATTTTCCCGCCTGCTATATCAGATTTTCTTTTCCTCTGATACCCATGGTCTCCTGACCTTCTCAATATCCTGCATCTACCCTTTTAAGCTGGACATCAGAAAACTTCACACTTCCTAAAGGGCTGTTATCCCCTCCTGTGGTTTATTGAATTTTACCTGTTGATCTAATTTGAATACACAATCCCAGAGGCCTTCAAATAATTACGCATTTTTTAAAAAGAGAGAAAGGATTAAAATAAAAGTGTATTTGATTTTTTGTTCTTATTGTTTTCAAGGCAAATTTTTACCTGGGAAGCCAGTCCCTTGTCAAAGAAACATTTCTTTTAAAAAGACAACATCGTACAAATGTGCTTGAGTGACTGTAAAAGTTTACACTTCTAGAATTTGGAGGGGAAACGAAGCTACGCGTTAATTTGTCATTTAGAGGTGCTGCGAGATAAATGAGTGTTGGAAGAATATTAAATATGAATGTTAATACTAGTGAAGTAACAGCAAGTGAAGTAGTCTGGACCTGTCTTAAGAAGCGTGGCCGGATGAGGTTTTGATGACAAGGTGTGACTTTGGTCGGTGGGGAACAGGGAGTCTTGAAGCAGAGAGAGAGGGTCCGTTCATTTTGGTGATGGAGGAGGAGTGAAATGTGTCATATCTCGAAATTTACAAGTGCTGTACCACATATACTGTCTGCAGGAACCCTGATCTGAGCTCTCAGAGAAGGTGAGATGCAGTGATACAGTGGCTCGTGGGGTTCACACCCCTCCCTCAGAACTCACAGATGGGCAGAGTTTGAGGGACAGCTCTAGCACTGATGATGCGCATTGGGAAACAGGAAGGGAGGGCGGGGCCAGGATGGATGGGGGAACGGCTGATAACTTTGCTGGTAAAGTTTTCTCCTATTTCCCCTCCCAAGCTATCTCTGAACTCCGCCACCTGCATCGGAATGAAAAGACACCTGTCCATACAAAACAGATCCTAGGATGTACCGAGGAAACTGATTTTGGTGAAATGAGCAGAATTATAAAGTCTCAAGAAAGTGTTTTCTAATATAAGTACTTACCTGAGGTCATATACACTTAGAGATGTAGTTATAGCATCCCCACCAGTAGTTTTCTAACTTTGCTCAAACTCCTGTGGAGACAACACAGCAGCTAAGTAAGAGATAATTCAAAAGGTGAAAATTTATATTCATCCATCAAACGGTTTTCACCCCCCCTCTTTAATCTCTGCGTTGTCTCTAGTTCTCATCTTGAAGCTGCCGGGTAATGGTCTTTCTGTGTGTGTGAGGGCAACCAGTGGGTCAGACCATGTCCTTATTTTTCTGAATAATTATTATGTGTCTTCATCCATCTCTGAAAAGCACACACAAATGTCACAGTGATTCCTCTCTGTGGCATTGTCTTCTGGAGCACATTTCCACGCTCTGGCCCTGACGTAGATCTCATGGCTATAAGATAGCACCACTCGTGTGATTTTTGTTTTGAGAATGACATGGAAGGCAGCGCCCAGCCCGAGAACTGGTCTGAATGGCTGGGAATGAGATAGTCCAGCAACTCTGAATGGGTGCTTCTATTTCTGCAGGCGGTCCACAGACACAGCTAAATCTGTCTTCTGTTTGTCGGAATATTTTTAAGAGTGTGAGAGAGATTGCAGGCTGCCCATCCTCTTGAAGGCAACGAGACTAAAATGATTCCACCACTGCCAGAGGGAGGGAAAGCCCCATGATGGCATCTGGCTCTCAGAATCCCCAAGACGGGCTGTTCCTTCCTCTGAGGCCTCTATCAATGCTAGCATGTACCGATGTATCATGGGTAATCAAGGAGACAGCTGAATAATAATAGATTCTGCAAAGGGAAAAGCAAATGTCCTGGAATAAGAGAGGGAGGTGGAGCTTGAGTCTGTCAACAGAGAGCTCTGTGGAGCTGGGATGGTCCTGCTGAGTACACATCTGTGGAATCAACGAGAGGGTGGAGTTTCCACCTGTTTCTTCCAGTTTGCAAAGATGTAAAAAGTAGTATTTTTTAGTCCTCTGATGAGATCTAAAAGCCACATAGAAGTAGAAGTAGCCAAAAAGTAGCCAAAAAGTCTGATTCTTTTTTTCCTCATGAAAAGCCCCGGATGCAGGCAGACACCAGGTACAGGGCTCTTTTGAGGCACCATTAGGTAGTACAAGACTGTACACCTCCTAAGGTGTAAATATTTGTGTGGATTTTCAATTTAATCCATTCGCACCTCTGTCTGTAGAACAATCCTTCTCATCGATGTCAAGGGCGGTTTGAAAGAGTATTGCAATTGATCCCATACTTGGGAGCTCTCTTAAATCCTCTTGTTTAAAATAATAGAACAGGGCACAGGATGGATGCATTCAGAGAGAGAGGGAGAGGTAATGTGAATTTATAAATAGATAATAGATAAGAAAATATACAACACATCTTTGAGAAGAAAGCATGTTGGAAAGTACAAGTTTTCCAAGGAAGAAAGTTCCCTCTCTTCAGTAGAAAAGAGTGAAAAAGAAAGGAAGCCAAGGACAGAGCCTCGTTTTAGCTCAGACCCTGTAATTCCCCAGAATCTTGAATCCTACTGAGGAGAATTTCCAGGACTGAGCAATGAGACTGGGAAACCAATAATAAGCTGTCAGGGGATACTGGAAGGCCGTCGTCATGCGGGGACAGAGACATCAGCTAACGCTTCACCCTCTGGGGTTGCACCATTAGCCTCAACTCCCTTAAGAAAACTGCTTCGTAAGATAAATCATTAAAGCATTCTAAGTGATATGTTAAGGTATTGGATCTTTACCTACACAGGGTCTTTTTTTTTTTTTTTAAAGTATGTGGGCCTCTCACTGTGGTGGCCTCTCCCGTTGCGGAGCACAGGCTCCGGACGCGCAGGCTCAGTGGCCATGGCTCACGGGCCCAGCTGCTCTGCGGCATATGGGATCTTCCGGGACCGGGGCACGAACCCGTGTCCCCTGCATCAGCAGGCGGACTCTCAACCACTGCGCCACCAGGGCAGCCCTACACAGGGTCTTAATGTGAGGAAGGATGAGGAGAGATACAAGGTTACAGGTAACAGCACATCTGTCCCCAGGCTATCGCTACTGTTAGAAAGTCCTTGTGATGGGTCAGAATCTCAATTCCACCAATTGACCCGAATTCTGCCCTTTGCACTCACAGAGCAAAGTTGATGCTTCTGGCACACGACATTTATTCTGAGGCTAAAAGAGAACAGAGTGTTGACTGCTAAGTGTCAGTGGTAGTAAACTAACATCCTTCGTACCCTGCCGCTCGGAGGCTCTCTAAGGGCCCGGGGCACCTGAACTCTTCACATTTCTGGACCTCTAAGGTCAGGGTCCCTGGACAACATATTTCTGAGTATTTTTCAGCCTTATCATCTGAGCTCACCACTGCTAATCTATCCATTGATCAACAAGGGGGTGGTTTCTGGAAGTGATGCGTGCCTACTCTCTGTTCTAGAAGAGCACAGCTTGTTTATCCTGGTCGACAAAGGGTTTATGGCACAAAACTGGGCCCTTATATCACCTGCTTGTTGGCTCAAAAACTGATTGATCAGGAGAAGTCAGATCTGGCCTTGCCGTCACTTAGCTTGATATTTCATACAGGAAGTCTAGTGGGGACATCTTGATATAATTGGCTCTCCTTCAGGTAACTTTTCCAGGAAACAATTTTGTACATATTTTTTGGTGAGTCCAGTGAAGGGTCTCTCAACTATTTTGACCTCTTCCAATACCAGGGAGGGTAAGGCTTCATGATGAGGTGATGGGCACTTTGAAGAACAATTCAGGGAAGGCTTTGACATTCCACAGAGAGAGGAAGCAGCTAATCAGAGGACACGGCTTTTCTGCCAAAGGGCAAGATCTGTTACAGATTACGTCAGAGTCTTCCAACTCTTGGCTGGCATCCCCAGACCGTTCCAGAAAGGCTCGGAGGCTCCACGGCAAGGGGAGTGAATTGGGTTGAACTCCCACCCATTCTACCTGGCAGAAGAGTGTCTTTTCTGAATTGAGTTATCAGCCCCACGGTTCCTTCATCCATCCATGAAATAGGGAGGAAGCATTTAAGTTTAGAAACGCTGCCTATGTAGCTTGAAGTGACGATGCTAATTACCACTCACAGACCCCTGTATGGTTGGGTTGGTCTAGATGGACCGTGGAGAGAGGCTCCAAAAGAAGTGAATCGCTGGCTGCCTCCAAGGAGGCCCAGATCTCAGGCACATGAAGGGGAGGGGCAGGAACGGAGGGTCACAGGTCCTGATTTCGGTCATAGATGCTTCTTGTAAACTTTTTTATGTCCCGAATGTTTCACCCTTTCTGAAAAGGTTGACATGTACTTTTCAGCTATGTTGAAGCCAGGAAACCCAACAACTTTGCTGAATAAACTTCAGGTTTTCCTGAAGGCCTCCAAACATGATAAAGCCATTAACATATGACTATTTAAACTTGATTTAAGAATTGTTACGACTGGATTCAGAGAATATGCGACCCAAAATGTGTCTGCTTTAACTGATGTCCTGGGAGAATCAGTGGCGTGGTTATTTATCTTGATTTCTCTTTTTGTTTTTCGTCCAACCTAACCAGACTCCACCATTACGTGGCACATTTATTCATTCAACAATCTTCATCGAACACTTAGCACTCCTTCAGATTCCAGGCACAGTTCTAGACATTGGGGGTGGAGCAGTGGACAAATTTAAGAAAAAATCCTTATTATAATGTCTCACATTTTAGTGTGAGGAGAAAAAATTGGACAAATAAAATATGCCAGTTGGTGATACATGTTATGGAGAAGAATCAAGGGAAGGAGTGAGGGGATACTTGGAAAGGGGTTGTGACTTCTAGCTCATGGGGCTGCGAGGGACGTAAAGAGAAGGGAGTATTTGAGAGACGATCTAGAGGAGGTGGGAGAAGATCTGTACTGTGTCTGAAGGATATGCTCCAGGCAGAAGGTACGTAAAATCTGAAGACGCTGAAGCTCACGTGCCATTATATTCCAGGAAAAATATGACTATGTGGGTTGAACGGGGTGAACAGGAGAGAGAGCAGTAGAAGATGAGGCGGCAGAGGCGATTGGAAGCTGCTGGTGGTCAGATTATATTGCGTTTTGTAATCATGAACTTGCTTTTCAGCTGGAGGACTCTGAGCAAAGGAATTACATTATGAGGTTCATATTTCTAAAAGATTAATGTTATGAATAGATTATAAGGTGACAAGGAAGGAAGGTCAGTAGACAGAAGCCCAGCTAAGAGCATTTCATGGTAAATGAGGCTCACGTTGGTGGTGCCTTTAATCAGCTGGTAGTTACTGTGGTCTCAGAAATGGATGGATTTGGCATAAATTGTTCTCCAACACTTAATTTTGAAAAAGCATTCAAACCCCTAGAAAAGCTAAAATAATGTTACAGTGATACCCGTATGTACACTTTACCTACATTCAGTAAATCGTAACCTTCTGCCACGTACGTCTTGACTTTCTCTTTGTACACGTACATGTGTGCACATGTATGCACACATATACACATAAAAACATGTAGATGAGCCAGTTGAAAGCAGCTTGCAGACATCACGGTATTTCAGCATCCATCTCTTGAGAAAAAGGACATTCTCTTCCATGTCCGTCCTACAAATAATGAAATGACCATTGATGACATAATATTATCTAATACTCAACTCATGTTCAAGTTTTTCCAACTCTATTAAAACTCATCTTTCGTAACTTTTATTTTTGGCTTGGTTTTGGTACGTGACATTTTTAATTGCATGCAGTGCAGCAGTAAATATTTCCAGAGTTTTAAACATTTGCTCAGATCAGCAGTGTTTCTTGTGGTCAGGACAGTGCTACCTATGAAAAGATTAAAAAAAAGCTGCCCTCGACCCTTCAATCTAAAGACCTAGATGACAACATTTGCTGATGAATTAGATATGAAGCATGAGAGAAAGACAGGGGCCAGGGGAGCTCTGAGGTTTTTGGCCTTGGCCAAACTGGACTAACAGACTTGCTGTTTGCTGAGGTTTCTGTTAGATCCCAGATTTCAAGGAGAAGTCTGGGTTGGAGAGGCAAATTTGGGAGCCAACAGCACATGTTTTTAAGGCCAAGCAATTCGATGAGCTCACCAAAGGCGTATGTATGTGTATATAGAGAAGAGGTCCAGGGACCATCGCCTATGGCACTCCAGAATCAAGAAGTCAGATAAATGAAGATTACAGCAAAAGACAGTCAGAAGGAGTTGCCAGACCAAGAAAGGATGAAAACTAGGTGAATGTGTCCTGATTTATATGGAAAATCTCAGAACAGGGGTTCAAAGAGGAGCCTTTAACTGTGTCAGACCCTGGAGAAATGAAATGAAGCCTGGAATTTGATCCTTTGCTTTACCAGTGGGAGGTACTGTTTCATGGTGGGGACAAAAACCCAACTTACATGGGAGAAGGAATAGGAATGATGGAATTAAAATCATCGGGGGTTTTATTATAAATGAGGATAGCGAAATGGGACAGTAAACAGAGGGGAGATTGTGGGTCAAAAGATTTTTTTAATGGGAAAATTATTCAGGAGATAGGAAGTATATTGTTGGATCAATATTCTGCAATAGGTATTGTGATGGTTAATTTTATTTGTCAACTTGGCTAGACCACAATACCCATATATTTGGTCAGAAACTAGTCTAAATGTTGCTGTGAAAGTATTCTTAAAATGAGATTAACATTTAAATCATGAAGCTTTGAGTAAAGTTACTCTTAGGATATGACAGCCAGCTCCAGTCCTGACTTCCAGAGGGTTCTGAGAACATGGTCACCCATGTGGGCGCTGACACCCTGCTTTCAGAGAATTAAAGGGTAAACCTGGTGTTGAAAGGGCAGGATCCATGAATTCAGAATCTTCCTCCTCAGACATAGGTCTTTTTGAGAACTGCCTGTATCCATGAGTATGAATCGAATATTCATTATTGGAAGCCACAGTTGGGGAGTCATCTTTAAAAAAAATTCTTCCTAAAATTCTTTCAAATTCCTCTGCTGAGCTTATGTACATTTCATTGTCCAAGGTATTCTTATTTCTAATTTAGATTAGGGTGAGAGCCTCCTAGCTGGTCTCTCTCTTCTCTTGTTCTCTACGGAACAACTGCGGTCACCATTCATCAGGGCCCTTTCTTCTGATAAAGTGTTTCAGTTGCTTTCCATTGGCTTTTGGGGAAAAAAAAAAAAAAAAAAAAAAAAGATCTACCACGAGCCTCCCTCGTTCTGTCTGGAAAACTCTTCTCCACTTTCTCCATCCAGTGGATTCATCTATACCTTTCCTGTCTCTGCTTGATTCACACCCTCGGAGATGAGCATGCCCTGGTACCTAAATAGATCAATTACTCCTAGTGTATCTTCTCAAAGCATCGTATAACTCCATTTTCAGCACTACTAATAATGCACTTTACTTTGATTTATTTAATGTTTTGATTACATTTATCTCTTTACCAGCAGACTTTAAGATGCTGAATGCAGTATCATGTACATTTTCACTCACCATTACTCAGCATAGTGTCTGAGGAATATAACATATAACAGGTACTATAAATATGAAGGAATGAATGAATGCCTGTGAGAATGTCTGCTCTTTGGGATGGAACTAACAAATCCACAGTATTGTATTGAGAAAACCCATGGAGGGGTCTCAAATTAGCCAGCTAAAGACCAATTGCTGTCTTTAAAGAGAACCTCCAGGATGCAGGTCCAACTCTAGATTCCTGATGGAATACATTTTGCGATTTTTTTCTTTTTTTAACTAATATCTGGGTGATAGATACCAAGACAGACCTGCAGAAACCTAAAACTCTCATCCGTCTCACTTTATCAGGTGGAAGAAAGCAGGCATTGTAAGCCTTGCAGGTGTACTGGAAATCATGCAAGAGGTATTTGGGCAATATCCCACCCATATTCAATATTTCAGGAACAGCACTGTAGAACATACATGGTCCATTTGCTTAGTCAAATGCTGTGTGTCTGAGGTGGAGGGAGCGTTTCCCTAGATCTCAGCAAAGGTATTTCCTCCCTCTCCTCTCTGCCTCTGCTCAGTACTGTCTAGAATGAGGCTACATTAAGAAGCTGTGTGTGATAAGAGGGTTGAGGAACCCCTGTGTTAGCACTTCCTGTTATTGGTCTCTCTATACAGCATATCAATACAATTATTGTTTGAATGAAAAATTAGTGGTGGAAATCATCACTCTTTCAAGGAAGAGTGTCTTATTAATTCAGAAAATATGAAGCAGGATGAAGTCAAAGGACTTGTACAGTGTATAGTTATGGCTTTTAGGAGCTTGGATTTGTTATGATCAGGTAAATACTAATAATGATAATGACACCTAGTAGGTATTCTCTGTCAGGCAGTATGCGATCACCTCCAAATGGATTATCTCAAATCCTCACAAAACACTCTGAAGTAGGCATTGGCTGTTATTCCCATTTTACACACGAGATAATTGAAGCTTAGCAACATTAAGGAAACTTCCTGAAGGTGTGTAGGATGCTAAGTGGCTATAAGTGTTAGAGTTTTTCCTCTTCCTTCACTCTCACCTTTAAACTGGGTCAAACTCTCCAATCATTCAAGTGATTGCAATTCGTATTTTGCAAAATAAAGGTTTATTTCATCTGGGAGTTAGGAGAGAAGTAAGAAAGAGAAATACAATTTATTCCAAGACTGTTTGGGGGAAAAAAGAAGCATAGGAGTACTGCTGAAGAGTAATTATTTCAATTCCTTGGAACAAGGAAAATCCTCTGGCGCTGCTTTGGGGGAAATGTTCTGTAGGTGGAATCTGTAGATATTAATAGGTGCAGTCGATGATGAAATAGGAAGCACGTAAATCATGTTTGTTAAAAGCAAAAATACGAGCTCCCAGGGACACCTGCCAACACGATAGAGAGCCCAGGGCGGCGAGGCCCCAGGAAGCGGGATAATAATGCACATGGCCTGTTTAATAAGCACTTAGCCTGAGGTCTTTCCAATACGCAAAGGACAGCAAGTGTGCTTGGACACTCTCTTCTTTGGCAGGCTGACTTTCTCGCAGCAACGCTGGACTTGTCCTATGAAAGTTCTCTAATTCATCTTTCCAGAAGGCCTTCGTGGCAGTGCCCTTTGAAAAGATGATAAAATGTAGGCTTAAAAGAAACATATCTGATAGGGATAAATGTGGCTAATGAGACGTCTTATAATTAAACTGTAGAATTCGCTGCCACAAGTTATTAAGTCTCGGGAATCTTCAAACAAGAATTAAAACAAGGCGAGCCTAGGCAATCCCATTAACTGAGATAAAATTCGACAGAATATCAATCATTCTACATTCGGGCATCCTCTGAAGACGAGATAAGGTTGGGAAGATTTTTTTTCACGGTGTAGGATATCACTTAAGCATTATAATTTCACACATGAAACCCTTCAATATTCTTAAGTGTGAGCAATTTTTCTCTAATTACTCCCTTTCGATATCTATTGCATATTTACCTTGAATTTACTGATGTTTCTCTTTTCAATCCTAGATACATCCCCCTTTCCCATCTTTAAAATGGTTACAACATTCTGGTTCCTTTTAGACCCATGGTAATTTGAAGTCAAAATTGTGCAGTAGGATTATTTTTGAGCAGGAGGCAAAGATGTCAAGTTTTACGATTTTTTTCTACTAGTGAATGATTTTTGAAATCTTATATATCAAAAATAAAGATCAAACTTTGAAGTTTTTTTTTAATTGCTTCTTTTTGAGCTATCTTTTTTTAAACATCTTTATTGGAGTATAATTGCTTTACAATGGTGTGTTAGTTTCTGCTTTATAACAAAGTGAATCAGTTATGCATATACATATGTCCCCATATCTCTTCCCTCTTGCGTCTCCCTCCCTCCCACCCTCCCTATCCCACCCCTCTAGGTGGTCACAAAGCACCCAGCTGATCTCCCTGTGCCATGTGGCTGCTTCCCACTAGCTATCTATTTTACGTTTGGTAGTGTATATATGTCCATGCCATTCTCTCACTTTGCTTTTTGAGCTATCTTAATTCCGTTTGTTTCAGGATTTTCATTTTAGGGTTTTTTTTGTTTTTGTTTTTTGCAGGGAATCTAGACACAATGTCTTGACCTCATTTCTGGGTCAACTTCAAGCCAGTGAGAGAGCAGTGCTAGAGAGCTCACCATGTTTTCTTCTTCCTCCAAGATGTCCTAATTCATTACACTTGTCCTCAAAACTGTTCTCATGTTGTCCTAATAGGAGGTCAAGACCCTCAGGATGACGTATTAACCTCTACATGTTTACGTGTAACTAGCATATAACCAGATTGAATACTTTGGAAGTAAAAACTCCTAACGTGTTTTGTAACCTGGGAACGTGGTAACAAAAGTCCAGTAATATTGGGAAATTTTATTAGGTTATTGAAGAAATGCTTTTCTAAAGTTTCTGATAGAAATAAATGATGGAACTCTGAAAAGCTAATTTTGGTAGGACTCTGAGATTCAAGGGTTATTCAGTTCCCTTTGGTTTTTAACAGAGATTCTACCTGAATTTAGGAGGCAGGATATAAAGAATGATGGTCATAGGTATGGTTATAAAACACCAGTTAGAATCATAGAGCATTCTTAGATCTCGAAGCAACCTTAGTTTTAGATTATTTGTATGTGCAAGACTCTCCTACACAGAGAAGATGCTTAGTGTCCCTGATACGGATCCAGTAAATACCAGTAGCACCACAGCATCCCCTAGTTACATGGTACACCAGTCAGCCTGCATTTGAAACATTCCTGGGACTGATGGTCTTTCTAGTTGAGGATGCTCAGATGAGAATACCGAGGGGGAAAAATGAGTATCTGCTCCCCTCACCCCGACATGCACAAGTCCAAGGTCACTCAGGACATCAGGGGAAGGCCTGGAGCCAGAGCTGTGGCTACTGTGCTCCTCTTCCGGCTCTGCCCCCTTCAGATGCACTAGGCTGCCTGCAAGGGCTGCAGGGAGAGTGAACAGCGAACAGTCGGAAGTCCACACCTGCCTGCAACCATCACAAAGGAAAGTTTTCCAGGTCATTTCCACACATACTTTTTCCCTCTGGCATCTTAAGTGCTCTTATCACAGCAAAGAATGTAACATTAGTAGCTTACAAAACTGTTTTCCTCTATGAATAAGTGCATGTATTTAAGTTATGTACCCATGAGGCTATATAATCCCAAATAAAGGGCTGTCAGCAGAAAGGGGGTATTAACCTTACTGAAGAGCTAAAGCCCCATGCACTTTGTTGCAAAAAACGATGGTTTGAAGGACAGTTGGAAAATTACTGCAATCTCAAGGCAACTGTAATGTGCGTGCCATAAAGCTGGTCTTATTTTGCTATTCAGTTTCCATGGCAAAGCTGACTTTCAGGAAGTAAGACAGAAACTTGGAAGATACTTTGGAGTGACCAGTATTTTTGTTTGCTTAATATGTCAATTACCTGTTGTGCTGAACTGATGGAAATATATATATGTATATATATTTCCATTTCAGCATCTCCAGAGTATTACAAAATCCTCTTAATGTTTGTAATTTTAAGACATATGTGACTTTTATCTAGGAATCCTTCAACAGTCCAAATACATTAAACTTGTAATCACAGTACTGAAAGAGGGAAAAATGTACACACACACACTTTTTATTTGTGTTTGGGGATAGTGGGCATAGAAGTAGCTGAGAACCAGATATTTGGCAACAAAAGGCAAATTGAAATAATGCAATAGCCTAAAGCTGAATAGCCATCTCTTTGGGTCTTAGAATGTTTATCTGTTCTTTTCTTCCCCCCCTCCCTCCTTCCCCTCCTTCCCCTCCTTCCCCTCCTTCCTTCCTTCCTTCCTTCCTTCCTTCCTTCCCTCCCTCCCTCCCTCCCTCCTTCCTTCCTTCCTTCCTTCCTTCCTTCCTTCCTTCCTTCCTTCCTTCCTTCCCTCCCTCCCTCCCTTCCTTCCTTCCTTCCTTCCCGGTATTATGTGGATTCATCTTCCAATACCCCAGAGAGTTATGATGACCTTAACTTTGAAATTTTCCCCAAATTAACTAAGAATGGAAAATAAAATTTTCAGTACCTTAAAAGGTATTTTAAGTTACATTCCCTTGATTTTCTCTTTCTGGTCCTTTTTAAGATTATTATCATGAGAGAGAGCAATATATTGAAATATTGGAAATTCTAAGATATTTCAGGAAATTGTGTGGTCTGTTCCATTGGACCATGATATCTCTGTTTCTTATGGAAAAGAAAGTAAATGCTCTAGTCTGTAGAGCCCATTTAGTGAGCTTAAAATAATATTTCGTTATTAATTAAATGAGCTAACTAGGATGCAATGTAATTATTGCATTTGTGATACAATATAAAATAGTAAACATGTGAAGGACTGTATAGGCTCCAGACTGAGTTCTGTATTCAGCACAGGGTGGTGAAAGGGAGGGAAGATCAACTGTCAATTTCTGTTGACATGCTGCAGAGCTGGAAATTAGGTCAATATTGTTGACAGGTGTTACCTGCAGACGTTGTGTTCTCCTTTGCTGTAACACAGGAAACATTTTGCTATGGACGATTAGAACAAAGTCAGATGCCAAGACTTCTAATATCTGTACTTTCCTCGAGCTATAAATCTGGGAGAGAATTTGAAAGGACACACCTCAATTACCAAACATAATATATATAATTACCAAACAGTGTTTATATAATTACCAAAAATAATATATACAGATGCATCAAGAAAGAGAAGTACAGTGTAGTGTCACCAAGTTTGTACCCAAAGTGCACACAACTAGTCCAGAAACAATGACACAGGGCATAACGACAACACTTGCCAATTATGTGGGATGTGATGTGTGAGACTAGTAAATAGAGCATCCATTTAAAAATGTAGGTGACGTTTCCTCACATTTGCCATTAGCTGAAGTGCAATGTGCATCACAGTTCAAATGAATTTTGTTTTGTTTAGTTCTGTTTATCTCACTATAACCATCTTGGGATGCTTCCCAAGTCACCTTCACAAGCTAACAGAATGGTGTGGATCTTGTAACCAACAAGCAGCCTAAGGCATCAGTAAATTCGGAATCACTGAGAGAAGCGATGGGTACCATTTATATTTGGGCAGACAAACAATAATCTTATACCCAACTGTTGAAAACACACTTAACACCCTATTTTTAAACTCTGTGAAAGCCATAGAATTTAAATTACTGATTACAACTTGTGAAAATGGTTTTCGTGCAGACTAAGTGCCTTGTAAAACTGTTCAGAAGCCTCAAGTGGGAGATTTCTGTCATGAATGTCATGTACCATTGAGAATGAAATGAAATTTATTGGCTAGAGGTTTGGTACTGTCTACATCCATGAAGTGAGCCCAGATATCTGTCACCCAGGAATGCATTCTTATGTAAAAATTAAGAAGTTATGTATTGATATCTATTTCTTTAAAAAGAAAATATCTTAATTAATAACATGCTCTTTTATTAGTCATCAGGAGAACCTGTGTATCAACCTACTTTTATGGAAGTAAGATGCTTTAGCAATAGCTCTTCGTGTCTTGAACAAGAATCTCTGTTTTCTGTTAACAAGTAGGGCATCATCTTATAGTTAGAACTGCATCTGTAGTAAGAGGGGCGAGGTGGACCTTTTAACATTCTCTGTGGTGGGACCTGATAATCTTAGCTTTTACAATCTAGTATATATATCTTCCTTCTTCTCTTTCTTCTTTATCCCTTCAAATAATATTTATTGAATTCCAAGAATATGTAAGGTACTGTTTGGGATTACAAAAGTGAGTCAGATACAGTGCTTGCCCCAAATAGGTTTTAGTCCTGGAGGTGTTTGGGGGTCTTACTTCTTCCTTCAGTGAAGTAACCTTGGCTTCAGGGTCCAAAGGGATCAGAAAAGAGAAGTTGCCTGCTGGCTTTAAAAGTCGAGATTCAGACTTTCAGCTCCCGGGATAACAGTGTCCTCTAGATTCTTCACTCTTCCACGAAGGAGGGAAGAGATTGCTTTTCTTGGTAGATTCAAGATGAAGAGGAAGACGAGAATCTCAGTTCCTAGCTTCCATCACTCTTATTTTAACTATTCCTACAATTGTTTCCTTCCCTCTTGCTGCTCATTCCTTCAAGGGAGGTGAGTCTAGTCTCAAGCTCCTGGTCAGGCAACTTTGAGAGACAATAATAATGTTGACGTTCAGCTGAGGTAATTAAACTTGATTTTATTTTTTTTAGCCGCTGTTTTTACCAATTTCTTGCTCTGTGAAAGCAACTCTGTCTACTCTGGTACTAAAGCCGAGTCTGTCTGTCCCAGAAATCACTGCAAATCCAAGACTCGCTTGCACAGGGGTTACAAGAACAGGGTCAGGCTGATGGTAACTCCTGCGTGGTCTTTATATAACAGAGATGGGTTCATCTTCCCATCCTTCTTTTAGGTTTTTTGAGCAGAGTTTGAAAATAAAGAAAACTTCAGGCACAGACATTTTATTATTATGTTAAAATAGATTAAAAGGAAACTAATGATATTTTAGGGTTCAAGATTTAAATCTTTCATTCAAATAGAGTGGAGATTTTTTGAATTATTGAGAAAAAGAAGATCATGTGATCTCGCCTTCAGATTCACCTCTTAGGTTAATACTCTTCTCACTGGATGTGCTGGAAGGTAAAGAAACGGACTGGAGAACCCTGGGTTTCGTGCTTCTGTTTTCAAAGGTCATACTTGCCTACCCGTGTCCTTCTGCTGCTCTGACGCCCACAGCTTCCTTTCCTTCCCCTCTGCCTTGGCCGACTTCTCTCTGGCACACCAGCCCCTCCAGCGAGCTGGCCATGCTCCTGCCTCGGGCCTCTGGACCTGCGGGTCTGTCCTAGGCTTGCTCTTTGCTCAGCTAAACCAACAATTCACTTGCTAACTTTCTTCAGGTCTCTGTTAAGTGTGCTCAGAGGGGATTACTCTGACCTGCTTTCAGACTGCAGCTCTTACCCTATCTGTCTTCTTATCCTTTTCTTTCTTTTATCTTATCTATCCCCCCAAAGAGAAGGTAAACTCCCTGAGAACAGGGACTTTGTCTTGTTCACTGCTGTGTCCTCAGGACTGAGAACAGCGCCTGGCATATCATAAGAGAGCAATAAATACTTACGGAATGAATGTGTGAATAATTTATGAGCGCCTAGATGGAGAGATCCTATTGGCACGTACGCAGGAAAGATAAACTCAAGATTAATCATGGGAACCTACATGTCCTTTAATTCCCTTGATTCCAGTGCATCCCTACTGGGACTGCACAGAGCTATGTGATTCCATGAAGCTGTAAGACTTTTCCTTCTGTTTTGGATAACTCAAGCACCTTAACAGAAACGCCCATCTTCTGGCCAGTCTAACTAGAAGAGTACATTTCTGTATCAACATATTTCAACTCAGTGTAGAAGCATATGCTGGTCAGAAATTCTCTTTGAGGCAAGTATCAGAATTTTACTAAATTTACTAAAGTAAAAATAAATTAATTTTTTCTCAATACTTTCTGTTGTTACAGGAAAAAACAAAAGCTGAGTTATTCCTAGTAGCACATCAACACATTAGTAAACAAACATACTCTCAAACAATTCATTATTGAATGAAAACCAGAAATGATGGTTGGATTTTTGCCTTAATGGCCTCCTTTACTCTATGATTGAGGTCAGAACAGTATGGCAAAGGGTCAGGTAGGGTCAGCAGATCTTAGTAATAACCCTCATGATTCAGGAGGAAACACAGAGGTAAAAACAGAAACAGAAAACCCCCTGAAAGCAAAACTCAAAAACCCTTCCATCTTGCTCTGTGAGTAATGTAAGTCTTGACATGAGAACCCAAGTGTGTTAAAGGGCCTGAAAAGTGGGAATATTCTCCGGTAATAGAGATACATTCTTCCTGTGTTTTTCTATAGTTCTGAGAGTTGGCTGTGGAAGAAGTAATAACTACTCGTCCAACTGTTATTTGGATGTAAACTTGAAGAGGGTTAACAGAGCTGCCGTCCAGAGTTCTGGGAGCCCAAACAGTCAAGTGTTTTTTGAAGCAGTGTTCAAGAGGCAGTGAGGTTGATCAAAGGTGGCAGATGGTAACTTGGAGCCTTTGAACGCAGAAACCCTGGAGAGTTGGGGGAGGAGAGAAAGAGGAGGCTGAAGAAATCAAATCTTTCAGCTGCCCTTCTCCAAAAAGGACAGTTTTCATTGCTGATTGAAATCGCTCTCTCTCTTTCTCCCTCATGAGGTCACTCATTTAATTTGTGTCTAGTGGTTCTTTGTATGGTGAGAAAGAGTCAAAAAGAATCTTCTCTGCAGAAAAAAAGTTCTACAGTAAGTCCCCTACATACGAACGAGTTCCATTCGGAGAGTGCATTCGTAAGTCCAATTTGTTCCTAAGTCCAACACAGTTAGCCTAGGTACCCAACTAATACAATCAGCTATATAGTACTGTACTGTAATAAGTTAATAATACTTCTTCACACAAATAATACATAAAAAACAAACAAAAACTAAAGAAAACATTTTTCATCTTACAGTACAGTACCTTGAAAAGTACAGTAGTACCAGCTATTTCACCAATGCTTTTACACTTGCTTCTGGACATCCTGGGCTTGAAATAAAGATACTGTACTACTGTACTCTATGCAGTACTGTACAGTAAAGTACACAAAAACACAACCACTTGTAGAGGAAGCACACATGTGACAATGTACTCCACACATGTAAACTAACCTACATGGTTGGCCATGTGAACACACGTTCGCATCTTTGAAAGTTCACAACTTGATGGTTCGTATGTAGGGGACTCACTGTATTGAAATGTCTCCACATGTATCACATTATACTCCATCCCTCTGTGCTTTTGGCGTTACCTATTTTGATTCAAGGAATATTCTTTAAGATGTGTGGTCCTCAACGCTATGAGATTGGAAATCAATTACAGGAAAAAAAAACTGTAAAAAACACAAATACTACCAAACGTAAAACAGATAGCTAGTGGGAAGCAGCCGCATAGCACAGGGAGATAGCTCCGTGCTTTGTGACCACCTAGAGGGGTGGGATAGGGAGGGTGGGAGGGAGGGAGACGCAAGAGGGAAGAGATATGGGAACATATGTATACGTATAACTGATTCACTTCGTTATAAAGCAGAAACTAACACACCATTGTAAAGCAATTATACTCCAATAAAGATGTAAAAAAAAACGTTTAAAACCGCCTTAACTATATATTTGTAAAACAAAAATGCATCATCATCTATAAAGGCAAATTATTCTTTGACTGTGTGGCAACTAGAGTCAGATCACCTGGTTTGAAAGCCAGTTTCTACCACTTGGGCAAGTAATTTAATTTCTCTATAATTTCTCAGTGCCCATAAAACAGAGTTTATAATAGCATTACCTCCTAGGGATGTTGTAGGTATTAAATAAAATAGTCTCCCCCCCCCCAAAGAAAACAAAAAAACCCACAGATACATGGAGGCTAAACAGTGTGCGCATTACCTCCTAGGGATGTTGTAGGTATTAAATAAAATAGTCTCCCCCCCCCCAAAGAAAACAAAAAAACCCACAGATACATGGAGGCTAAACAGTGTGCTACTAAATAACCAAGAGATCACTGAAGAAATTAAAAAATACATAGAAACAAATGACAATGAAAACACGATGACCCAAAACCTATGGGACAAAGCAAAAGCAGTTCTAAGAGGGAAGTTTATAGCAACACAATCTCACCTCAAGAAACAAGAAAAATCTCAAATAAATAATCTAACCCTACACTTATAACAACTAGAAAAGAAGAACAAAAAAAAACCCCAAAGTCAGTAGAAGGAAAGAAATCATAAAGATCAGAGCAGAAATAAATGAAATAGAAACAAAGAAAACAATAGCAAAGATCAATAAAACTAAAAGCTGGTTCTTTGAGAAGATAAACAAAATTGATGAACCCTTAGCCAGACTCATCAAGAAAAAAAGGGAGAGGATGCAAATCAATAAAATTAGAAATGAAAAAAGGGGAAATCAGAACTGACACTGCAGAAATACAAAGGATATAAGAGAATACTACAAACAACTTTATGCCAAAAAAATGGATAACCATGAAGAAATGGACAAATTCTTCAAAAGGAACAATTTTCCAAGACTGAACCTGGAAGAATTAGAAAATATAAACAGACCAATCACAAGTAATGAAATTGAAGCTATAATTTAAAATCTTCCAACAAACAAAAGTCCAGGACCAGGTGTCTTCACAGGCAAAATCTATCAAACATTTAGAGAGGAGCTAACACTGATCCTTTTCAAAATCTTCCAAAAAATCGCAGAGGGAGAAACACTCCCAAATTCATTCTACGAAGCCACCATCACCCTGAAACCAAAATCAGAAAAAGATATCACAAAAAAAGAAAATTATAGACCAATATCACTGATGAACATAGATGCAAAATCCTGAACAAAATACTAGCAAACAGAATCCAACAGCACATTAAAAGGATCATACACCATGATCAAGTGCAATTTACCCCAGGGATGCAAGGGTTCTTCAATATATGCAAATCAATCAATGTGATACACTACATTAACAAATTAAGGAATAAAAACCATATGATCATCTCAATAGATGCAGAAAAAGCATTTGATAAAATTCAACACCCATTTATGATAAAAACTCTCCAAAAAATGGGCATAGAGGGAATCTACCTCAACATAATAAAGGCCATATATGGCAAACCCACAGCAAGCATCATACTCAATGGTGAAAACCTGAAAGCATTTCACTAAGATCAGGAACAAGACAAGAATGTCCACTGTCACCACTCTTATTCAACATAGTTTTGGAAGTCCTAGCCACAGCAATCAGAGAAGAAAAAGAAATAAAAGGAATACAGATTGGAAAAGAAGAAGTAAAACTCTCACTGTTTGCCAATGACATGATTCTATACATAGAAAATCCTAAAGATGCCACCAGAAAACTACTAGAACTAAGCAATGAATTTGGTAAGGTTGCAGGATACAAAATTAATGCACAGAAATCTCTGGTATTCCTATACACCAACAATGAAAAATCAGAAAGAGAAATTAAGGAAACACTCCCATTTACCATTGCAACAAAAAGAAGAAAATACCTGGAATAAACCTGCCTAAGGAGGTGAAAGACTTGTACTCAGAAAACTATAAAACACTGATGAAAGAAGTCAATGATGACATAAAACAAATGGAAAGATATACCGTGTTCCTGGATTGGAAGAATCAATATTGTGAAAATGACTATACTACCCAAAGCAATCTACAGATTCAGTGCAATCCCTGTCAAACTGCCAATGGCATTCTTCACAGAATTAGAACAAAAAATTTTACAATTCATATGGAAACATAAAAGACTCTGAATAGCCAAAGCAATCTTGAGAAAGAAAAACGGAGTTGGAGGAATCGGGCGCTCTGACTTTAACCCATACCACAAAGCTACAGTAATCAAGATAGTATGGTACTGGCACAAAAACAGAAATATAGATCAATGGTACAAGATAGAATGCCCAGAGATAAACCCACGCACATATGGGCACCTAATTTATGACAAAGGAGGCAGGAACATACAATGGAGAAAAGACAGCCTCTTCAATAAGTGGTGCTGGGAAAACTGGACAGCTACATGTAAAAGAATGAAATTAGAACACTCCCTAACACCATACACAAAAATAAACTCCAAATGGATTAAAGACTTAAATGTAGGACCAGAGACTATAACATTCTTAGAGGAAAACATAAGAAAAACACTTTTTGACATAAACCACAGCAAGATCTTTTTGACCCACCTCCTAGAGTAACGGAAATAAAAACAAAAGTAAACAAACGGGACTTAATTAAACTTAAAAGCTTTGGCACAGCAAAGGAAACCATAAACAAGACGAAAAGACAACCCTCAGAATGGGAGAAAATATTTGCAAATGAAACAACAGACAAATGATTAATCTCCAAAATATACAAACAGCTCATGGAGCTCAATATCCAAAAATCAAAAACAATCCAGTTAAAAAATGGGCAGAAAACCTAAATAGACCTTTCACCAAGGAAGACATCCAGATGGCCAAGAGGCACATGAAAAGATGCTCAACATCACTAATTATTAGAGAAATGCAAATCAAAACTACAATGAGGTATCACCTCACACCAGTTAGAATCAGCATCATTAGAAATTCTACAAACAACAAATGCTGGAGAGGGTGTGGAGAAAAGGGAACGCTCTTGCCCTCTTGGTGGGAGTGTAAATTGATACAGCCACTATGGAGAACAGTATGGAGGTTCCTTAAAAAACTACAAATAGAACTACCATATGACCCAGCAATCCCACTACTGGGCATATACCCTGAGAAAACCATAATTCAAAAAGACACGTACTGCAGTGTTCACTGTATCACTATTTACACTATTTACTGTATCACTATTTAGCCAGGACATGGAAACAACCTAAATGTCCATCAACAGATGAATGGATAAAGAAGATGTGGCACATATATACAATGGAATATTACTCAGGCATAAAGAGAAACGAAATTGAGTTATTTGTAGTGAGGTGGATGGACCTAGAGTCTGTCATACAGAGTGAAGTAAGTCAGAAAGAGAAAACAAATACCGTATGCTAATGCATATATATGGAATCTAAATAAATAAATAATGGTACTGATGAACCTAGTTGCAGGGCAGGAATAAAGAGGTAGACATAGAAAATGGACTTGAGTACATGGGGTGGGAGGTCGAAGCTGGGGCGAAGTGAGAGTAGCATCGACATATATATACTACGGAATGTAAAATAGTTGGCTGGTGGGAAGCAGCAGCATAGCACAGGGAGATCGGCTTGGTGCTTTGCGATGACCTAGAGGGGTGGGATAGGGAGGGTGGGAGGGAGGTCAGGAGGGAGGGGATATGGGGACATGTGTGTGCATATGGCTGATTCGCTTTGTTGTGCAACAGAAACTAACCCAGTACTGGAAGCAATTCTACTCCAATAAAGATCTATTAAAAATTAAAAAAAAAATATGTGGTCATTTTACAACTCAGACTTGCAGTGCTTAGTGGTACAGAAAGTTGGCGTGGGCTCTGGAATCAAAGATGCCAGTGAGCCAGGAGTTGAAGCGATGTAGCTGGGAGCGGTGTCTGAGGATGGAGGGGAAGGAAGCAAAGCCTGAGAAGGTGGGAAGTGGACGAAAAAATGGAGGCCTTGAAGAAGGAGGAAAGAAAAAAGAACTATATGCTGTGTGTGTGTGTGTGTGTGTGTGTGTGTGTGTGAGTTACCATGCAGTGATACCTATAGACATTCCAGGATTCTGGATGGTGATAAGGACAAAGATTAAGATGGGTTATGAGAAAATCCAAAGAAGTATTGGGATATTTAATTGTCAAAATTTAGTGGAAATGACAGATTTTGAAGACAAGATAGTGAAGGAAATGTGAAGCATCATGCTGGTTCAGGGTCCTGGTCTTTATAAATGCTACCTGGCATGATTGAGAAGAGTCAGGTGCCAAAGATGTTAAGGAGTGTGGAGAAAGGTCATCAAAATAATAGTGACTAAAAATTGATTGGGTATCTACACTCATGCAAGGTTACCATGTTTGCATTTCTTCCTGGCCTCAAATTATGTGGGATTAGAAGTAAAATTGTCCCAGGTACTCAGGTACTGAGAGTTGTAACATAACGATGCTGTCAGGGTTTTCCATGCTTCAGTTAATGTTAGAGAAAGAAAAGATACAGATATTAGAAGGATGTCTTACAACAATAGGAAAATAAAGGTCAAAATAGAAAGTTATAAAAGATGAGTCAGAAGTAGAAAGGAAAGGCGTATGAAGTGGTAGAATGGAGGTAATACCTCTTTAGAAAGATTAATATTCTGGTAGTGATGGCGGACATAGAGATGATAGGTATGGGCTGGGCATCAAATTTGCTGATGCGCGATTTCAGGGGAGACCTTGGCGTCCAGCTGGAAGAGCCGATTCCAGTTCTGGCAGGGAGAGTTCTAATTCTAGCTCTAATTCTGGCAATCAGGGTAGTGAAAGCTGCTCATGCCAGAGTTGAAAGTCACTTCGATGTCTTAGCTCCTTAAGAGAGAATTAATTGCGGAACCATTGCCATTGTCATGGACACTATTCTTTTTGTCTGATGTAGATGTTTCTGTCTTCAATCTAACCTAGACAACAAAAAGAGTTTAATATAACTGAACCACTTTGCTGTACGCCTGAAACTAACACACCATTGTTAATCAACTATACTCCAAAATAAAATAAAAAATTTTTTTAAACTATTAAAAAAAAAGAATTTAGTGTGATTATAATAAGATGAGAGCAAAGCCCTTCCTGGAGTTTGTGCTGCTTGGTAAGTGTTCACCAGTCACAGTACCTCTCTGCATCTTTGAGGAGTTGTGTGTGCAGGTGAATTTCCTCTGGGTAGCGCTCTGTTTCCGTGAGCTCCTTTGTTGACTGTTTGTATCTCCATATAACTATCTTCAGATGAATGTCACAATCTCATTTGTCAAAAAATAGGTCAGCTTCTGAGTTTTTATAATATAAAATATTGAAAGAACCTAAAATTTATTTTTGAAATGCAACCGTTCAGCTCACAACCCTTGTTGTTTTACAAAGGTGATATTTCCAGCCTTCCGTGAAGGAGTTGGGGAGGCTTTCACGGTTGCACAGTCAGTACTTTGGTACCTAAGTACTCTCACCTGTGTTGGAAATGGCACGGAAGTTGGGAGGCCAGGTGTACAGTTTGGAAAGGTGGCCACTAGCCAAGAACTCACCTCTGCCGCCATCTTCAGCTTCCAGTTTTGTAGTCAAAACGCAGTTACTGAGAATAAGAGTCACTGTTTTCTTCTGTGTCTAATAGAGAATGTAGCACGCCACCTGCGCGTGGGTGGAAGGGAGTCGTCACAGGTTGTACAGGCGGCTTCCCCGGGGTGGGCTGGGGTTCTTTGTGTGCAGCCAAGCAAGAGAGGAGCCTCGCTGATTCTGTTTGTGCCTCTTGCATCGCTGCAAAAGGTGTCATCCCTCTGAGGCTTTGGGAGCTGAGTGGCAGCGACTCACACCCATAGTTGGAGGGGGCTGGTGATTTCTGGCTTGAATTCATCTGATTTGCATTCTCTGGGTGTCTGTGTGATAGGTGTGGTGGTGTTTATAACACTGCTTCTCCGAATTTTCTGATGCTGAGGATAACGTGGAGTATTTAATTTGTACTCCACCCCTACCCCAGGCTCCATCCAAGACCTGCTGGCTGTGAACTTTCAGGGTAGGAGGCTGGGCAGCTGTGTATTTTGCAGGCACCTGCTTGTTGTACTCAGAAGAATTTGAGAAACAATGGTTTTGTAAAAAATGCAAATTGATAGCTATCGCTAGTCAGATACTGAGATATATTTTCCTCTAGAATTGATGAGTGACATCTTGTGTCCCTAAGGTTTAAGAAGCCCCAAGCCTACTTATGCTTTGTATGGGCTGCCCTAAATACACACACCCCTCTAGCTTTTCTGTAGTGGAGTGGGAATATACTGGATAATTGAAATCCAAAGGAAACCTAGAAAACAAAGAAAAAGAAAAGAGCACCTCTTCTTAATAAAAATCCCTGCAGCATCGCAGACATGCAGAGGCTCCATGAGCCCAGAGAGCTCAGTGGTCTGTATCATTGCTCTCACAACCTCTTCTTCTAAAGACTCTTGTAAGAGCCAAAATGGTGCAGAAGAGGGGGAGTCAGAGAGGCAGTGTTTGGGGGTGGGAAGCCCCATGGCATGTGAAGACCTGGGCTCAGATCCCCCCCACCCAGTTGCCACTAACCAGTTATGTCACCAGAGCAAGTCCTCCACCTGCCTTGGTAATTGTGAGCATCTTATCTACTTGCCAGGGTTCAGATGTGGACGGCGTGACATAATGCAAGTGGATCCTGCTTTCTAATAGAAAAGATTGTCTTTAATTTCTCTCCAAGGGTTCCATCCACAAAAGAGGACGAAAACCTACTAATACAAGTTTGCTCTGACTACCACTATTTGAGGTGAAAGGTCTTGTACAAGTGGAGCTATTCTTGGTTCCCACCAAGCCACAGGAGTCTGGCAGACAGGAATAGGTTGCAGATAGTGAGAGACCCATTACAGAAGGAATGGGGACAATAAACTACTATTCAGCACTAGGAAGAAGTGAGCTGCAAAGCCATGAAAAGACATGGGGGAACCTCAGATGAATATTATGAAGTGAAAGAAGCCAGTCTGAAAAAAGCTACATGCGTTATGATTCCAAACGTGTGACATTCTGGAGAAAAACAATACTATGGAGACAGTAAAAAGATCAGTGGTAGCCAGGATTTGGGAGGGGGAGGGATGGTTAGGTGGAGCACAGAGGATTTTTTAGGGCAGTGAAAATACTCTGTATGATACCGTAATGGTGGATGCACGTCACTAGCCGTTTGTCCAAACTCAGAATGGACACCACCAAGAGTGAACCCACAGGTAAACTATGGATTTGGGTGATGGTGATGTGCCCGTGTATGTCCATCAGTTGTAACGAATGTGCATCTGGTGAGGGGTGCTGCCGATGGGGACGTTGCGTGTGTCTGAAGGCAGGGGCGTATGGGAAGTCTCTCTACTCTCTCCTCAAGTTTTCTGTGATTCTAAAACGGCTCTAAAATATCAAATTTACTAATTAAAAACCTAGAAGAGAGAATGGGACGTGGCCGTCTGCTGTTCCACCATTTCAGGTGGCCCAGCTGCTACAGCACACAGAGACAGACGGATGAGGGGTAGATGTCTCCTGGCTGTCCTAAAAAAGAAAAATGTCGATATTTATATTAACCATCTTTTTGAATTAGGTTACTCTTACTTCCGCCAAATAGACCAGTAGTAAAGAAGTAACAGATATATTTCCTGTGGGATTTTTCTCTAGAAGGGTGGTGAAAATCTCTTTGCAATCAAGCTCCACGGTCTGTCAGGAGGGAAAATCAATGTGGGTCACACACAGGGAAAAACAACCTGAATTTAAAGTAAATTTACTGAGAAAAATTCTTCTGTTTCATATCCTGGCAGTTAAGGTTCCCTTCACTGGAAAGTGAAGGGAAGGGTCAGTCCAAAAAAAAAGGAAACTGTTAAGACTTTTAAAAGAGAGAAAGGAAAGGCAGGGAGAGACTAAAAAGAAATAAAGGTTTGGTGTTTAGGAAAGAACTATATTAAAAGGGAGAGAAATACTGGGATTGCCTAGGAAGAATAACAGACTTGAGATGTAAATTTCTCTTGCGATCCCTCTGGACCACTTAGGATATGGGCTTAAGATTCATTATCACCTGTTGTCAGCCTCTGTGAAATTCACATGAGCTCTTCTGCAGTTTGGAATCACTTTTTTTTTTTTTTTTTTTCACAAATGGGAGACAGATTTCCCATGTCTACTTTCAACTTTTATGGGTGCTTTGAAAAAAAGATGTATTCTCTCCATGAAATTCTTAAGCCTTTGCAAATGTTGAAGTAATGAGTTAGCTCTAGAAATTGTGAAAGTACAGCATTATCCATGTATTTACTGTTTCAGAATGGATTTTATTTGACTCAAAATATGTATTTGCTTCTTGCTTTCTTTAGCGTTTAAATTTTTTTAAAAGATTTTTAGTTTTGGCTGCATTGGGTCTTCGTTGCTGCGTGCGGGCTTTCTCTAGCTGTGGCGAGTGGGGGCTACTCTTCGTTGCGGTGCACGGGCTTCTCACTGCAGTGGCTTCTCTTGTTGTGGAGCATGGGCTCTAGGCACACGGGCTTCAGTAGTTGTGGCTCGTGGGCTCTGGAGTGCAAGCTCAGTAGTTGTGGCTCGTGGGCTTAGTTGCTCCGCGACATGTGGGATCTTCTCGGACCAGGGCTTGAACCCGTGTTCCCTGCATTGGCAGGCAGATTATTAACCACTGCACCACCAGGGAAGTTCCTCTTTAGCTTTTAATCTGTTGCTCTGAATTAATTTTGAAATGAAGTTCAATTTAAAAAATGTGGACCATTGGAAATAACACAGAAGAACAATAGCTCTTAGTGACGGTATCTTTAAAACATATATGTGTATAACTAAGTCACCTTGCTGTACAGCAGAAATTAATACAACATTGTAAGTCAACTATAATTCAATTTAAAAAACGATACAAATCTAAATACTTACAGCTATTGACCACTTTTCCTTAACGCTCATGCCAAGGGTTATGGGGAGGAGTAGGGCAGCGTCCAGCTCATGGATTTCTCTGAACAACCCAAGATGTGTGACCCTGGGTCAAGACTGAACCAATGATAGACTGTCTGAGTCACTTAGATGAATTTAGTCTTAATAGAGAAGTGAGGGCCCAGTGAAAGTCGTTTAGGAAGAAGTGCTGTTATGATGGTTCATCGATGTGAAAGAAAGACCCTGAAGCAGAGAGCCCAGGGGCAGGTGTGAGCCTGACACATTATTCTGCACCTGGAGTCCCCGGTTTATGAATTGGTTGGTGTCTTTAACTTTCCAGCCACATGTTGGCGTTGTGTCATTGGGTGCCAACTTTGATAATGTGATAAGGTACTGTGATTAAACAATCAATGCTTGGTCTCCTGCCCATGTTCAGATACTGAACTGGGCAGGATACTGGATGGACTGCTTCAAGTCCATTGTTTAGTCAGAGAAGGTGCCTTCATTGATGGGGTCATTTGGCCAGTTCAAAGTAAGAAGTTCTTGAATTTTCACAGCTGCCGAGCCTGTTACAGCTTATTTCTCAATCCCAGGGTGATCAGCTTAGGATAGGAAGGGAGATCTATCTCCAAGTTGTAGGCGAGGAAGATGAAACGACGAGAGAGGACGGACCTAGAGGCCACATGGGGTTGGGTGCAGGTGGGGAGACCTGGTCTGAATCTTGGCTCTGGTGCTCAGTAAACTCTACAGCCCCAGAAATTCATGTAAGCTCTTCCTGCCTTTGTTCTCTCATCCAATAAGCCTATGTATAGAATGAAGATTAAATGAGCTAATGTACAATATGTAAGGTACTTAGCACAATACCTTGCATGTACATAGCATCCGATAAACAGTCAAGCGATGATCTTCGTTGTTTTTAGCCATAGCAGCCTGCAAAAGAGCAGAAAGGAGGACCGTAGCATTTGACATCTTGGCTCTGTTTTCGTGCAGTTCCGTATCTACACAGAAGTGAAGGTGGCTCACCAGCGCTCCAGTGACGGAGGCCAGGGTCCCTTGACTTGCAGAGGCCACGTGACAAGTTGAAGGCATTTGTACTCTCATTAACAGTGGGCCATGCCAGGGATGACACACTGAGGGATCATGGGATCTTTTAAACCCCAAATGGGAGTTTGCTGTCTGGGTAATGAGTTTGTCACATCCCCATGACTCTGGGCAAAACCTATGCGGCTTATTCTTGCTGGAACCATTGTCATTGACTAAGTTGGGGAATGTCAGTCAAGAGACAGAGAATTGCAGGTGTCCAGACATCCCACAGTGCAAAGGAAGTGATGGGAAGGGGGTCCCTGGACTTGCCTTGTTCTGTAACTTGGGCTGTCGCGCTGCTTATGGTCGGTTTCCCTGCCAGCTTTAGCCTGTGTGACATCATTTGCTGATTCCCAAGCTACAGCTCTAAAGCTTCCTCGTTTCATCTTGCTTACCTACTGAGGAAGGAGTAACTGCAACATTATTTTTTCAGGTTAGACTTACTAGCAAAACATTCCACTATGTGGTTAAGAAGGTGAATAGCTCAGTCTGTCACCTTTTGATTTGACAGTGGGAGAGACCTTTAAAGCTATTTCATCGTGTAATTTACTTATAATGCTGTGCAGGAACCATCTGTAGGGCCGTCCTGTGACTTTGGGTCCTGACATTTGGCCTTGTAGATTGAGCACCGCTCAACCTGCGTGATATCAGCCAGCTGAGCAGGTGTACACGGGAGCTATTGGGTTTTGGATTTGTTTGGGGAAAACTGTCCTCAATTCAAAATGTAATTTGATTTATGACTATTTGGGGGTTAATCCTAAAGAAAAGTTAAAGTAAATCATTTGTAATTATCCTTACTGCCCTTATCTGACCAGGTGAGGATGGCCTATAATCGTATTAGGGAACAAATTTAGGACTGCCGCTAAGCATCATCGTGAGCCTCTAGAAAACAGGTGACTTGGATTAATTAAGCAATAATACTGCGACCCTTCCACAATTTAATCCTACATAAGGGAAATGCCTATCGACCAGGATATATTTTATAGTTTTTCTAAAATTAGCTGTTGGAGGCTCATCTAGACCCAAATGTGTTTTAGTCCGAAACCAAAATTTTTACTTTTTAAAATGCGAATTGCAACCAGTATGCATCGAAACATTATTTTTGTTGTGTTTAGCATCTTCCTTTGCTTTAGCCAAACCCCAGGACCAGCTCTTCCCTCCCTTGGCCTGCATTTTCCGGCCCCTGTGTGTCTTCATTCCCACAGTAAAGATAAGTTGGATATGTATTATTCCAGAGTGTTTCCTCTCTGTTTCCTTCAAAACATCACAGTCCCTAGTAGATTCACAAGAAATACATACTGAACAACTGAAATTTATTTGGCAGATGTTACAGAGAAATTACCCATTGTGACAAGAAGCGAGTAAAAGGACCTCAGAGAGGTGACAGGTCATGAGCCGATTTTGTGCCTGAGTAAGATTGAGACCTAACTAGCTAACGTTTATGGTGGGCTTATGATGGGTTAAGTGCATGTCATAAAGTACCGCATTTAATGTAATCCTTATAATAACCCTCTGCCGCAGGTTTTTAATCTCATTTTTTAAAGACTTTTTTTACAGCTGTTTTAGATTCACAGCAGATTTGAGGGGAAGGCCCGGAGATTTCCCATATACACCCTGTGCTCACACATACACAGCCTCCTGCCTCGTCAGCATCCCCAGCAGACGGGACCATCCTTACAGCTGAAGAGCCTCACTGACACGTCACATCACCCAAAGTTCATAGTTTACATCAGGGTTCCCTCTTAGTGTTGGGCATTCTGTGGATTTAGACAATTGTATAATGACACGTATCCATCGTTATAGTATCGTACATAGTAGGTTTAATGTCCTAAAGTGCTTCCGTGCATGAGCTGTTGACCCCTCCCTCCCTTCTAACCCCCGGCACCCACTGATCTTTTTACTGTCCTCATAGTCCTGCCTTTTCCAGAATTCCATATTGTTGGAATCATATAGTATGCAGCCTTCTCATGTTGATTTTTTTCACCTGGATTATACATTTTAGATTCCTTCATGTCTTTTCGTAGCTTGATAGATCATTTCTTTTTAGGGCTGATTACTAGTCCATCGTCTGGATGGACCACCATTCATTTATCCATTCACATACTGAAGAACATCATGGTTGCTTCCAGATATTGACAGTTGTGATTAAGCTGCTATAAACGTGCACGTGCAGGCTTTTGTGTGGGCATTAGTTTTCAACTCCTTTAGGTAAATACCAAGGATTGTGGTTTCTGGATCACCCGACGGTATGCTTCAGTTTTGTAAGAAACCGCCCAGCTGGCTTCCTAAGTAAGTGTACCGTCTTGGGTTTGCCCAGCAATGGAAGGAAGTTCCTATTGCTCCATCCTCACCAGCTTAGCGTCCTCACTGTTCTGGATTTTGGCCAGTCTGATATGTATAGAGTGGTTCAGTCTCATTTTTCAGGTTCTCATTTTTCTTGGATAAGAAAAATGAAGCATAGAGTACTTAAGCAACTTACCTGCGGTCACATGCTCATACCTGAAAAGCTGGGATCTAAATACATTTGTTGGAACTGTAACCACACAGCCAAGGCTTGCAAACACTTCTAACCACCACATCCCACCCCTTTCTCTGGAGAGACAGTTTTCCTCAAATTTAAAAATAGAAGACTGCCCTGTTCTCCTTATGCGTTGGTTTATATTGAAGGTAAAAGGAGACACTGTATCTAAATGTACTTTGAAAATTGCAAAGTACTGTGAATATAGGTAGTCACAGGTTATATTATTCGGAAAAGATGAGATCATTTTGAGTACCAGGTGTAACACCAAGTCTTTACATGACTTTAAATCAATTTCACTAGACCTTAGATTCCTGATCTATAACATAAAATATGGCTACAGTTTAAGCATTACTATGTGACATGTGTCCTGTGTGTTAACAAAATAAAAATTGCAGCATCGGAGGCCCTGGAGATGGACAGGGGGTAAAAGATACTCAGTGGCGATAGTTGTGCATGCAAGAGGCAAGGTACAGTGGGTCAAATGCAAAGACATGAGAGGAAAGAATAAAAGTTGAGATGCTAAGTTGATATGAACTGTCTGTCTGTCTGAAGGAAGATAGCATGATGCTTATCACAAGAATCTCTACCAGGAGAAAATGATGCCAGTGAGAAATACAGACGGCCTCCTTGTACCTGCCAAATAAGTGTGTGGCCCCATAATCAATGAGATTTCCCATCAGGTGTGCAGGTGCAGTTGGAGATGCCCCTGGTATCTTCATTTTTCCATAGAGCATATCTTTTTTTCTTTTAGCTTCTTAGGACGAAATAATTTAACCCATTTGAATAACTAATACATTGAATCTTGCTGACTATTCATTGAATAATCATATATGATCAGTTATTTTGGTAGATACTGGCAATGATCCTGTTTTCTTCCCTGACATTTATGGAGGTTCTGTGTTTGTGTCAGTTTGTAGCTCCATATTGAATAGCTGGAACTTTATAGCAATGAAACTCACTCACTTTGAAACTGACGATGTGCTGTAGATGGGCTTTTTTGTAATTTATGAATTGGATATTAGCGTATATTGCAACCTTCTCATTTTCGTCATCCCTAAAGGTAAAATCTACAATCCATTTTACAGGCAATTTTAAGTATAACATTCTTCTTTTTCTGTGCTGTAGTTCTACTATGTGCATTAGAGAAATGTTTTCCCTACTCCCTTTTCAGAGAGCTCACTTAACACAAAAGTTATTTTGATAGAGCAGAATGCTGTGTCAGTATCTCCAAGTCTTGTACCACCAAGATTCCAGAAGCACCATTATTATTAATGTCTTAGTCCACTGATTCTAGAAAAGCTCAACAGGAGCAGACAAAGACGTTTGCCAATTTTGAGAACACAGACAGAAGTATTTGGCTTGGGGAGCTGCAAGAACAAAGCAGTGAGTTGAAGGAACTCAATGCGCTCTTCCAAATACAAGGATGTTTCCGATGGCTTTAATTGTACCAACAGCAGATGCTTCCTATGGAAGGTTACTTTGCAAAAACATGAAATAAAATAAACCTACTAATGGAAACTTTCTAAGTCCCATTTTGAACTGGGCATCAGAGAAAGCTAAATAGATACCGCGGGGATCGGGGAGTGACGTGTTTTTTTCTGCAGAGTTGTTTTATTGAAGCATCATTTGATGGTTCACATTCTGATGGGTGGCTGGCCATCCATTAAGATCCCTTCCCTAAGGGGTACAATTGCCCATTCAAATATGGATCAACAAGAGAGTAAGGCTTTGATTTAGTTCACAAACACTGCCAGGTCCATTTCTTGCAATGTGTTATTTAAGAGCCGCTTGCAGCATATGGGAGATAATAATTGCTGGTATTATCAGGTGGAATGTTGTAACAAAGAGTCCACAGATATCATGTAATGAGCTCTCTGAGAGAGAGAAGGTAGTTTTTGGAAACCTCAGGCTCTTCGCCGTTGGCTGCCAAATAGTGTTTTTGCAGATTACCGTCACAGAACGCTCTCAGAAGTGCTCTTTGGTGGACAGTAAAAAATGCAAATGGAAGTTCATTCATGGAGTAATGATTGCTTTGGACGGATCCTGAAGTGTAATGTGTCATAAACACTAAACGATCAACCTTATTTACGTGGCCCCCGTTTTAGTTACTCACCGACTATTGAGATGATTTTCAGCGGGTCGTGTAGACGTATTTCTTAATTGCACGTTACTGTTGTGGGTGAGTGAACATTCTCTCTCCTAGATACAGAGGATGTAGGTTTGAAACACTATTATATTCATTCAAGAAAGGCTGCCTAGTTGCCACGGTTGCTACTGGCAGGGCCAGTTCCAGAGGACCAAGCTCCTAAGGCAGCTGGGCCAGCCCAAAGGCACTGGGGCTTCTTCCAAGCAGACGCCACTGCATCAGGTTTAGGAATTTCTCACTGCCTGGGATCCCAGACCTCTCCTCCCAGTCAGCCTGTGCTAGATTTCACCCAAATGTGATCATGAGCTCTGAGCCTGTTGTCAGTCTGTTCAAATGTGAAGCTACCATCACACCAGCCTCTGAATTTGAACTTCCTTTCCTCTCTCACTATTGCACCAGCTTGGAACTGGTGTCCATCCCTCGCCTTACTGGACTCGGACTTCACCCCACCTGTGAGTTGCCCTTTGCATTCTGCTTTTCCCAACTGCTGGTCACAAGTTTGCTCAGTCACGTAGTCTAGACGTGTAATTCACACGTAGATGACGCATCAAACTATTGCGCACACATTAGTCATTAAAATTGACCCAATGCAGGCAACTATAGGAAGAAAACTTCTAGTTGAACTCATATGGAACCCATTTGCCTCTTGAGGGGGGGAATAAAGCTTTTAAATTATACAATGGAAAAAAAAAACCACCCTGACCCAATCTGAGTTTTCTCAGTGAACAGTGTTGTGCAGTGGTGACCAAGCCATGGAAATTGTCTTCAGCAAGAAGTAAAATAAAATGATTTTGTAGAGCCTTTAAAACATTGTTGATGCTGTATAAGGTAACATCCAGGAGACTTACCTGGGAAAAATAAAATCTGTCATTATTTGTAAGTCAAAAGGATGAACCATATTGTGTGTGTGTGTGTGTGTTTCCCAACTTTGCCTAGCAGTTTTCTCTTGTGAACGTGGAGGTCTTCAAGAAGACCCCTGGCTTTGATATTTCTTTTCTAAGTACTCATTTTTACTCAGTAGACCCATAAGTGAGCCATGGATTAGGGTAGAAGCAGTTTGTCCGTAGGCTCGTTTAATTCTGAAGATTGTCCAGTAAAAAAGAAAAGAGGAAGAAGTGTCTCCCACGTGTGAGAAAGCTGAGTGCACTAAGCAATTCAGTGCTTTCCTGTAACCGGCAGTGAGTTTTTTGTCCTTTTTGAGTATGAAACCCACCCAGTGCCTTACTGTAACGGCAAACACCAGATAAAACTTCCTTCACAAGGCGAAAGTGGCTGCAGGGGAACATCCTTATTTTCGAGACATTTGGCACAGAGATTTTCACTGACAATAAGTCATAATGCTGTTGTTCTTATACTGCGAGGTTAGGCACACCTGTTTGAATAAGCTGTGTATGTGCTAAGCCTCTTGGTTGGCTTTGAGAAACATTTTTGTCTTTCTTCTCAACAGTGAAAAATCAGCTCAGAAAAGGAGGTAAGGGAGAAACAAGGCTTATGGGAAGAAGAAAACATTTAACAATAGGAAGGAGAAAAATCCTTTCTACATCTTAGGAGGTGCTTTCTTTAAAGAGAAGAAAATCTGCTTTTCTGTGTCTGAGTTAAACCGTCTGAGGCCTTCATTCTGCACTGTAGAATTATCCAAACGGAGCCCATCTCTACTGAGAAATCGAAATCTAATCCGTTGTAAGGAATTTGCTGTTTTTTGTATGGACCACTAAGATGGAAACTTCCAGCTGCGTTCCCCTGCTCCTGCCGAGGTTGGAATTGAAATTTCTTCTCGCAGTGATGGAGCTGCAGGAGAGGTACCAGTCTCTCACTCTGCATACTGAGGGGAGCAGCATGGCCCTGACTCAGACTGACTTGGCATGGATTTCCTTTCAGCAAATTAAAATCTACCTCCCTTGACCAGGCGAAAAATAGGATACCGTCACATTTTGCTGTATCTTACCAGGGTACCGCTGGCATCCACCCCTCAAAAAAAAAAATCCTTCTCTAAAGTTTTTTTTTCAGATTTGAGAGATTGTTTTTAAGGTTTGTCTGCGTTTCAAACTTTCTTTCCCTAAAAATGAAAAATCAGTTTGGGAGAGTCGATAAAGGGCCATATTTAAAATGGTAGTTTGTGTTCTGGAAAAAAATCTTGTATTGTGATGGTAAAAGCGGTTCACCATCTCCATGGAAGAAAAATGGCACGTGATGATTTAATTGACACCCATGCATCCATCATTTTTTCTACTCTTATAGGTCATCTGCTCTGCGTGGTCATGGGTCAGATTCTGGGGCAAATACAGAAATGAATAAGATGAGACTTTGTGATGGTTAATTTCATGTGTCAACTTGACTGGTCCATGGGGTGCCCAGGCAGCTGGTTAAATGTTATTTCTGGAGGTGCGTGTGAAAGATTGACATGTGTTTCTTTGTTTTTTTATTTTGGATATTTTATTTATTTATTATTAGTTTTTTCAATCTTTGATGTCATTGGCTTCCAGCATTTTAAAAAAAATTTTATTGGAGTATAGTTGATTTACAGTGTTGTGTTAGTTTCAGGTGTCCAGCAAAGTGATTCAGTTATACATATACTATACCTATTATTTTTCAGATTCTTTTCTCATATAGGTTATTACAGAATACTAAGTTCCTTGTGCTATGCAGCAGGTCCTTGTTGGTTATCTATCTTATATATAGTAGTGTGTATACATTAATACCAAGCTCATGATTTATCCCCCCACAGACAAATGTTCCCTTTGGTAACCATAAGTTCGTTTTCAATATCTGTAAGTCTGTTTCTGTTTTGTAAATAAGTTTATTTGTATCATTTTTTAAATTAGATTCCACATATAAGTGATATCATAATGATATTTTTCTTTCTCTGTCTGACTTACTTCACTTAGTGTGATAATCTCTAGGTCCATCCATGTTGCTGCAAGTGCCAGTATTTCATCTTCTTCATGGCTGAGTAATATTCCATCGTCTATAGATACCACATCTTCTTTATCCATTCCTCTGTTGATGGACACTTAGGTTGCTTCCATGTCTTGGCTATTGTAAATAGTGCTGCAGTGAACATTGGGGTGCATGTATCTTTTCAAATTATGGTTTTCTCTAGATATATGCCCAGGAGTGGGATTGCTGGATCATATGGTAGTTCTATTTTCAGTTTTTTAAGGAACCTCCATACTGTTCTCCATAGGGGCTGCACCAGTTTACATTCCCACCAACAGTGCAAGAGGGTTCCCTTTTCTCCACACCCTCTCCAGCATTTACTGTTGTGGACTTTTTGATGTTGGCATGGTCATCCTGACTGGCGTGGGGTGATACCTCATTGTAGCTTTGATTTACATTTCTTTGATAATTAGTGATGTTGAGCATCTTTTCATGTACTTTTTGGCCATCTGTGTGTCTTCTTTGGAGAAATGTCTATTTAGATCTTCTGCCCATTTTTCATTTTTGATTGGGTGTTTGTTGGTGGTGTTTGTTTGTTTGTTTGATATAGAGCTGCATGAGATTAATCGCTTTTTAGTTTCGAGATTAATCTCTTGTCAGTCACTTCATTTGCAACTATTTTCTCCCATTCTGTGGGGAGATCAGCATTTGAATTGGTAGACTCAGGAAAGCATACGGCCCTCCCCAGGGTGGGTGGGCTGCATCCAATCCCTTGAGGGCCTGAACAGGACAGCAAATCGGAAGACAGCTGAACTCACTCTCACTGCCTGACTGTTGAGTGGGAACAGAGACCTTCTCCTGCCTTTGGCCCCCCAGCTATCAGATCCTTAGAACCACACCACCGGCTTTCTTGAGTCTCCAGGTTTTAGACGCAGATCATGGGATTTCTCAGCCTGCATGGTTGGTTCTGTTTCTCTGGAGGCCCTGTCTCATACAGACCTGCTCCAGGGCTTCTCAAAGTAGGGTTAGGGAACTGCTCGTGATTTAGAAGAAATCATTTTGATATTTGCATGTAGGAGGCACTCTTTCTCTTGATACGAAGAAACTGCATTTCAGTAGATTCTGCCAATTGAAATCTTTCATCAAAACTACTATGAAAATTAGAAAGGATACAGATCAGTGTTCAAATACAAAAATAATGATAATCACTAATATTTACTGTATGAAGTCTCTATATATGTACACAAGACACTGAGTGTTTTAGAAAATTATTTATTAAAGGGTCTTGTGATCCCTATGGAACTTCTATTGAAGTGATTCCCTGAAAGAAGAGATCCCCTGTTTTTGGAGAATTGGAATCACACCATGGGCCCAGAAAGAAAAATCAGCTGCAGATGCCCTAGGATTAGATGGTGAAGACTAGAGTTGAGATGATTACTAGGATAGGAACTTGGAACAAGTCTCTTTCATAAAGGTTGTTTTAGTTCCAGCTTTTTCAGTTATCGCTGAAAAGACAGGCTTGGAAAGTCTTCAGTGGGGATGTGCAGTATTGATTGTCAAATATTTTTTAGGCTGAAGACACCTCGGTGCTTGGTTAAATGAATAATAGAAGAGAAGGAAAAGATGAAAAAAAATACTAGAACAGGCACCCCTGGCTCCTGGAGTTCAAAGGCAAGGGCAAAGATTTGATATTTGGCACAGTGTTTTGGAATTGGTTTGGGGAATGTACAAAAGTTTAATTAACAGGGATGATTAAATTTCATGAGTGTAAGAGATAAACAGTCTTAAAGAATTTTAAATTGAGTTGCGGTGGGGAAATGGAGAAGTAGGCGAAACAAGTGCCAGGGAGAACAAAATATAATTTTCTAAGCGTTTTAATCAATGAGCCCAAGCGATTAGTCCAGGGACCTGGGGTCTTAAGGTAATTAGGACACAACAGAAAGGTGAAACACAAGAAGGATCTGTGAATTTGTAATGCTATCAAACATTGCCAGCTGCTAGAGAAATGTGTAACCCTGGAACACTGGCTTGTGTCATCCTGAGAAGCAAGGATGGCATGTTTTCTTCTTGACCTTGGAAACACCTTTTGCTTTCTATGGAAACCATCCCAGTGTTTCTAGGTGAAAAAAGGGACTGTAAAGGTTAATAAATCAGAATGACAACAGAAGTGATAAAAATGTGAAAGAAATACGTGGGTGCACATTTTCAAGTCTAAAAATTCTTTGAAGCTAGAGAAACCCTTAGCTATAGTGCTTAAGCTCTAAAAGATAGTTTAAAAACCATGGGATCAGAGTGTTATATCCCTGTAAGTGATTCTGCACTGCTCAGCTATCCTCCATATCATTGCATTTTGACCATTAACTGTACTGTAAAAGTATTATCTCCTTATATAATATTAGTTTGCTACCATTTGCATATTCTTCATTGATTTGTTATCAACATTTTGATAGTAAAAAGTGCCTGTTTTAAATAATGAAAATGGAACAATAGGATTATAATACAGGGCATAGTGTTACAAATCTAGCAAGTAAAATGCTGCAGATGTTAGGTGGGTACCAAAGAGGAGGCAGATTTTTTTTTTTAATTGATTAATTTTATTTATTTATTTTTCGCCGTGTTGGGTCTTTGTTGCTGCGTGTGAGCTTCCTCTAGTTGCAGCGAGCGGGGGCTACTCTTTGATGCAGTGCGCAGTCTTCTCATTGCGGTGGCTTCTCTTGTTACGAGCACAGGCTCTATCTAGGTGTGCGGGCTTCAGTAGTTGGGGCACGCGGGCTTCCGTAGTTGTGGCTCACGGGCTCATTAGTTGTGGCTCACAGGCTCTAGAGCGCAGGCTTAGTAGTTGTGGCTCGAGGGCTCTAGAGTGCAGGTTCGGTAGTTGTGGCACACGGGCTTAGTTGCTCCGCAGCATGTGGGATCTTCCCGGACCAGGGATGGAACCCCTCTCCCCTGCATGGGCAGGTGGATTCTTAACCACTGTGCCACCAGGGAAGTCCCAAGGAGGCAGATTCTTTAATGGGGGAGGATCAAAGAAGAGGAGATGGTTTTGGGGGATAAATAGGTTTCATTAACCTGTTAGGAGGGATAGAAGGGCATTTCAAAATGAAAATGATGGTTAAATAATAATATGGAAAAAATGTACAGAGCATGTCATGGGATTAACATGCAGTTCAGTGAGGCTGGGTGGTAGGAGATGATGCTGGGAAGGAATATTGGAGTTAGGTTGAATATTTAGTGTAGAAGTTGGGGCTTTATCCTGTAGGAATGAGGAGACTTTGAAAAATGCTTTTGTAGAATTACTAAATAGTAAATTACTAAATTACTAATTACATTGCTCAAAAAAGCACACTGTATATTTTTTCCATCTGCTCAGCTCACACCCCACCTTCAACATCCACAGGTAACCACTTTTATTTGTTTTTATGTGTGTCCTCCTGAAGGCTCTTTATGCAAATGTAAATTATTATCTCTGCCCTTTTACACAAAAGGTAGCACTTTACACTTTTCCTATTTTGCTTTTTTTCCCTAAAAATATACATTTTAGAGCTTTCCTGTATTTTTTAAAAGCTAAATGCTTTGGAATTACTGTAGTTTATTCTACTGGTTTCCTACTGCTATCTTAGTGGTTTTAATCTTTTACAAGCAATGTAAAACCATCAGTTTGCATGCAGCAAGGAAACCTCAAGAATAAATTGCAAGAACTGGGATTGTTGAGTTCAAAGATACTGAATTTCTAATTTTGATAGTCATCAAGGATTGTCACCTGTAGGAATTATATTCATTTATATTCTGCATGGTACTTCTTTTTTAATAGCTTTACCAACAATGAGTGATCCAGCTTTCAAATTTTGATAGTCTTATTGGTGAAATAAAGGAAGCTTGGAGTAGTTTAATAATCACTTTTCTTATTAAGAGTGGATTTGAGCATCCTTTTTGTATGTTGAGATTCTTTTGTGTTTATTTTCTATAAACTCACTATTCACTGCTTTTGCCTGTCTTTGATTGTGTCAATGGTCTTTTACTTATAAATTTAAAGGTGTTAATTATAAGTTAGTTATAGAAGCCCTTAAAGGTCATATGAGTTGCAAATGTTTTATTTCCTAATAGATTGTTTGCCTTTTGACTTTTCTCACAGTGTTTGTTCGTTTTGTTTTCATACACTCCTTAGTGGTTGGAACGGTCTACATTTTTCCAGGATTACACATACATTCTACCATTCTAAGTCTTTTGTTTAATACCAACTCTTAAACTCTGATGTATTTTTTAGTTTATCTTGATGCAAAATGTGAGATAATAAAACAAGTTATATTTTTATGTCTAATTAGTTGCCTCCAAATATACTATTTCTTAATAATCATCTTTCCTTAATTGACTTGCATTTTATGATGCATCTAGAATAGACGGCAATTCTGCCTCAGTTGAATTACAAATGCCCTGGAGTTCTGATAAACACAGCAAGATTTTTCAAATGTATATTCAGTGAGTATAAATATCATGCAGAAGAAAATGTAAAACATAAAAATAATAAAACCCAGGGAAATAAAAACAAGAAAAAGAAAATGAAGGGAAATAGCCTTCTCAGATATCACATGTATATTATCAAGCTCCAGTAATAAAACTGCATGATTTTATGAACCTCATGAGTGATTTACAGCCCAATGGATCACCATAGGGCTTCCAGTATAAAGTCTTTGAAGGGACACCAAGTCCTGTTGTCTGCAGCCGTGTTTATTGTTAGATGTCTGTTTTGAGGATTCTGGAGCTTGGAAGTCACCTGTGTTTAAAAGGGGTGAAAGGTATGGAAAGACCGAGATAGAAGTGAGAGGGTATCTCCATGGGATCACAGCAACTATTGAGAGATTGAAGGTGGGTGGTGAGGAATCGGTGGGGAAAGACGACTCAGAGTTTTCTAACCTGGGAGGTGCTTTCAACCTCCTAAAACACGCTTGAGAGGAAGATAACCAGGCAGCTTTGCAGATCTGAGTCTGAGTTTCTCATTTAGAGTAACAGAGGTCAGCTTGGGAGTCAGTATCAGACCTTCAGTGTGGCAATGGAGTGACCATCCAGAGAGAGTAGAAAACAGGCAAAGACTAGGACCGAGGATGGAACTTTGAGACACATCTGCATTTAAGATATGGTAATGTGGAATAATCAGAGGGTTAGGAAGCAAATATGGAGAGAATCCTGGGTAAATACAGGGGAACAGGGCTGGAGGAAATAAGCTGGGGGTGGCCCTGCACTCTCTTCCATTTCCTGGGCTCTCGACAACAGTAATATGATTGGGTCACCCAATCTGTGAATGAAAAAATGGAGGCAAAAGAAGGGGATCCTGTATTGTTCAGAGCACATGAGAAGAGCCTGCAAGTGTGGAAAGAGGAACGTGTTTCTTTGTTTTCTGACGTCTGTCAGGAAATCACCTTAAAATAGGACAGAAAGGTCCATCTCTTAACGTTTCTGGGTCTCTCAGAGTATTTCCTCTGATCACAAGTTCACATTGGCAGGAATCAGGCTTTCTCTTGCTCGTCAGCCTCAGTATTTGTTTTCCATAAATTAAAATTCAATTAAAATCCAATCCGCCTCCCTTTACCTACAGTCCCGTGGCTGGTTCTGCTCTCTGAAGTTAATACACGGTCAGAGTAATAAACACCATGGGATCAACCAAGAAACTGAAAGTCATGGGTCTCTTACCTGAAGGCTCGAGCTGAGAACTGGCAGATCAAGTTTGATCAAACCCGGAGTTAATCAGAGGATTGGTTGACTATAGCAAGCTCCCATAATAAACCCTTTGAAGTGGAAACATGGAAACTCTAACAAGATCAGTCTAAATCAGGGATTGACATCATTTCAGAATTAGGTTGCCAAGATGCTGAGCCCATTCTTTTTCTATCGTGCCAGGTGTGGAGGGTTAACGCCACCTAAGCATCCCTTCCTTTCCCAATAGAAACTTCCCCAGTCATCAGGATACCATTGTCCCAATCATGTTTCTCCTGTCATTGCATGTGTTGATCAGTTATTCAGACCTAGGAGACATCATTAATGCCCTCAGGGAATATGGGGTCTATTGGAGCAGAAAATGAGAGGCAGTTTTAGATTACTGAACATTCTCAAGAGGGAAAATGGGAAGAAATTACTTCAGGATGAGTCAACCAAAGTAGGCAAATTTTGTTAACCAGAAGGTGAAAGAGAGGCACAAGCCATCTAGAAGTTGGGATTTGAAAGGGCACCGAAAGGAAGGTGGGAAATTCCAGACTTAGATTTGCCAAATTTCCTTGTGGATAGCCCTTTCTGATATCTACTTTGAACAAAAATATTATGAGATGCTCGTGACAGCTTTATATCTGCACGGGAGTCTAACTATAATAGAAGTTTTTTCTTTTTAATGTTTTGATGCTTTTGTTACCTATATAGTATGTATATCCTTTTTTATTTATTTTATTTTAATTTTTGCTAGAAGATAGAGTTCAGTGCTGTCAGGTGAATCACTGCAGTTAATTCTCTTTGCCTTTTGCTCTTTTTGCTTTTGTCTTATTCTTTAATTATGGGCTGCTGTTTCTTGTCTTCCTCTTTTCTAAGAACAGTACATAAATAAGGTTTTTAAGAGTGCATTAAGAGGGCCATCAGGCTATTTTGTATAAACCCAAAAATACACAGAAGCATTTCAACACATGAAAAATAGAGCTGAAAGTAGAGCAAGTATTCGTAGGATTAGGTACATTTTCTTTTGTTTTTGTTAGACTTACTAAATTGCTCCTATTAATATAATGTTCTCATGCATAATGTAACAGCTGAGAGCAAAGAGTAAAGTTTGAGAGCCCTACATCTTGAGAAGCTGCGTCACTCCCATAAAAGTGGGAAGCAGCTTGTGCCAAATCCCCACACGCCACACTCTGACACACCTGTAATGCAAGGGTGGTACAAACTGCCTAATTTCCTACAGCAAGTCATATCAAAATATTGCATCAAAGTTAATTAAATTTTTCAATTTCTTGAGAGAAGAACAAGGTATTGTGATCTTAAAAATAGATCTGTAAACAGACGGAAGAGAGTTTGGGAGATGGGACTTTAATGAAACAAGAGAGGGAAAAATACATTAAGGAGGAAATCATAATGAATCATAGAATGTTAGAGTTTAAGCAGTCCTCAGAGACCATCTGTTCCAAGCCCTCATTTTAGGATGGGGGAGCTGAGGTCCATGCATGTTATGTAAGGTCACAGAGCGTCATAATGACTCAGATTCCTGCTCTGTGAACATAACTCTCTGGGAGAATGTTAGGCACTTGTGAATATTTCATTCATTTTTTTTTTTTTCACCCACTAGGGTACTCTTGGGTGCTTTGAAATAGTAATTTCCCTACAGTAATCTTGAGCACAGAGGCTATCATACTGTGCAAAAGTTAAGCTGGCCTTTAGGAATTACTCAAAATGGTCTAGGGTCTGGGATACTCAACCTTATAGCTCCAGAAATTCAATTTTGATCACTTACCAAGAAATGAACAGGCGCTGGGGAATTGACAGATGTAAGACTGACTTATGTACCATAAAGATAAATGTGCTTCTATATGAAAAGTTGGAATTAGTGGGTGAATGAACTCTGTAAAACGTGTAATTCTGTGCATGGAAATTACATTGGTAACAAGAATAAGATAATTCTAATTGTTGTCATGCCTCATGGTTAGGTCCATGCCGAAATCCCAGTTATGGCTAAAGCATCTTCATTAACATTGTGGCCTGACCTGATATTCATATCTTCTTTGGGGACAAATGAAGAGTTTGTAGAAACTACCCTGTTTTGAGTAGTGGGGAACTTAGCCAATCCTTGCTGTACACAGTCTGATAGTGAGAAGCGTTCTGATTTAAGACTCCAAAGACATGGGTTGTAGTCTCAGTTGTACTGTTGTGTAAGTACTATAACCCTGGGAAAGTCAAGAGATTGCTCTGAGCTTTAACTTTCTCATCTCTGAAATGTGGAAATGGATCTTGGTGAATTCCAAAGTATTTTCCAAAGCTCACAGTCTGAAACTTCAAGGAGCATTCCTTTTCTAGACAGCACAAGCCCTTATCTTCTTGACTCCCTGCTTTGTATTGACACCAGTCATGGTATTTCCATTGATTTGTCATAATTTAATGAGATGCAGTCTCTTAGTCAAGATCTTCTAGAGGGCAGGTTATCTGGCAATAGGAGGGATAAGGTCCTCCTTTAAAGTTGCCCCAGAGACCAAACTTCTGCAGCCTGTGTATGTTGGACATTGCCTCTCCGGCACCTACCATTCTTGTTTTGCAATTTCTCTAGTGCCCTCAGAGGCGGCCACCATGCTCCACAGTTGTAACACTTCTCGTTGCTCTCATATTGATGGAGTTCCATGAGGACTTGCTCTCACGTGGACTTGGCCTCCATGCACACTGCATCTCAGCTAACCAGTGGTGAAGCTGAAGCAGAGTTGTTGCCACTGCTTACCAGAAGTTATTACCATCTTGTTGAATGCTATGGACTGAATGTTTGTGTCCCTTCACATTCATGTGTTGAAGCCCTGATCCCCAATGTGATGGTATTTGGAGGTGGGACCTTTGGGAGATAAATGGGTTTAAATGAGGTCATGTGGATGGAGCCCCTTGATGGGATTAGTGCCCTTATAAGAACAGGAAGAGACAGAAGGACCTCTCTCTTTGCCTCTCTCTGCCTCTCTCTGTCTCTCTGTCTCTGTCTCTGTCTCTCTGTCTATCCGTCTATCTTTCTCTCTCCATGCATGCACAAGGAAAGGCATGTGAGGACATACGCAGAAAGAAGGCTTTCACCAAGAACCCAACCATGGTGGCACCCTCACCCTGATGTCAGACTTCCAGCCTCTAGAACCATGAGAAATAAGTTTGTTGTTTAAGCCACCCAGTCCATGGTACTTACTATAGCCTCCCAATCTAAGACACATACACCCATAAAGGGCTCCAGCTGCTTTTGGGTATATGAGTAATCCTACTGCAGAGTTCCATCTCAAGGGCCTGCTTTTTAGAAGCACTCTGGCACCAATTGTCTTAGCCTGGGTCTCCCATGAAGCAGAGCCCAAGGATAATCTCAATCTGTTCTCAGTTTACTTGGGAGTTTCAAGGTTAAGGGTATAGATGAAGGGAAAGTATGAGAGAAGGAAACACGGGAAGCATGGTCCTCTTGTTACTGCACTGGCTGCCACTTCACCAAGAGCTGGGAGAGAGGCAGTGGGTTTGTGGGCAGGTGTGTTTCTTGGAGTGTGGGATTGTGAATGTGTGCAAGTGGGAAAATCACACACTCAGCTCAGAGTGATACACAGAGGGGAGAAAGAAGGCTCATCAGTGCACTCGGTTTCTTCTCACCTCACCTCTCCCATTGGCTGCACCCGCCCCCCCCAGGGCAGGTAGTTTCTCCCAGACTCCTCTGTTGTATCTTCTGATGCTGTGGGTGCCTCTGAGGATACCACATGCCATCCGATGGTGGGCCCTTTCATCTACACCCAGAACGCCAGGGTAGGCGTGTGGGGCGTGAGGGTCTTGAGGCCCAGGGCTCAGTCAGATGGTCACCATTTGGAAAGCATGGCAAGATGCAACAGAGGAGATGGTGCAGTTCCAGACTCGGGTGGACTCTTCAGAAACAAGGAAGACTTTGAAAAACTCTAAAAATGCACATGGCATTTTTGTTTACACAATAGCTCAAGTCCCAGAGCTCTACTGGCCAGCATAGAGCTGATAGTTAATAACACTGTATTGTACACTTAAAAATGTGCTAAGAGGGTAGTTCTTATGGTGAGTGTTCTTATCACAAAAAATAATTATAAACGAAGAGGGCAGGAGGAAGTGTTTGGGGGGGATGGATGCTTACAGCAGAGATTGTGGTGATGGTTTCATAGTGTGTACTTATCCCCGAAGTGTCAAGTTACATACATTCAGTACGTGCAGTTCTTTGTATGTCAATCATACCTTAGTAAAATGGTTTATTATTGTTATTATTACTATTATTATTTTCAATGAATTGCTTTGTAGTTAATGGAGCAATCTCATCACGGGTCATGTCTCGTTTGTTTTAACCTGGAGACAGTTAATCCAGGATGATCTGGTTAGTTCCACCAAGAGAGATAGCTGTTTGGCTGCCTTAATTTGAAGTTGTCTTTCTGACCAGTTCCTTCTTTTCCTGAAAGGGTGATAATAGATAAAGATCAGCAGAGTAAATGTGTGAAAACTAGGATATAGACTTACCTGTGAGGTCTTAAAAGAGTCAGCATCCTTTGCTGTGCCTCAGTTACTCACTGTAAGTCAGATGCAAAACCTGAAGACGCCTGTGTTTTCTGCAGACTCAGGCATCTAATGCCTCCTTGTCATTTGTACACTTGGTGGCTCCTCACTCTTGGGACTCTGGGATTTTGACTTTAGGCTGAAGTCTGCTGATGGACTGAACAAATGCTTGGTTTTCTTAGAATGTTAGCACATAAAGAGATCTTAATGCAAACCCTTCATTCGAGAGATGAGGGTATTGGGGGCTAAAGAATTTCTGACTATCCCAAATATATGCAGTGCTTCTCTTAGAAAATCCTTCTTTTTCTTATGGTTTAGGGAGGAAATATGCCATCAACTTTCCCTAAGTAGCAGAGAGTCAGCCAGCTGTGTGGAAAAACAAATAAAAAGATATTTTTGTCTTTTAATATGAAAATTATCTTGTACCTAAATATCTCCCTAAATATTAATTCCTAAGTGATAAGCACATGAAGTCTGAGGATTTTAAGAGTAAAGTAAAAGATGATGGCCGTCCAGACAGCATGAAGTGAAATCATAAGTAAGATAAAATCTCACTCCCACCCCCGGTCTTCCTAAATCACCTTTCCTCTTGGTAATAGGCTCGGGACTGAGGTGGAAGATTTTCAAGAAGACAAAATCAGATAATGCCATTCTCTTCCCAGAGAAATAGCTGTACATTTCCTCTGGCTGAAAATTCCCATCAGCCAATGGATTTTGCCAATATCAATATTGATAAAAAAAAGAATATTATCCCCAAACTCTACAGTTCTAGAAGATGAAAGGGCATGATTTTCTGAGAAATTGGTTTCTAGGGCTTTAAATTGTGTGTGTAGTACGTGTGTGAGTGTATGCGCACGCATGTGAAATAGGGTAGGATATATATCTAGAGAGAGAAGAGAGAGAAAGAGGTGGTACGTATAGGGTGCTGACAGTAATGTCATCAATTAACAGAATCTGTAGATTGAAAGTGATCTTAGAGGTCATCTAGACGAATCTTCCAATTTCAATGGAGGTCAAAGTGAGGCTCAGAGAAGTGGCTTGATAATTAGGAACATACACACAATGACCATTTAATTTTCGAGTCTTGAAGCCTTCTGCTTTAATTTTTGCTGGGGTGTGAAAAAATAGTCACGCATAAAGGAATAATTAATGAGCAAAGAGAAAGTCTCCATCCAATAAAGAAATAGAGGCGTGTATTCTGCCCATGTTTTATAACTTCTTTCTTCAGCTACTTCTGTTGCATTATTTAAATGGTAGAAACTGTCTCCCTGAGAGTTGGTGTATTGAATTTCCCTGCATGTGTTCGGAGAGATTGAGTTCATTTGACTGTTGATTCTTTAGTGCAGCGAGGTATCCCAGAAAGAGATGGAGAGGTAATTTAATTGAAGACCTTAGCATCCATTTTGGCCCTTCTTTTCAGATGCCCATGTAGTATTCCAGCATAGCCATGGTATCCTGCGGACTCAAAGTGAAAAATATATTACCGGGGCTCCCAGACTTTACACTCATGCAGTACAGTTTTATAGCAAGGTTCAGTTGATCACAAAATAAAAAGGACCCAAGCAATACACTCTGGAGAATGTGACTTGAAACTGTAACCATTAGGGAGAAAAGTGCCCAGATATCCACGGAGTTGTGGGAAAGAGAATCTCTTACAGCATCAGGGTGACTTAGCAGGGACTCCTATGTCTCTGTGGTGATGTGCTGCTCCTGGAATATTCTCGGCCCAGTCCTTCTACTCTGCAAAGCCCTTTTGTTGATGACTCAGCACTTATTATTTATTTTAAACATTGATTTATATAGATTTCAATTCATTCCCTTTGTGAAAAGTCCCACCCGTGTTTTGTAGCCAGCTAAATCTTTTAAAAAGTATTTTTAGATACATTTATATGTATCTACATACATCAGGCACACATACACCTATGTGATTACGTACAAACACATATTTATATACACACACATACATATATGAACTAAAAGTAAACTAGATTATTCATTTCCTTGGGTACTTTTGAAAAATAGTTGATGAGATATTCCTGAAGTCAGGGCGATACTGGAAAATTCCACCAGAGGGCAAGTCCAAAACCAGGTTTTTGTGGGAATGGGCAGACATGGCTATTGGGGACACCAAAGAGCTTGAAACTTTTCAGTGAAATAACTAACCCTTACTTTCCCCACACATTGGATTTCACCTCTGCAATTACCGCCCTGCAATGGAGTTCTGTTCAGTTAACAATCCCTGATGAGAGGCTGATTAGGACAGGCCTGCATGTAGCTACCTGGATCCCCATCCCTGCAAGCCCAGCCTTCACACCCTGTGGACCACTTGTCCACACACGATGCTCTTCCGCACCGCCGAATCCCCCAGCGAGGCCGCTTCCTGAGGATGGGTTTTCCTCTCACCAGCCCATTCACAGCATTTGCTCAGAGCCAGTCTCCTAAAGAGAGACATTCTAATATTTTCTTCTTGTCCTTTCCAACTCCAAACTTTTCTGTGAAAATATTTCTACCACGTCAGAGTTTATAACATTTGCATTCTGTACTATGCTGTAATCAGTGCTTTGATTTGTCGTCTGTAGATTGAAAAAAATAGTTGGAATGCTGTCATTCTGCTCTACATAAATATTATTTGTTGCAAAGTCACAGAGCAGGATTGGACCTGTAGGGTATCCAGTGTCCGTTCAACAGTTCAACACCATCAACTCTCTGATGTGTAACGCTGAACACCTGAGAAAAATCTCACAGTGATGTACTTGATTGGCTGCTCGAAAGCCCACCACATTTTAGATTTAAAATAATAACAATAGTAATAATAACAACAAAAATGACAACAACCGTGAGCCTCAGTTTTGAAGAATAGGCACTTGGAATAATACAGGTTGTTAATAGCTGACCATCCCCCTCTTGGTTAAGTTCTGGATGCTTTGCTGTTGCCATGGAAGCAGGAGCTCCTCTGAGAGAAGGGGGTTCTGTATCACTTCCCTGGGACACACATCATGAATGTCTGCTGGACTTCTAAGCACCTGCCCCCACCCCCATGACCACAGTGGCTTCCTTAGTTACTAAACTTAGGACTTTCCACTCCACTAGGCCAAAAAATCAAGACCCTGTTACCAGAGGAAAGTCTCATTGGCTCCCGATGCTTGTATTTAGCTGTGATTTTATTTGTCCGTGAAGAAGAACTGAGGATTTACGGAAACTTTTGCTGAAAGGTCTATTGGCGTTGACTGACTGGAAGATCTTCAAAAAGTGCTCCAAGATCCTCCAGACGTTGTCATGTCCCAAATCAGGGTCATGGATACTCTAGCAGTAAGAGATGCAAAAGACACCAATATTAGTGCCCAAATATATATATATATATATATATATATATATATATATAAAAATATATATATAAAATCCCATGAGGACAACTAGGGGAAACTGGAAACGGTTAAGGAGTCAGTGCTTGTTTGTTCGTGTGTTTCTTCTCTTGGTTGCACTTGTTGGCAGGAATGGAACAAAACAATAGAATTAAAGATGTTAAGGGTCCATATTGGGTCTCTTCCTTGCTCTATCAAGAAAAGCAAGGCAGCGTGCTGTGTTTCCTTATGATAAAATGCTTGCTCATTTTACAAAATACAGGAACCGTGGATAAGCAGCAAGACATGAAAAACTCCCAAAAGCCCACCATGCAGAGATAATCTGTTAATATTTTAATTTAATGATGTCCATTGATTCATTCCGACAATGAGCTCATAATACAGATTTTGTCAAATTGCTTTTTCCCTTAAAAATACTATGCGATCATTTTCAGGTCAATATAATTTCAAATTAATAATTTACTCCTTCAATTTATAGTCTAGTAAAGACATAGGATTCTATTCTATGTATGTATCATAACTTTTAACCAATATTTTATCACTGGACATTTCATTTTTAATAGTACTTAAAATACTGTTATGTAACAGTATTTTGCACACGTACATTATGATTTCCTTAAAGAAATTCCTATAAGCAAAATTTCTAGTTCACAAGCTTTGTTGTTTTGTTTTTAACATATTTTAAAATGGCCCTTGAACTTTGATTTTTACCAGTGCAGTGTAAGTTTGCATTTTTTATATCCTTCTGAATGGCGGGCATTAGAAATATTTATTTTTATAGAAGAAATTTAGTCATATTTTATTTATTAGTTCTTTTTTTTGGGAGCAAATAATTTTTATTAATTTTTTTTCTTTTACAAATACACTGAAGCATCATGCAGTGCTGCCAGCATTGGATGCAATCCTGGGCCACAAGTCTGCACATTCCTTTGCAACTGGTCCTGTGATGGCAGAACCTTTCATCTCGCCTTTATTGTTTACTATGACCCCTGCGTTATCTTCAAAATAAAGAAACACACCATCTTTGCTCCGGTATGACTTTCGTTGTCGAATTACCACTGCTGGATGTACCTTCTTTCCGAGCTCTGGTTTGCCTTTCTTGATGTGGCCATCACCATGTCACCCACACCAGCAGCAGGAAGTCTATTCAGTCGTCCCTTGATCCCCTTCACAGAGATGATATACAGATTTTTGGCTCCTGTGTTGTCAGCACAGTTGATCACGGCTCCAACCGGAAGACCCAAGGAAATCCGGAATTTCGCACCAGAGGACCCACCACGTCCTCGCTTCAACATCTTGAAGGCCGGAAAGGGACAAAAACAAACAAACAAACAAAACTTGACTAGTTCTTAAAGCTAGTTTTAGTTTAATTGGTTTTCTAGGTTCCAAAACAAAAAGTGGCATTAAAAACTTATACTTGAGCAATGATCATTACAACATTACCCAAAGAGGGACAAACTATGAAATGCAGCTTCAATTTTGTGTTAATATTTTCAGGATCCTTCCGTAGCCTAATTCTTCTCCTTCACCCTTTTTTTGGGGGGGAGGGGATGCAACACAAGGACACACAAGATTCAATACTCTCAGATTCTGGAATAATCCTGTAAATCCATCCACAGGGATGAAGCCTTATTGAATGATAAGCCTTTATTTAAAATTTATCAGTACTTGCCTTGTTTGTGTTTGTTACCAGTAACGTCTTCTTATTTTACAAGACAAGCAGGAGGCTTAAGCAGATGAAACTTATCAAGAACAATTACGTTTCAGGAAAGTATTTACTCTCTAAAGTCTTGTGATCAAGCAGGGTATGTAGCTGCCCATTCCAAGTCCCAGTCAGGCCAATCCTCTTCTTTTGATTTTGTTTACAGAGGACTTGTCAGGATCTTGTGGTCAATCACATAGTCTAAACGGCATGGGGACATATGGCAAGTCAAGGAGGACAAAGCACCAGCTCAGCCAGGAATTTGAAAATAATCCTCAGAGGCTTCCCTGGAGATCTGTCTCTCCGGGTTATTTGAAATGTCCTGTTGTCACTCATCCAATCATGGACCGCATCTAAAATACCCTGATCTGGACTTCCCTGGTGGCGCAGTGGTTGAGAGTCCGCCTGCCGATGCAGGGGACACGGGTTCGTGCCCCGGTCCGGAAAGATCCCACATGCCGCGGAGCGGCTGGGCCCGTGAGCCATGGCCGCTGAGCCTGCGCGTCCGGAGCCTGTGCTCCGCAACGGGAGAGGCCACAACAGTGAGAGGCCTGTGTACCACACACACACACACACACACACACACACACACACACACACACACACACACACACATATTAAAATAAAATACCCTGATCTAGAAGTTGCCCCGCCTATATTTGAATGCCACCTGGAGGAGAGGAATAACTACTCTTTGAAAGAACGTATTCTATTTTAGAAAAACATTACTTGAAAAGCTGTGCTGAGCTAAAGATGCTCAATAGCATCCAATCATAGATTTTAAAAATTACATTAAAAATTAAAGTATATCAGGCACCACTCTAAGTTAGGTGCTTTACCAATTTTAATTAACTTAGTTCTTAATGGGGAGGTACTATGATCCCCATTTTACAGAAGGAGAACCGAGCCAGAGAGAATTTAGAAACGTTGTTCAACGTTACCACGATTGGTGAATGACGGCCCCCTTCAAGCCCAGATAGTCAGACACCAGAATCAGTGTTTTTAAGGACTGTGCACACTATACTGCTTCTTTTATGCTTGGGTACGTCAAAGAGAGACCTAACAAAAGGTCTTTTCCATAGGAACTGTTAACTGCAGTCTTCTAGAACATTAAAGCATGCGACACGGCAATGTCACAAGTGTTGGTTCCAAAGCAGAAGGGCATCATAGATGAGCAAGGTAGAGGTTCTGAACACATAGAAGTGTCCGACTTGATTCTGGATTCAATAGCCCTGAGTGAAATGGTTTGATCCACTGGCTTTTGCACCTATAAGTCGAGGTGACCTGGTGAGCTTAAAACCAGTGCAGATTATTAAATTGTATGCCCTGGAAACACTGATGCTGGTGACTGGGCCAGGGTCAGGAATCTGCATTTTTACCAAAGCTCCCTGGGTGAATCGAATGGACTGTGGTTTGGAAACCATGGGATTTCCTAACTCAGTCTTTCTCAAACTGTGGTCCCTGGAGAGCGGCCTCAGCCTCACCTGGCACTTGGTAGAAGTACAAATTCTCTGTCCCCGCCCTGGACTTAGGGATCGTGGAAATCTCTTTTAACAGACCCTACAGGTGACCCAAATGCCTGTTAAAGTTTGAGAACCGCTGCCCTAACTTTAAATCAAATCCTCAGGAAACACACGGCGTTAGTCTAGACATCAACTCCCTAGAGAATAATGGCAGCGCTCACACAACCTTCAACATAATTTTGTATCACCGCTCATTCTGATACTCTTTTTAAATCATGCTTCAATATTTGTTCCCTCTGTACAAAAAGGAAACCAGGTTGCATATAATATTTCTCCAGGGTGAAATTGAAGAGAGAAGAAAACCTACTTTCCTAGGGGATGAAAAAATCAGTAGAGCTGTTTCTGAATCATCCTTAAATTATTCAGTCCTTATGGATAGAAGTTATTCTTTTGGTAAAAATTATTTTTTTGTTTATCATTCAAATGAAATGACACTTGCAGTATCAGACACCATTTGTCACCGTTTTCTCTAAGCCAAGATATTAAAAATTCTTCACAAACACTAATTAGTCTCCTTACCGTTTTGGGGGAAGTTGAGGTCAAGGATGTCACCTTCATTGTTTTCGAGAGAAAATGGAGACACGTGAACAGTTGTCACCCAATTTGTATTCACTTCCCAACAATTCAATAACAGCATTCTTTCCATTTTTAGCTGACTGTATGGTTACACATATTTGACTTTCAGGTGCTAATTTCTTATATTTTTGGAAGCATTCATTTGTAGTTAACCTTTGGACACATTTTAAGTATGTAATCTTGGCTTACATCTCGTAACGGGCCGTACCTAAGAATAAAATATTATTTTGTGCAGTAATTTAAAATAAATAAACTAAGTAGCTTAAAAAAGACCTATCAATTGTCTGTGACCTTTTATCATTTATCATATAATCAGCGTGCTCTTTTTAACAAACAAAGCCCCTTCTTATCATCCAACGAAAAATGCCAATAATTGTCAGAAATTTTAAGTGCTTTTCCTATATATCTCCTTATTATCTAGTCTTTGATAGTATTATGTAGAGTCCATATGTGCTACACTGAAGCTTAACACGTTAATAAGTCTACACACCATTACACATCCCCAGCGGGATATATAAATAAATTCATAGATAAGTAATAGAAAGATAGATGATAGATAATTGATAGATTGACAGACAGATGGTAGATAGATAGAGCTAAGCTTACCATTTCGCAATGCTTATTGGGCAGAGAGTACTCATGTGTTCGGGGGTGTGTGTGTGTGTGTGTGTGTGTGTGTGTGTAAATATTTCAGGTCAGCCACTAATTACATATGCATTATTGGTTCCTAATACTAAGTCAATTAAAGTTGAGGTGGTTAAATTAATTTATTTGGGCTTAAATCACTCTACCAATAGGCCAAGTTTCTCTAGGCTTTTAAAATAGTGTCCTGAATTGTGTCAAGCCTGCTCTTGTCCTTTCTGGTTTTCTACTGGTCTTGATTCTTCAAGAACAGTCTTATTATAGAGACTCCTCTTTGCATTGATTCATGCGATGTACTTTTATTCAACACCCACTGTTGAACATCCACTGTGCTAACTGCTGAGCATTAAGAGATCCAGAGAGGGAGGCAATGCTATGGTTTGTTCAACCACAACCAAACATCAAGCCCAGAGACTGAATTTCTTTTTCATAATTCATCCTTTCTTGCTCATGACGTTATCCGCGTTATTGATGTTGCATTAATGTGTGTCGTTTGGACGTGAAGAGGGTGGCCCCTGGAGCCAGACTGCCCTTCTCCACTCAGCAGTTCTGTGACCTGGGGCTTCTCCAATATTGTCTTATGTAAAATAAGGATAATAATATCAATAGTATCTACTCCACAGGCTGACTTAAGGATTTGCTGAGCTAACGCGTGCAGCGTTTTTGAAGAACGCTATAGGATGGTTTCATGAATGTAGCTACGGTTATTATTTAGTGAAGATGCCCATGGCATAGACGACACTCACGTGCAAGGGAAGACCAGAATGCCAGCTCTGCTGAGCACCTGCTGTCTGGGAGCCACTGAAAAGGAACAGAGCTTCCTGCTTGCTACCCAGGCTACTTTCAAGCATCCTGCCGCCTTGTTTCCCCAAAGGAGATATCCTGGGCATTTGCTCTAGTATGCAAGTTATTTTGAGTTGTTTCTGGAGAAGTGGTATTAGATTTATACTGACTCTGTGAGGCTGCTTTCAGCAGGGTTGAGGCAGCAAATTCTCCCTGGAGAGCAGACAACAGACAACATACGCCCTGGTCCCTTTACCTCAAATGGTAAATTTCTCTGAAAAGGGAGAGTGGCCCTCCTTAAATTCCACGTGTTTAAATTCCCTCTATTTCATAAACGATTTTCAAGCTATGCCTTTCAAATCGTGCTGGAGTAGAGGAGCTCAGTTGCACCGACTTTGCAGTGGTCCTAATTTATGCGGTTGGGAAGAGCAGGCCTTTGCTCTCTGCAAAGCCTGGCGGATGAGCCCAGACCAGCATCTCCTTTCAAATGCATCACGGGAAACTCCATTTTCACTCCAGACAAGTCCATCTCCACCGGCTCAAACTATGAGGAAAGAGAAGCAATTGCTGGGCCAGGCTCTTGACAGGGGGAGAGCTACCACGGGTGGCTGGGAAGGTTGGGGAAGGGAGAGCATGTTTGTGTCTTCAAATGCGGCGAATCTGAATTTCAAAACGTCAACTTTTTAAGGCAATCTGGGAGGAGGGGATCGCGTTTGATTTTGGGAAGCAAGGAGTGAAGGGTTCTTAGCGAATCGGTCCTTCCTCTTGCTCCTCCCTGCGAGGTCCCCTGTCTGAGTGCCGCTTTCCTTGCAAATGTGCCCAGGTGACATCCACAGCAATTTCAAACACTCTGCACCTACAGTCAGAGTGCGTGGAAAGGGAGCTGTCAGCTCTGAAAACAGAGATGCCTCCGTACAAATAACTAACAAAGTAGGCGAAGGTGCACCGCTCTCCAAAGAGCCATTGCTGGTAACAGTACTCAGCCATCTTCTCTTTTCACCAGGCTGCAAACTCATTTTGAAAACCAATTGTCCCCGTAGGTAGGACTGCTGGGGCTGACCCTGGAGGGATAGCTGGGGTGGAGGTGGCCTTCCAAAGCTGCTGCTTTCTGATCCCATCTTGTTGGAAGTGCATGAAAGACTATTTTCTTCCCCCCTTTCCAAGAAAAGTACTTAAATGGCTCATTATTTTTATTTTATTTTATTAATTTTTATTGGAATATAGTTGCTTTACAATGTTAGTTTCTGCTGTACAGCAAAGTGAATCAGTTATGTGTATACATATATCCCCACTTTTTCAGATTTCCTTCCCGTTTCGGTCACCACAGAACACTGAGTAGAGTTCTCTGTGCCATACAGTATGTTCTCATTAGTTATCTATTTTATACATAGTAGTAGTGTATGTATGTCAATCCCAATCTCCCAGTTCATCCCACCCCTCCGCCCTCCTTGGTGTCCATAAGTTAGTTCTCTACATCTGTGTGTCTGTTTCTGCTTTGCGAATAAGTTCACCTGTACCGTTTTTCTAGATTCCACATATAAGCAATATTATACGATATCTGTTTTTCTCTTTCTGACTTACTTCACTCTGTATGACAGTCTCTAGGTCCATCCTCGTCTCTGCAAATGGCACAATTTTGTTTCTTTCTATGGCCGACTAATATTCCATTGTATCTATTTACCACCACATCTTCTTGGTCCATTCCTCTGTTGATAGACATTTGGGTTGCTTCCGTGTCCTGGCTATTGTAAACAGTGCTGCGATGAGCACTGGAGTGCGCGTGTCTTTTGGAATTATGGTTTTGTCCAGGTCTGTGCCCAGGGGATGGGATTGCTGGGTCATATGGTGGTTCTAGTTGTAGCTTTTTGAGGAGCCTCCCTACACTGGCTCATTATTTTTGACTGTGGTTCCATTAGAGCTTTCATTTTGCTCTCACAGGTGGATTTCATTTTGTCCTGCCTGATGCAGGATGGGGTGAGGGGTGAATGCTTCCGGCAACACTCCTGGTGGGAGGTCGCCCAGAAACTGCTTCTCAGTCCTCCAGCGATCAGGACACAACATTCACTGAGCCCCGCCCAACGTCCTCACTGTGCTAAGTGCTTTCACCTCTTATCTCACTGGATCTTGGTGACCCCCGGGAGGTAGGTGGCAGGTGACGTGCTCACTAAGCAGACCTGGAGCTGAAGTTTAGAGTCTCCAGAACTTGATCAAGATCATACACCTGGTGTGGAAAACGTCCGTGATCCCTAAATGCCTCATGTACACTGTGCTCTAAAAAAAATTTGCTTTGTTTTTGCCTGAAAAAATTTTATTCAACTGTAAGACAAACTTGCCCTCTGTCGATGATGCTGCCCACGCCCATCATCACCATTTTCCTTTTTTAATATTTTTTCCTTGCTCTTTGGCTGTTCTCTCTATGCCAACGATCTGCAGTTTGTGTGGCATTTATGTCCTTTTCTCATATCCGCCTCCCCTACTCCAAGAACTTTCTGTTGTGGAATCTCATATTCTAGCCAGAAGGTTTAACTAGGAACTATTGATATTTTCATTTTAAATATTTAATCACGCATAATGATCTATCTGTCTAACCACACTGAGTTGAAATCACTCTGGTAAAAGGTTTGGTCTATCCTGTAGAACTCCAGATTCCCTGCCTAGAAGAGTCTGAAATCTTGCAAATAAATCAAGGACCCACATCACAGAGTCTGAGGTTTCCGAGGGATTCGAGATCATCACCATATAAATTTCATTCTGCATTTTGTTTGGTTCTATTTGTGATGTAAAGTGAAGTCCATTCCATGGAGCTGGCCTTGCCTGCATCTTCTTCTCCATAGCATCCTCTCCTCCCTCCTTCCTTGACTGGATTTGTCATCATGCTGATGCTCTGACGCTTCTCTCTTCCCATTTATCACCTCACCTCTGTCTTCCATCTTCCACTGCAGATGGTCTACCCTTCAGCAGCATCAGGATAATGTGAAACTGAAGATTAATTACTTAAGGACCATTTACCACAGGCTACTCTCTAAACATGGCATTCACATCTGTACTTTCACTTTCCCAGTTCCCACCAGTGTCAGTGCCCTTTCTCTTATGCTGCCAACATCGGGAAGAACTTTTTTAAGGGCTGTTTATCAGTTTATCAGTAAGAAGCCCTGCTGGGCATCCCATGTGGCAGAGTGAGTGGTGATCTCATCTGCCTTGTATTACCCATGAGGACAGAGAAGGTATTTTGTTTATCTCGGTGTTCTCAGAATCATGGCTTTGTTTGTTCAGTAAGAATTATTGAACTGAATCCTTACTAAGGTATTATTTTTCTCATGCATATTTGAATTTTAATGGGAAACTCGAAAAGAAGGGGAGAAGGAAAAAGAAGAGGAAGGGAAAAGAGAGCTAAAGGAGAGAAAGACGTTAGCTTAAGGAATGACATGCTATGGTTTTAAGGGATTAATGATAGAATTTACATCAGGGAATGGTTTACGAAGGGCACTTATCTTTTTAAAAGGTTGTCTGTATTAATGTAGCTATGTTTGCTGTAATAGCTCATAGACCTAAATTCTCTCTCTTTTAAACATAAGTTGGTGAAATCTTATGAATGGTCAGCAGTGATTCATAGTAAGATGAAATCTCTCGTATTATGAGGAAGGAGGGAATAGCATAGCTCTTGCCCCATGTTGGAAATCTCAGAGGCCCCTGTAATATTGGTGAGATATGTGAGGACCACTAATAGATTCATGCGTTATGTAATTTACACTTTAAGAGATTCAGTACAAAGGAATGTTTTCAAAACAGAATTTGAATATTAGCTCCAATTCACCTTTTATGTATAATCTTGGGAAAGTCCGATAACAATCGTGTTTCAGTTTTCTAATCTGCAAATTAGAATGATGGAGCATATGTAAGGTGTTCTGGATTCTTAAGACGTCATGTTTTTTAAATGCATTATTAAAAAACGAAAGGTGTTTATTTACAAAATCTTAACACATTGAGAATTATTTGCTGAACCCTTAATCCAAGCATTGCCTGCAATCCAAAAATCAATCAGGTGTGGATCCTGCGCTCAGGGAGATGTATATACCAAGAAAGATTTTTTTTCTAGGTATAGATAAATACTGGTGATTAAAGTAGAATGTATCCCATTTTAATTAGAGAGTTTAGGGGAAGTGACGTAAGGGCAATGAGAAAAAGAGGATTTTCATGGAATTGCGGAGTTCTTCTGAACTGCTCTTGAGAGAGTGTTGGAAGATGGCTGGGATTTGATCATGTGAAGTTGGCAGGAGAAAGGGATATAATGAGACAGAGACAACATAAGCAAGTTCTGAAGATGGGGGTGGGTGGAATTTGTGAATATGTGAAGTATGGAACACAGTCGTGGGCTTTACAGGTACAGAGTACGTACAGAGTACGAGGAATACTGGGTGATTTTTCCTAGTGGAGTTAAGATTGCCCCGTTGAAGACTAATCAGAGAACAGGAGAAAAAAGAAAACTTTTTAGTAATTGCAAAAGTGTAGGTGAGTCATGTCCTAAAGAAATGAAAGACATTGTAAAAAGACAGGAGAAAATGGGTGGGTAGATTATTGAATAAATGACAACATCACTGACTTATGATGAATGAGTGATCATAAATTAACAGGACTTGTCATGCAAACATTCTAGATCTATAAGTTTTCTTGCCTTTAAAAAAATACTTTTCTCACATGTATGGAAGAAGTCCCTGATATAACAAGCCAGTTTGAGTTAATAATGCAGCAAATTTGTTCATGAGAATTTGGGGTACTCCGCAAAAATGGTGAATTATTAGAAGTAAAACCTTTGGGAACCATCTTCAGAATTATGCACTGATTTTGGTTCGAAGCAGTGCCGTCATTTTTGGATTTTTATTCTGTTCTTTGTTAAAATGTGTTTACAACTGCATTTCCCATTTTAAATACCTGTGCATCCCCTAATTTATTTTTCTCCCTTGGAAGAGAGTAGGTTGCCAGCCGAAATTCTTCTGAAACTGACAAATAGAAGACTGAAGACACAGATCTAGTCACAGATCCAGTAATGGCTGAAGTTTCCAAAATTTAGCTTAGATGGATTTTCAGCCCTTTAGAGTAGGTCCACTTTTTAGTTTTCTTTCTTTGCACAATTACGCAAGTCAGATTATTTCAGTGCCCTCCTTTAATGTGTAATGAACTAGCATAAAAATCTATAAATGTCACTTTTCGGTTGGCCAATAACTATTTGAAAAGAATGAGAGAAATGAGAAATAAAGTCAAAGCACCCTCCTCTTGTAGATGCGGAGGATCCCTAATTGTTACTTTGCTGAAAAGAGGAGCTGATGGGACTCTTAACACATGAAGATAAACTTTGCTTCTATCTCTGGGTTTGTGTCTGCACATTCCTAGCAGAAATGTATTTGGTCTTCGGTTTAATTTTCTTAATTTACATGTTGGATAAAAAAATCCTTTTAAACAGGATATGATGAAAATACAGCACTTATATAGTGGGAAAGAGGGTAAAACATATGACTTAAATGTTAGTAATACATTTTTTAAAAGATTGATAAGAATAGTTGTACATTTCTATTAAATGCTGGTTCTTGATGAAAAGTAAAGTTAAAAAGAAGAGAATGGGGAAACCATGAGAGGTTTGAAAGATTCTTGTAGATATTTCCAAGAACGTTAATGTTTCTTGACATTGGTCTCATATTTAAAAAATAAAAGTAGGAGAAGTCTACTGTAAAAAAAAGTAATAAATATTCTATAAAGTAAAAAGTAAACGTTTCTATCAGTCCATTGACCAAAAACCCTCCCCCAATTAAAAATAATTAACGGTTTATGTACCATTCCAGGCCTTTCATATATATTTATAAATATCTCAATGTTCAACTCATATAGCTCGACTTCTGTTGCTGTTGTCAACTGTATTATTCTATCAACACCACATAATTATTTTTCTAACCCAATTTGGATCATACCATACCTATTATTACTTGACCTGTTAACTCGTATAATGTTTGATATACATCATTCTTTATCTGCATACACAACCCTACCTTATTCTTTCCATCAATTGCATAAAGTACCATGATATTGCTATACCATATTTTAGCCACTCTTTTGTTAAGAAAACTTAGATTTCCAATTGCTAGTATAATGAATGGCAATTCAGTGTACATTAACGCACATGTATATTCTTCCACATGTGTTAAGTGTTGCTTAGGATGGATTTTGATGAATACCACCAAAAAAAAAATCCCTACTACAGCAAATAACACTCTCAGTATTTGGTATGAGAGGGGTGTTGTCTTACTCTCAGTAATGCAAAGCCTTGCCAGTGTTTGCTGAATTCACCAAAGTTATCAGTGAAAATGATTTTTATTGTTATATTAATCTGCGTTTCTCTGATAATTGGTGAAGTCCAACTCCTGTCTCGTGCAATGGCCATTTATGATTCTCTTTCTGTGAAATGCCTGTTCACTTGTTTTGCCCACTTTTTTCTTCCATTTTATTTTTCGTATTGATTTATAGAAGCAGTTTCTACATTGTTGATTTTAAGAATGCTAAGAATTTGTCTAGTATATAAAATACTTTAGTATTGGCGGTTATTTTGGCCCTGTTGCTTGTCTTTGAATTTGTTTATATCATTCATAACCTCATAAAAGTGTCTTAAGTATGGGAAAGATTTTCCAAGTTTGGGAAAAAGCATGAGCAAAAGGTTTGATGGTAGAATGATTATGCAATTTCTATTATTATAGGATGAATAGAAAATTAAACCAATATGGCAGCTATAAAGTAAAACCCTTGGTCCCTTACTCCATAAGTAATACATATTAAAAAAAAAAAAAAGAAACCAGGTTCTCAATATTTCAGATTTGTTTTACTTGCCTGAACACGTATAAGCAAAGATATAATCTGTATTCAAAATGCTAATTTGGCCTTTAAAATCTGACTATATTAATTAGCATGAATTAGAGCAACCTTCTCTGTCAGACCTGCCAATTAATATGTATGACCATTAAGTTTAAACCCAGTTGACTGATGAAAACGTTAGCACACAGTAAAATGACTTCAAACAAATACTCTTCCAGCTCTCTGCTAAGGACCTGGACTACTGCGTACCTTACAGAATTTGTTTCCATGCTCTAATCATACTCATACGTTAGCAATTACAGTTGAAATACATAGCAGAGTTCTTTTCACAACAGAGACTCTGAAAGGAGTTCTGGGGTGGAGTAAAAAGAACATTGAGGCTGCGTATTCATTCAGTAGTTCATTTATGCTATGGGTTACAGTCTAGGAATTTTTCTTAATCCACATAATATACTATAGAATCCTAGAACTCAACACTGCAGGAGATTTATGCTATCTTTCTAAAAAACATTCACTGAGTGATAAGACAACAAATCCCTTCCTTTGAAGGACAGAGCAGAAATCACATCTGAGGAAGAGGCAGAGAATGAAGTGACCTGGTTGGCTGCCAAGAGAAGTCTTGAAATGTCAGGATCCAACCTTCGGCTTTCCGCCTTCTAAGCACTGAAACTAGGTCTTTCCCAATCTCTCCAGAGTCCTGGATTTGACTGCATTCTGCACATCCGTTGCAAACTAACCAGTTCACAAGCTCCTCAAATACATAAAATAATGTAGCAGGAAAGTGGGTGTGCTATTTGGGATCTCCTGACAGTTTTAAAATATGACCTAATAAGCTAAATTGTATATATTAGGATTATTTGCTGAGTATCAGACTAAAGATATTTAGTTGAAATAGCATGAAAGCAAATGCCTGTAATCCTGACGCCTTGGCGTTTCCAGCTGTGAAGTAAGAGAGCACCAGCCAGGATAGACCGTGCCAGCTCCGTCAGAGCTGCTCCAAACAGGCCGGAAGAGTAACGGTTTTCATTGCTCCAGGTTCTGAAGGATATATTCTTAACACAGTAATTCCATCTCAACCTTAGGGACTAGGGTCCCGAAACCCCCTGTGGGTAAATAAATTGAGAAAAAAATGTTTGTTTTTTTGCGGTACGCGGGCCTCTCACTGCTGCGGCCCCTCCCGTTGTGGAGCACAGGCTCCGGATGCGCAGGCCCAGCGGCCATGGCCCACGGGCCCAGCCGCTCTGCGGCATGTGGGATCTTCCCGGACCGGGGCACGAACCCGCGTCCCCTGCAAAGGCAGGTGGACTCCCAACCACTGCACCACCAGGGAAGCCCTCTTCTTTATTCTTTAACATGGACCATGGGCACGTGCAAGGAAACTGTTTTTTTACTCTTTGTAGGGTAAAAAAAATTCCCTTTATAGAAACTCTCTGTGGTTGTATGACATTAGTTTCTGCAGAAATTTGAATTTTACCCCCAATTTTTTCTGGACCTCTTCTTCTGTGTTGAATGTCATTAAAGCAGGCTCTGATGGATAAAAATCCAACCCTCTTGTCTGTAATGTAGGGGGAACCCTGCTTTTCAATTGCATTTGTCTTCCACTTTTCAACTTGAAGTCCCCCCAAAACGCCGATTCTATTTCTACAATCTCACCCTGGACAGAGTGCCCCTCACAGCCTGTTGGACCTGTTTCTTCCACCGAGTGTAGATGACACGGTTCAGCAGCAGGTCACCACCGTGTTCACAAGGGTGCCTCTCTGCTCGAGTCCAGCCTCTTCCTTTGCTTTGGTTTCACATGTATGAAGACGCAGCCACCGGGCTATCTCCATTTCTCTGTCTTTCATCAACTCTGGTCAAGGAGCAATTCACAGGAACAGAGCTTCTTTGATTAGGTGCTTCTCTTTTTTTCCCCAAAACACCAGGACCTTTCTCCTGGTCCGTCTTGTTGTGGTTCCTTCTATATCTTTAGTCGTGGAAAATCTTCTCTGCTGGTCTTCAGGTAAAGAAAATTCTCCCATGTGTTGATTTTACAGTTGAGTTTTGGAGATATTATTGCTACTCCTTAATTTAAAAAACTGATCAATTAGTATATGTGAAAGTGTTTTATAAGCTACACAGTACAATAAAAGAGCTATGATAATATTGCAGTTTATTGTATCTCTTCACAAAGCCAAGATGTGCACCAAGATTATCCTCGTTGGGATCCTTAGGTGTATATTCCATTTTTACATACAAAGACAGTTTAAAGTAAAAATGGCAAACTCTACTCTAGACCACTGTAGACTGTCCCTCACAGAGATCTTCCAGTGTATCATTATAACCAACAAATTTTGGTCATCCACAGAAGTTATGTTGGTGTTTCAAAGTTTGAAATCTTTATGAACCAGAAATATAAACCAAGTGAAATAAAACAGAGCTTCATTTGCTAAGGGCTCTGACACCCCTAAGTATCACTGTAGCTGTTCGATATATTTGATACTTTATTCAAAATTGTGTTTAGATGTATAGATAGATAGATAGACAGATGATGTGAAACTTCTTTTTGTCTCATGGTAGTTTTTGAAAAAAACACAATTCAGACTGCTTTGTGTGATTTTGTAATAACTCATATAAATGTTCTGCATTGAAATTATTATTCTTATTTGAGGATACACATTTGAATAAAAAGTTAGATTTTAGACAGGAAATCTAAACATATTTAGGCTGCGTTTGCTTCAATAAGAACTCCTTTCTCAACATACTGCTAAGAAGTAAGATGTCCCAGTGGTACTGTCAGACTGAGACAGGGTACCCTAACTCAGCTGCTCCTGTATTATTCTACCTCATGGCAGGAATCCGTAAACTAGTTTTGAGTTTATAATGCAAGTCTTTCTCAAAGCTTTCTGCCACATTCTATAAAACTACCGATTAATCAGATCCACTCTCCCCCTGAATCATAAATCACTAGTACATTGACACTGGATCTCATTCATCTTAGTAACTTGTATGCTCCTTGCTGGAGTAAAGTAAACTGAGTTCATCTATCGAAGCCTTTGATCCTGGAGACAATTCATCCTGCTTATCTAAGGATGCTGTGCCTTTATTTTGGAAAATTCGTTCTCTTGGCGCGTTCTCCTCAAACCTAGAGAAGAGGCCCTACCACAAATCCCGAGATCCGTGGTCTGCGCCTCACTCTTCCCAGAGGCAGAGGCTAGAATGATGATGGGAACGTGGAGGTCCCTGCAGTGCCACCTGGAGATTTCTGTCCTTCCCGCCTACCTGGACACCAGCATGTCGTCCTGGGTACCTGGAGCTGATGCTTTACGGCTTTCTCCATCAGGGTAGTCTTTGAAGGAAAATTCTGTCATGCATCTCTCTTTGTTTTAAACATCACAATGGCATTTTATTGTTGTTGTTTTGCAATACACAGTGAATACACAACAGAAATCAAACATAAAAATGACTCTTCTCCTAAATTTAATTGTAGAAATTGTGTGTATTTTCTTAAAAAATCATAGTGCACCTGGGCGAAGACCAGTACATTGCAAGTGAAATGATGGTTCTTGATGAAGGTGATGCTGTGAGAGAGCATTTTGGTCTGGAGATGTGAACACTGATAATGGGATAGAATTCTAGAAAACGTGGCACCTTTCTACAATTTCATTCAACACGCTTTTATTGATGCCTACTATGTAGCCAGTATTACTGGATGTCTAGGATATACATGCATGTGCAGGCACTCACACACACACACACACAGACACACTACTCAGTCATTGTTATTACCTTTTATTAAGACAGTCGGTTAGAGCAGTTTAAGGTTGACAGCAAGATTGAGAGACAGGTACAGAGATGTCCCACATACCCTCCTCCCCAACACGTGCACAGCCTGACCCTTATCAACATCCCCCAAGAGATGCTACATGCGTTACAATCGATGAACCTACACTGACATGTCGTCGTCACCCAAAGTCTCTAGTTTACCTTAGGGATCGCTCTTGGCATTGCATTTTCTGTGAGTTTGCACAGAGGTACGATTTGTACAGTTGACATATATCCATCATTATTATATCATACAGTGTAGTTTCATTCCCCCTAAAATCCTCTGTGTTCTGCCCATTTATCCCTCCCCAACCACAGCCACGATTTTAAGTCCGTGATTTAATAAGGGAAGTTTATTAGAGAAAAATGATATGGACCAGAAAGAAGTAGATAGAGCTATGAAAGAGCAGCTCGGCTTATAGGAATTAGAAAACGCATGACAAAATAAGTAGCATTTGAGTTGGACCATAGAGATAAAGGGAATTATTCCAGGCCGTGAAAGCTGGGGCTTTGTAAGCCATATAAACATAGAGAGAGTTGTTAAATGACACAGTGTGCTCAGGGAAGTGTGAGACACTCAGTGTAGTTTTCACCGGGCTTCCCTCTCAGCACAAATGCTTTGCCTCACACTATTACTTATTCATTGTCACAGCCAGCATTCCTATTCTATCACCCATCACAGTGGGAGTGACCTTGTCTCTTGAATAACATTTCTTTTCTCTTGAAATAATTTCTATCCTAAATTCTTAGTTTCTTCCCATTCCTCTGAATTCTTCAGTTTTCCAATAATTGTCATTATAAAACCCACAATTGATTCTGCCATCCTTCTGTTAAAGTCGTTCACCGCCTCTTCGTTGCCTACAGCATAAAGTCTCAGTCCCTTCACATGAGGTACAAGATCAGTGACTACCTGGCCCTAATCTATCTTCCCATCCTCATCTCTCACCATCTCCTTTCTTGCACAAAACTACACTGATGGCTTCCCTGGTGGCGCAGTGGTTGAGAGTCCGCCTGCCGATGCAGGGCACACGGGTTCATGCCCCGGTCCGGGAAGATCCCACATGCTGCAGAGCGGCTGGGCCCGTGAGCCATGGCTGCTGAGCCTGCGCGTCCAGAGCCTGTGCTCCACAACGGGAGAGGCCACAACAGTGAGAGGCCCGCGTACCGCAAAAACAAAAAACAAACAAACAAAAAAACGACACTGAGTGTTTCACACTTCCGTGAGTATACTGTGCAATTTAACAACTCTCTCTGTTTATACGGCCTACAAAGCCCCAGATTTCGCGGCCTGGAATAATTCCCTTTATCTCTATGGTCCAACTCAAATGCTACTTATTTTGTCATGCGTTTTCTAATTCCTATAAGCAGAGCTGCTCTTTCATAGCTCTGTCTACTTCTTTCTGGTTCATATCATTTTCTCTAATAAACTTCCCTTATTAAATCACGGACTTAAAATCGTGGCTACGGTTGGGAAGGGATAAATAGGCAGAACACAGAGGGTTTTAGGGGGAATGAAACTACACTGTATGATATAATAATGATGGATATATGTCAACTGTACAAATCGTACCTCTGTGCAAACTCACAGAAAATGCAATGCCAAGAGCGATCCCTAAGGTAAACTAGAGACTGGGTGACGACGACATGTCAGTGTAGGTTCATCGATTGTAACGCATGTAGCATCTCTTGGGGGATGTTGATAAGGGTCAGGCTGTGCACGTGTTGGGGAGGAGGGTATGTGGGACCTCTCTGTACCTGTCTCTCGATCTTGCTGTCAACCTTAAACTGCTCTAACCAACTGTCTTAATAAAAGGTAATAACAATGACTGAGTAGTGTGTGTGTGTGTGTGTGTGTGTGTGTGTGAGTGCCTGCACATGCATGTATATCCTAGACATCTAGTAATACTGGCTACAAAGCCCACCTGTTTGCCAGGTCTTATAAATAAGTTCTTGGATTGCACATCTCCTTGGCCTTCTGGGCGTAGCACTGGAGCCTAACATATTTATCTCTGATTCTTCAAAGTAATAAGAAGCAGGAATTCTGTTTCACACTTTATTAATCATATAACGAGTTAATAAGTAACGGTTTCCATTTCTTGGAAACTCTGAAAAGAAGCAATTTCTTAAAGAAATTAGAAAGTTCCTTTTTTCACCCTCACTGGAGCCAACTAGTTCCATAGACTGCTTAAGAGGTCCTGCAGAACTGAATGAGTTTCCATTCTTGTTGGTCTCCTGGGGCACACACAGACCAAGGCATTGGGTAAATTCCATGAGACACAAAATCATCTCTTAGAGTAAAAGAACTTGTCTTGTCTGGAAAGATCATTTATAAAGTGTTCAAGTCAGGCTGAGGCTTAATTCCATTTAGTTCTTTTAAGTTGGATGAATAAATCCATTGTCGGGACCAGAAGGAATGAGCTGTTTGTACCACTGACAGTTTTTCACACTAGTTAATTTTTGGCATTGGAACTAGTCTACCCTGCCTTTTCAGAAGTCATCTGGTGTCAACAGTTCTGCAGGGACCTGATTTATCCCAGAAGTGAAGATTTGCAGGGGAGCTGATTCCACAACCTTTATTGCTAAATCATTTTGACGTTTAACAACCTTTCTTGCCAGGGTGTTCTTTCTTATAGCTAAGGGGTTAGCAGCCTCTGGCAGGGGTTCTCAATCTTTTGATTAAGAGGAGATTCTTTTCATTTCGCAAAGCTTTAAGATAACTAGAGAGAGGAAAAGAGGGTTGCAAAACATATTAGACACGTTGAGGTATTCACTTTTCCCTGGTAGGAATCGTAAGAGACGTCTGGAGAAGGGTATCACCGTGGATATATCTAAAAGGGGAGAGAGGCATGCCCCAGAAGATTTGCCTGTGCTGGTGGGACCAACAGTCCGAGCACCACTCACTTAATGTGGCTGGTGAAGGGATGAGCATCAGATGGTAATGAAAAGCCCAAGAGAAAATGACAGTAAAAGGAAAAATGTTACGAGAATCAGCTTTTCATTATTGACTTCTCTGTTCTTATTCTCCTTTTTCCTGCCTAAAGTCTTGCTTGAGGTCTCAATATCCCCGTGACTCCTCTTTAATATAAGGTGACTAGAAACTAGTCAGGTTCTGACAACCACTGGAGCCTTACGATTTCCAGGCTGTCTCCCTTGAAGCCCTTACAATTATTTCCAACTCAACCTGTTATTTTCTGCTTTTCTTTCCTTCCTACTTGTCTTAATTACAACAGAGAGAGTGAGACTGGAACTCCATCCCTGTTCTACTCAGAATGCTTGGAACCTTCACACCTGGGAGTCAACCCATGCCATATCTCTCCCTTACCATCACTTTCTCTTATTGCTTTCTTGGCTGTGGAAACTGGTCAGTTTTAAACAGCTTCTAAATTACTTATTTAAGATTCACTCATTCCCTACTGTGTGGGGAGGTGAATGGATTCAGGTACAAAGCCATCATCAGTGCTTTCACAGAGACCTGCTCTCGGAGGCTGGAGCAGTGCATCTTCCTGGTGTTTTATCAGGGAAGCCACCAAAGACATAATCAGTTGATCACTGCTCTCTGATCACAGGCCAATGAAGTATTCAGTTATCCTGTCTCTGTGTTTATCTATTAGGACCAGAAAAGACTGCCAGGACACATATAAACTGTTCTGCTTTTGGACAGTCACTGAATCCGTGATTCATTTTGCTTTTTTGTTTTCTTTTCAAGAATATTCCTCAGGTTTGTTTGTTGTCCCCTTAGGATTCTCAAGGGATGTAGAATAAATATATGGCCTTGTCTCTGTCTTCAAATAACTTTTTAGTTGAGAGAGATAAATAATACACAGGAGATAGAGTAGGAATGCCGGCTGTGACAATGAATAAGTAATAAAGTGTGTGAGGCAAAGCATTGGTTCTGAGAGGGAAGCCCGGTGAAATGTTTTATGGAAAAGGTTTAAGTTGAGCCTCAGATTAGATCCCGTGAGGGAGCGGGAAGACGGCATTGGAGTCCCCACTCCGACATCTACTGAACGCTGTGAGCTGAGGGGTCAAAGGCTCATGGACATCAGGAAAAATGTGCTCTGAAAGTTTCTTCAGGGATTCCATCTGACTCTGGATGGACTTGGGTGAAGGCTGGCAGAAACCAGGCCATTGGTAACTCTGGGAATGAAAACAAGTCTAGAAAATCTTTGTAAATTGAATTCAGATGCTGTGCCTTGATATTATGCTTCTAAGTTCATAGCTAAATGCTACTGGCCCAGAAACTTGGGTGCTTCTTTGAAGATCATACGGAAAACTCTATTTCTGCATTGCTGGATTGCAGTTTTTGCACCGTTCACCCGCCTAGCTTCTGGGGATTCCCTGGCTTACAGCTGCTTCTCGCCAGTCCGTCTTCATTGTCACATGGGCATCCTCCCTGTGTGCCTCTGCCTTCATATATTGGAGCCCATACCACTCTTCATTTTAATGCCTCAACTAATTACATCTGCAAAACTCTGCTTCCAAATAAGGTCATGTTCTGAGGCACTGGGGGTTAGTACTTCAACATATCTTTTTTGGGGGGAGCACAATTCAACCCATAATAGGGGCTAAAATTATATTATCTGAAAAGAACTACAATTACTCCTCTGTCTTCAATTTGAACACCTCTAAATGTTTGTCTAGATGACTTGATGACAGTCTTGGGGAAAATATTAGATAATGTGATGATAAAGGCTTTTTGTCTCTGTCTTTGAAAACAATGTACACCATTTAGGTAGAGGACAGTTTGTTTAAATAGATTTTTAACAAGTTTTAGCGACTCTGTTTTAAAAAGCCAGAGAACGAATTGGTAGCAACTGAGAGAGCGTCCTCTACTGGCAAAACTCAGTACTGCATCTGCTCTCTTTGTTGCTGTTTTTGATGGTAAGAAAAGATAAATACTTAACTCATATAGTACCTGTAATTCATATTTAGTATATCGGTGGCAACTGATGCTAAGAAAACATTAAAGTATAAATATAAAATCATTTATTTAGATTTTTAAAAGATTAACCTTATAATGTTTAGGTAAGATACTCTTGACTAACAAGCGATATGAAAAAGAGCAGACGCTTTTGACATAGCTGTCAAAATTTATTTCAACCTTATATTAAATTGTCATGAATATAATATCCAGAATATTATCTAATTTTTAGTGCCACACTTAATGAGGACATTCAGAAAAGGGTTTAGGGCCAGAAACAATTAACCAAGAAAGTAAATTTAGTAGGTAGGCTAGAAGGAGCACAGTACTGATACTTTGAATTCTGAGTAGTACTTCTCAAGTCTGATGGTCTACAGGGAGAAGGAGATTAACCCTGGACAGCACAATGGCACTTAAAATCAATACACATCCTTCAACTCCTTGTGTCTTTTCCTGATGGTTTTCTTTTATCCCACCACTGGATAGAGCTGTTGAACAGGGTGCTACCGCTCCAAATTAGGCGATGCATTTTAGCTTCCAAAGACATTTTACAGCCTTATATATATATATATTTTAACATCTTTATTGGAGTATAATTGCTTTACAATGGTGTGTTAGTTTCTGCTTTATAACAAAGTGAATCAGTTATACATATACATATGTCCCCATATCCCCTCCCTCTTGCATCTCCCTCCCTCCCACCCTCCCTATCCCACCCCTCTAGGTGGTCACAAAGCACGGAGCTGATCTCCCTGTGCTATGTGGCTGCTTCCCACTAGCCATCTATTTTACGTTTGGTAGTGTATATATGTCCATGCCACTCTCTCACTTTGTCCCAGCTTACCCTGCCCCCTCCCCGTATGCTCAGGTCCATTCTCTAGTAGGTCTGTGTCTTTATTCCCGTCTTGCCCCTAGGTTCTTCATGACCTTTTTTTTTCTCTTAGATTCCATATATATGTGTTAGCATACAGTATTTGTTTTTCTCTTTCTGACTTAACTTCACTCTGTATAACAGACTCTAGGTCCATCCACCTCACTACAAATAACTCAATTTCGTTTCTTTTTATGGCTGAGTAATATTCCATTGTATATATGTGCCACATCTTCTTTATCCATTCATCTGTTGATGGACACTTAGGTTGCTTCCATGTCCTGGCTATTGTAAATAGAGCTGCAATGAACATTGTGGTACATGACTCTTTGAATGATGGTTTTCTCAGGGTATATGCCCAGTAGTGGGATTGCTGGGTCTTATGGTAGTTCTATTTTTAGTTTTTAAGGAACCTCCATATTGTTCTCCATAGTGGCTGTATCAATTCACATTCCCACAAACAGTGCAAGAGGGTTCCTTTTTCTCCATACCCTCTCCAGCATTTATTGTTTCTAGATTTTTTGATGATGGCCATTCTGACCGGTGTGAGGTATCTCATTGTAGTTTTGATTTGCATTTCTCTAATGATTAATGATGTTGAGCATTCTTTCATGTGTTTGTTGGCCATCTGTATGTCTTCTTTGGAGAAATGTCTATTTAGGTCTTCTGCCCATTTTTGGATTGGGTTGTTTGTTTTTTGGATATTGAGCTGCATGAGCTGCTTGTAAATTTTGGAGATTAATCCTTTGTCAGTTGCTTCATTTGCAAATATTTTCTCCCATTCTGAGGGTTGTCTTTTTGTCTTGTTTATGGTTTCCTTTGTACGGCCTTACTTTTAAATTAACAAATGATTAGCAAAATAATTACACCCACCTGGCACAACTGACATTGATGCCAGGCCCCAGTAGATGGCGCTGTTGAAACTAAAAGCACAATTCAGTATTCCCTTGTCATTTGGAAAAAGGTTTCAGCGGGTAGTTTTCCACTATATTCCGAGATGTCTTGTATATAAACAGAAATTAATAGTGTTTGTTCTCTATTAATAATAGCTTCTTTCATCACTCCTACATTCAATGAAAGTGCAAAATTCTTGGTCCAGGATGAAGTGTAGATTTAGTGTTCTTGACGTACTGACCAGCCTACAAACCAATTAAAATCCTCATGGATATTAATTATTGAGAATTCAACAGCTTCTAAAAATTAAATGTAAACACACTGAATTCATTGATAATGCTATATTATTATCACCCCAGAAATCTATTTAGACTGCAAATTATTTGATAGAATTGGAGAGTTTCATTGGAGCTTAACATTAAGGAATTGGAATCTATTCAGGAATTTGATTGACAATGTGTTTTCTATATTTTCCCCTTTGCATATCTGTGTCCTCTGGGTTTACTAATTACTCTGGTTGCTGTTTGTCCACCAATCCCACATTGCAACGTCACTTGGATTCTTGTCAGACTTTCTCTCTGTACATCCTTCATCCTTTCATTCATTATCTTTTTATCTTGTATTTAGTATACACTCAGCCTGTTCCAGAACTGTGCAGACCATGGAGATATCAAAAAGAATAAAATAAGGAATCAAATAGAGTCTCAGCCTTGAAAAATTTTATAATCCAGCAGAGGTGAAAGACACATCAAAAAATGGGCACAAAGTTAAATAAACATTGTCTGCCTTCCCATTCCTGGCCTTGTGACTAGAATATACTAATCCTCAATAAATTAAGGATTGCTAATTCTATTACCCTAGAAAATCTTGCTATTAAAATGTGTAAAGTGTATTATATTTTTTAAATGGACATTTTTTTAATAGAAAAGAAGAACCAGAGCCTCTTATCATGAGAGATTAAGCTAAAATATTGCATAAATGGTCACAGGATATCACTGTGACTACAGGTTGGTCTACTGGATAGGACCTCTATCAGGCTTCAAACCAAATGGTTTCCTAAGAAGGATTTTTTCAGAAGGGAATTTGGGATTTTCTGTTTCTTCTCTGGTAAGCAGGACTGTGTTCATTTACTGTTTTGCTGAGACCATACCATGTTCCAGGTGTTCTTTGTATGTATAAATACCAAGCTGATGACTCTCCTATTATTTGCGTAAGCTGATTAGGTAACACTTAATATTAACTATTCTTGACTCACATTAATACATAGAATTTGCAAATTAGAGTCAACTGTGATTTGTAAATTGAAGTTAATTAGAAAGCCCTAGTACAGCCCCCCCTAAAAAGGCCAAAACACTTTGCATAGAAATAGCCAGTTTAGAAGTCACAATTTTCCTATTGCTTTTGGCAAACAATTATTCCTCTGAGCTGTCCTCAAGACTGGAGTGAAGAGATGAATATTCACAAAGTTGGTGAGGACTTAGAAAGTGATTACGGGCCCTTTCTTCTTAACCACTGGGGACCGAGCTTCTACAGGGCTCACTTTTTGCCCAGTGACAAAATTTAATAATTTGAAAAACTACAATAGCTCATCAATGAAAAGAAAGGTGATCTAGAGAAGCATTTCAAAATAATAAACACACGATAATCTGTTGAGATTCTTATGTTATTGTCAGACCTTATTCTTCTTTCTTATGAAATTTCAGTGTTAAAAAAAGCAAAAAGTTATCTGTGACAATAAACTTATAACTGACAGAAATTTATTATTTAAAATATAAGATATTAAGATTATGAATAGGTACCTTAAAAAATTAAGTGGAATTATACATCAAAAAAATACTGCAACGTGCTTTACCACATTAATGGAATAAAGGAATAACAGCCCTCTCAGTGCATGCTGAAAAAGTATTTGATACAATTCATTATCCATGATAAAAGTCTCAGAAATTGAAAATAAAAAGGAGCTTTGTTAAGGTTATATAAACTGCAACAATATCCTGCAGCAAAGAGCATGTGTAATACAGAAATTTTAGACTCAATATTTCTAGGAAGTTTTCAAGAATAAGTCAAGAATATTTCCTAGACCAAGCACAAGGAAAGAATGTCCAGAAGTTCTAGGCAAAGCAATAAGACATGAACATGAATTACAGAGTAGAAAAAATCAGAATAAAGAGACAAATTTAATAATTTGCAGGGGACACGTTTATCTGATTTTGCAATTAAATATAAATAGCAAAATACTAAGAGGTAAACTTGAAAAACTAAAAAGACTTAGGTAAAATTTCTGGATACATAATCAGTTTACAAAGGAAGTGTATGTAGCATGCACTGACAGTCTAGGATATATATTTGGAAAAAAATAACCCTTTACAAAAGACACAGAAAATAGTCATTGACATTATAAAATATACCCTAGACATTTATGGGAGAAATATTTAAATTCTTTTTAAAGGATATTAGAAGTGATCTAAATAAATAAGAATAAATATATTTACACTAATTTCTAAATTCAGTGCAATTTCAATGAAAATTTCTGCAATATGTTTTCCTAGGAAAGTTGACAACATGATCTTAATATCTATATCATATTACAATTTATATTTTCCTGCAGTTTATATCCTAAAATACATAAATATCTAAGACAATTTGAAAAATAGGATCAAAGGGGGTAAAAATCACTACTAAGTATTAATATATAAAAAATGTGGTAGTGAAAACACAGTGTGTAGTAAATTAGAGAAATGGACAAATAAGTTAATGCAATGAAATAGAAATCCTAAGAAAGAGACCCTGGATAGAAGAGAACTTGCTATATGACTCAAGTGACAACCCAAATTACTGAGGAAAAGATAAATGACATGGTAGATCACATGGGCAAATTAGCTAACAAAGGAGATTTTAAGATAGAAATCCTAAATCATACATAATCAAAATAAATCCCAATAAGTTAATGACCAAAATATTGCTCTTAAACTAATAAAAGAGAATGTACAAAAAATGTCTTTATAACCCTTTGGCAAAGATGAATTTCTTAGCCTAAAGAACCTTAAGTCATAGGAGAGTACCCCCAGTGGATTTGAAAAAGCAAAATTCAGCATGTGTGTTCAAAGATAGGTTACATATACAAAATTAAAATACAGTAATAGATTGGGAGAAGATATTTGCTGTATCTAATACCAACAAGAAATTAATATCTTAAATATGCAAGGAACAATCTATAAGTTAAAAACTCAGTGGAAAGAAATTGTGATATCTAGGATATAATTGGAGAGATATGTAACCAACCTCAATAGTACTAACAGACCGGAAACAAAAATAACAGAGTTGTAAGTCATACCCACAAGACAACAAAAAAAGAAATATCAGAAAATGACTGGTGCTGGTGTAGACATCTGGAAAGAGAAAGTTCCTGCATTGCTAATTGTTATCAGTTTAAAATAGATTGTTAGGGTAGGACTTAGTTCAGGATGACTAGTGTCTTTATACAAAGGGGAAATTTGGACTCAGAGATAGACACACAGAGGCAAGAAGATGTGAAGACACATGGAGAAGACGTCCCCATGACTGGAGTGATGGGTCTACAACGAATACCAAAGACTGCTGGTGAACACCAGAGGTTAGGGCAAGGCAGGAAAGAAATTCTCCCTTAGAGGTTTCAGAGGACCATGACCCTGCCAACTCCTTGATTTCAGACTTCTAGCCTCCAGAACTGTGAGACAATAACTTTCTATTGTTTAAGCCACCAAGTTTTTGGAAGTTCTGTTACCAAAATACACTAATTTTGTATAATAATAAAATAGACTAGTTTTATTTAAATTAGTGTAAATAGTTTGGAGAGTAATCCAATAATACTTCGTTATGGATATAGCATAACAGTGCGAATATCCCACGGATGTGGAAATATACAACAAAAATGTTCTCCCATGGTATCTGTATGGGACAGGTATAATGAAGTTTACTGAATATATTTATAATCAGGGATCTGAGGGCCCTCTGGTCCTTAACCAAGTGGGAAAATAGCATAATTTGATCTTACGATGGAGTATTATGCAACAGTCCGAAGTAGTGTCAGCTTTTCATGTGGCAGTACGGATAGTTTTATGTTTGATTGTTTTTTTGACATGGCTGTGTGTACTTGGAATCCATGTTTTGCAAGATTGTTGCCTATCAAAAACATTGTTTTCTTAGAAAATGGTTTCAGCGTTTTAATGAAATACATTTCCAATAATTTGTTCTTTTTTTCTCAAAGCATAGTTGATTTACAATATTATGTTAGTTTCAGATGTATGACATAGTGATTCAATATTTTTATAGTGTATACTCTGTTCAACATTATTATAAAACAATGGCTATATTTCCCTGTACTATGCAATGTATTCTTTTTGCTCATCTATTTTATGCATAGTAGTTTGTATGTCTTAATCTCATACTCCTGTGTTGCCCCTTCTCTCTCCCCACTGGTAACCACTAGTTTGTTCTTTACATCTGTGAGTCTGTTTTGTTACATAGGATTGTTTGTTTTATTTTTTAGCTTCCACATATAAGTGATAACATAGAGTGTTTGCCTTTCTCTAACTTATTTTTCTGGCATAATAATCCCTAGGTCCATCCATGTTGCTGCAAAGAGCAGAATTTCATTCTTTTTTTATGCCTGAGTATTGTTCCTTTGTATGTAAACACCATATCTTCTTTATCCATTCATCTGTTGGACACTTAGGTTGCTTCCATATCTTGGCTATTGTAAATAATGCTACTATGAACATTGGGGTGCATGTATGTTTTTGAAGTAGTGTCTTTGTTTTCTTCAGACAAATACCCAGGTGTGGAATTGCTGGGTCACCTGGTAGTTCTGTTTTTAATTTTTTTGGGAGGCTCCGTACTGTTTTCTATAGTGGCTGCGCTACAGAAATTCACATTTCCACCAACAGTATACAAGTGTTCCCTCTCTCCACATCCTTGCCAACATTTTTTTATTTGTAGAGTTTCTGATGATAGCCATTCTGATAGGTGTGAAGTGATATCTCATTGTGGTTTTGATTTGCGTTTCTCTAATGATTAACAATTTTGAACATCTTTTCATGTGCCTGTTAGCCATCTGTATATCTTTTTTGGAAAAATGCCTATTCAGGTCTTCTGCCCATTTTAAAATTAGGTTGTTAGGATTTTTTTTTGATATTGAGTTGTATGAACTGTTTTGTATATATAGTTTGTATATATAGTTTGTATATTTTGTATATATAGTTTGTTTATATATTTTGTATATATTTTGTATATATAGTTTGTATATTTTGTATATGTTATGTATTTTGTATATTTATGGGTCGTATCATGTGCAAATATTTTCTCCCATTCAGTAGGTTATCTTTTCATTTTGTCAATGGTGTCCTTTGCTGTGTAAAAGCTTTTAAGCTTTTAGGTCCCATTTGTTTATTTTTGCTTTAGTTTTTTTTTTTTTTTTGCCTTGGGAGACAGATCCAAAAAAAAATTGCTATGATTTATGTTGAAGAGTGTTCTGCCGATGTTCTCTCCTAGGTGTTATATGGTTTTAGTTCTTACATTTAGGTCTTTATAAGTCCAATAATTATTTTACACAGTATTATATCAAAGTCCTTGGAAATTTTAGTAGGTCTATAAAACGTTTTCAATGAAACATAATTTCTGTTGCATTAAAAATGTATTTGTGGGGCTTCCCTGGTGGCGCAGTGGTTGAGAGTCCGCCTGCCGATGCAGGGGACACGGGTTCGTGCCGTGGTCCGGGAAGATCCCACATGCTGTGGAGCGGCTGGGCCCGTGAGCCATGACCATTGAGCCTGCGCGTCCGGAGCCTGTGCTCCGCAACGGGAGAGGCCACAACAGTGAGAGGCCCACGTACCGCAAAAAAAAAATGTATTTGTGAGCCTCCAAAATTATAGTTTTACTCACCTAACATCACTTAAGGTAAGAAAGTTTTGACTAATGTGGTCTTTATCGCCTATGCCACATCTATATGGAGTTTGACCTTGGTAGAAGATAAATTTAAAAGTTTGAAAAGTAGGTTTAGATTAGCTTGAGATTTTGAAAGTTGGTAGAAAAAATACTAATGAAAGGAAATTTTGTGTAGTTAAAATTTTTGTTAAGCAATTTAGAGAGAATTCTGTGCCAAATTAGAAATCTGAGATACAGAAAGATGGATTTAGTCCCCATTTAAAATAGGCCATTGTTCTGAATGAGGTTCCCCTGCTGATGCCTCAGATAATCATCAGAGAAGCCTGGTTTTATTAGGCCACCTCCTAACACAGGAAGTGCCTCTTTCTCTGTAGCAAGATATAAAGAGAGTAAAATACAAATTAGTAATATTTCTGGAATACTCCTAGAAGTTTATTTTCAAAGAGAAGAGGCTCAATCTAATTGACATTTTATCCCAGATGTTCCCAGGCTATGTTTATCTTGAAAGGGTCCCCAGAATCATTTCATATTAAATGTGCAAGTTCCTTCGGAGTGTTTTTAGATCAACTTGTTCATTTACTATATAAGGAAACTGGGAAATAGAGCGGTCACTTATTAATGTGAACTAGCTTGCCTTGTAAGATTCAAATCTATTACTAAAGCCCATGATTTTGCTGTCATACAATTTGTCCCTAAATTAGGAAGAGCCATAACTCTGTGGCCAATAGTCTGCAAGGTTTGATACACTTGAACATTTGTAAACTTTCACCAGATTTGATCTAGGAACCCTACTTGGTATGTAAGGATGGCCATGTGATCTATCATTCAAACCAGGGTGTTTTGAGAGGAAGAGGAAGGGGAGGAGTTTGTGCTAGATGAAGCCCACATCAAAATCACAAAGAAAATCTGGAACTGTCTCTGACCAACCAGGACACATGCTCACCCTCTATGTGTGGACTTAACGGTTCCCCTCCCTCCCTCCCTCCCTCCCTCCCTCCCTCCCTCCCTTCCTCTTTCTTTCTTTCTTTCTTTCTTTCTTTCTTCCTTCCTTCCTTCCTTCCTTCCTTCCTTCCTTTCTTCCTTTCTTTCTTTCTTTCTTTCTTTCTTTCTTTCTTTCTTTCTTTCTTTCTTTCTTTCTTTCTTTCTTTCTTTCTTTCTTTCTTTCTTTCATCTTTATTGGAGTATAATTGCTTTAAAATGGTGTGTTACTTTCTGCTTTGTAACAAAGTGAATCAGTTATACATATACATATGTCCCCATATCTCTTCCCTCTTGCATCTCCCTCCCTCCCACCCTCCCTATCCCACGCCTGTAGGTGGTAACAAAGCACCAAGCTGATCTCCCTGTGCTATGCAACTTCTTCCCACTAACTATCTATTTTACGTTTGGTAGTGTGTATGTGTCCATGCCACTCTCTCACTTTGTCCCAGCTTACCGTTCCCCCTCCCCATATGCTCAAGTCCATTCTCTAGTAGGTCTGTGTCTTTATTCCTGTCCTGCCCCTAGGTTCTTCATGACGATTTTTTTTTTTTTTTTTAGATTCTATACATATGTGTTAGCATACGGTATTTGTTTTTCTCTTTCTGACTTCATTCTGTATGACAGACTCTAGGTCCATCCACCTCACTACAAATAACTCAATTTCATTTCTTTTTATGGCTGAGTAATATTCCATTGTATATATGTGCCACATCTTTATCCATTCATCTGTTGATGGACACTTAGGTTACTTCCATGTCCTGGCTATTGTAAATAGAGCTGCAATGAACATTGTGGTACATGACTCTTTGAATGATGGTTTTCTCAGGGTATATGCCCAGGAGTGGGATTGCTGGGTCGTATGGTAGCTCTATTTTTAGTTTTTAAGGAACCTCCATATTGTTCTCCATAGTGGCTGTATCAATTCACATTCCCACCAGCAGTGCAAGAGGATTCCCTTTTCTCCACACCCTCTCCAGCATTTATTGTTTGTAGATTTTTTGGTGATGGCCATTCTGACTGGTGTGAGGTATCTCATTGTAGTTTTGATTTGCATTTCTCTAATGATTAATGATGTTGAGCATCCTTTCATGTGTTTGTTGGCAATCTGTATATCTTCTTTGGAGAAATGTCTGTTTAGGACTTCTGCCCATTTTTGGATTGGGTTGTTTGTTTTTTTGATACTGAGCTGCATGAGCTGCTTGTAAATTTTGGAGAGTAATCCTTTGTCAGTTGCTTCATTTGCCAATGGTTCCTCTTAAGGCAGAATCATAAACTGATGATGTTGAAGGCCAGGAACAAGGGCAAGAATACAAGGAAGCGTTTTAATCCTCAAAAAGCCTTATCTTTTATGTTTTGTAAGTAGTTAAATAGTTTTGGGGCTCATGATAGAAATCAGACATTAATTAAGGAGGATTTAGGGAGGCTTATGCTAAGCATTTTGAAGACATTTCTTTCATATCTATGTCAGGGTGAATTGCAGCCTTCATGGAATTGATGTTTTGATTATGAAAAGAAGAGTATAATAAGGTAATGGGATCTGTAGCTAGTGGACAGAACTCTGTCCTTCCTGTGCTTCACCGCTAAGTTTAGAAAACACTTAAACTCAACTCTACTACTACAAACTATCCCCAATCCATCGCCCCCAGAGAAATCTTATATAATTTAAATTTTGAGTATCAAAAAAGTAAGTTTAATACACTAGAGATCGTTAAAGTAGCACTAATGGATCCTTTGAGTAATGCAAAGATACAGTCCTTATTTACTTAAAAATTTTTATATAGTGTTTTCCGCTGTTTAAATTATTTAAAGTATAATTATTTACATAGTACTTTATAAATAGAAACAATCAAGATACAGATAGGCAAAAACAAGAAAACAAATTCAATGTTAATTTCATCAGCCAGCAATAACTATGAACACATATGATGCACATTCTTACAGAATTACTGCAAATACACCCACACCCACAAACACACTGACATTTTTAAAGCGATTTCTGTACTTAAAGGGCTTTAAAAGGATTACTGCACTTAACTATTTTGGTAACCACACTTTCCCACTAATCACTACATTATCAGTGTAGAGGTTTTTTTTTTTAATTTTTAAAAAATTGTTCTTTCTTTACACTTTAAGAAAAGATATTGTCTTACAACAGTTATCCATTTATTTGTTCATAAGTGTCAGGGTGTCAGCTATATTTTTAGTCTGTATTGAACTCAGCATACTTGGATATTCTTGCTTGATAGCAATCCATACAGGCAGAGTGGGCTTGTGGAATTATCCTTAATTAGTGCACATGAGGCGTGGTTAGCAGCTTAAGACCCAAATCTCACATTAAAAACGATAGATGCAATTGTTTCTGAAGTAAGTTACTTTACTGCAATTCTTGCTTCTCTGCTAGAAACTTTCTTTCGTGTTTGGAATTGGAAGAAGAGCCATTCTTAGGAGGCGCCAGTTTGGCATGATATCTGAGGCATTTGTGAATTACACTCTTAGGAGCTCTGCTGGCTCCTGGTGTGGTCTCCTTCTGTTTCCGTGAAGTCACTGTGGCTTTGACGAATCTTCTTAGTTCAAAGGGGTGTCTTCACTAAGATTGTCTTTCCTTTTTGCCATTAATTTCTGAGGATTTTATACAACTCTTGAGTGTTATCATTACTATGTCAGTGTTATATGTTATAATATATTTGACAAAATATTAAAAAATTATCATTAATAACACATCACAATAGGAATATACATCTCTTGCCAAACCATGTTGTTGTCAGATGTGATGAACCATGCATTAAAATTATAGCAATTTTAAAACATCTGTCGTAATTCATTACATTCTGATTATTTAACTGAACCAAAGGTATAAATCAAAGTTAATCATTCCAGAGACTAAGAAGATAGCTTAATAATATCTAAAATTTCATGATAGATATCCTTTTAAAACAGTGAAAATGACGTCAAGGTTAATTAAATCCCATCTTTATTCCTGTTTTCACTTAGTTTCAGCAAGTCATTCAGATTTTAGAATGTGTTTAAGTGAAGAAATGGTATTAATGTTAGGAGTCAGTGACTTTTTTGGATAACTGGTATATTTTAAATAATTTACAGTTAAAAATTTCAATGGAAATTACCTATAGTCAATTGTAATTTTTTTTTTAGTTCAGATGGAACATGATAGGCATACTATATAAAATATTTATTTAAAAATGCTAGACAGTATTTTTTTTTTTTTTTTTTTTTGTGGTACACGGGCCTCTCACCGCTGTGGCCTCTCCTGTTGCAGAGCACAGGCTCCGCACGCGCAGGCTCAGCGGCCATGGTTTACAGGCCCAGCCGCTCCGCGGCATGTGGGATCTTCCCGGACCGGGGCACGAACCCGTGTCCCCTGCATCGGCAGGCGGACCCTCAACCACTGTGCCACCAGGGAAGCCCTAGACAGTATTTAATAAAATGCTGAACAAATAGATCAAATCACATTGTAAGAAAATCTAAATGTCCAAATTCTTCTGCTAAGTGGGAACTTGTTTCTTTTTAAAAAGGATATTATTTGAAATAAATGGGACATTTATGAAAAATATCTTCCTTTTCCCCTGGCTTAGGAATTTGTTGTTGTCGAAGCTTTGTGAGGATGGGATTTGAAGTGTGCAAAACATCACATATAATAAACTCCATAAGACATCCACATTATTGGTTCTAATTGCAGTTTATTGAAATAGATGCGTTACTCAAAATCACATGTCTATATTGAGAGGACGTACAGATTAAATACGACAGAATTTCTTTCTTTCTGTAATGGATGAATTAGCAAGTAAATAGAATTGTTTTAGACCCAAGAAGACAGGTTTCATTGCACGCCATCCTCTCTCAGATGTTGGAATTTTTTCTGAACAAGTGAGGGCAAGTACAAGTCCATTTTGTTTACTGGTAGGTAGGTCGGCATAAGTGTTTGTGCCTGTGTGTGGTTAACAAGGGTAAATGCTAGACAAAATTAATATGAGGGCTCAGATAGAAATCAGCTCATTTTATTTCTTGCTGTTAAAATTAATTAATGGACTTGAGGACACGGGGTGGGGGAAGGGTAAGCTGGGACGAAGTGAGAGAGTGGCATGGACATATATACACTACCAAATGTAAAATAGATGGCTAGTGGGAAGCAGCCAATAGCACAGGGAGATCAGCTCGGTGCTTTGTGTCCACCTAGAGGGGTGGGATAGGGAGGGTGGGAGGGAGGGAGACGCAAGAGGGAGGGGATATGGGGATATATGTATACGTATAGCTGATTCACTTTGTTATACAGCAGAAACTAACACACCATTGTAAAGCAGTTATACTCCAATAAAAATGTTTTAAAAAAGTAATTAACAGATAATACTTTCATTTTCAATAATATTTAAATAGGTGGAAAACCAGAAAAAGCAAAGAACCCCAGTACATTATACACACATCTGTCAGTATCTCCTTCCTTCATTAATTAAGCTGATGCATATTCTAGTGTTCCTGAAGTGTCACATACTAGACAACGCAGATACAAAAATATGCATAGTATCCCTTGAACTGTATAGGCTTACAGCCTAGTGGGGAAGATGGTCAAACGTACTCGTGAAATTAACTGTAGCAGGCCAACAAGTGAATGAGCATTTACGCCGGGTTAGGGGGAAGTTCGGGGAAAAGCTTTAATTGAAGGAAGTCATGGTTCAGCTGACTTTAACAGGGCGTGAGGTTTTTGTCCGGTGAACAAGCTAAGTCAGTATATTCTGGTCGGCAGGTATAAGGTGAGCCAGAGCGTGTGGGGTGGCTGCCAGAGAAGTGTGTGAGGTCCTCGTGGTTAGAAGAGGGCATGCACGGAGTAGAAATCAGTGAGGGGTTTCCTACAGTGATCTATGGCAACTGAACCAGAAGACGGTGGCTTACTTTCTCATGGGACAGTTCAGGAGAGTCAGCTGCTGGAACTGCTGCAGAAGCAGGAACGTCGAGGTATACGACCTCCACGGTCGCTGGGATTTAACCCCCATGAGCCCAAGAAGGCAGCTCGTGGTCTTCTCTCTCTATTAGCTTTGTCTTTTCCGGAATATTTCTTGAAGAGAAATTTAGCGCGCTCCAGGGAACTAAGGCTGTTAAATACTCTGTCGTTCGATCTAGTTGAGAGGAATGAACATTTGAGTGGTTTATCACAGGTTGGACCCTAGGGCCCTTACAGGGGATCATGGAGTCCATTACAGCAAAAGCTAAAAGACGAGGTTGTAGATGTCTCTGTGCACTTTGGGAGATGGGAGACTGAAGGATTTTTGACAGTTTGCCAATTGGGAGAATAACATGATTTGTGCCCTGGTTAATTGAACATCACACCAATTACAGTACTGAGATAATTGTGTGTGTGTGTGTGCGTGTGCGTGTGCGTGTGTGTGTGTGTGTGTGTGTGTGTGTGTGAAATTCACTTGTCGCAGACCAGTGCAATCCCCAAATGTACAAGTAAAGGTAAGGGCTTTGGAAAAATTAGTTTACCCGTTACCAGTTGGTATTGGCGTTTTTGATAGAGAAAATGCCTTGGGCTTATATCATTACACAAACATTTTATTACCAAAGTCCACATGTCCTACCCCCTTAGGCTCTTCTTGCCGGTGGCGGTTTCTCAGGCTTGCTCTGCTTCTGATGACCTTGCCCGTCTGAGGAGAAGTGGTCAGGTATCTTGAGGAGTTCCATCAATTGAGATTTGTCTGGTGATTTTCCCGTCATGTGACTGGGGTTGTGGGTATTTGGGAGGAAGGTGACAGAGGTAAAGTGTCATTTTCGTCTCCTTGAATCAGGGAAATGTAATGTTAACATGAATCGTCCCTGTAGATGTTGACCTTGATCACTACCCAGTGTAGTGCTTGTCTGGTTTCTCTACTCTAAGTTCTTCGTGCTCCACCAGCCTGTTCTCTCCCACATTCTTGGAAGGAGTTACAATGCACAACCCAAATGTAAGCTCTGAGGAGTTAGGCTCCATCTTCTTAATGGCAGAGTATAATTTATATTTCAAATATATATTATTTGGAACTGTACTGCCTGAGAGATTTGTCTCTTCTCCCATATTAATTAATTAGGTCATTTATTTATACCAGTGTGGGCTCCCTGATGTCTATTTTACACTTTGGGTTATAATCCTACTACTGTATTTTATTTATTTATTTGTTTCTCAGATCATTCCATATTTTATTGTTGGAAATTCTCACAGTTGGATCCTGTGTCTCTTCATTGTGTATGTATGTTTAGTGCTTCCTCATTTTCTGGCACTAAAAGATGCTCGGGATTCACTATGTGTATTTCCTGTACCAGTCCTAGAATCAGCCAATTTCCCAAGGAGCCCTGGTTCATTTTATTAGAGTAGTTTTTAGAAAACAAGACCTGGGCACTGCATGTGCTCATTATTTCTGGGGTATCATTGATTTTAGGTCCCCTCAACTTAGGAGGAAGGAAATATATGTGTGCATACTAACATACATATGTATATCTGTTTATTCGTTTATCAATACTTCTATATGTAACCATCCCTATCTATATTAAGCTAAACATGAATTCACACTGATTTCGCCAGCTCTCATACATTACCACGTGGATCATTTTAACCATATTTCCTTGTTTACCTATAAACTGCCACTCTGAAGGTGAGAAACCTGACCCATTTTCCACCATCCATTTAATTGATTTAATCAGTTCCAGTATACATGTATAGCAACATGAGAATTGTTAGCTGTAACCACGTAGAACACAACTTTAGCAACTATAATATGGTGTTTATGTGCAGTGCCTTTACTTTCAGTCTTACATACTTTCAGTCTTACATAACTTTCCAGAGTTAACATAGGTGAAAATTTTTCTCTTTCCCCTTCAGTGAAGGTGTTTCATACATGTATGGTGTAGTTAGATTCTCTTGTCAAATTCTTCATTCCTTCCTAGGATTCTCTTATTTCCTAATGATTTTAAAATTTGCATTCATTAAGATAACGTTCGATTATAAAAATATATGGCTTTTGGCAACTGCATAATGTCATCTATTCAGAGTGACAGGCATCATGCCGAATAATTTCACTACCCTAAATATTCCCTGTGCTTTGCCTGTTCAGCCTTCCTCACCTCTGCTAATCCCATAGAAACCACTGCTGATTTTCTTTGTATACCTTTTCTTTTTCCAGAATGTCATATATTTGGAATCATACAGTCATTACCCTTTTTAGATTGACTTATTTTAATTAGCAATATGATTTAAGATGTGACACATGTCATTTCATTACTTGATAGCTCATTTTTTATTACCAAGTAATATTGCCTTGTGTGAATGTACAATAGTTTTGTTCCCCAACTGAAGGATATCTTATTTCTAGGTTTTAATAATTATGAATAAAACTGCTGTGAATATCTATATGCAGGTTGTTGTGTGGACATTCATTTTCAAGTCTGTTAAGTAAATGCCTAGGAGCTTGATTGCTGGGTTGAATGGTAGGGACACGTTTAGTTTTGTAAGAAGCCACCAAACTGTCTTCCAAAGTGGTTGCACCGTCCTGCCTCCGCAGCAGCGCCGAATGAGAGCTCCTGTTGCCTCACATCCTTACCATCAGGCATATTTAACTTTTCGGACTTGAGACATGCTGATAGGTGTGTGGTTCCATGTCATTGTTACAATTTGCAGTTATAATTTGCATTTTTTTCTATTTAAGTTTTAAAAATTTTTTGCGTATTTTATGTACAAATACTACATTAAATAGATGTTTTGTAAATATTTTCTTCCAGTCTATGGCTCGTCTTTTCAGAGAGCAGAAGATGTTAAGTTTAATGAAGTTCAACTTATCAGTGTTTTCTTTCATGGATTGTGGTTTTGGTGTCGTGTTTAAAAAGTCATCACCAAACCCCAGGTGATCTAGATATTCTCCTGTGTTTTCTTACAGAAGGCTTAGTTTTATGTTTTACATTTAGGCCTATGATCCATTTTGAGTTAATTTGTGTGAAAGCTGTAGAACCTGTATTTTTTTTTTTGGCTTATGGATGTCCAGTTGTTCCTGTACCACTGGTTGAGAACACTTCTCTTTTTTGATTGAATCACCTTTGCTTCTTTGTCAGAGAGATATTAAGCCAATTGACTGTATTTCTGTGGGCTTATATATGAGCTCTCTATTTTGTTATACTGATATGCATCTATTTTTTCTCTAAGATTGGTGAAAGAAATCATGGAGAAGTAGTGTCATTTCTTTTCTTAAATGTTAGGAAGAATTCACCTGTAAAATCATATGAATATGATACGTTTAGGGGGGATGTTTATTAATTATTGATTAAATTTCATCATTAGATATAAGCTGTTTCAGATTATGGGTTTCACCTTGTTTGAATTTTGGTAATTTGTATGTGTCATCTGTGTGGTCAGGCATAGAGTTGTTCGTAGTATTCCCTTATTTCTCTGTTCTCACCCATGCGATTAGTAGGGATAACCCCTTTTTCATCTCGAACATTAGTAACTTGCGTCCCGTCTGCTTTTTTTGGTTAGCCTGACTAGAGTCATATCAGTTTCATTGATCTTTTCTGAGAACCAGCTTCCCGGTTTTGTCTGTTTTTCTCTATTGTTTTCCTGTTTTCAATTTCATTGATCTCTGCCCTAATTTTTAGTAGTTCTTTTCTGATGTTTACTTTAGGCTTACATTTCTCTCCTTTTTCTAGTTTTCGAACATGGAAGCCTAGATTATGTATTTTAGATCTTTCTTCTTTTCTAATAAGTGCACTCAGTGCTGTAACTTTCGCTCTATCACTGCTTTTGCTGCATTTCACAAATTCTGATCATTTGTGTTCTCACTTTAATTTACTTCAAAATATTCAAGTGTCTCGTGAGACTTCTTCTCTGACCCATGGGTTATTTAGAAGTGTGTTGTTTAATCTCCAAATATTTTGCATTTTCCATCTACCTTTCTGTTGTTAATTTCTAATCTAATTCTGTTGTGATCTGAGAAATTTTTTTTTTTGGTACGCGGGCCTCTCACTGTTGTGGCCTCTCCCGTTGCGGAGCACAGGCTCCAGACGCGCAGGCTCAGCAGCCGTGGCTCACGGGCCCAGCCGCTCCGTGGCCTGTGGGATCTTCCCGGACCGGGGCACGAACCCGCGTCCCCTGCATCGGCAGGCGGACTCTCAACTACTGCGCCACCAGGGAAGGCCCTGAGAAAATATTTTGTATGACTTCTTTCAAAATAAATTTGTTAAGATGTGTATTATGGCGCAGAATATGGGCTATATTGATGAATGGTCCAGGTGAGCGAGAAAAGCACACGTTTTTTGCTGTTTTGGGGATAGTGTATCTTCTAAATGTTAATTAGATGAAGTGGATTCACAGTGCTCTTCTGGTCAATTATATACTTCCTGATTGTCTACCTGTCTGACCTATCAGTTGCTGAAAGAGGGGTGTTGAATTCTCCAGCTATAGCCGTGGATCTATTTTTTCTTCCGTTTCTTTTAGTTTTGCCTCGTGTATTTTGGTGCTCTGTTGTTAGATGCATACATATTTAGGATTGTTGTGTTTCCTTGGAGAACTGATCCTGTTATCACTATTACCAGGATCACTATGTTAATAGTGATATAATATAGACATAGAATAATATAGATATAATATAGACATGGAACACTATGTCTATCTCTGATAGTTTTCCTTGTTCTGAGTTTGTTTTTGCTCTGAAGATAATATTGTTATTACAGCTTTATTCTGATAATAGCGTGGTCTTTCTTTCTTCCTTTATATTAAATGTATCTGTACTTCTATATTCACAATAAATTTGGGGGGGAAAATGTGGTTAAGTCTTGTGTTTTTATCTGCTTTGAAAACCTCTGTTAATTGGTTTATTTAGACTATTTACATTTATTTTATTTTTTAAAAAATATTTATTCATTTGGCTACACCGGGTCTTAGTTTCGGTGTGCCAACTCTTAGTTGTGGCATATGGGATCTAGTTCCCTGACCAGGGATCGAACCCAGGCCCCCTGCATTGGGAGCACAGAGTCTTAGCCACTGGACTACCAGGGAAGTCCCTAGACTATTTCCATTTAAAGTGATTACTGATATGGTTGGATTAATATTTACCATGTTTATAACTATTTTCTATTAATTGCATTTTTCTTTTCTCTTTGTTCTCATTTTCTGCTTCCTCTGGTTTTAATTATGCATCTTATATGATTCTATTTCATATCCTCGTTTAGCATATCATATATACTTCCTTGTTATTTTCTTTGTGGTTGTCTTTGAGCTTGCAATATACATTTTTAAGTCACCTCAGGCCACTTTCAAATAACTGTGTACTGCTTTGTAGGTAGTTCAGGTATCTTAGAGTATTCCTTATGGCATTGCTGTCATTCATTTCATGGGCCCATCTACTATAATCTGCTAATACATTACTACAGTTATTACTTTAAATGAGCCCTTATTTTTGAGCAACTGAAAATTTAAAAATATTTTATTTTACCTTTACATTCCTTCTCCAACAGTCTTCCTTCATGTAGACCTGAATCTTTTACATTTATCATTTTTCATCTCTCTGAAGAACGTTTTATAAATTTTCTCACAGGGCACGGCTGCTGATAATGAATTCCTTTATTTTTATTTGAGAAAAATCTTGATTTTTATTTACTTTTCAATGATACTTTCACTGGATAAAATTCTAAGTTGGTATTTTTTTCAACACATAAAACATTTCATTCCGTTCTCTTCTTGCTTACAATATTTCTAACATAAAAATCCAACCTATTAATAAAGCCATTGAAGGCATTTTTGGTTTCTATTTGTGTTTTTTATTTCAAGTGTGTCTTTTTTTCCTTATAGTTTCCATCTCTGTGCTTCTGTTACCCATCCATTTTGCACATTGTCCTTTTTATCATTAGAGCCCTTATTAACCTATTAATCATTGTTAGTTTAAATTCCATGTCTGATAATTTAACAAATTTGTATCATATCTAAGTATGCTTCTGATACTTGCTTTTTTCTTCAGACTGTGTTTCCTTGATTTTTATCATGCTTGGCAATTTTTCACTGAAAACTGGATATGATGTATCAAGGCGTGGGAACCGAGGTAAGCAGGCCTTTTGTGGGGGGTTTTGTGTTTACTTGAGAGGAGTCTGGCTCTGTTTCGTGTTTGCTCTGGCAGTCGGTGCCAGAGGCTTCTGTTTCCTTCTGTCGTTTCTCGGCTCCCATGTTTTCTTTTGGCTCATCTAAGATGAAGTCCTTTTCAGATAAAGTCTGTGTTGCTGCTGCTTCAACTGGAATCTGTGCTGTTTCACTGGAGTCCTGCCGGCATGGTGGGAAGCTGTGGTGGGGGAAGGATTTTACAGCTTCATGGTTAAGTCTCAGTCTTTAAGTGGGCTTGTGTCTCTGGGCCGTGACCTTCTCAAGTGTGTCTTAGCTTCTTTCCTCTCTCAGGTGAAATAGGAAGGCTGGAGGAGGCTGAGGTGGGGGGAGAGATGCTCTTTCCTCAGGTGACACGTCTCTGGGAATGTCTTTACCGTGGAGAGCACACATATTTCTCTGGGTCTGTTTCATAAGGATTGCTCTTCCCCTTGCCCCGCCAGAACCAAGAGAGGATCTTTCTTGACTTCAGTAAGAAAAGATGGCGGCGTCCCCAGAGGTAAAGACCACCGGAGTGTGCTGCTCCAATTCTGCCACCTTCATGAGCGTCCTAGTCTACACTCCACCTTCAGCAGCTCATTGAATTTGCTGGTTAAGTGTTCCTACCACTGTGCGGCTCCAGTAGCACCTCCTCCAGGGAAGCAGATCTCAACTGTGACCCTCTGAATTCCCGTCTCTCCAGGTTTCAGGGTGGTGGCTTTTCCTGCAAATGCCATCCGCTCATGAGTCCAAGAAAAGTCATTGATTCTTAGTGAGTTCACCTTTGTCTTCTTGCAGGGATGGGAGTGACAACTTCTGAGCTCTTTATACATCAGAGCTCAAGCTGGAAGTCGTCTTTATTCTTTAAAGGAATTTCAAGAGTCTTATGTTGTGTGCCCTGATAAGAACCAGCCCTGTGGTCTAGTTACAGTCAAATAATAAATTCCTATGGAAAACTCTATTCTCTCTCTATGCTATGATTCTCTCTCTTTTCAATGCTGGGTCCTATCCAAGAAAGCAATGTAATAAAAGCAATGATTAAAATTATACACGCATAAGCTTCAGAGGGCCAAGGTAGATCCACTTTACATATCTTGGACATTTTCTCTGCATTTGGATTAGCCCTTATAGCCTGAGTCAAATATTTCAGCATTTCTTTATATTTTCCCTAGTTGTCTCAGTCATTTGTTATTTTATTCATTCCACAAAATTCGCACCTACTCTGTGTAAATATTGTCTAGGAATAAACGTGCCAGATCATATTTTCTAGATAATGCAGTGAACACACTATTTAAAATTCTTACTCTTGTGGTATTTAGATTTATAAATTAATGTTTTCTTTTCAATTTAATTGTATGTTCTTTGAGGCAATGAGCCCAGCTCTTTAAGTCTTTTGTAATGCTGTATCCCTCCTCACCCCACACCATTCTTCATTATGAAAACTGGATTAGAGCACTCCAGAAATGTCAAGAGGTCTATTTAAGGCTAAAAGCACTTGAAGACTAAACTCTTATACTTATCTGAATGGAGCTTCAGGCTTACCTGGTTAATTGAGGTATTTTCAAACATAATAGGACAAAAGCCTATTGTACATTCTGGAAATCATGTGATGAAGGGTTTTATTGTACTATATGTAGAAGGAAGATACAATGACAACCTAGAAGCATTTTATTAAATTATTTCTATAACATGAGCTTTGGAGTCAGATGAACTGGATTTTGAAATCCAGCTTAACCTCCTGTTAGCACTGTGCCTAGCAAATAATTTAAACTTTAAGTTTTGGTCTTCGCATCTGTAAAGTAGACATACAATTATAAATCATAAAAACGTTTTCATGAGGATTAAAGGACATAAAGTCTGAAAGGCGCTGAGCAAATTGTGTAGCACATAGGAAACTTGATAAAGCGTTGCTGTTCTTTTTCTACTTACTTTAGTACTCCCAGTGAGTATAGGAAAGTATCATATAGACTCCATAGGTGTTCTTTTTCTACCCAAATATTCTTCAGAAACTTGGAGATGGTGTAGGCTTTTGCTCTTTGCCCACATTTGTAATATAAGGTTAACTCCTGTTGGATTCTCTAAATCATTTGTCAGCAAAACCCTCTGAATGAAAGATGGTTGTTTCATATAGGTAACATAGAGAAGGGAACACTCCAGGAAAAGCAGTGAGAAAAAGGGATGCTCTATAAATAGAACATTTGTGGGGAACAGGAAAGTAGAGCGGAAGTAATGGGATTCTGTGGGAAAAATCAGGGAGGGGTCAGTCTTTAAAGTCCGGGTGGATGAGAAGGATGCTTGACTTCCTTAGGCTCATTGCTTAATTCATTTGATTCCTTATTCACATTTTCGAAATAAACAGTATTGAAGCATAATTCACACTGAATAAATTATACCAATTTTAAGGGTAGATTTCAATGACTTGGAAATATTGGCACACCCATATAACCATCCCACCAAACAAGATATATAATATTGATTTACTTTAATTTGTTCTTTTTCTACATAATTATGGAAGAAACTTGGTTTGTTGATTTTAGATCTTTCTTCTTTTCCTGTATAAGCCTTTATACCTATACTAATTTTCTTCTCAGCATGGCTTTCACCACATTCCGTGAATTTTGATGTGTTCTGTTTTTATTTTTATTCAGTGCAAATATTTAGAATTTTTTTCTTCTGATTCCTTTTTTGATCCCTAGCCTAGTAGGAAATGTGATGTTTAAATGTCAAATATTTAGATATTTCCTAAATTTTCTACATTTTGAGTTCTAATTTGATTCCACTATAGTTATAGAACTCACTGTTTACTCTATATCAGTCTTAATAAGTTTAGCAAGACTTATGGTCTAGCCTGTGGCTTATACTGGAGAGTATTCCATGAACACTTAACAAGTGTTTGGACTCTGCTGGTGTTTGGTGGAGTGCTCTATAGATGTCAGTGAGATCAAATTTCATGATATAATCTTCATCTTTCCTGATTTTGCATCTTACTGTTTTATCCCTTAGTAACAGAGGAGTCTAGAAATATCAAAGTATAGTTGTTGAATCAATGATTTCTTCTTTTTGATTCTGGCAGATTTTGCCTTACGTATTTTGGGGGCCCATTGCTGGGATAGTGTACATTGATTATTGTTATGTTTTCTAATGTATTGACCCAAGACTTTCTAACACACGAAGTCTAGTGGCTTCACAGATTTCTATTACCTACCAATTCTTTTAAGGTGTGCACATTCTAGAGGGTCACTCTTGAATGCATTGCCTCTGGTCCAGTAGCATCCACATCACCTGGGAGTACTGTTGCCAAGTTTAACAAATAAAAAACCAGGACACCAAGCTGAACTTGAATTTTGATACATGAAAGAAAATTGTGTATCTTTCATTGAGTACCTGAAATTCATACGTACCTGGGTTACCTGTATTTTATCTGTCAGCCCCACCTGGTAACGTTTTAGAAATGCAGAATCAAGAACTCTACCTCAAACCTGTTTAATTGGAATCTGCATTTTAATGAGAGATTTTGATAAGTTCTATGCGTATTAAAGTTCCAGAAGTGTAAGGACCTAGTTTGACATAGAGCAGGAAGTCTCAGGTGGAGTATCAGAGGGTGATATCTTAGCTATAAATTCAGAGCAGCAGTAGGAAATACACACTTTGGAAGAGAATCTGTGATCACGGGTTCTGCTCATTTCTGCAACTCCCCAATTAAACAATTTACTGGATTTCCTTAATATCATGTATAATCAAAACATTTCCAAATTAGTTGTAGCTCTTGGCTTTAAGTGTTATAAAGCAATAAAAAGAAAATAATTCAGAAATGTAGTCACTGGAATATTATTTTTTGCATAAAGCTTCTGTTTTAATTACATTAAAAATATTGGGCCAAAGCCATTATGGAATTTTTAAATCTCAAGGCATTTAGAAATGTATATTGGATTGTCTCCATTACCACCACCCCTCACCCTAAGCCCACATCCTTTTAGATGTTCATTTTGCTAATGATCACATGCTTTACTATAATTGCTTTTTAATAATTACTTCAGCTATTTCACCTAAATATATCTGCACTGAAAGTTTATCTGTAAATTAATTAGCCTTTATTAATTAGCCAGTACATATGTATAATAAAAATGTAATATCTATATTATATATTACATATATACATATGCATATATCTCTTCTGAAATACAATTCTAAGTGTCAGAAATCAGAAACCTTCATTATTTTTTTTAAATAACAACGATAAGGAACATTACTTTTTATTTCAGAGATGTTTGTGCTTTTTTTTCCAATTTGGAAAATCCCATTATTTTTTTTTCTCTCTTTTTTAATTGAAGTATAGTTAATTTACAATGTTGTGTTAGTTTCAGGTGTGCAGCACAGTGGTTCAGTTCATATATATATATATACACGTACAGGAATATATCCTTTTTTAGATTCTTTTCCCTTATAGGTTATTACAAAATAGTGGGTATAGTTCCCTGTGCTATACAGTAAGTCCTTGTTGATTGTTTTATATATAGGAGTATGTGTTTGTTAATTCCAAACTCCTAATTTATCCCTCCCCCGCTTTCCCCTTCGGTAATCATAAGTTTGTTTCCTGTGTCTGTGGGCTATTTCTGTTTTGTAAATAAGTTCATTTGCATCTTCTGTTTTAGATTCCACATATAAGCGATATTGTATGGTATTTGTCCTTCTCTGTCTGGCTCACTTCAGAATGGAGCACTACTCAGCCATAAAAAAGAACAAAGTAATGCCATTTGCAGCAACATGGATGGATCTAGAGATCATCACAGTGAAATACGCCAGACAGATTTTTGTGCGTTTACAACCCCATAGTGATTTCTCATAGAATCACTTGGAAGTAGAAGCCGCTGAGAGAGGGTGAATTGTGAGGGCAGCTCCCACCACTCCCGACCATTAAGACACTCACCTGGTTACATCAACTCCCCAGCCCTCTGCTTCTTCATCTTATAATGAGAATTCTATCACACTTACTTTTCCAATGCTGCTGTGTGGGTCAGATTTGAAAAGACATACAATTCAAGCAGTGCTCACCTCAGCGTTCAGTGGTACAAGGAAGATCTCTACTTAAAATATGTTGTTTCTTACTAATATTAGTATTTACTGTCTCCGTGTGGACTTTTATGAAAACTTAATTCTTCTGAGGAGGGTAATATATTATGTATTATTTAAATATTTATATAAGGAAATTCCCTGGTGATCCGGTGGTTAGGACTCGGTGCTCTCACTGCTGGGGCCGGGTTTCATCCCTGGTCAGAGAGCTAAGATCCTGCAAGCCACACCACGCAGCTAAAAAAGAAAAATTAATGGGATGGTTTATTTTGTTTTAAATAGTTAAGCACACAGGTGTTGGTAATTATTAGCAAGGCAGCAAAAAGGGAAGCAACTTGGGTGGCAGGCCAATGGTAGCCATATGGGAAAGACAGATTTAGGGAAGATAAATAAAGCAGAGCTCAAGCTAAGCCCTGTAATTAAAGCCTTTCATCTACTCTAGGAATGCAGCTGGTGCAAAATATTCACACCTGTTCCTCACATCAAGAAAGAATGTATATGTGTCATAACTGCTCCTGTCTGTATTCAAGCATTTGTTGACTCTCATTTGCTCCAGATCCATTCAAATATTTCTGAAGTTGTCTTGGAAGTTTCCATTTAGTCATCACATAAATGGTTGAAGGACTTCTTGCTGGTCTTACTGGTTCATCTTCTTATATAATTGCAACTTTGTCCTCATCTTTACTCTGGGGAGTTTTATGATCTTGACGCTATTATGCCATGTATTTTTAGGATGGTATCATTTGACCTGCCTTTACAGAACATCACTGGGATAACCTGGCTTTAGTGGGTTTTCAGATTCTTTTCATTGTTTAATAGGCTGGTGAACACATGAGCTCTTAGGCAACTGGTCACTACTTCTCAGGGGATACTGTTTTTTTAATGAGTAGATCATATTTTAGAGCTGTTTTCAGTTTACAGAGAAATGGAACAGGAAGTACAGAGAGTTCCCATACACACGCCTCTTTCTCACACAGTTTCTGCACATATTAACAACTTCTATGAGTGTGGTATATAACATCTGTTGCAATTCATGAACCAATATCAATACATCCTTAGTAGCTAACGTCTAGAGTTTACATTAGGGCACACTCTTTTGACATATAATCCTATAATGCATGCCTAATGTGTCACCTCTTCATTCTTACACTATTATACAGAAGAGTTTCATTGCCCTAAAATTCCCCTGTGCTCCACCTGTTCGACCTTCCTTCCTCATTCTGAACCCCTGGCAACCACTGATCTTTATACTGTCTCTATAATTTCATCTTTTCCAGGATGTCATACGTTAGAATCATGCACCATGTAGCCCTTCCACAATGGTTTCTTTCACTCAGGAATACGCGTGAACTTCCTGGATACCTTTTCATGGCTCGGTTGCGCATGTTAATTAGCACTGAATAACATCCCATTGTCTGGATGTACCAGTTTATCTATGCATACACCTTCTGAAGGGCATCTATGATGCTTCCAAATTTTGGCATTTATGAATAAAGCTGCTGTAGCTATTTGTGTGCAGGGCTTTGTGTAGACATAAGCTTTCAACTCCTTTGGGTAAATACCAAGAAGCATGATTGCTGGACTGTATGGTGAGAGTACGTTTAGTTTTGTAAGAATCTGCCAAAGGGTCTTCCAAAGTGGCTTTAACATTTTGCAGGTAATGAGGATTCCTGTTACTCCACATCCTTACCAGCGTTTGGTATTGTCAGTGTTCTAGGTTACAGACGTTCTAATAGGTAGAGAGTGATACCTCGTTGTTGTTTTAATTTGCAATTCACTAATGATACACATCGTTGGCATCTTTTCATATGCTTATTCACCATTTGTATATCTTCTTTGGTGAGAGCTCTGTTCAGTTATTTTGCCCATTTTTAGATTGGGCTGTTTATTATTACTTAGATTTAAGTGTTCTTTGAATATTTTGGGTAAATACGTGTTTTGCTAATATTTTCTACCAGTCTGTGACTTGTCTTTTCATTCTCTTAACAAAGTATTTCACAAAGCAGAAATTTTTAATATTACTGAAGTCCAACTTATCTTTTTTTTTTTCTTTTATGGATTATGCTTCTGGTGTTTTATCTAAAAAGTCATCACTAAACTCAAGGTTACCAATATTTTCTTCTTTATTTTCTTCTGGAAGTTTTATAGTAGTTTTTCATTTTACCTTTAGGTCTATAATCCATTTTGAGATGATTTTTTGTGAAAGTTATAAGGTCTGTGTCTCAATTCATTTTTTTTTCATGTGAATGTCTTATGGTTCAAACACTATTTGTTGAAAAGGCTATCTTTGACCATCCATTATATTACCTTTGCTCCTTTGTGAAAGATCAGTTGACTATATTTATGTAGGTCTATTTCTGAGTTCTCTATTCTGTTCCATTGGTCTCTTTGCCTATTATTTTGCCAAATATCACACTTTCTTGATTATTGTAGCCTTAAAATAAGTTTTGAAATCAGGTAGTGTCAATACTCTGATGTTGTTTCTCTCCTTCAAAATTGTCTTGGCTATTCTGGGTCTTTTGCCTTTCCACATGAACATTAGAGTCAATTTGTTGAATCCACAAAATGACTTGCTGATTGAGCTGAATCTATAGATCAAGTTGGGAATAACTGACATCTTAGCAATGTTGAGTCTTCCTATCCATGAACATGGAATATCTCTCCAATTTTTTTAGTTCCTTTGATTTCTTTCATCAGAATTTTATAGTTTTCCCTGTGTAGATCTTGTATATATTTTCTTAGATTTATACTTTAGTATTTCATTTTGGGTGTGGTAATGTAAATGACATCATGTTTTTACATCAAATTCCAATTGTTCCTTGCCTGTATATAGGAAAGGTATTGACTTTTGTACATTCACCTGGCATCCTTCAACCTTGCTATCATCACTTATTAGACCCAGGAGTTTTTGTTGTTGTTGTTGACTCTTTGGGATGCTACATAAGCAATCATGCTATCTGCATACACAGTTTTATTTTCTCCTTCCAATCTGTATAATTTTTATTTCCTTTTCCTATCAAATAAGCTAGAACCTTCAGTACTATGTTGAATGGGAATGGTAAGAGGGGTCATCCTTACCTTGTTTCTGATCTTAGTGAGAAGACATCTGATTTTTCACCATTACGTATGATGTTAGCTGTAGGTTTTTTGTAGATGTTCTTTATCAAGTTGTAGAAGTTATCCTCTATATCTAGTTTGCTGAGAGCTTTTTATACTGAATGGGTGTTGGATTTTGTCAAATGATTTTCTGCATCTGCTAGTACGATTATGTGATTTTTCATTTTCAGCCTGTCTGTGATAACACTAATTGATTTTTTTGTTTTGTTTTGTTTTTGTTTTTGTTTTTTGCGGTACACGGGCCTCTCACTGTTGTGGCCTCTCCCGTTGCGGAGCACAGGCTCCAGATGCGCAGGCTCAGCGGCCGTGGCTCACGGGCCCAGCCGCTCCGCGGCATGTGGGATCTTCCCGGACCGGGGCATGAACCCGTGTCCCCTGCATTGGCAGGCGGACTCTCAACCACTGCACCACCAGGGAAGCCCTGATTTTTTTTTTTAACTTGTTTTTTTTACTAATAGATTTTTAAATGTTGAATCAGCCTTGCATATGTGGAATAAATCCCACTTGGTCATGATTTAAAATTCCTTTTATATTCCTTTATATTCCTTTTATTGTTGAAACCACATGCTAATATTTTGTTTAGGACTCTTTCACTTGTGTTCATTAGAGATATTGGTCTTTAGTTTTGCACTCTCATAGTATCTTGTTCTGGTTTTGGTATAAGATTAATGCTGGCCTCATAGAATGAGTTAGGATACATTCCCTCTCTTTCTGTTTTCTGAAAGTAATTGTAGAAAGTAATTGGCATACTTTCTTCTTTAAATGTTTAGGAGAATTCACCAATGAGTCTGGTGCTTTCTCCTATGGAAGGTCATTGGTCATTGAGTTTGTTTCTTTAAGAGATATAGGTCTGTTCAGATGATCTATTTCTCCTTGTGTTAGTTTTGATAGATTGTTTCAAGGAACGTACTCATCTCATCTAAGTTATTCAAGCCGTGGGCATAGAGTTGTATATAATTTTTCATGTTCATGGGCTCAGTAGTTAGAAATCTCTCATGTTGGGATCCTGAGTTTTTATCTTTGCAGGTCTCTGCTTTGCTCGTATTCCAGTCATCTTCAGACACCCACTTTCCCATTTTATTAGCCACATTGATATTTAGCAGCTTATTGTCCATATAGCTTCTGCTCTACTTTTCATGTTACCATTACTGTGTCTGGGTCATACATATTGTTAATTATAATAAGGAATTATTATCAATACATAAAAAGAGTGTGTGGAGCAAAATGAATTGCTCTCTCATAAAGTTATCAAAGGAAGAGCCTGTGCCTTAGCAATAGCTTGAAACATTTCCTGACCCCTTGTGGGAATTTTTTCCTTAGCTTTGTGACTTAGCATCATAAAGATTTTGCGTTTTGCTGTATTCCCTTGATTCTGGCACTGTACCACAAACCCTGAAACTAGTACTCAATACGAGGTACCTCAGTTATTTGGCTGGAAAGACCAAAAGAGGTCAAAGACATAGAATTAAGAAGCCACAGAAATTAATATAGTTTTAACTGATTCTTTTCAGTTAGCCAGTCCTTTTCTAGATTTTGTACATAGAAAGAAAGTGAGCACACACCCCTGTCGTGCACTGACATCAGCTGACATCAGCCAGCCTGCGTCATGGGACATCCCAGTACTGCTACAACGAGGGCATAAACAATGTTCGGGCTGTAGTTTGGAGGCTCTTCATGCATGATCCCAGTGCCATGGGCTTCCTCTCCTTGAGGCTAATCTACTGCTGATGCCCCTAATGTCCAAATTGCCTGAAATAGAGTCTAACACTGAGCCTTAACTTGACACTATTTACTGAGGAGACTCAGTAAGTAGTTGGGAGAAAGTTGACTACATCTCTTGGGAGAACGTTGACTACACTGGCTTCCTTCCACCCTTGAAAATGCAGAGCTTTATTTTGACTGGAGAAGAAATACGTTTTGGATATTGGTTTGCTTTTCCTGACACGAGGTCCTCAGTCACTGAAACAATCCAAGGGCTCTCCACGTTCATCCTTCAATATGGGTCCCACATCACATGGAGTCAGACTAAGGAATTCACTTCATAGGGAAGAAGATGCTTCTGTGGACACAGCAAAACTGAACCCACCAGTCTTGTCACATACTGTGCCACCCATAGGCAGCCAGCCTGGTAAAGTGATGGAATAGTTCACAGGTGGCACATCTGAGGGTCACAGGTCAGAGATGACATCCTGCAAGGATAGGGCCTTATCCTCTGAGATGCAGTATACACTCTAAATTAACAACCACTGTACGGTGTTGTGTCCCTAGTAGGTAAAATACGCAGGTCTAGGAATCAATGATAAAGGTATAGGTGTGAGTCTGCTAATATTACTTCCAGTGACTCACTTGGGGTAACTGTTTCTCCTGCCCCTTCAACTTTGGGCTCTGCAGGTTGTCTTGTTCCTACAGAAAAGCAGGAGACACAGAAAGAGCCCCTGGACTTTCAGCAATTATGCTGCCCAGGCTCATTGGATCTTACATCAAGAGACCAGCAGGTAACAAGAGGAGTGACCCACCTTCCTGGCAGGGGCAGTAGTCACTGATGATCAAGAGGAGACAGGGATGCTTTTGTAATATGTGATCATGGAGAAAAGTTTCACCTTCCTCCCTTCACATAAAAGCGGTTTATTCCAGCATCTCTTTATGCTCCTCGCTCAGTTTTGAGACGAAGTGGACAAACGCAGTAGCCATGGCCTAAGAAGAGCATGGTTACTAGGGGGCTAGAAGTCTCATGAATGAAGTTGTGGAAAAAAGCATCGTTTTGCTCACTTGGACCACCGTAGATAAAAGCTGAGTGTGAGGGGAGTTGGGAATGACATCAGCATGGCCTTGAGACCAGCTGGAGGGGTGGGACCTGCAGTTCATTCCACAGCTGTCCCTCTGGTATCACAGGGCATTGGTTCCAGGACACCTTCAGACACCAAAATCCATGGATACTCAAGTCCCTTACATAGAATGGCCTCGTACTATCTGTTTGGTATCTGTGGATGCAGAATCCGTGGATACTGAGGGCCGACTATACTAACTTCTCTCTTCTGAGCTGCCCTTGGGAAGAGAGGCACCACCGAATCTTGGTGCTACTCCCAGAGATCATAAGACCAAGTGGATATGAGTGGCTCAAGGGATGGACGATAGCCAGCACTGTCATGCATGTCCAGATCCCACTTTCGGAATTAAAGACATTCATTGAGCGGTAGGGAATCCTGCCAGCTGACCGTTCAGATATCGGCTCATTCTGGGAATTGCTTTCCTCTGAATTAAAGAGAGTAATATCTCCCGAGGTCACACCCCTTTCCACGGGGCATCCTGTATCCACTGACTGGTCCGTACAGGGGTACAAATGCTTTCCCTTGTCAACCAATATCAAGATAGCTTTGATGGGCCACCTCAGCTTAAAAGTTCCCTGTGTCATACCTGAGTGCTTTATGATGGTTACAGTGGTGCCCAGACTCCTCTCTACCCAGTCCTGCATCATCTTCTTTTTCCGCTGGTGAAGAGCACATATTACTAAACTTCCTGAGCACTGCCAAGTCTGAATCTGCTTCCCAGGAATCCCAACCAGCAAGGATAGCCTTTTATTTATTTATTTATTGGATGTTTTATTTATATATTTTTAAAATCTTATTGGAGTATAGTTGATTTACAATGTTAATCAACATATATATACATTCTTTTCAGATTCTTTTCCATTGTAGATTATTACAAGATACTGAATATTTTTCCCTGTGCTATACAGTAGGTCCTTGTTGGGTTATCTATTTTATATACAGTAGTGTGTATATCTTAATCCCAAGCTCCTAATTTACCTCTCCCCCAACCCCACGTTTCCACTCTGGTAACCATAAACCTGTGATTCTGTTTCTGTTTTGTAAATAAGTTCATTTATATCATTTTTAACAAATAGATTCCACATATGAGTGATATCATATTTGTTTTTCTCTGTCTGACTTACGTCACTTAGTATGATGATCTCTAGGTCTTTTAGAAGTTATTTCAGGAGTGACATCATCAACATGGCAGAGTAGGTAGTGCCAAGCCCCTATTCCCGTAGAGAAATACTGAAAATATGGAAAGGCAAGCAGAAACTGTTAGGATAAAATTTGTCAGAACTCTGGAAAACACACAAAGGTTTAGAGCAGACAAGTGAACACTGGATCAGGAAAAAGGCAGCTTGAAAATGATGGGAAAACTTTGTGATGTTTTCACTCGCTCTCGCCCCACTCTCTTCCCAGGGCGACAGTTATTTCTGGAATATCAGAATTAACTAGGGAAGAGAACTAAGGGCATATAAATGGAGGCAAAAAGGCCAACAGAATATGGGTATTGTCGTTGACGTGTCCTCTGAGGTACCTAAATGCAGTTGAGATTCACTGAAATATATGTTTGTCCTCTTTCTACAAACAGCAAGAAATGTGCTCCTGGTTGAAAATCAAACAACAATAAACAGAAAAATGTTGCTGAGTGACCATCCAATAATGTGTTTTTTCCCTAAACTGTGTATCACAATCCGTATGTCGTTAATTATGCTTTAAAATGTGATTTCTAATTGTAAGAACGTATCTCGTCACCTGGACGTACATTAGCTTATACAGTTGTGAAGCTGTTACTGATCATTCAAATCATTCTGCTTTTTCTCTGTCGTCAGTACTGTGAGAACCATCCTTATAGGTGTGTTTGTGTTCATTTCACTAATTATATGTTTAACAAATACTGATACACCTCTTCCTTGAGATTGTGATTCTTTCCATTGTGTTTATGCTCACAAAAGGTTCATCCTGCTGGCAAGAAAAGTTACGTATTCTTTATGTTTGTAGAAATATATAACTATTGATCCAGAATATTAAGAACCATCACATTTATAGTACATTGATAGCCTTATAAAGAACTCTTATTCAGTTTATTAAAATATTATTTATTGTATCTCAGTAAAATCTTAAATATTTCCACGTGTATAGTTTCACTGTTTTTTCTTAATGTTATTATTAAGGTTTTTCTATTTTTCTCTGCTACAATAAACGAGAATAGAAAAGTAGATACCAATGAAAATAAATTATCATGATTTTTTACTGGGTCATATTAAAATATTTTATTAATTTTAAATTTTCAGTCAATTTGCTTCTGTTTACTAAGTCAATAAGTGTCATATATAAATTATGATAAATTTATCTTTTAAATTTTTTTCTGTTTCTAACTTACTCCTTAGCTAGAAAGCTAAAACAGTATAAAACTGTATAGTGGTAATAGTCATAATTATTTAATTGTTTACTTTAATGAGAATTGCTCTTTTATTTTACATTGAATTTAGCTTCAAAAATGATAGAATTTTTCATGTTATACGAGTATATTCCTATATCTGTTATATAATATGTTTAAAAATTAGGAATAATGTCAAAAGTTGTGGAATGCCTTTACAAAATCTACGGAGGCATTTCTTTTCTTATTTAGAATGTCTTCGAGATTAATTATAATAGCATTTTCATAATGAGAAATCATTCTAGAAAGAAAGCCTGCCTGTTGGGATGAGTATGAGTTTTGGAGTTAGAAACGTAAGTTCAAATTAAAATAATAGGTTAAAGTTTAATCTAAACACTTTCCTTGTTATTAGGCAATGTTTTCTAAATATTTTGGTATCATGATTTCATGTCCTACTAAAATCAGTTACTTTAATATTTCTCTCTGTCTTGGAGCAAATTATATATTGTGGGGTTTTCTGTTCATTTAAAGTGCAAAAGAAATCTGTAAAACCACATGGATGTGGATGAGAAGGCTTTGGGAGAAAGTTTAAAGTGGAAAGAGGGGAGGGGGTAATTCTAGCATTTAATGCTTGGTGGAGGAGACTAGACCTACAGAGGGGAAACAAATCAGTCATTGAAAAAAAGGAGACATAAGTGTCCTTGGCTATCAAAATAAAGGGATGAGTGTTTCTGGGGGAATGGTCACCAGTTGCGAGTGCAGCTGAGACCTGAAATACAATAAGATCTAAGCATAGTCCAAAAATTTTTTAAGTGACCAAGGATGTGATTATTTATTTGCAGTAATGTTCTACACAGGACTGTTCATAATAGCAAAAAAAAAAAAAAAAAACAAAAAAACAGGTATATTTTCAGAGGTAGGGTATTGATTATGGATTATGGAAGTGGTGTTATCCCTTTGCTACACTGATATTAAAATGAGGTTGCAACCACACATTTAGTAATTGGAAAGGAAGTTCACACTAAAATTTTAGGTGAACAAGAGGAAATTACATAACAGGGTATATTCAGGATTATGAAGGACTTTTATTTTTGTCAGTCTGCTTATCTGCCTATTTTAAAGATACTACAGCGATCATGTTTAACTTATATAACAGGAAAATGCAATGAACGTTCTCATCATGAGGAAGTGACCTGTGAGTCTAGCTGCATAGATATCTTGGGTGAGTCTACTGACAGCTGTCTCGTGGAGTGAAGGTGCCCACAGGTGGGTGGCAGCCAGCTCTGGAATGAAGGTAGGTGTGAAAATGAAGACAATAACTGTGCACTGCTGCTTTGGGATTCTGCCCTTGAAAGAGAGAAAGCAGATTGACTAGTGACCAGAGGAAGATGCAAAGTTGAGTGAAGATTTGATTGTTTAAATGGAAGTGTCTTCAGTGGTGAATCATACAATGGAAATTTCCCAGGTGAGAGACAAAGGTTGAATATTCAATGAAAAGGAGTAAAGAACGTAATATTATTTCTGATAAAATAAGAATAGATAGACTCCAAAGCATGGGTGAAAAATTAGTCTTGGTGAAAGAGTTAGCTCTGCTCTTGCAATAGGAGAAGAGAGAGAAGGATACAGGAAATACATATGTATTGATAATTAGGAAGATCAAGTTGTTGTCTCTGATGGATTCCCTTCTCTCTTTTAAGAGAGCGTTAGGGGTCATCTTCTGAGAGTGAGTGGAGATTAGGTGGCCAGAGGTGAAAGGAGAGGGGGATCATTTGAAATAGGACTTGGAAGGAAAAGGAGAGTGAGCTGACCTGAGAAATATAGTGGAATTGCGTCGTCCCAGTGCTGAGGGTCCTGTGGCTGATAATGAAGAGTTTGTAATGGAAACATTCTTCCATATGGGTTCATCTTCTATGGCAGTGGTGTGCTGCTAGGATCCAGGCGGTGGGTTATCAGAAAGGGGATAATTGGGTTCAGTTGTTACCATTTAAAATACCTCCTGGGGCTGCTTTGAAAATTAAATGAGATAATGCTTACTGAATGTTTAGATCACTGTCTGACACCTCAATAGCACACGAATTAATAGTTCGAAAATGATTTTTATTCCTGAGCCAGAGTTCACTCATACACACACACACACACACACACACACACACAGATAACACACACATACACACACCTAAAATAAATATTTCTGTATTAATAAAATAGGTATACTTATATGCGTGTACTTTCAGAAGTATCAATTTCAGTGATATTTCAAACTTAGCTTCTGATTATTTCTATTGCTTCAAATTCCGGTTTCTCTCATAAAAATATTTTATTTTTATTCTGTGTATTTTCATTTTACCCATCTTTTCTTAGTTTCATTTCTAGAAGTTTGTATATCATTAGTTGTTTCAAATAATTTTAATTATTCATCAATTCAAGTGATAGTTTTCTCTGGTTTTCAAATTTATGTGTTTGTATTTTAATCTGCTTTTCTTCAAACATCCTGTTTTACTTCTGTTTGTTTTAACTTAAGCTCTTGTAGTGAATCCTTATGAATGAGTCTTTATTTACTGATCATTTTCTTCATTGGAGGTTTGAAATAATTTAAGTCTAGGAGGGTATCTCTGAGTCCTTGTTTGATATTATACCCTGAGTCTAGATACCCAGTTTTAATAAAGGTTTTTACTTATATTACTCATTTCTTAATTGACCTAGCATTCATTTATGGGAGTATTATTTTAAAAACAGATGGACAGGGCTTCCCTGGTGGCGCAGTGGTTGAGGGTCCGCCTGCCGATGCAGGGGACACGGGTTCGTGCCCCGGTCCGGGAAGGTCCCACATGCCGCGGAGCGGCTGGGCCCGTGAGCCATGGCCGCTGAGCCTGCGCGTCCGGAGCCTGTGCTCCGCAACGGGAGAGGCCACAACAGTGAGAGGCCCGCGTACCGCGAAAAAAAAAAAAAAAAAAAAAGATGGGCATCTGTGTTCTGCTTAGAAGCCCATAATAGTGAATGTAGATGGACACACATGAAAACAACACAGCCCTCAAGACCTCACCCAAAGATAATTCCTACTGATATTTTGGTGTATGTCTTTGGGGGAACCTGATGGCTTGATAGAACCGGAAGCCAGATGACATGCAGTTGCCACGTGAGTTTAGAGTTTTATTTCAATTTTTATAATTTTTTTGTGACTAAACAGACCTTTTAATGAAAATTGCACAACACATATCAGGAAAACGTTCACTAAATTAATGCTCTAGAAGTCTGTAATATTTTTAACTTAAAATCAAACATTTAGTAAAAAGAAAAAAACATTTATTCAACAATATTTTTTTTTCCACCGTGTTCTTACAGGTGGGTGTTTCTAAGTTCTAGTTATAAACTAAGATTTACTTAAAACCCATTCAGACTAGGTGGTTGCACGCATCTCCTCCTCTCTCCCTGTTCTTCAATAATTTTGTGATCAAGCAGTTTTTGTTCTCTCTTATTACCTTAATTTTGACACATGATGAAACTTGGAATGAGAGAAAATCAATTAGTGTCAGAGAACAAGATTTCCTTTGTAATTTTTTTCAGAGTGATTGCTTTCACGGGCTATACCTGCAAATGTTGATTGTCTCTACATCTTCTGCATCAAATGTTAAACTATAATATGATTTTTACAACGCCCTTTTTTATTAGCAGATTTCAGGGGTACCTTTCAACACTTTATTTTTTTCAAATTTACCATCTATTAGAATTGCAGGCAGGGGGCCTGTGTGTTGTGAGAACTTTAATCTTTCTGTGTAGTGTTCCATTTGTGGGTGTGTTAGTGAAATGTGGGCAGTTGAAGTTGGAAAGAGAACTATTTTCCTTTTTAAAGTTTATAACCTGTTGAACAATATTGAAACAGGAGGTCAGAATATCTTCCAAAAAATATTGATTATTGTTTTTGGTATTTTTTTTACATATGTATTTTGTAGGGGAGGAAAAATAATTTCCCCTCTACCCTTCTGAGTTCTTAGCTGAGACCCCTTGTAATGAAAGATGGATGAATAAGAGGAAAACACACAGATATTTGATTAACATTTTGACCTCATATATGTGTATATGGGAGATGCCCAGGGAAAATTGAGTGAACTCCCTGAGGTAGCTTGGAATTCAGACTTAAATACCTTAAGAGGTATGTAGGCCTCTTAGAGGAGAAGAAATGATTTTTAGGGAAGATAAAGGGTCCTTAGAGGAACAGATGGGAGGTGTGCTAGTTTGTGACAAAGTGAGTCTGGGTGTGGTGTCCACTTCTAGTTTCCTCTCCTGGTTGATGAAACTCCCAGGCAGGGGGTTTATGATAATTGGTTCCTTTTGGGGGATCTGTCTACAGGCAGATAAGGGGGTTCAGAAAAGCCTCTCCCTGCATTGCTGTTTTCCAAGTGCCTACAGCTCCCAGTAATCAATATACACAAGCAGCCTATTCTGCAGTGGTATGTCCTGAGCGCCCACATTCATATTTTGGGGTGACATATTCGGCCACCTTTCAATTTCTAAGTTCCGAACGTGTTGCTTAAGGAATAGTGTGGAATTTAGTTCAACAACACTGTTTTCAATATAAAACTTAATACAAATATAATATAATTTTCAATATAAAACTAATACAAAAACAGAGACTTTCGTGGTAATAAATTGAGCTTCCTTATGGAAATAAAACCGTATGTGAAAAGGCAACACAGATTTTCTTACAAGCACTTGTAAGTATCTAATTCAACTAATAAAAATAAGACATTTTACACTTACCTAATAAAGAGATGTACTTAGTTCTTTCCACAATTCTGTGAAACTGTGAGTTTCACCTCCATGTGCACTAAATGACTTCTCCTTGCTACACCTACTGTTGCCTGTTTGTATTTCAGGCAAATGCATCTTACTTGGCACCCCCTGTGATGGGCGGGTAGGTGGTAGTGATGACTCTTGGACAGCTGCTGGTCCTTTTTATAATGGAGGCCCTTTTCAACTCTACCTTGCTTAAGCTAAATTAGATATGTTAAATTCTCTAAAAAGAATTCTAAGCAGTCAGACGACATTGTTCCACGTCAGAAGAATGAAATGAGCCACGTCCAATAAAAATGCTGGCCACAGCAAGCAGGTGCAGAGGTGTGTGCTCATGGGGTCAGCATCACAGAGAAGCCAAGTCCAGAACATCTTCGGAGCAGCTCAGACATACTGTGCTTGCAGAAACCAGCAGGCGAGAGCAGGTTCTGCAAGAAAAAGAAGGATACTGCAACGTGACACCATCAGGTTGAAATCCAATACAACCAAGAAAGTATCACAGTAATTTGGTTCATATTTTATGAGATTAGGTCATTTAGATTTCTTACATCTCGGTGAAACCTTGTAAGTATATCATCTCGAGAAAGATTTTAAAAATTATACAGATAATGAAGTGCTTGAAACAGTCCTTATAAAACACTGTGAGAAAACGGCCCTTGTCAAAGATGGGCCACAATGAACATTTCAAAGTTACAATGAACCAGTAGTCATAGGCTTCCTAATTATGAAAGATGTATCCAAGATACAGCATAGTGTTACTACCCAATCCAATATGATCACCCTTCATTATATCTTCAAAGGCTCTTTTTCCAAATAAGGCCACATTCTGAAACTTCAGGTATTCACGAAATTTGGGGGAACACCATTCAACCCATAATATAGACCTAAACATCAGACCTAAGCCTATGAAACTAGTAGAGAAAAGGAGATAGAATATAAACTCTTTGTGACTCTGTAATAGGCTAATGTTTCTTAGATACAAACAAAGTAATAACCAGAAAAATAAAAACTGAGAAATCAGAAGTTATCAAAATTTGACACTGTTGAGCTTTGAAATACAGTATTAGTAAAATGAAGAGGTTAGCCACAAAGAAGAAGAAAATATTAGCAATATACATTTCTAAAATATACTTGAATCGAGCATACTCAACAATAAGAGGCAAACAGGCCAATTTTTTTTTTTAACATCTTTATTGGGGTATAATTGCTTTACAATGGTGTGTTAGTTTCTGCTTTATAACAAAGTGAATCAGTTATACATATACATATGTTCCCATATTTCTTCCCTCTTGCATCTCCCTCCCTCCCACCCTCCCTATCCCACCCCTCCAGGCAGTCACAAAGCACCGAGCTGATCTCCCTGTGCTATGCGGCTGCTTCCCACTAGCTATCTACCTGACGTTTGGTAGTGTATATATGTCCATGCCTCTCTCTTGCTTTGTCACAGCTCACCCTTCCCCATCCCCATATCCTCAAGTCTGTTCTCTAGTAGGTCTGTGTCTTTATTCCTGTCTTACCCCTAGGTTCTTCATGACATTTTTTTTCTTAAATTCCATATATATGTGTTAGCATACGGTATTTGTCTTTCTCTTTCTGACTTACTTCACTCTGTATGACAGACTCTAGGTCTATCCACCTCATTACAAATAGCTCAATTTCATTTCTTTTTTATGGCTGAGTAATATTCCATTGTATATATGTCAGGCCAATTTTTTTAAATGGGTAAAAAGATTTGAACAAACATTTTGTAAATATAGGTATACAGTTGGACTATAGGTACATAAAAAGTTGTTTTGTTTCATTATCAGGAAAATGCAAGTTACAGTCACACTATGATAATGCCACACACAAACTAGAATGGCTGAAAAAGCCTCAAAATATGGAATGTTGGTGAGGATGTCGAGGAACTGGGCCTGTGATTCTCTTTGGGCGAGAATATAAAATGGCACACAATCAGTGACCTCAGTCGGTTGATTGAGTTTCTTAAAGTTTTAAACCTTTACTACTCATGGCCCAGCCATTCCATTCCTAGATATTTAGCTAAGAGAAATTGAATCATATTTTTACAAGAAGTTGTACACACATGTTCATAGTGGTTTTATTCATAATAGTAAAAAAATGCAATAGGAAAAAACCTCAAATATGCATCACTTGGTAAGTGGATAAACAAAATGGGATATACTCCACTGGAATTCTGCTTAGCAATAAAATGAATAAATGAATAACTTTTACAAGTGTCAAATTCATGTTGCTTAGTGAAAGAAGCTAGATCATACCTATTGTATGCTTCTGTTTATATATAAAATTCTAGAAAATAAAATCTACTTTATAGTGCCACAAAGCAGATCCCTGTTTACCTGTGATTGGGGTTGATAGAAGGATAGGTTATGGCATATCACTAGGAAACTTTGGAGGGTGATGTAGAAATACTGTATCTCGATGGTCTGGGCAGTATCACAGCTATATACTCTTTGGATTTTATACTTTAAACTGAGGCCTTTATAGTATACAGTTACATCTCAGAAATATAGTTCACTAAATGAATGTTTTTATTTATGGTAGAGATGTGTGTTTCCAAATGAATAGTTTTCTTACCTTAAATTTCCTACACTTGTATTCAAAGGAAAATACTTTGGAGTAAATGAATGAGCACCACTTGGGTTGAATTTCTGCTTTTTTACTTTCTCATTTTGTATTCCTACCAAAATCAACAATATATTTCAAATTCTAATTCTTTTTATTATAATCTTTGGAGTCATAATGGTTTAATTTCTGAATATGTCCAGCAATAATTTCTGACTTACGTAAATGGGGTAGCTGCCTACTGAGTATACAAGTCAGCAAATAAGATTTTTTTGGAACTTCAAATGTTCTGCATCGCATGGTCTGGGAATCTAGAATTTGTCTTGTGCATATACGTTTTTTTTCTTTTTTCTTTCTTGTGTCACTTTTTCTTTCCTTTTTCTTTTTCTCCTTCCGTGTCGCTATAACTAATCTCTTTAAGAGAGTAACCTGGGTTGTAAGTGACACGATTTTAATAAATAAGACTGAAGACATGAAATGCTTATTTATTCTTTGTTTTAATCTGAAGAGGCCATAATTTTATTTCGTAGAAGCTTAACCATTAGAAACTGTTTAATCAGCTGGTAGTAACCATCTATATAATTTTTGCTCATAGTGAATCTTTGAATCTCTTGTAATAAAATGGCTGAGTTGTATTTACATTTACCTTACTGCAGAGAAATTTAAGTCCTCGATTAGATGTATGTTTAGAAACTATTAAGGATGGGACTTTAGGTCTCTTGTAACATTACGGTCTCAAGGGTTTTTCTGTTCGAGGTGATGGCGTGAAAACGGGACTATGCCATCTCTAAACACCTGGGCCCTTCCATCAAGGCTAAGTGCCTTCACGGTGGCCGAGCACAGGCCATGGAGTGAGGGGGCCGAGAGAAGAGTCAAAATTTCCTGACTTTCATTTCAGTGGTAGCACTTCCTAACACACAATCGGCTTTAAAAAAAAATGGTGGTAAGAAATACATTAAATTTACCATCTTAACCATTTTTAGGTTTATAGGTCAGTAGTTTTAAGTACATTTATATTGGTCTCGAACTTTCTCATCTTGCAAAACTAGAAGTCTGTACCCATTGAGAAAAACTCCCCCTTTCTCCCACCCCCAGGCAGCCACCATTCTACTTTCTGTTCCTGGGATGTGGATTGCGTTAGGTACCTCTTCTGAGTGACTGATTCAAGCCCTAATAATTTATGTAAAGGTTTCTTTTTCATCAGCCTTAACAACATCAGAGATAAATTATGCTTCTGTGTAGCCTCTGTGCTCATATTCTTAGGACTTCCTTAAAGTGTGAATGAGTCACAATTTACGAATTTGAAGATGTCAGCCATTGTCACAGAGCATCTAGTTTCTGGTATTTACTTCAATTTAGCACATGTTTATAACATAACTCCTATGTGTCACAGCAGTGAATCCCTTCTCGAAGTGGCTTGCCTTGTAATGGAGAAAATGATCAGGTAAGAACTAATGTTAGGCTCAGGGTGAGATCCTCAGGTTGTGAATTACAAGGAGGAGGGAGACACCGTTTTCAAGGAGACCAGGGAAGATAACACAGAATAGGGCAACCAGCTAGATCTTGAAGTTTTCTAAATTTAGTGACAAAAGAATGTGTCAAGATGTGAGCCCACTGAGGTTTGCCTTCAGCAAACCAAATGACATACATTCTGTGATCAATCATCCCAACCATTTTCTTACCAATAACTCCATTGAATCAAACCTGGTGGACACCAAAGACTGGTTTGCGAGGTCAGAGTCTGGAAGAGGGTACGTGCTCAGAAACTCAGTGAGGAATGAATAACTCTAAACAGTGCTTCACATGTTTTTCCAGGTTCCTTTAAATGGTGTTAGTGGCAAGCTTGGGTTAAAAAGCCCTCTTAGGGCTTCCCTGGTGGCGCAGTGGTTGAGAGTCCGCCTGCCGATGCAGGGGACACGGGTTTGTGCCCCGGTCCAGGAAGATCCCACATGCCGTGGAGCGGCTGGGCCGGTGAGCCATGGCTGCTGGCCTGCGTGTCCAGAGCCTGTGCTCCACAACGGGAGAGGCCACAACAGTGAGAGGCCCGCGTACCGCAAAAAAAAAAAAAAAAAAAAAAAAGCCCTCTTAGCACATTCTTTCTTGAAAAAGAAAGTCATGAAAACCAGGCACACAAAATTGGCAGTTTTGATATGGCAGTACAGGAAAAGGTATTGCATTTTATTGATCTTATTGTGAAATTATGTTTTCAACTTAAAGTCATATCAACATGTACTTCAAAGCCAAATAATTTGGACTATTTTCCACTGTAGCCGCAGTGGTGGTAGATTAAAGATGTATATTGCACAAGATGCATTCATGGACAATTACGAGCTGAGTGACTATAAACCTCCAGACCTTTGAATAAATACGCTCCTTTATCAACTATAAAGACATTATATTTTAGATGCACTCCATGCGTTAAGATTCCTTGAAAATAAATCATCACGTGTTCCTAAGCCTTCAGAAAATAATTAGCCACGTACTAGCTAAGGGGTACAAAAAGATGAAATTTGAAAAATCAGTAAATGATGAGAGGCAGGTAAGCTAGCTTTGCTGTGCAGTGAATTTGTGACTTTTCTCTGAATGAACAGAAAAGGCCCATTGCAGTTATTAGTTATCTACTAATCTTCATGGTCTCAGGGTAAGTTCAACATTATCATTCGGTTCATTATCAGAGAGCTGAATGCATGTCAGAAGTCAATTTTGCATTTAAAAGTGGTTGTGATTCTTATATTTTTCTATGTCATTTGTTTTTTCTTTTAATTGTTTGTTTTGCTTTTAAGTGCTTTATCGACAGTGCACAGAACACCAACAACACAAGGGATTTGGGGGGTTCAGGCTTTCAGATTGTTCTCCTCATCGTTTTGCCTTCAGGTTAATAGATTTTTTTTTTTTTGTAATTTTCATACAGAAGTTTTGGGGTCACAGCTCAAATATGAACCCTGGATATAGAGGTGGTGAGTTTGGGTGACATTATTGATCCCTTACCCTCTGTGATTCCATATGTATTCTCACAAAACAGTGTATCCTTAGTTGGGTCTATAGATTAATTTCTTTTCTCCCTCATCCATGCTGTTTATCTTTTCACACTTAACAATTTGAAAATGTTTTGAGTTGGCTATCATTATATATACATACATATTTTAAAAGGAACAAAAAATAGAGCCAGTAGTAAATCATCTAGATACATTCTGTTTGCAAATCAACCATCAGTGGACACGGAAAGAAGTTGACCATTCTCGATTCAGCAGTGGGCAATCAGCAGTGGTCCTGCAGGTGAATAAGGAGACTGACCAGTGTGTGACCTCGTGTCCTAGGGAGGGTTCAGGGAAGGCTGCACCCAACCCAGTCTTCTCCTATACCTTTACCTTGACTGATCCATCCCGAAAAATCTAAGAATTTACTTAAATCACTATGATGGGGGATGTTTGCGATCTTATTCTTCTGTTTGCCCAGTTAATGAGAAGTTGACCATAAGTAGGTATAAGAACTAGGAAAAATACAGATGAGATGGAGGATGAAAGGGAGGAAAGTGAGACAGAAGTGAAGAAATCAGTGTCTTAATGACGACCTTTAAATTTGTTTCTGAATTCCTAGTGACCAAACAGTAAAAGGGACCAGCTCTATTATAAGGTTGGCATCCACAAAAAATTCATACTCTTAGTTCCTCAGAAGCAACATTGCTACACCTGCCACTAGAGCCTGAAGGGTTTCTCACACAGAAACCTTTATAATGGGCCCTGAATAGTGTCTTCAAGTCCAGATGGGACAATGCTTGCCCATATGCAAAGACTCTGTAAAGCAAGGATGTTTTTAAGGGAATCAAGGTTGTGTACTCAAATTTCATAGGTCCTTTTTGTTAAACCCGATCTGGCTGAAAAATCACTTATAATTTAATTGAGAAGGTTTTTGTTTGTTTGTTTAATTTGAAAGCCATATGGATTCATGAAATATAAAAGCAATTTTTAGAAGAATATGATGGAGTGATCAATAAAGGCTTTAAAGCATAAGATATGGTACATTAGAATAAAATTATGTGGGATAAATGGAAGAGAACTGTAAGTTCAATGAGGAAAGAGTAACAATCTACCAATTCTTCCCCCTAAAGAAGAGCTTAGTTCCTAGTTTTAAATGGAAAGTAGTGAGTTTCAAATTGCTATGGTATTTAGACTTCACTAGATAGTTAAAAAAAGGTATAACATTTATTTTTAAATGTTGATATTTGCAGCATCAGAAATTATATGCTTTGTAATGATTTCAATTTGTTAGACACACTTTAGATTCAAATTAAAAAGTGTGAATGGATAGATCATTTTCTAAAATTATTGTACAGCTTATAAAAGCAAAAACTTTTTGCTGGCCCTTGTTATAGAGAACACTTGTGAACTCAACTGTATCCAGTAATAAATGTCACGGCTGGTTTTGTATGAGTAGTTTTTGAAGTGTCACCCAACTCTGTGAAAATAACGTGATGTGAGAGAAGGTGTGTGTGTGTGTGTGTGTGTCTGCGTGTGTGTGTCTGTGTGAGTGCGCATGTGTGTGTCTCTGTGTCTGTGTGAGTGTGTCTTTGTGCATGTGTGTGTGTGTGTGCGTGTGTATGTGTGGTGAGGGAGAGAAAGGGTTCAGCTGACTGAGATAAGGTCATGTGAGTACACACTCCCCAAGGCATGTGAGGCTGAGACCTAGACTGTGCAGTGACCACACTCCTGGAATAGCCAGTAGCCACATGGGGATATTTAAATGTAAATGAACTAAGAGCTGAAATTAGAAATTTAGTTCTCCTGCCACACTAGTCTAGTTCAAGGGTTCATTAACTACATGGGTCTAGCGGCTGTCCCATTGGATGGCAGAGAGAGAGAATATTCCCTCATTTCAGACAGTTGGGTGGCACTTACCTTGAAACATGGGTGGATGACATAAATACCACTTCACTCTAAAGGACTCGACCTCAGATTTAGGCAGCAGTGTACATCTCTTTTCCTCCGACAAGGGTCTGTAGGGTATACTATAATAAGTGTTTTGTGTGGCGCTCTTGGGGATGACTCATGGACATCCATATGGTGTTCTGAGCATATGGTGGGGTTGACAGACATTAAGGAGAATGCAAAAAACTGATATTTGAGCAGACTTGGGAGCTATACTTTAGCCAAAATGTTAAAATTGAGCTTTACCTTATCTTTTTTAAATGGAATATTTCTGAATATATCACTTTTTTAGAACCAGAAAAACCAAGCATTAAACTTCATTTGTACTATATCATATTACTCACTCTTCACAAGGAACATTATGCTGGCCTTTGGAAAACCTGCAAGTCCTCTCATCTGAATGTGTAATTTTTTGATCTGTGACTAGATCATTTTCCTTGATTGAGTTTCGTCTTAAGTCGAAGGTGGTATGATGTATTCCGATTTGACACAAAGTTTGCTCCTTTATTCTTAGGGAAATTTTTAAAATTTCCATGAGTTATTATGAAAATTAGTTATCGATTTTGGATATTTCACAATGAAGTCTCTCATTTTGAAGGGCACAAATGAATTTAGTTAGTTGAATGTATTAACGGTGATTAGAATGAAAAGCTTTACGAGGACAAAAGTAAATCCAAGAAGTTTTTAGATTAATAAGTAAAAGTTGGAAGAATTAGAAATATCATTTAAAATAGAAAATATGGAATTAATACAGAAAAAGTAATTGACACACTCTACAGGAAAAAAAAATTTCTGTTGACTTGTGCTGAGAGAAGTATCTGGTTGCATTTATATCAAAGGCAAGATATTGACTGAGGTTATTAAGGTCTATACTCATCTCAAGTGAAGAATAAATCTTGAGTTTTTCATTGAGTCAAAATATCAATACATGTTTGGTTACAGAAACACTAAAAATGTATCATAGTCATATTTTAATATTTTCTGATAACATAATGATTTTCAGGAAAGACTGCTATTTCTCTGACCATGGTTTTGAAAGGAATAGAATCTATCAAATATGTTGGGGCAAGGAATTTATCATGGCCAGTTTGGACGTGTCCTTCTTTGTTCTTCCTCTTTTTTCCTTTTCTTTTTTATGTGTCTCCTGTAAGACATGGTACCTTTGTCCACACCTCTGGTTTGCCCGTGTGTTTTTCATCTACAAGAAGCAACTGGTAATTTTGTAAAAGGAAGAACAGTTTCCCACAGGTGATATAACGGCCTCCAGGCATTCCAGATGTGGAAGGGCCTTCATGGAGGTGGTGTTGAAGTGTCCGTTGATCCTCTGATTCGATGCAGGTGCAGAAAAAGGTCTTAAGGATTTAAAGTTGTGCAGGATATGAACCATGTCTGCAACTTGCTTTTCATTCCTCAGGTGAAAACAGATGCTCTGGGCAGGTTGTCACGTGCCAGAAAGGGTGTACATTGTGTGTGTGTGTGTGAGTGTGTGTACATGCCTGTCTGTGCACAGGGTTGGCACAGAGTATGGGATGGAGGGATTGCAATCTCTACCTTTGCACGTCTGATTTCTCTGGATGGTTTGCCTGTTTCTTTGGGAGGCAGGTTTGGGGAAGCACTGCCTGGCCCAGAGGCACTGTTGTACCGTCTGCAGTCAGTCCCCCCCACATCCCATCCCAGTCTCACCCACAAACATGATGTATTAACAGTATTGAGGAGATGACTTTACTATCAGAGACAGTTTGGAGCAGCAGGCACCCAGGAGTTTCTGGCTACTCCGCAGATGACCAGATGTGAACCTTCGCCCGAGCCCCGCAGACTTCTGAGGTTAGAAGTCATTTGAAATTTTATACTTTACCCTTCAATCACTGCTTTATCCATTTGCTAGTAATCCCCACATTATGCAGTTTCTGCTGTCTCCTGCTGTCTCACTGGGAATTAAGGCTGTGAACTCTGTAGACACAGTGACAAGGGGGTTATTATTGATGAAGTTGGTAGCAGCTCTTCATCACGAGATGCTTAATTGCTTTGCTCAGTCCAGTCATCAGTGAAGCTACATTCCTCTCCTTAACAACTGGTAAATTATTCATCTTGAAGTTTCTTTTGTAAAAATGTTTTCAATGAAGAACAGTTCTATGCTTAATGCACAGGTAGAAAAATACAAACAAACTCTTGGGCTCAAGGGGGCCCGTCAGTTTCGGAGGCCCTGCCTTTCCTGTGACAATATCTAATTGCTTCTTGGATATGCATTAATGTTTTCTTTTAAAAGAGGCCCATTGGATTTGTGGAGTGTTTACTTCTTTGTTTATGAAAAACCTCTTTCTTATGTCTGATTAGAATTTTTTGTTGCCTTTTATTTAAGCCCTCCGGCATGTCGTCTACCAGTGTCTATCAGGGATCGTCTTGGAAGAATTGTCGGCTTACAGGGTCTGTTCCTCCTGAGTTCCTATGGTTTTGCCAGGCATTTCCCCTTTGCATCAGTGCATTGCAGCGCACTGTCCTTCCTTGTGGAAAAGGTCACCTTAATCGCATACTAAAAACTTTTCCTAGCAGATCAGCTATCACTTAGGTGGGACACCAGAAACCACTACTGCCTTTCTTAATATTAATTTTCCCTTCTTCCTGTCCTCACAGTTTTAGTTTGATGCCTGGGTGCCCAGAATGAAGTCCACAGTTCCTGGCCTCCCTTGCATTTACATGGTGATGTGGTGACTTACAAACAAGGGCTTAGACTGTAAATACTGAAAGGACACTAGAAAAATCCTCCTCGAAACACACCTGAACCACACACCTGGCTCCTTCCTCATTGTTTCTCCATTGATCGGCCTGGAATGTGTGTAGAGGGGCTGAGGCCAGGAATTCTGTTTTAAAAGCTAGCAAGCGAGAAGCTCTCCTTGACTGAGAACAGGTCGCAGGGATGGTAGGAGGGCTGAGCTGGGAGCTCTGGACCCTTAATGACTTGGTGCAGTTTCCACAAAGTCCACAGGATCCTACTTTTCTGTTCTATTTACATGGGCAAGCAAGAAACTGATACTATGTTCCTGCCACTTTTATGGTGGTTTTTCTCTCACATGCAGCTGAACTTAATCCTAGAAGGTAGTTAGAAACTGATACTATGTTCCTGCCACTTTTATGGTGGTTTTTCTCTCACATGCAGCTGAACTTAATCCTAGAAGGTAGTTAGATAATTTTTTTATTGGATCAGTGAAAGAATAGAAACAAGACTAGATATTATCACGTGTAATACCACATCCAGTTTTTCAAACCTCCCTGCAACATCTATGACAAGCGGTCTCCAAGCCCTGTTTGAACGTCTTCTGTTATATGGACACTCCATCTCCCTGAGTCAACTAATTGGTTTGAACATCCTCCTTTAAGATAAAACAGAACTCAGGTAATCCCTCCGATACAAAGCAGATCTTTAAGAATCAAAGACAGCTGTTATGTCAAGCTAAAAATTCAGAATAACTTGAACTCTTTCAATATCCTCTACCATTGTAGCTATGGTTTCCTAGGCATCTTACAGTTGTCAACATCCTATTTTTCAGTATCTGCTGTCTATAACTGGAAACCATTTTCCAGACCAAGTCTGATGGGGGCCAAGGAGAAAGGGTATTTGCCTGTTCTCTCATTATTACATCGTCTTCTTGTTGGGTTACAAAAATCCTCTGATTTCCTGAAGCGGGTGATCTTGACAAGAATAAATGAATGGTCATTCCTGTCTCGGTCTCCTTCTCTTGGAAGCAAGTGCTCTGTGTTTGGTGCACCTAGCAGGAGAGGGGTGGGGACTGTGCATTACAGAAGCCAGGATGTCAGTTTCCTCTCTCTGATGCTCTGTCCCCCTCTCATGCTCTTACATGTCTTTCAAGGTTAGTTTACTGATTGAGTTACCAAAAACTGTCACATTGATTTAAAGGTACATTGGATTATATTTTGATATCTGAAAGAACTTATTTTTTATGACTCACCGTTACCTTCTTTCCTAGGATGGTAGCCAACCTGGGGAAAATACGTGTGTATCAAAATGACAGTTTCCTTTGGGAGAACCCATGCTGAGTGGTCTTGCTAAATTAGTCACAGGTCATGGACAATCATAAAGTATTAGATGTAGGTAATTGGATTAGATGGAAGGTCATCTCCTACAACACTCATTTGGCAGACAGAAAAATAAGGCCCCGGAGATGACGTGGTGAAAGTCACTTACTGTGTGTTGACAAAGATCCAAGTGAGAGCAGAGAAGCCCAGACCTCAAGCTCTGTCTCCTTTTCCCTAACCTCTTGCTTCACCCTCTGAAAGTCCCCTGAGAGGGTGACATTGGGCCACCCAGTGATTCCTGCCACGTAATCCTCCAGCCAACCTAAGTATTGTTTTTTATTTTTTTAATCTACTTTATGTTCTGAGATTGACCTTACAGATTTATTTGAAATTTAAAAAACAGTTTCACTGAAAAAAATCCCTTGTTTAACAAAATAAAAATTCAGATGAAACCTCTTATAAGTACAAATAAATAAATAAATAAAATATCTATCTATGTGTGTGGAACACTAAAGGAAAATCTAGTTTCTCCAACCACTGAAAGTCATCAGAAGACATTTTGTGACTATTGAGAAAGGAGGAAGATACATCTGTACGTCTTGTTTGACACCAAAGAGAAAGAAAGTTTGGAATTGGGCTGTTGCCTTTGAATGGACGCGGAAACGCAGGACAGGGCAGGTGACGTGTGACTACAGTCGCGCCTGCACCCCTCTTTGGAGGTTGGAGGGGGCGTTCATTGTGTGTGCCTCTGCGGGGGCGGGCAGGCAGAAGAAGCACAGACATTCCAGCCTGTGTCCTGTTGAAATGGTCTCTTTTTGTTTCCTCCTAGGTGACCCTCCTAGGAAAAAATGGGTCACAAAACTTTTAGTGTGTGTTGTTACATAAGGAGCTATGACAGCTTTTGATTGTTGTTAATTATGGGATGTCAACTGAAATTGGATCATGACATATGTTACATAAAACAAAACATTTTTTTTAAAAAACTCCCCAACTTATTCAAATGTGAGATATGAGAAAACCAAGCATTTCTTACTTAAAAGGTTGAAGAAACTTGGATATTTAACCTAAAGTTTTCATACAATTCCAGCCTATAAGAGCATTTTGAGAAGCCAGGGAAGGCATTTAGGTAGATGAGGAGGGTTTTGGAGTCAGTTGTTGGTGTGCTGTCTGCTTCTCTTCATCATCCCAGTAGAAAGGGATGGATAATGGATGTTTCTCCCTTAAGCCAAGTCAGATACTTAGAGCCCTTAGATGTCACCTCTGTAGGTTTATAGTCACAGGGTGCTGGGTGAACGTTTGTCTGGTTAGGTTCCCTGAGCCTGGAATGAGAAGGGGTTGCTAATCCATCCAGATTGCACACTCAGTGTTTATTTGGGTAAAGAGCGTAGAAGTATTTCAAATAGAATAAATGTGAAATCTTGTCCAAGAGGGCAGCCTTGAGATGCAGCAGAAGTGGCCACCAGATTCCTAGAGGTGGGACTATAAGCTTCCACCTAGAGGAGAACATATCTGTAGCTTCAAATGAGCTACATTGCCGGTTAGGAGAATGGAGGCGGGCCCTAAAGAACTGATGAAAACACCCCATTAGGAAAAGTCAAATGTGTACACCCACTAGCTCCAGAGGATGCATGGCTGGCTCACTGCAACACCCGGCTGCGACTTCTGAGATCATAGGCAGAGATCATAGTTATCAAGCTGGTGGGGATCATGGAGAAGAGAAAAGATAAGCCAACTCAACTCCCCAATGACCAGCTGATGCAGCCCAGAGCTTATAAAAGAGAGAAGTTGGAAATTTGCTTTGAAGTTTTGATTACCATAGACTAGAGGTATTCATTATTTTATTATAAATTTTTAATTGTTACCACAGACTAAATGTATTTATTATTTTATTATAAACAGAGACTCTGTTTTGTCAATGCAGGTAATCCGAGAACTGTTTTGTTTTACCAGAAATGTTATGAGACTTACCCGAAATTTATCCAGAGACAGGGGAACTTCATGATAATGGTTCTACACTCATATATATTTACACATAAAAACATTGCCTTTAGAGGCAAACTATATTCTACCAATTCTTGAAGGCCCCTTTCAGCTTCAGATTGCTATGATTTTAATATTTTTCTTCTCTGCTCTCTTATGGATTTCAATTTTCTTCATTGAGAATTTCGAATAAGTTAGGCTGTCTTTATCACGGGGTCTGCTGTAAGAGTATATTGTGCATAATTTCACAGTGTTGAAATGTGGCACCTTTCATTAATGTACTTTTAAGTGCAACTTAAAGCTGAATTGTTACTATTTTTTTCATGAAAATGAAGTTAGAATTTAAAAATGCACAGGATTTTCCAAGTATATATCATAATGGATCTTAGAAAACATAATTTAGCCCATTTTTTCTACTAACACTCATGTTTGGGAAACACAAGTAGCAACTGTGGAACTAAAAATATTATCAAGGAATCAAACAAAATAATATTTAGATAGCTACAGAATTCTGTGAAACAGCTCCTGTCTCTACGGATTCCTGTGTTTTTCAGAATGCAGGACTTTGAGTTTGAAGATGATGACAAAAACTCTGAAAATCAGGTTAGGAGATTGACAGAGTCAACCAAGTGATGGAATTATATTGCCAAAACAAACACAAGTGTTGAGATGCTAACTAACCTTTAATTTGCTCATATCCAGACTATCATTCATTTTACTTATTATTGGGAGTTTTTCCATTATTTTTTTAACCTCATAGATATACACCAGAACCTTAGCCTTCTTGACCAAGGTAAATCCAGCATCAAACTCAGTGAGGAGAGCATTACAAAGGAAAACACCGCTGCCCTCGAAAGCTGTAAGCCTTGACCTCTGTCTGCAGCACAAAGGAAAAAAATAAAAGGCTGATTGAAAACAGTAAAACCACCTTGGCAATTGCTGTGGGTTTACCGTGTTCTTTATTTCCAACACAATAAAACCTGGAGAATGATGGAAGATGGGTTCTTGCGAACCACGGCGTGAATATTGCAACTCGCCTTTAATGAGTGTCTCAGCAACTCGTACTTTCAAACCTGCTTATATTATGATTATTTGTTTTAACTCTGAGCAAACTTGAATTCATCCATATTAGGAAGCTGAGGATGAAGCACTCTTCTTTCCATTTTTTTCCAATTATTTATTTGTATTTATATTTTCAATTTCTCTTCTGAAGTATAACATATATATATATAACATATATAAAGAACATTGTATTCTCATTTTTAATATAGAGCTCAGTAAATATGTACATTTTATTCTTGTATAACCCCACCCATATTATAACAGTATGAAGGTACCTTAAACATGTAATATATAATATATAAAATATAGCTATATAACATGTAATGATACAGTATGACATTAGTGGGTTTATTATTATTTTAAAATAAATGAATATTTAACATTTTTCTGTTTTTTTGAATATGTATTTGTATTTATATTAAAATAATAGTAAACCCATTACATGTTAATGCAGATAACGTTTCTGTTACTGTGGTTAGAACAGCCATGAGATTTACCCACTTAAGGTTTTAAGTGTACAACACCAAAAGCACAGGCAACAAAACACAAATAAGTAGGGCTACATCAAACGCAAAACTTTTGCACAGCAAAGAAAGCCATCAACAGAGGGAAAAGGCAACCTACAGAATGGGAGAACATATTTTCAAACTCTATATCTGTTAATGGGTCAATATCCAAAAGTAAGGAACCTCTATAACTCAATAGCAAAACCAAAAAACAACCCGATTAAAAAAATGGGCAAAGGAGGGAATTCTCTGGCAGTCCAGTGGTTAGGACTCTGAGCTCTCACTGCTGAGGGCGCAGGTTTGATCCCTAGTCAGGGAACTAACATCCCATAAGCCATGCAGCATGGCCAAAAAGAAAATAAAAGGGCAAAGGACTTGAATATACCTGTCTTCAAAGAAGACATACAAATGACCAACAGGTGTATGAAAACATGCTCAGCTTCTCTAATCAGCAGGGAATTGCAAATCAAAACCACAATGAAATATCACTTCACAGCTATTAGGAGAGCTACTTTCAAAAATAAATAAATGACAAGAGTTAATGGGGATGCAGAGAAGTTGGAACACTTGCACACTGTTGGTGGGAGTGTACAATGGTAAAATCACTATGGAAAACAGTATGGAGGCGCCTCAAAAAATTGAAAGTAGAGCTACAAAATGATCCAGCAATACCACTTCTGGGGATATATCCGAAAGAATTGAAGTCGGAATGTGTTTAATTTTTAATGCATTAAATACTAATAGGTATAATATACATAAACAGAAGATCTCTGGAAGCCTCAATTTACAAGAGTGTAAAAGTTTCCCAAGACCAAACATTTGAGAGCCAGTGATCTACCCCACAGCCTAGTGATTTCACTTCTAACTATGTACCTGAGAATAATGTGTCCATGTCCCCAAAACACATATATGAGAATGATGCTAGCAGGTGCTTTTTGTTTTTAAATAATAGCCTCAAACTAGAAATAACCCAAGTGTCCACTGACAGGACAATAGATAAATAAATTGTGGTATTTTTATAAATTAAACACTGTAAATCAATAAAAAAGAACTGCTTTATGAAAGACATCGGTAGATATCATGGAAAGTACTTTGAGCAAGTGGATAAAGACTGACAGCAAGTGAATACTGATGGATTCCATTCATAGGAAGTCTGAGAACAAAGATCATCAGCGGTGATGCAGATCGAAACTGCCCCCGACGCAGCATCAAGGAAGGGGGTATGCATTGGACGGACACAGGAGAAATCTCTGGAAGCGAGACTTTGCCGTCGCTACCACTGGAAGATTGTTTAGCACGTCTTGCCAAAGAGTATCCAACACCCTTGAATGGAAGAGACAACAAAGGTCAGGCGATAACAATGAATGTATGAAATATACAGGGATACCAATGAACAGAGATATTACTAGAAGAGCACCAGGAATTGAGGACTAATAGACGCCATTACTAAATCATATCTGAAGAGGTGACATGATTTGAGGCAGAAGAACCATTGCTTCTGAAGAGACATGCTATGTTTTCATGTTTTCACACTGTGCCTACGGTTTTCCTTGACAGGACAGTCTTTTCTACTGAACTGGCAAATTCTTTCTGTCCTGTGTGGATTCAGGAGGTAAGAAGCACTCTTGAACCTTGTTGAAGTTCACACCAAGTTGCTGTACTTTATTGACCCTTGGTTGTCTCCTCTGCTAGACTCTAAACCCTTGTGTGGAGGGACCACATTTAGTGACCATTATATCCCACTGCCTAGCCCCACCTAACATAGAGTAGGCACTAACATGCTAGATTTTCTTTATTAATTAATTAAACTCATTGATCAGCCAATTACACATTTATTAATTCATCAAAGTGTATAATGAATTAAATATTTAAATGTACAAATAATGATGCTTATGAAATAAGAACAGATGAGGAATATGGGAGGCCGGAAGAAAGCTAAGACCCGGAGGAGAAGATCACTGCCCCAAACTACAGCAGAAGGTGACCTGACTGGCAAGGGATTGCCCCCTCTGTGCTGGGACACGCTAGCCACTGGACCCGGGTGTCCCAGGTGTGCCCTCCCCAGTGGGGGTGGGGACAGTCACCTCCATACACCTCATCAGGATGCTCCGTGGGCAGCCATCCCTCCTCTCCAGCTCCCACACGCTGCCAGGTCCCAGCGTGGGCTGGAGGAGGGTGGCAGAGGTAGTTGTTCATAGAGGAGACGGAGGTGGGGAGGGGGGTCAGATGTCAGAGGGCTGGGGAACAGGCAGCCGAGAACTTGTCCAGGAAAGGGAGAGGAGTTGTGGCAGGAGGTGAGATCTCTTGGGAACTGAGGCTCCAAGCCCCCAGCGCCTGCTCCATTGTCCCATCAGATTTCCCTTACAAAACACAAGCGCAAAGATAAAGATATCCAGACTGTTAGGACTTCGGGCACCAGACAGCATTGAACTCGAAGTGCAGGGTCCTTTAAGCATGGGACCCTCTAGGTTGCTCTGGTTGCACTCACGAAGTGGGTCCTGGGTGTGGGTTTGGTAGGACTTCTGATGGGACTGGCGGTAGTAGGTCCTCAAAGATCATTCACCCAGCTCCACGTGTTTAAGAACTTCGTGCGGATCGGCTAGGAACAGTCCTACACATGCGAAGACTGCTGTGAGAGGCATCCCATACTGTGCTTGGAGCAGCAGAGTCTGATACAAAGGGAGGCACCAAGGCTTGATCTTGACCTAAAGGGCAGAGCAGGACACCACCAAGACGGTAACGTCTTCCTGCTTCTCCTGGGACCTCCTGCACCCTGGGCTTCTCTTAGGATCTGAGGGATGATGAAAAACCCAAATGTTGACTAAGATTGAACCTCCCAGCTCTCCTGAAAAATTAGAGCTTAAGACAGAGAAAAGTGAGTGAGAGAAATAGAGAAATGAGGCATTGTTGAAGGTGAGTGTTGTCAAGCAAATTCATCCCAGTTACCACTGTGAGTCGGCCTGCCTCTGGCGTTTGCAAACTCCCAAAGTCAAGAGTTCCTAGGGCTCCGTTTCCAGATTTTTGTCTGTCCTCAGACACTGCTGGTAACGTACACCAGAACATCAATATATAATCTAGTCACATATATTTTTAAAATTTCCTCTGACCCCAGCCAGATGGGGACACACCCAAACCCATATATGAATTTGGGGGAGGATGGATATTATTACGATAGCCATAAAGGAGTCTGAGAGATAAATGAATACTGTAGTATTAAATGCTTTATGTGTTCTTTTTTAATTTAATTTTTCTTAAACAAGGAAAGGACAAAAAAATCTATACCCCATTAAATTACCCAGTAAAAGTAAAGTTTAACAGAGTTAAAATACAAGTTGATGAAATTATCAATGATGTCATTTACATGTAGAATTTCAATCTTCATAATGATTTATCTTTATGACTCAGGTATTTCCATATACCTTAGCAATTTGGATACTTAAGTTTTACAATATAATTCTACCAGGATAAAAACACATGCCAGGTTTCTGAAAGTTTTAAAGTGCAAATTTTCTCTTACCTTACATTTTTTTACCTTACATTTTATAATATGTCATTATATGCATGAAAATAAATAAGTAGATAAAATACAAAGACTATTTCAGAAATAGGTGGAAGGGTTTATGCTTCTGAGATAAATTTGCTGCCTCTTGCTCTTTAAAATGAGCTTCTGCGAGTCCCCCAAAATCCTGATTGTCTTTGACACCTCCCTGTCTTTCCCTCGTGTCCACCCACCCCGGCTTCCACACTGTTCTTTGTTAGGGCTTTTCAACTAATCTCACAACAGATCTGAATTTGTCCACTTTTCTGTTGTTTCCTCCTCTTCCTCTCTCTCCTTAGGATACAGTTTTCTCATGTTTTTGGATGGTGGACAAAGGAGATATTGATTTGTTCTGCCATGGATCTTCCCTGTCTATTCACAGATTTGATGTGAACTGTAAAGAGATAAAGGGATTACTTCCTGGAATATCTGGCAAGATCCAGTGAAGTTCTCCAGGGAAGTAAAAGGTAGATAAGGAAAGTAGATGCAGGTGAATTAATGAAATAATGGAACATGTGCTGTGTGTGTTTGTCCAGCTAAGCCGTCCCTGTCCCATTTGCAAACTTGAGTCAGGTTAAGTAATATTTTTCTATAAGACTACACTAGTCCATATATCCAGTGGGTGAAATAAATCATCAGTTAAAATTCGTATACATTCCCAATTCTCCTCTCTCCCTCTCTCCCTCTCTCTCTCTCTCTCTCTCTCTCTCTCTCTCTCTCTCTCTCTCTCTCTCTCTCACACACACACACACACGCGCACACGCGCACACGCACACACACACTCTGTGGGCAAAGGTGGCCAACACTTCCGCATACAATCACGTGGCGATATCAGATTTTGCTTTTTATTGTTGTTACTCATTTTTTTCTTAACCTTCAAACCCTCTGCATGTGGTACATGAGTATCTTATTTGACTAGCATTGTCAGGAAATGAGGAGGTCCATCTAAGTGTATTTTCTGGATAACTGACAGTTGCCCTTTATAAGGAAGTTTATCCTACGTCACCTATTGTGGACAGACCCTTGCCGATGTCATCGTGCACTGCATTTCACCCTACTAACGCGTACGCACAATGCCTCCTCTTCTCTGCATCCGTGATACCTAAGCCCATCATCAGTGTTCTGAGCACCGTGTGCCGGCCTCTTCAGCGGCTATTAACATGTCTGGGATGATTTGCTTCTCCATTGCATGAGTCCAGAATAGCGGATTTTTAAAAACATCTTTGTGTTTTTACACAGTTTGGTTCCTATGCTGTCATACCTCATCTCGTATTGCTCTCTGCGGTCTTTGCCTTATATAGACGCCATGTTCCAAAATTCTAACTTGCTTCATCCTGTCTTCTGCAGGCTCGGAAACAAAAGGACCCGAATGTTTGAAATTCCATTAAAATAGGTTCTGAAATTACCTCAAAAATAATGCAGGACAGAGTATGGACTTCAGTATGAGACTATTTTAATCCTTATGTTTGTTGTTGAGATACTCTTTTTATATTTTTACCATCTTCTTGGTAAAGGGCCCAGAACGTCATACCATGAATCAATAGCACAGTTTGCGCTTGGACAGGTCAGTGTATTTTTAAGGGTCTGTTTTCTCCTTGCTAAGATGAATAGATTTGATGGAATTATCCCCCAAATTCCTGACATATATGGAAAGTCTATAACTGGAGGTGAGATGTGCCTCTGCATATGAATATGAGTTTGAAGACGATTTTAGGAAATACCATAATGAAAAGTTAAATGTGAAGTTAAAAATGAATTAATAAAGATCTAAAAGTATGAGAATAAGAACATTCTTTATGGAGCAGTATATTATATGAATATCTTATCTCTATTATAAATATACTGAATCACATTAATTGCTTTCAGAATAAATATGATCCTCCCAGAATACTTAAAATTATATAATTTATTGTGTTTTCAGCAAATATATATATTTTATATGTACACAGCTTTCTTTATATATAAATTATATATATATATATATATATAAGTAATTTTATTTAATTTGAAAAGTTGTGTCACATACATTAGCTAAGTATTGGCTAGTATGCCTCAGAGATTTTTCTAGAGTATTTCAACTGGGGCATTTAAGATATTTTAACCCATGTGGTATATGTTAGAAACTATGGATTTCTTTGGTGAGACGGTTTCAGTTATTAGCAAGTTTGTTTGTTTTGGTCAGTGTCAGAAATCAAAGACAGTTCAGGTCATCTGTTAATGACAGTTAATCAAAGTATGTATATTAACCAACTTACTTTATTTATGATGGTAGAATTCTAGCTGCACCCTTAGTGATAATGTTTCTGTAATCATAAACTGAAGATACCTATATATAGGGAAGACATTCCATGAGTTCAGTTGATGGTGAGAATGCTTTTAAGGATTTTATTTCCCAGAATGTGCGGGGCTGTTTTTCAGAAACTATTATTGTTAGGCCATTTCCACTGAAACAAAAAACCTGAAAACTTTCAGTGACGTGGCTCATCCGCTCTGACCCAATTTACAAAGGAATGTGACTCAAAAAAAGCACTGAGAAAAGGCAAGCGAAATCACTGGGACTTGGTTCTTGCATCAGTGTTGTTGCAGCTAAGTGACTACTGCATCAGGACCAGGAGAAGCATGTTAAAATGTATACATTTTCCGCTTAGCAGATTCCTGCAAGAGCCGCCTCATAGCTGGCACCAAATGACGGTGACCCAAGGAGACATAGTAAACAAAGAAGCTACGGAGCCAAAATTATATTTTCCAACTGGCTTGTATTGCTCTCTCTCTGCTGTAATTTTTGCTTGAACTTGACAGCTAATCATTGGTGAGCATATGCTGCTGGTGAGTCTTGATCTTGCAGCATTGAAGCTTAGAGCCAAATTGACAGTGATTGCATTTTAAGTATCTGTCCGCTCAAGAATTTACAAATCCCCAAATGGTTTTTGCAGAGATATTGACCATAGGAAACCAAAGTGCCCTGAAGTATAACTGCTTTCATGAACTCAGATTTACTGAATACCTATTGTGGAGTCAGAGTCCAAAGTTTGCCCAGTGCGATGCAAATAATGCAGGTAAAAGATGGGGAGATTCCACCCTGTTGCCTGTCATGTAGTAGTTGAAATAAAGTATAAGTACAACTATAATGCAAAACATAATGGGATGAGTGTAAGACTTTTGAAAACAGAGTGCTAAAGTGATTTGGATGAGGGAGTGATCTGTTCCAGCTGAAAATAACCAGAAATGATTTATTAATGAGGTGGCATCTGAACTGGGTATTGAAACTTCTCATCTGTGTGTTGACTGCAGATAAAATTAAGAGACTGATATTAGTAAAAGCATATACGGGGATGGGAGAGTATAAAAACATTGACCAAAGTTAACCTAGGATGAAGTGTAAGCAAACCAAGGACAGAAATGCTGATGTAGTTGAAAATTATGTTGGGTTAGATTGAGAGATTTGAAAGTTATTATAAAGAGTATGTGTATTTTTAAATAGGGAGACAACCTGAATAGAAGAAAGATATGTAGATAGATATAGAGAGACAGTTATCTGAGGATTATTTTATTTCATATTTGTTTCAACCATTCACATTAATACCATTATTATACCCATTGTCTGGATGAGGTATTTGAGGCCCAAGGAAGATAAGGAACCTGACAAGGGCACCCAGCCAATAACTGGCCTAGCAGTATTCAAATCTATTTGTTTTGACCCAGAGTCTGGGCCCTGTACCAATGTTGGAATTCTGCGTCCCAGAAGGTAATAGTATAAGATCAGTCACACAGCAGTGATAAGCTTAGTTGCATCCATGAGTTCCAGTGGGAACTTAAAGTTCTGATTCAACCATAGATCCAAACGAGACATTTCCTCTTGGCTATTATAGCTCATGATTTTTTTAAATTACATTTTAATTTTTGAGCATTTTAGATTTATATAATTGTAGAGATACTTACAGAGGGGTCACGTGTACTCCACTGTGCTGTAAGGTCAAAGTTAATATTACATGCTGCCTTGACATTCGAAGCCAGAGGGCCTTGAATGGCCTTACTACAAATTTCCCTCCTCACTCTATTTCTGAAAATAAAGTCCCCTAGCCAAACAATCTTCCTCATTAAATGAACCACATGCATGCAGTTCCTGCTTATCTCTGAGTAGTGGGTTTTAGTTCCCTGCTGGCCGTGGAATTACTGAAACGAGATGATGACACCTTCCTGTGGGAGCCGGGGATGGGACGGGGGTGGTGAACCTCATCCTCTTAATACTACAAAGCCTGCTTCTTACAGCTCCTGGTTGTGCACCGTGTCCTGGATACAACCCACGTGGTGTGTGGTGTGTGTTGTCCTACTATTAACGTCTTACATTAGGTGGCATATTTGTCACAACTCCTGAACCAACACTGACACATTTGTAAAGGTTAACATTCATACTGTATTCAAAATTCCTTAGCTTTTACCTAATGCCCTTTTCCTGTCGCAGGATATCACAGTATGTTTAGTCATCATGTGTCCTTAGGTTCCTCTTGGCTGTGACAATTTCTCAGGCTGTGCTTGTTTTTGATGACCTTGACAGTTTTGAGGACAGCTGGTCAGGTGTTGTGCAGAATGACTCTGTTGACATTTCTCTGTTCTTCTCATAGTTATACAGGGATTATGGGTTTGGGGGAGGAAGACTACAGAGGTACGATGCCGTTTCCTCACATCATATCAAGGATACCTGCTACCCACATGACTTATCCCTGTTGGTGCTAACTCGATCACCTGGGCGAGGTGTGTTTGCCAGGTATCTCCACTGTAAGTGACTCTCCCCGCTTTTCGTCCTGCGCTCTTTAGAAGGAAGTCAGTATGCACAGCCCACTCTTAAAGAGTGGAGAGTTATACTCTATCCTCTGGAAGGCAGAGTATCTACATAAACCTTTTGAAATTCTTCTACCAAGGAGAATTGTCCACTCTCCCCATATACTTATTTTTCAGTCACTTATGGAGTCACAGATATTGGTTTTATAGGTTGGATATAATCCAATTTTATTTTGTTGCCCAGATTGTTCCAGCTTTGGCCACTGGGAGCTCTTTGACTGGGAGTAGGCTCCTGTTTTGACATACCTGGATCACTGTGCATGTGTGTTTGTATGGATGTGTTTTGCAGCACTTGTATTTGTTTCTGGCGTCACAAGATGTTCTGGGCTTGTCTTGTATATTTTCTACCTTAGTCCTCCAGTGACCCCTTTCTCCAAGGAGCCTTGGCTCCTTCTTAGAGAATGGCATTAAATTCTGAGATCTGGTTGCTAAGTATGCTCACTGGAACTGGGCAGCCTCACTGTTCCTAGGTATGCTCAGCTGATAGAGCAAGGAAATATATGTGTGTGCATAAGCCACGTATAGACACATATCTATAGGTATTTCTATATGTAAACACGGGTGTATATAATAGGGTAAACGTGAGTACCTGTTTAGTTATTCAGTTCCTATATACTGTATGGTAGTATCAGAACTGTACTCTATTGGACATGACTTTATTAACTGGAGTACAGTGATTTTCCACAATTCCTTTTGCCGTTAGTCTTACAAACTTTACTCATTGCCAAGGTAACTTAGGTCAGCATCTTTCTCCCCATCTCTTTCAGTTAGATTATTTCATACCTTTGTAATCCAGTTAAACTGTTTCATCACATTTTGCATTCTATCCGGTGTTCCTGTGAAGGGTGTTCTGAAATGTGTAAATGCATGAAAAATCTCCATCTCATTTCTGCAACTCTAGGACTCAGAGTTTTCTTATTTTAATTGAAGACATCTCTTTGTTGTTTAAAACTATTGGAGTTATTTATGTTATCTGGTGTTGCACAAACTATGTCTGTTCATCTAATATATGCTGATCCCTCACGTATTCTTTGTAAGCAGCTATTCTGTATTCCCAACTCTTCTCCAGGGAAGAGAAACAGACCTAATGTAGCCACTGCTCCTGCTGTAATGAGATTCCCAAGTTTATGTTGGAATTGTCTCCCTTTTTGTAAATAGTATTCATTACATGCCTCAAATCCAGCAAGGTGTTAACACAGTCCATCTTTCCAATGTCCCTGGTTTGTCAAGACCTTCTCTTGATATGAAACCAGTTAGATTTCCATAGTTTTCTGTTGCAGGTGTTACCTTTTTTGCATGAGGTTTTTCTGGGTTTGGTCCCAGGTTCCTCCACTCATTATATTTTCAAGTTGTATAATCCTTCATGGGCACCTTCACATGTAAAGTAGTTTCTTCTATATAAAATACCTAATATGGTATTTGCAAGTACTTCTAATTACCCATAATATTTGAAATGCCAGGTTGAGATTCTTTAGACTTGTGTGAGTGGAGAACAGATAAAATACTTTAGCAGAAGGTGGTTAATGCAGAATGTGTGCAGTTGCGAGAGGGACCTGACATGTGTTATGCGAGACGAATGAGTTCCTTTGTTCAAAAAATATTTATGGAGCGCACACAAAGTGCCGGACACCGTGACAAGCACCAAAGCTACCGGAGTTAGTGTAACAGGCAAAACCTCACTTCTCTTATAAAGTTTAAATTCTAATGCAGAGATATGGCAGGTATACAGACAAGAAAAATATGAGCACATAATATGCCTAGTAGGAATAAATTTTATTAAGAACACGAAGCAGCATGAACAGAGATTGATGGAAATGGGCACTTATCCAGTAGAGGATGGCCACACGGAGGCTCTGACAAGCTCATTTTTAAGCAAGGACTGAAGCAAAATGCATGCAGGTACAAGAAGAAAGAACATTTCAGTTTAAGGAAACACCAAGTACAAAGCTTCTTAGACAAATCAGGCTGAGTGCAAATCAGACTGAGAAATAGCTTAAAGGCTAATGTGGCCCATAAGCCACATGGAACCCACACAGGAACCTGTCTCAGGTTCTTAATCCCCTCTCTTTCTCTCTCCTTTTCAAATGATCTTACAGGTAGGGTAAGCACATAATTTAAAGACCCAGCTAATACAGTTTTGAAAAATGAAAGAGCACTAGTAATAATTATACTAGATACAAAGCAGAAATGCTATATATGATCTATTAAACTATATATGATCATGCTATATATGATCTATTAAACTTAGGATAAATATGCAAGAACCGATTTATGTTTTCTCAGAAGTCGGGAAGGAATAATCTCCCAATTTGTAAAGTAGGCAATGAGGTAAAGAACTGTACCACCTTCTCTTAATACATGAATGAAAAGGAAGAGATACCAAACCATTTTGTTCCTATCGAAATAAGCAACGTGTTCATTTTCCACCATGCACATGTTAGAACCACTTTAGACCAAGATTTAACTGTGGATTACTAAAGGAGAACCCACAGAAAAATCTGTAATTTTCAAAATATTTGGATGAGTGACTGTAGCATTTTAAGAAATAATGAAATAAGATGCAGGGTTCATGGGGTAGGTGGCAGTAAGTATGGCTTTCAACTTGGGATGTCATCTAAGTGGAGGTAACAGTTGACAATGTTGGATAGGATATTGGGAGACTAGGTAAAACTGGATCAAGATTGACATTGTTGGTTGAAGCCAGAGCAGTGAATGCAATAATGTGTGGAGAAGATATAGATGGGGGAGAAACACAAAGGGATATTGAGCAGTGTTCATGGCAATGTTCATATTCACAGTATGAAAGAAGGAAGAAGAGTGAACATAAAAAAAGAGAGTATAGTCAGAAAGGTGGGGTGTGGACCAGGATAGCACTCCATCACAGAAGTCAAGTCTTGAGAGTTCCTGCAGTGTTCCCCTGTTCTACCCTTGGTATCTCCATATCATCAAATGTGACACCAGGAAGTATGAAGATTGCAAAGTAGAGACATCTGGTTGACCCATAAGTACAGGAGGCAATGTGGAAACATCAGAATGAGGTGAAGCCAAATAAATAAGACTGAGACTTTCATATTAGATAATGGAAAAGGAGCCCTGCACGTTGAGAGCTGGCTCCTTTTCTTGCTAAAAATGTGAATTGGTAAATAATAATTTTAATTTTTTCATCTATAAACTGGAAATAATAATCCTTGCACAAATTGCCTTATGGGGCTGGTAAGTCACTTGAAGTATTAAAGAGAAAGTGCTTTATGATGAAGACTCTAAATGTGGCATGGAAACATGCTTCTGAGGTGTAAAAATATAGGCAAATGCTGCTCTCAGCTCCCTCAGTTTTAGAAGTCATAGATTTGTGTGATGAAGTCTTTTATAGGTAAAACCATAAAAAAAAAAAGAGAGAGAGAGGAAGAAAGAGAGAGGACAAAGAACATGTAGCATAGTGAGATGATGAGGTTCTGCCTCTTCTTTTGTTAGGGATTTTAGACAAGTAACTGAAACTGTCTGTGACTCAGTTACCCCATCTGTGAAATGGTGCATATTCCCCAACCCTTACGGAATGGGGAGAAGATACATAGTGGGGATTCAGGTTCACAGCTGTTAAGATGATGGTGTTTAGATGGTTTGTGATGAGAAGGTGTGAAGGGAGTCTGTCTGGGGCTATTGAGAAGGAAAAAACAGAGGAATCTTTTGATTTCCTTAGGGCTATTCTAATCCAGTCCACCAGAGTAAAAACAGAGGAGACACTTCTACCATCAAGTTTTGAGAGAGTTTCTCTACTGCTAAAGCAGTAGTTTCTCTACTGCTAAAGCAGTAGCAGTTTCTCTACTGCTAAAGCAGTAGCAGTTTCTCTACTGCTAAAGTGTTCAGCAAAATCGAAGAGGAGTATCTCCAAAAATGATGTGAACTGTTGAGGACAAAATATTCTTTCTGAGCTTCCCCCTTTGAATTGTAGGACACAGGAGCAAAATGGCATGGAGTCTCCTTTGGATCTGCAGACTGTGGGAAGGGGCGATGCCATGTCACTGGCCCCTTGTTAGGTGTTCTTTCCAGACTGAGCAAGGTACCCGAGAAAAAGTAATTTGTAAATTGAACTAAAACAGAAAACCTTTGTGATTTTCACACCTAAATATTACACTTAGGCTCCTAATCAGGCTGCTTTCAGGGCTATATTGCTTTCAAATGAGACCATGGGCAAGTCACTTCTCTGGTCTCTATATCTTTAATTAAAGCAAGAAAATGAGAAGAATAACCATGTCCCCAAGAGAGGTACTTCTGGAAGGAAATGAATTTAAAAAATACCACGATTTTTGTTGACAGCTCTCAAATCAGCTACATTCAGTAAATAACCAACCTTTCATTAACCGGTTGAAAAACGGGCCGCTAACCAATACTGTAGGAATGGAAGAGGCTCTTTGTGACACAAGGCAAATGGAAATTTCCCTTAAAATAGCTTTAATTTCCCTTAAAATAGGGTTCTTGAAAAAGAAGAGAATTTGAATGACCAGAAAATACCATGAGAGGATTACTGCATTCAGGAACTTTTCAGATAATCTCCTCTGTGTGTGTGTGTGTGTGTGTGTGTGTGTGTGTGTGTGTGTGTCAGTGTAAACCTGTCTGCGTGTGTAGACGTGTTCAAAGGCACTACAGCTGTCACAGTGTCCAAGTGCGGTGGAAAAGGTAGTTTGCATTTAGGGAGGAAAAGTAATAACCCCTCTACCCTTCTAAGTTCTTGGCTGGGACGCCCTTTATAAAAGATACATTAACAGGAGAAAAGTAAACAGAAGTTTAATAACATGGACACCTCCTGTATATGTGGTAAATACCCAGAAAGGCTGAGCAACTCCCTGAGATGGCCCAAGCCACCACCTTGAATACGATCCTCAGCTAAAGACAAAAGAAAGAAAAGTACAGGAATGGCAGGCCAGTTGTGGGAGATGACTGGGAAAATCACAGTAAACCAGCGTCAGCTTTGCTACGCAGATTTAAACGCCTGCCTTTGCCAAGGGCCAGGTCCTCTTGTGAGTTGCCCATCCTTCTCTACCTGGGACAGGGAGGGAGACACATTTTCAAGTGGAGATTCCCTTTAAAAATTACATTTATAAATGTCAGTATTCCTTTCAAAAGGATAACTTCTCTGTTTTCAGAGCTTCTCCTGGATCTGCAGTTTCTTAAAATATCAATTCAAAAAAATCCTTATGCCAAAGAGGCGTATGTTGGGGTGGTGTCCTCTGCTAGCCCTCGTTACTAAGAATGTGTGACTACTGGCAAATAAACTTCCTGGAGCTCGATTTTACAACCTATTTAATGGATACACCATATGCCCTACATGGAGCTCAGAGGGTTTCTAGGAGGAGTAAATGTAATAATGGATGTACATTTTTGAGAAAACTTGAGGACGTTTCTAATTACAAGTGACTGCCTGTTTAAGAATCAAAGATCAGCTTATCTGGATTATAAATTAAGAGAAATAATTGTCGCTTAATTATTACAAAAGAAGGAAGGAATGAAAAAGGAAGCAAGGAAGGAAGGGACGGGGTTCAGGACACGTTACCCACCAAAGGGCTCCTTGGTACCTTGAATGTCTTAAACTAAGAGTTTGAGAAAATGGCGGAAGCCATATGGTCACGATGACCACCACCCCCCAAAAGAGGTCATAGATCTTTCCTGTGAAAGATGCCCTCCGTGTACCAGAAGGAGAGAAGACAATCTTATCACCAGAGACAGAGAATTCAGGGTGGAGGAATCTGTACAAACAAAGCGTATCTTCCCAGTTCCTCCCCAACCATTGATTCCGCCAGCCCCAAACTCTGTGTCTTGTCAATCCTTCACAGATTTAGTTTCCTCATCTAAAATGTAGAAAAGCTTCCAGCTCTGGTCACCTAGGTCTTTATTCTCTTGTGAAGGCTCCCAGGTACACATAAAATCTGATAAAATCTGAATGCTTTTCTCCTGTTGATCTGTCTTTGTCAGTTTAATTTTCAGACCCAGACAGGGACCCTAAGAGCATTGAGAAAGATGTTTTCATCCCCTACAGGAGGATGGAATAATTGAAGAGAGGGAGGAAAAAAAGAAAACAAAGAAGAGAGAGAGAAAAATGGAGGGAGGGAGGGAATGAGGCAGAGAAGGAACAAGAAAAAGAGAAAACAAGCAATGACTTGCGATCCCACTGTTATCCAGGAAGTTTAGTGGATTAGTTAGTTTACATTGTTGAATTTGACCTGGGAGGTGGGGGGTGGAAGGAGGGGGACAGAATAATGCACTGCTTCCACACCTTCAACTGCCCTGCAGAGACATGCATGTGATGACCCTGTGATGTGACACAAAACCAGAGGCCAGTGTGCTTCTCTTGCATTACTGCCCTTCCGGGTCTGCTGTTTCTGATAAAAAATGGGACACAAATCCTGGGAGTGGCAAAGCGGAAGAGAGAGGAATCAGCGCAGAATTACTGTGGGTGCTGGAAGGTGGCTTTCTCAGAACACACGTGTGGTGAGCTCAGGAATAAATGCATCAAAGCTCCCGTGTTTAATATCCACGTATGCACACAGTGCAAGTGTGCATGTGCATCAGCGTCACTGAGGCCACGGGCACACGTGCTGGAAGGAGGGGGAATGCACAAGGAAGTCTCACCCCGCCGCTCAATCTTGTTTTTATTTTTTCTTAATTTTTATTTTTTATTGGAGTCTAGCTGATGTACAATGTTGTGTTAGTTTCAGGTGTACGGCGAAGTGATTCAGTTACACATATACATATGTCTATTGTTTTTCAGATTCTTTTCCCATTTAGGTTATTACAGAATATTGAGTAGAGTTCCCTGTGCTTTACTGTAGGTCCTTGTGGTTTATGTGTATAGGTTAAGTGTGCCAATTTCTTTTCTTTTACGTATGTATATAGAGACGAATATACTTCATCTCAACTGTGCCATTTGCCGCTGATCACATGTTATGCTCTGATTTTAGCTACAGGACATTCATTCTCTTACCTCCTGCCCATCCTGGTGTTGTTTGTTGGTTGGGTGTGGTGCTGGGGCCCTGGGCTAGAGCTGGGATCTGTGGACCTCTTCTGTGAGAAATCGTTGTGTGAATCTGGGCAAGTGGCTTTCCTCTCGGGCAAACCAGGGGCAACGAGTTACTGCCTGCCCACCTCGCGGAGGTCCTTGGAGGCTAAGGTAAATCATAGCAGCATTAAAGCTTTAAGAGCCATAAAGAGCTCTGTACAACTTAGAATGTTTTATAAGTCACCCTTAGAGAGAGTATTTCCATCTTGGATGGCTACAGTTCTCTGTTTTTTCCTGTCTACTTCCAGAGGTGAAATTAAGTAAGTACTAAACAGACCCTGAATCCCTCTCTTCTGATGGCTAATAGGAAGAGTTTCCTGCTCCTTTTCCTTGTATTAGATGAATTTATTCTACTCTCGATAATAATTTGTTTTTAACTTTTTAAAAGTTAAAGTCTCTTCTCTTCCCATTTGAGGAACGTGTGATCTCCTGAAGAGTAGCAAAGGGTCAGTCTCACCCGTGGAATAAATTAACCTTGTGATCTTAGGTCATCCCAGTTTCTGGCTCTTGGTTGCTTTAGAATTAAAATTAAGATGTATGAATAAATAATCTGTAATGTCATTCCAGCTCTAAAATTACATGATGCTGGTAGTTTGAACAAATGTTTTACTTTGCCAGAATAGATGACTAACTACTACTTCAAAAACACTTGGAGCCATTTTAAATTTGAGATTTTAGAAATTCTTGGTTTAAGAGTTATTTTCTTTTAACTAACAGGGAAAAAGAATTCTGCCATCAACTTTTTCTGAATGTTCTGTCTTTTATCCCTTTTTGTTGTTATACTTCTGGAGGTAGAACTAGTATAAATTATAAGTAGAACAGTGTCAAAGTTGAAGTATTGCTAGAACTTGTATGTAAAATCAGATGGCATTCCAGATTTGTTACTTTAAGGAAGAGTTGAAGACCCCTACTGGCTTGTTACTATGAATGAGTGGCTGTGATTGGTGTCCTGTGACTTTTATTTTTCTGCCAGGGGCTAAATTACCTTGGCAAACCTCACAAGGCACTGCTCTTAGTTTATACCTTCACCTTCTTTGCAAGGTTTTTTTTCCTAAGACAGCCCAGTGAAATAGGTCAGCCTTGCTATTCCCAGTCCATGGAAAAATGTAATGCCCCTGTGACACATTTCTCCTGTGGTTCAGACTTGAAATCAGAACCAAAAAATAGAACAGAAAATGACTGATCTTGAGGCAGGAGATTGATGGGCCCCCAGGGCAAACAGGTTGAGTTCTTTTCCTATGGACTGATTCTCCGAGACAAGAATAATAGGACAGTTGAGACAGGAGGCTGGGCCCTGCCCAGATAGAAGGTAAGAGACTACATATTCCTCATTCTTGAAGTCAGGACACCTCCCCAACTACACATGTGCAGAAAGGCTCCTTGGAGGTCAAAAGGGGAGTGATGCTAAGTGATACCAACTAGTGTTCACTACCCATAGGCCTCTTCAGTAGAATCCATCTTGGCTAAGAGATGCACGTGCACACATGGGAAAATCCTGAAATATACCAAATGTGGACTCTGAAGCAGGGAAATCAAAATGATTAGCCAGAGGAAACCCGGAGGAAATACCCCATAAAAGTGATTCAAACTGCCACAAGGGCGTGACTCTCTCTCTGAGAGTCTATCCACACGTACTGTACTTCTTTTTTCTCCTAATAAATACTTTACTTGTTTCACTACTTTCCGTCTTTGTGGAAATTCTCTCTCTGCAAAGCCGCAGGGCCAGGACCTTGTCAGTGACCACGGGTCTAGTGGCTAGGATTCGGTGCTCTCACCGCCACGACCCGACCTCAATCACTGGCCGAGAACTGAAACCCTGCTTCAAGCCGCAGCAGGCAGAGGCTACACTTGAGAGGACAAGTGCGACCCAGGCCTCGGAGAGTTACAAAGCCAGCTTAACTTTCGTGTCACGGCCAAGTGCTATCAGGAGAAACAAAGGCTTATAAAGAATATCACTGCAACAGGTTTTTAGAAATGTTTTCTCTTAAATCCACTTTGTTTTCTAAAAATTACTTGCATTTGATGAAGAAAAGTAAATTCTTTCTGTATATAAAGTATTTAATAAACAAGGTCATGAATAATAATATTTATTATTATTATTTTGCTAAATCTATATCTACATAGTCTTTTACTACATTCTGTTAGGAAAACAGTAAGCCTGCATTATGAGTACATTTTTAAAACATGAGACCAAGTTTTTAGAGATCTATAACCCATTTTTAAAGCAACAACAAAATGTATTCGCCTGTGTTACTGAGTTTTCATGTTATTTGGCAAACGAGATGATTTAGATGTTGTCTAACACTCCATCATCTTTAAATTTCTTTCATTCGGCCCATTTGGCATATGATACTCGTGGTAAATGTGCCATAAATTGGGCCATGAAAGGATAAGGGTATTTAATTTGTCAGTAATTCCTGTTTCAACAGATTTTCAAAGGAATTACAGATGTGAAGGAGCCTCCGAGTGAAATTAGGCCTAAAATATATTTGTGGCTTTCAGAGGAAGAAAGGGAAAAAGGAAAAGGAAAGAGAAACTTAGATGATTTTATAATCGATACTTTCACGTGTGTAACATGTTGACTTATAGTTTACATGCATATGCGATAAATGTCTAGCTTACTTTTTATGAAATAAAATGAGTTTAATTTGATAGAGAGAAGTTGATTTCATTTATAAGAACTTATCCAGTGCACAGAGATCGCAAAATAATAGCAGAGAAAGTTGAAGATGGGTTAGAATTGATGAAGGAAATGTAGCATCTCCCTGGGGTTTCTACTCTGGTTTACCGAAGAGAGAATATTCCAACACCCTTCAGAAAACAGGAAACAAGGACCCAACTGATCCCTCACCTCCTTAGTGACAAACTGTCTCTAATGCAGTGACCTCATAGGATGTTTTAATGCATGGGTGATGTCTTGAGGAAAAAAGGAAGTGTTTAGAAAATGGTTGATTTGATATGAGGTGTTATAGCTGCCTTAGACATCTAACTTTGTTTGGTGTAATATAACCTCTGAATGCAAGGCCATCTAAGTATTGGAAGAACCTACTACCTCTTTATACCATTCCTATCATTGCCAGTGGTTCTGAGTTGAAAGGAAAAAAACATTGGAAAGTTCTAAACAGCTGAAAAAGTGCTGAGAAGTAATGAATGTTTAAAAACATTATGAAGGTGGTACATCCAGACAATGGAATATTATTCAGTGCTAAGAACAAATGAGCTATCAAGTCATGAAAAGAAATGGACTGATCTTAAATGCATATTGCTAAGTGAAAAATAACAATCTGAGAAGGCTCATACTGTATGATTCTAACCATATGACATTCTGGAAAAGGCCAAGCTATGGAGACAGTAAGCAGATCGGTGTATGCCAGGGGTTGTAGGTGGTACAGTGGTGGGTGGATGAATAGGCAGAGCACAGGGAATTTTTAGGATAGTGAAAATGCTCTGTACGATACTCTTAACAGTAGATACATGTCATTATACATTTGTCCAAACCCATAGAATGTGCAGCACCAAGACTGAACCCTAATGTCACCTGTGGACTTTGGTTGATAATGATGTGTCAATGTAGATTCATCAGTTGTAAGAAAAATGTACCACTTTAGTGTGGGATGTTTGTAGTGGAAGAAGCCATGCCTGTATGGGGGGCAGAGAATATATGGGAACTCTCTGTACTTCCCACTCAACTTTGCTAAGAGCCTAAAACTAATATATATACATATATACACACATATTTAATATATAAATGTATATGTATTTTATATGTATATAATATATATATGATAAGAGAAAAATTATAAAATGGAGCCATCCAGGTTTATTGCTATTTAAATTAAAGTGTTGATCATGCTGCAGTTTAGCCCATCTTCGAAGTAAAAGTTGGCAAGCCTTCAATTAGAATGTTTAGTAGCCTTAATAAGAAAATTATTAGGAAGTTTCTGCCAGAATACAGTATATCCTATGTGCTTAATGTTTGGGAAAAAAAAAGCACCTACTATTTTAAAAGCCTGCCTTAATGGTTCAGAATCCATTTATTCATCATATTGATTAAAAACTTATAATGTGTCCCACACTGCTCCATACAAATGATCCTGAAGTGACCTAAATAAAAACTCTTGCTTTCCTGGACTTTTCATTCAGGATGGAGTGATTCAGGTTAGATAAGATACAAAATAGTTTGTGACCACCTGGAAGGGTGGGATGGGGGGGTGGGAGGGAGGGAGACGCGAGAGGGAAGAGATATGGGAACATATGTAAATGTATAACTGATTCACTTTGTTATAAAGCAGAAACTAACATACCATGGTAAAGCAATTATACCCCAGTAAAGATGTTAAAAAAAAAAAAAAGATACAAAATAGTAAAATATATACTAAGCTAGATTGTAATAAATGCTCTGGGGGAATATTAAAAAAGAAGTCAAGAGGACAGAAAGCACAATGGAAAGTAGGTGTAATTTTAAGGAATGGAAAGTAGGTGTAATTTTAACGTGGAAGCCTTCACTAGGGAAATTATACATAAGTGAACACATGAAGAAGAATAGGGAGGATGTGGTTATGGATGTGGGTGGAGACCATTCTAGGCAGTGTCCACAGCTATGTGAAATCCCTAAGGGAAGAGTTTGTGGAACAGCAAGGAAGCCAGTGTTGCTCATCAGACTGAGCAAGTCAGCTGTTAGTAGGACATGAGATCAGAAGGGTAACATGGGAGCTTTACAGATGTAACCCTGTGGATAGCCCACACTGTGGTAAGCATTTTGTCTTTTACATGGGGTGAGATAGGAAGTCATAGGCAAGTTTTGAGCAGGACTGAGTGATATGATTTGACTAATAATTTAAAAAACATGTTTCTGAGGAATATCTTCTTTTGGAATGACAGAGTAACTTGTGATGGCGGCACTACAGAAAACAACTCAAGAAGCTGGGTAAATTCAAGTAAAACAAGGAAAAACAAAAAAGGCGAGAAATAATCCCCATATTTACAGTTTGTGAAGCATTTCTTTTCTGTTACTTCATTTTCAGCCTATTTGTGTCTTTGAATATAAATGTTGTCTCTTGTAGGCAGCGTGTTATAACTCTTGATTTTTTATCCAGTCCCACAGCCTCTGCATTTTGATTGGAATATTTAGCTCATTCACACTTAATGTAGCTATTGATCTCAATGGAATTATACCTGCAATTTTGCTATTATGCTATATGTCTTTATGGTTCTTCTGTTTCTCCATATATGTTATATAGATGCTTCATGGCTTACCACTTTATCTCCTTCATATATCCAGAATACATTGTTAAAATTACTGCTTTAAATAATCATAGGCTTTTAAAGATATTAATAGAAAAAAGAGAAAAAAATTATTTTTATGCACATGTTTAGTATTTCTGGTGTTCTTTCTTCCTTCCTGTGGAATTGATTTATCATTTACTTTCATTTCCTTTCAGTACGAAGAATTTACCTTAGTAATTCTTTTAGGAAAGATATCCGTATTTGTTTACTTGGGAAATTTTTGTTTCTTTATCATTTTTGAAGACTAATTTCACTGGATATAGAATTCTTGACTTTTAAATTTCTTTCAGAACCTCAAGTAAGTCATTACCAGGACTTCTAGTGTTTCTTTGTCTCTGATGAAGAGTCTGCTGTTTATTTTATTATTGTTCCATCTTGGCTCATAATCATTTTTCTCTTTCCACTTTCAATTTTTCCCTTTGTCTTTGGCCTTCTGGAGTTTGACTGTGATGTGTCTAAATGTGATTTCTTTCTGCTGATCTTACTTGGAGTTCATTGATCTTCTTGATCTATTGATTGTTTTTTAATCAAATTATTGAGGTTTTCAGTCTTTATTTCTTCAAATATGTTTCTGCCCCATTTTATGTCTGCTCTTCTTCTAGGATTCCCATTATCCAAGTCTCTGAGGTTCCTTTTTCTGAAATCATTTTACTCTCAGTTCCTCTGATTGTCTATTCTCTATTTATCTGTAATCAAATTTACTGATCTGTTCTGTCAACTCCACTGTGCTTTGAACCTATGTCGTCATTTTTTTCACATCAATTATTTTTTCTCAATTCTAGCTTTCCACTTAGTTCTTTTGAATAGTTTGTATTTCTGTATTCAGAATCCATATTTATTGTGTCATTGTGATATCTTTGTTTAGTTATTTTAATATGATACTATTAATTCTTTTAACATATTTATAATGCTAGCTTTGAATAGCTTTTCTCCTAAGTTCAATATCTAGACCCACACAGAATCAGATTCTATTGACTGATTTTTTTCTTGTAATAGCACACTTTTTTGGTTTTTTTGCATGCTTCAGAATTTTTGTTTAAAACTGCATTTTAAGGTAATATACAATAGTACCTCTGGATTCTATTTTATTGTTTGAGGGCTTTGTTTGTTTCCTTTTTTTAACCTGTCTGGACTTAAATTCTGGATTTTTCTCTGTATATGTGCAACCACTATCATTTCTGTTCACCCTTATATTCTTAAATTTATTTTTAAATACCCACAAGGATTCTCCAAGTGTCTGCAGAACTCAGCCAAATATTTGGGCAGAGGTTGAGTTAAACACTTCTCATCTGTGAGTCTTGTCCCAATCAGTCTGTTTCTTGGATGGGGACACATTCAACGCCTCCATCTCCCCTGGCTTCACCTGTTCTGGGCTCTATCAAGTCTCCCCAGGACATGCATACAATTGTCCAGTGAGTGAGCGATGTTTGGAGAGCCTGTCTCTGCCCTCCTACTCTCCTCTTATGTCAAGAATCTTCTCTTTAATTTCTGGCTGAACTTGTACTAACTCCAACATGGAGACCACAACCTCCTGAAGATTTACCTGTTTATTCCTGCCTGAGTCCACAAATTTTAGCTTGGAAGGCTATGGGGTTTTATTCTCAACCCAAATATAGTTTATTACACAAAGCAACAAATCTTAAGGTTGGCAGGTTTATTTATGTTTGTCCTTGTCAGAACTAGGCATGGGAGAGAAGTTATCTCTAACTTCCCCCATTCTTACCCCAAGATCTTGCTTAGTTTTTCAAAAATAAGTGTCTCTTGATTTGGGTCTTCTTTTGGTTGATTTCCAGAGTCATGGGAATTGTTTTGATTTTTTTCCCCTGCTTCATTGTTTTATGACGACCATACCATAAAAGGTGGTAGAGACATAGGTTAGATTATAGTGTCCGTGTTGGAGGATGAAATAGAAATGCTGATTTGTGTTCAACTTTACAAATCAAAGATGTATATGTAATGTCTACGTGTGATACAACTAAAAATCATAAAACAAGTTGTAGCTGAAAGTTAATTGTAACATATAAAAATACTTGATTAGTAAGAAAGAAGAGAAAAAATAGTTGAAGTTGAAAATAAATGTTAAAATAGTATATAAACCCTAATATACCAGTGATGAAAATGGAACATTTAGTTGATTTAAAGGACAAATATTGTCTAAATGCAATTAGACATTGTCTAATGTCTAAATGCTGTTTACAAGAGATACACCTTAAGATACTGAGAATAAATTTTGGAAAATGAAAGGATATAAAAGAAAATCAAATGCAAACAATGATTTAAATATTCTCACCATTCTCTTATCAGACAAAGTTCACTATAAAAAGAAGAATTATTTGAAAAAATAGGGTGACATTTCATAATGATTAAGGTGATAATTCTCCTGGAAGATATAAGAAAACTAAATCATTATGAACATAATACTATAACTCCAAAATGTTTAAAAATAATTTTACAGGAAAAGAAGAACCAAATGAGTATTATAAAGATTTTAAAAGAATAACTAACGAAGATATAATTATAAAACCTTTGTGGAGAAACCAAGAACTATTGTCAAAGGAAATTTAAGCCTCTAAAAGCAAATACCACAACATAAGAAAGGCTACTACTTATCTAAGTATTTATCTAAGTACTCATTTCAAGAATTTTCAAAAAGAACAGCAAATTGAACCCAAAGAAAGTAGAAGGAAGGAAATAATCAAGCAAAGAGCAGACTAAAATCAGAAAATAATGTTCAATATTAAAATCAGTGAGGTAAGAATTAACTGTTTGATAACCTTAATAAAAATTGATAAACTCTAGCAAGACTGATAAAGAGATGAAGCAGAAATTAATATGCACAATTATGAGTGAATTATAAAACTTGGACCATAATTTTTGCAGACATTGAAAAATCATGAGAAGATATTATGCCACATAACTTAAAACTTTAAGGTAAAGTAGACAAGTTCATAGAAAAAGCATAAAATACAATTACTGACTCAAGAATAAATAGAAAAATCTAAATAATTCTATATCAGAAACCAGATGATTTCACCAATGAGGTTTTCCAAACATTTACAAAAGAAATAACAGCAATCTTTCTCATGCTCTTTTATAAAAACTAAAGAAAAACGGGGATATTTCCACACCTATTATGAAACAAAACAACTCCAAACACCACAATATGATAAGGACGTGACAAGAAAGGGAAACTGGAAAATTACAAGCCCATTGCTCACATGAAAATAGATTCTAAAAAAACCTAGCAAATTGAACTTAGAAAGGTATAAAGAGGAAATCAACCCAAAATCATGTGAGTTTATTTCTGGAAGCATTTCTTGTAGTTTTTTGTAAACACTTGATAGTCAATTGTGATTTTTCTCATTATGTAAATAAAAAAGCAAAATCATAAGGTCATTTCAGTGCATGCGGAAAAGCATACAGTGAAATTCAAAGCTAGCAATTGTAAAACGTTAACAAACTATGAGGAAAAGAGCACTGCCTCAGTCTTGTAAGGATCCTTGAACAACACAAGGAAAAATATGTTATACATCATACTCAACGGTAAATTACTGAAAATGTTTCTTCTATCATACAGAATGAAACAAGGATGCCTCCTCTGACCACTTCTATTCAGAATTGCATAGGAGGTCAGGGAGAGAGAACTAAAGTATGGAATGGGAATGAAAGGCATGCGGATTTGAAAGTAAGGAATAAAATGTGATTTTTAGAAAATCTGAAAGAATGTGAATCTATAGGAATTGAATGCATAACTTTAGCACAAATGCCAATATAAAGTCAGCATGAAACTTTATTTCTTTATACTAACAGCAAACAAATAGAAAATGAAATGTTAAACTGACACTACTGGGCTTCCCTGGTGGCGCAGTGGTTGAGAGTTCGCCTGCCGATGCAGGGGACACGGGTTCGTGCCCCGGTCCGGGAAGACCCCACATGCCTCGGAGCGGCTGGGCCCGTGAGCCATGGCCGCTGAGCCTGCGCGTCCGGAGCCTGTGCTCCGCAACGGGAGAGGCCACAACAGTGAGAGGCCCGCGTACCGCCAAAAAACAAACAAACAAACAAAAAAAACCTGACACTACTTATAAGATATTATAAAGCATCAAATAATTATGCATACATCTAACAAAGATGTGGACTCCTATAAACAGAAAACTATAAAACGCAGTTGAGATGAATTAAAGCAAACCTAAAAAAATGGAGGGGGACAGCAGTTCTTGGATTGGAACACTTAATATGTAAAGACAGTTCTCCACATGTTGGTCTAAACATCTGATGCAATTCCAGTGTAAATCCTAGAAGTGAGTTTGTTTGTATGTTCCTATTGCTTTATTTATGTATTTGTCGACATTGGCGTACTCATCCTAACATTCTTACTGGAATTCAAGGGTGAAGAATAATCAAGATAACCTTGAACAAGGTGAACCAAGTTGAAAGATTTATGACTTATTATATAGGTAGAATTATTAAGACTATGTAGCATTGGCACAGGGGTAAATAAATGGATGGAACAGAATTGAAAGCCCCCAAATATTCTGTCATTTGATTGATGACAGTCACGCCTCTGCAGTGCAGCACAGACAAGCTATTGGATGTAAATGATATCAATTTGATATTCATTTTAAAGAATTTTGACAAGTGAAATTATACATAAAAATCTCTTCCAGATACTTCAATAAGTATTTCTTAAATAGGATTAAAAAAAAGATTAACATAAAGGAAAATACCAATAAATTATCCTAAACTGATGCTTTTTATCATTCAAAAGTGATGCTTTTTACCAGTCCATTAAGTGAGTGAAACTTCTATTTAGAGAGCGGGATGTGATATTAGTAATACTCATATCTGACAAAAGACACAGAAACAATACATAAAGAACTCCTACAAATGCCTGTAAACAACAGATCGCCTAATACCAGTCTAGGCAAAAGAAGATTTCCATATGGCCAATAAATGTCTTAAAGTGCTGACTTGTTTAATTGCTGGAGTAAAGGCAAATTAAACCCCACCAAAGTAGCTTAAATTTAAATACTGAAAATACCAACTGTTCATGAGGATGAGAAGCAGCCGCTGGTGAGAGATCAGTTACCACAACCACTTTGGAAAAAGTTTCATAGTTTCTACTAAGTCTGAAATCGTTCCCACTTTCTGGGCCAGGTTTCCACTTCTCGAAAGTACCATAAAGAGAACCATATATTTGTCAGGCAGAAGATATTCATACATGTGCCCATGACAAAATAATTCAGAGTAGCTCCAAACTGGAAATAAATCAAAGGTTCAAGTAAGCACTGGGGTATCCATACAATGGAATATATTCATTAGTGAGAAAGCGTGCGTGCCTGTTACAACAGAACTGCCTGGATAGATCTCAGGAACAGTTTTGCTCTGAGGAAGCCACATACCAGAGTGGACATTTATGATTCCCTTTATATAGAATTTAAACCTGAAAAATCTTACCGGTCGAGGCAAGTTAGCTTACCATTACTTACGTGGAAGTGATGCTGGATCCCACGTTTCATGGCTTCATCTGGGTTATGGTAAGTCAAGGGTGTTCACTTTGCAAAATCCATTGAGTCACAAGATGTGACATTCAGTATAAAGTTTACTTTAGAAAAGTTTACGTGGCTCCTGAGTTGGCCTGGGGAGGATAAAAATCCAGGATGGGATTTATTCCAGTAAGCAGATGAGTGAAGACAATTTGGATTAGGGTTTTTGTGATGGTAGAGATGAGAATTCTTTAGATCCTACACGCTTGCTGATGGGCTGAGACACCCAGAGGAATCAAGAATAGCTTCATGGGCTTCCCCGGTGGCGCAGTGGTTGAGAGTCCGCCTGCTGATGCAGGGGACACGGGTTCGTGCCCCGGTCCGGGAGGATCCCACGTGCCGCGGAGCGGCTGGGCCCGTGAGCCATGGCCGCTGAGCCTGCGCGTCCGGAGCCTGTGCTCCGCAACGGGAGAGGCCACAACAGTGAGAGGCCCGCGTACCGCAAAAAAAAAAAAAAAAAAAAGAAAGAATAGCTTCGTGCTCCTTGGCCTCAACATGTTGGAGGATGGAGCCGCCTTGTGTGTAGAGGGTGAAGGCTTCAGGAGGACCATGTTTGAGGGGAAGGGCAGACAGTTGCCTTTAAAATTTATAAAAATATTGAATCGCTATGATGTATACCTGAAACCAATATAATATTTAAATCAACCGTACTTCAATATAAACATATTAATTTAAAAAAAAGTCTGTTTGGGATACCTATATTAAATATTCAAGTACAGATGTTGAAAACACAGTTGTTTATAGACCCTTGGAATTCTGGAGGTGGTCAAATGATGCTGATGAGTCAAAGTGTGGATGGGAGACTGACTGTGGAATTCAGAACACAGCTGTTAATGATAACCTGGACAAGAGCTTTTTTTCCCGTTTCAAGTGGTCAAGGATGAAAGCCAGAATGGGAGGCTTTAATGGAGGACAGGAAGAGAGAAATTGAACATGGGCAAGTACAGACAGCTCTGCCCAGGAGCTTCACTACAAAAGGGAGCAGGCAGACTTAGAGATGTTAGGTCGGGACATAACTTTTTATTTACTTTTTAAGATTAGAGAAATCACGGTATGTCATTGCTTTTAGGCTGCCTCAGCAGACAATTATGACATACGTGTGTATGTTCTAACCCTTTCATATATACACATCTGTGTTTCTGTATCATCTGTCTGTGATATGCGTGTGTTTGTGTACATATGTACGTCTGAAGAGGACATAGTCACTAAAGACTCCAGTTCAAGATCACAAGGTTCCTTCTGGCAGCCCATCCTTTTCTTATTTGTAAATTCATCCTCCAACAATAACAAACCCAGTTCTTCTTATTTTTTTTTTTTAATAGCTCTTTTTTGGAGTAGAATTGCTTCACAATACTGTGTTAGTTTCTGTTACACAACAAAGCGAATGGGCCATATGCATACACATGTCCCCATATCCCCTCCCTCTTGAGCCTCCCTCCCACCCTCCCTATCCCACCCCTCTAGGTCATCGCAAAGCACGGAGCCGATTGCCCTGTGCTATGTTGCTGCTTCCCACCACCAACCATTTTACATTCGGTAGTGTGTATATGTCGATGCTACTCTCACTTCGCCCCAGCTTTGCCCTCCCACCCCATATCATCAAATCCGTTCTCTGTGTCTTCCTCTTTATTCCTGCTCTGCAACTAGGTTTATCAGTATGTTTTTTTTTTTTTTTTTAGATTTCATATATATGCATTAGCATACAGTATTTGTTTTTCTGACTTACTTCACTCTACGTGACAGACTCTAGGTCCATCCACCTCACTACAAATAATTCAATTTCGTTTCTTTTTATGGCTGAGTAATATCCCATTGTATATATGTGCCACATCTTCTTTATCCATTCATCTGTCGATGGACATTTAGGTTGCTTCCATGACCTGGCTATTATAAATAGTGCTGCAATGAACATGGTGGTGCATGTCTCTTTTTGAATGATGGTTTTCTCAGGGTGTATGCCCAGTAGTGAGATTTCTGGGTCATATGGTAGTTCTACTTTTAGTTTTTAAGGAAGCTCTGTACTGTTCTCCATAGTGGTTGTATCAATTCACATTCCCACGAACAGTGTAGGAGAAACCCAGTTCTTTTTATCTACATTGTGCTTACTGATTTGTTGAATTTCAGCATACACGTAAAGTTTCAGAACTGTTGATCCAGATCCCTGTGAGAAACACATTACTAACTGCACAACGTCATCTGCGTGTAGCTGTTTTTATCTTTAGCTGTATAGCTAAAGATACTGTGTCCTGCCAAGATACTGTTTTCTACTCTCATCTACCTGCTTCCGCTTCCGTGTAGTAATGTTATTTATTTGTGCGAGAGTTAGGCTCATTTGTTAATGTTTATGTTTCATTTTTGGTTCACCTCACGTGCTGGTTGTTTTTAATTCCTCATTTAAGTACGTGAAAGATACTTGGAACGTTCCTGTGGTTGCAAGCTATCCAAAAATGTACGCTCAGAGAAGTATTTCTGCTTTCTACCTGTTTCCCACCTGCTTCCTATAGCTTACCAATTGCTATACTTTCTGATTTATCCTTCCTACGTTTCTTTCAGGTACATGAGCAGATACATGTGTATTTACTATATCTACTGTTTTGGTAGGATTGTATGCTATAAATGCTTTTTAGCGCTTTGTTTCACTGAAGGGTTTGCCCTGATCAAATCACTTCATATTAGTTTATGAAGATCTTTTCTTTTTTAAACTTCTGAATAGTGTTCCATTATGTAAATGCACTGTAGTTTATCAGTTATTTAAACCCCTTCCCATACATGGGAATTCAGGTTTTTTCCAATATTTTGCAATTACGAACAATGCTGCCATGAATAGCCTTGTGCATTTGTATTTCTGTCTTATTGATGGTGTATTTTCAGGGTAGATTCCTAGAAGTAGGATTGCTGGGTCTAAAGTTAAGTGCATATGTTGATTTTTTGTTTGGTTGGTGGGTTTCTTTAGTTATTGAGATGAGCTGAAACAATCAGCATTCTCATCAGTGATGTGTGGGACAGCTGTTTTCTCACAGCCTCCGGTGCAGAATGTGTTGTCATATAATTTTTAAAGATTTGTATCAGTCTGATAGGTGAGAAGTGCTATCTCAGTGTTATTTTAATTTCTTTAAAAATGAGTGAGTTTGTTCATATGTTTGAAGGCCATTATTATCTGTTTCTGTGAACTGTCTGCCCATTACATGTTTACATTTTCTGTTGGGTTTTGCTTCTTTGTCCACAATGTTTAAGAGTTCTTTGTAATATATTAGGGGTCTTAGCTCTTTGCCCTCAGTATATGTTGAGAATATTTCTTCCCAGAATGTAACTTATCGTTTGATTTTGCTTATGGTGTTTTTGTCCTTTTGTTGGCTGTACGTTGAGGGATCGGGTTTTCCATTTTTGAAAAAGAAGGCTGTTGCAATTTTTTTTTTTTTTTTTTTTTGCGGTACGCGGGCCTCTCACTGTTGTGGCCTCTCCCGTTGCGGAGCACAGGCTCCGGACGCGCAGGCTCAGCGGCCATGGCTCACGGGCCCAGCCGCTCCGCGGCATGTGGGGTCTTCCCGGACCGGGGCACCAACCCGTGTCCCCTGCATCGGCAGGCGGATTCTCAACCACTGCGCCACCAGGGAAGCCCCGGCAGTTTTTTTTCTCCAAAATATCAAATAAGACACTAGCTTTAGGATTAAGATATAAAAATATATACACACACATATATGTATATACATCTATCTATCTATATACACACATATGTAATAATATAATAATGTTTAAAAAAAGTATCCCACAATTCCTATTTTCATAGTGTTTTTATCATAAGTGCTGAGTTTTGGCAAAGGTTCTCTCCATATCTATGGAGATTATCATATATTTTTCCTTAGTTTTGCTAATATTTTATATCATATTACTGGATTTCTAATATTGAACTAAACTTTAATCCTGGAATGCAAGTTGGTCGTGGAACATTATTTTTTCAGTCATAAAGGATTTGCTAGGATTTTGCTTAGAATTTTTATATTGACATTCATGAAGGATATTGGTCTGTAGCTTTATTTCTCTGTACTGTCTTTATTTGGGTTAGGTCATATTTGCCCTGTAAAAAGAACTACAAAAGTTTTCTTCCTCTTTAATGTTCTAAAATAATTTATAGGGTACTGGGAATAAATTTGTTTTAAGTTTTGGTAGAAGTCCTCTGATAAACTCTCTAAGCCTAGTGTTTATTGTAGAGGAGTTCCTTCATAACTTTCTCTATTTCTTCTGTGGAAACTGGTCTGTTTAACCTCCCAAACAGTGTAATTTCTTAGGAAGCTCTCCATTTCCTCTAGAACACATCAAATTAATTTCCATAGAAATCATCAAAATAGTCTCATGACTTTTTAAAATGCCTTCATTTTCAGTAGTTATTTCCACCTTGTCATTTATTATTTTGTGCATCTGTGCTTTCTACTTTTTTCCCTTGATTAAGTTAAGTAGTGGTTTGTCTATTTTGCTGTTTTAAGAAATTAATTTATTAATAAAATCTACTCTTTTATATTATTTTCCTCATTAATTTGTGTGTTTATTTTTATTATCATTCTTTATGCTCTCTTTGGTCTAATTTGTCATTTTTTTTAAATACCATGTTGAGTTGGGAATTTAATTCTTTTAGCCTTTCATTTTTATTGACAAAGTACTTAGGCAGTACGTTTTCCTTTGATTATTTTTTAAAATGCATCTTGTAGATTCTGAAAAATAATATATCCTGGACAGAATTTTTTAAATTCTCTAAATTTAGCTGTTATTCCTCCTTTGTCCAGATGGTATTTAATAATTTTTTAGTAAAAAAAATTATTTACTAAAAAATAAATAAAGCAGCTTTCCATTATTTTTGTTAGTACATCTCAACTTACTGCATTTGTGACCAGAGAGGGCTGTTTGTAATATTTGTAATTAATGAAAATTACTTACATTTTCTTTGTGTTATAGCATCAAATTTTATAATGTGTTTGCTCTACTATATGAATGTAGAATTCAGTGTATGTTTATAAGACCCACCCTAGTGATAATGTTGTTTAAATCTTTTATCTGCTTACTTATTTCTGTCCAGTTGATGTCTTAAACTGAAAATAGTATGTTCCAAGTCTCCTGTTAGTGTGTTTCTAAGTCTTCTCTCATTGCCTGTAGTTTTTACTTCCGAAGGATCGTTGTTGAGGTACTCAATGCATCAGTATTCACAGGCGTTCTGTCTTCATTGTGGATTTCTGCATTTAACGCTAAACAGTATCGCTTCCTCTTACTTTTAGTTCCTTTGACCTTAAATACTACTGTGATATCAGGACTTTGGAATCCTTTTTTTTCAGGTTTGTGATCTGATCTGCTTATAAATATATATAAGCAGATAATATACATGTATATGCATATTATAGATACAATATATGTATAGATTGTGTATATATTAGTATTTTCAAATTTGGGGTGAATTGAATCGTTCTGGTGATTCCTCCGACTCCCCCGAGGCCCCTTCACTCGTGTTCCCACCCTATTCCTCGTGCTTGTGGAGTCCTGGCTCTCTCTGCTCTGCGTCGTGTTCAGTGGCGGGAGGCTTAGGACGTGGGCATGTGGGAGGGAGGCGCTGGTATTTATTGTCGTTTTTTCTTCTTTTTCATCACAGTCATCTTTCAGTTTCCTTATTCTCTTTTTTCAAGTAATGTTAAAGATGTGTGTGTGCGTTTTGGTCCCCATGTCACCTTCGGTTTGGTGATTTGTGAAAAGCACTCTCAGAGCTCAGCGTGTAGTTACACTTACAGGTAAATGCTATTCCAGCCAAAGGCTACAAGGCAGACGTAGCACAGGGAAAAGGCACACGTGGCACAGCCCACAGGACACAGACTAGCTTATTCCTCCAGCAGTGCGTTGCGACAACACATGCAGGTGTGTCTGCTGGAGAAACTCACGGTTTCTGCCGGGTACAGAGCACATCGGCACCGTCACCAGGCAGGTACCAAAACTCCAGACTCCCGGAAGGAAGGTGGGCACTTGGTATAAACCATTTTGTTTGTACAAAGAATTAAGTCACAGTGAGCCATATTTATCACTTAGGTAAAGTTCCACGTCTGTGTAAGGAATTCGAATTCCTAGTCCAACGCCCAGTTGCCAGGCTAGGAAAGCAGGCCTTTCTAAGGATGGGGGTCTCAGGCCCGTACATGTGGTTTTGCATCAAATGTTCACATATGTGAAATTATTTCACATTGTCATGCAGGAGTTTGGAGAGATTGTTTACAAATGCCCAATATTGTCTGTGTCATTCCAAATCTTACCAACTAGAAGTAATTACTCTACGGTAGTAAAATTTTAAATATTTTTGTCAGCAGAAGGTGCAGCCCGGTGTCGGCCGCGAGGTGGCGCCGCGGCACAGGCCGCTCGGCGATGGGGATGCGCAGGCCCAGTCGGGCGCCTGGGGCGTCAGTGGTTCCCGGGGCCTCCAGGAGTAGCCCTCCGCTGGGCCCGGGAGGCCCCTTCCTCGGGCCTCAGAGTGGTCTCGCTCCATCCGTCGAGGGGCAGTGCGGTCTCCAGAGGCCGGGGACTGGTCCAGCGCAGCCAGCCGGGCCCAAGGCCGGCCCAGTCGGCCCAGGTCGGCGCCCAGCTCCTCCCGCGCTGTGGGCCCCCGGCCGCCCCTGGAGGAGGACACGGCGGAGACGCGTCCGCGGAGCCGGCCCGGCTCTCCAGGTAGGCCCTTCGCCGTCCCCCGGCCCCGGGCGTGGGTCGCGGCTCCAGACAGGTCCCCGCAGCCTCTGCCTCGGCACCCGTCCTTGCGCAGGTCGCCTGGCAGGCCTCGAGGACGAGGGGACCCGCTGCGGCAGCCACCCACCTCTGGGGACCCGGGTTAAAGTGTCCTCAGAGCCGGGCGGGCTGGGGACGCGGAAGCAGAGGGCAGGTGGGCGTCAGGTAGACGGGCCCGGGGTCAGCATCCGGGCCTGCGGCGTCCCGGGTGTGCAGATGTGCCCGGCACGTGCCGGTGAGCGGTGCGCCGCCCGGCAGTGGGTGTGCAGCTCTCGGGCAGGAACCCACGAATGGAACCGTCTCTGTGCTCAGTTTCCCCACGGGGGACATGGAGCTAATTATAGTGTCCTCAGGGGAACATAACCCTGAAGTGTCCCCGCTGCCCAAGGTAGCCCTCAGCGTAGTGAGTGGTTCGTTACTGGGACCATCACCACTGCCTCTGTCACCATGCTGGGTGTCCTGGAATGTTTCTCACACAGTCCCACATCCAGCCCGCCCTATTATCCCTCCCCAGTTTGGGGGGAGGACACCTCAATTCTGAAGCAATTTCCCTGATCCCATTCCATCCCTTTTGTGTCTCTTTGGTCTTTATAAAACACAAATTGGACCATGTCCCTCCCTTGCTAAAATCTCTCAGTGAGTCCTCCCAGACTTTAGAAGGACCCTTAATTAGGAACATAGGACCTTACATGACCAGATCTCTATACTCACCTCTTCTGTCCAGATCTCAACAGTCCTCTTCTCATCTCTTACCATCCAGTCATACTGTCCAGACCACAGGTGTTAGACATGAACTTGGACCTGCCTACAAGCTGTTCATCAATTCCTCATCTTCCTAATTGCCTTTGTCCTTTGGCATCCACTCTAGAAGTCTTTCTCTGTGCAGTAACATTTCCATAGAACCCTCAGAATCCTGTACTTATTTCTATCCTAGTCTTTATCGTGCCACCTGGTTCCTTGTCTGTAACCACCTTCTCCATTGCAAGTGTAATCTGTGTTCTTCCAGGGCACGCACGAATTGTCTTGTATGCATATCATGTTTGTCGTGCGTATGCCTTGTTTACTGGCAGAATCACCAGTGCAAAGCTAAGCCACTACAAATCAGTGTCAAATAAAGATTATACAGTCAAAGATATTCCCGTATGGAAGATAAATAATGAAGGTGTTAGATGGATAAAGAAGCAACAGAGCAATATTTGATGAAATTTGTACCTTTTCTTCATTCTCTTAAGGATCACCAAAGCAGGATCCAGTTCACACACACAGAGGTACACAGATGCACGTCAGGTGCCGCTACATTTCTTTGTTCCTTCCCTGTAAATTCTCCCAGACTACTTAACATTTACCTTTTCTAACTGTGTTCCAGTTCTGTGCCCTTTCAGAGGTCCAGCCAGCCAGCCCATCTAAGATTATGTAAGCTCCTCCTGGGCATGGTATGACTCCACATTTCAAGGGCCCAGAATTGAGCCATATCAGATTCACTTTTTTGTTGTTGTTAACATCTTTATTAGAGTATAATTGCTTTACCATGTTGTGTTAGTTTCTGCTGTATAACAAAGTGAATCAGCTATACGTATACATATATCCCCATATCCCCTCCCTCTTGCGTCTGCCTCCCACCCTCCCTATCCCACCCCTCTAGGTGGTCACAAAGCACTGAGCTGTTCTCCCTGTGCTATGCAGCTGCTTCCCACTAGCTAGCTATTTTACGTTTGGTAGTGTATATATGTCCATGCCACTCTCTCACTTCGTCCCAGCTTACGCTTCCCCCTCCCTGTGTCCTCAAGTCCATTCTCTACGTCTGCGTCTTTATTCCTGTCCTGCCCCTAAATCACAGCAAGATTCTTTTTGACCCACCTCTAGAGAAAGGGAAATAAAAACAGACTCGCTTTTGCAGGTGATAAGGCTAAAAGCTGTGAATACTCACAGGTTTTTGTGTTCTTGTCAAAAATAATGGAAAAAGCATACATTGTTAATCCTCATTCATCGTTAATTCTGTGGTGCATTTTTCTGGCAACTCATGAACAAGGAGGCCGTCAGACTGGGGTTGCTCTGATGCTTGGGCCGACTTGAAGCCCGGGCGCTTCAATGGAGAACGTGAAACTTAAGAACAAATGATCACAGATGACCAGCTGTGCTTCCCAAATATAGTTTAAGGTCCATCCCATCGAATGATTGCTCTGCTCTGCTTTGCTCCTGTGTCTTCTCTATAAAAACCTTACCCCTAGCTTGTCCCTGAGGCACTCCTAACCACACGTGGTTTGATGCTGCCTGACTTAAATGGATGATTGCTGAGATGAACTCTTGTAAATTCTAATGTGCCTCAGTTTATCTTGGAACACCAGCCTGTTTGTGGCATAGTAGTTTTTAGTTAATGAGTAACTGAAATTGCCGTTTAAGTACCATGAATATTCAGAGCATTCTGACAAAGTTACATAAATTTGATGAAACTTAGGAGTACGTATTAAATTTGCTGAATAATTCTTCCTTGATGATTTGAAGGCATGCAAAAGCTGACTTATCTGAGTATTTTTAGGTCAGTTTTATTGAGGTAAAATCTGAATTCAATAACATTTTCCATTTTTAGGGGCATGGTTCTCTGAATTTTGACCCATGTTGACAGTCCTGTAACCATGATGATGATTACGATTTAGAATGTTTCAGTCACACCAAAAATGATTCTCCTGCTTCTTTGAAATAAATCACCTCCTGCCACCAGCACCTGGCAACCATTGATCTGAGTTCTGTCCCTGTGAGTTGGCAGAGTTCAGATTGTCATATAATTGAATTTATACAGTACATGTCCTCATGAGTCTGGCTTCTTTCACATAGTTTAAAGCTTTGGGGATTTGCACACGTTTTACATGTTAGTTACTGATTCCCTATTATCCCTGAACTGTCGAAAGCACCATAGCTGTTTAACCACTCACCACAGGATGGCCATTGCGTACTATCCAGTCTTTGGCAATTACAGATAAAGCTGCTGTAGCCACTCATAGGTTTTTCCTGGACATGTTTATTCATGTGTCTTAGGTGATACCTAAGAGTAGGGTTCCTGGGTCGTATGGTAAATGTATTTTTAACTTTTTAAGAAACTACCAAATTATTTTTCTATTTTGTAAATATTTATACTCCCACCAGTAAAGTCTGAGAGTTCTCGTTGCTCCGTATCTTTCCAGCCATGTTTTTAGGATTTCCCCATTTTAATCGGTGTGTGACAGTTGGTCATCTTGCTTTTGAGTTGCATTTCCCTGCTGGGTTGAGGACCTTTCCATGTGCTCATTTTCCTATGCGTATCTCTACTTCAATGAAGTGTCTGTGTAAATGTTTTGCCAGTTTTTAAATGGAATGCTTGCTTTCTCACTCTGAGTTGTGGAAGAGCTATATATAATCATCGTAAAGTCCTTTATCGCCTATGTGTTTACCAATATTTCATCCCTGTGTGTTCCTTGCCTTTTCATTTTCTTAATAGTATCTTTTGAAAAGCTAAAGGTTTTACTTTTGATAGTTATACTAATTTGTCTTATGTTATTCATGCATATTCTGTCCTACATAAGAAAAGTTTGCCAAACTCAAGGTCACACAGTCATTCTCCTATGATTTCTACTAGAAGTTTTATAGATTTATATTTAGATCTATGATGTATTTCACGTTAATGCATGTGATCTGAGTTATGGACCAAAGTTTGTTATTTCTTTCTTTCTGTTTTTTTTTATGGGGCTGTCCATTTGTTTCACTACCGTTTGTTTTAAAGACTATCCTTTCTCCATTGAATGTCTTAGCACCTTTATCAAACCATTTGATCATATATTTGTGGGTCTGTTTCTGTGTAGATTCTTTCTGTTCCGTTGATTGATACATATATCATGTGGCCAGTATCACATTGTGTCGATTATTGTAGTGTTGTAGCAACCGAACATTAGATTGTGTAAATCCTCCAACTTGTTTTTTCTTGTTCAAAATTATCTTGGCTAATCTAGGTCCTTGTATTTTTCAGTGTGTATTTTAGAATCAGCTTACTGACATCTACTGAAAAATTACAGGGATTTTGATCAGTATTGCATTGAATCTATTTAAGTCTTCTGATTCCTAAATTTGGTGTGTGTTTTTTTTTAATACTTAGGGTTTTTTATTTACCTCATTAAGATTACATAATTTTCAGCATGTGAATCTTGCACATATTTTGTTAAATTTATCCCTAAATATTTGATGCAAATTATAACGGTACTCTCTTGTTTAAATTTCAGTTTCCAGTTATCTATTCCTATTATCAAGAAATACAATTGAATTTGTATATATTGACCTTGAATCCTGTGCCCTTTCTTAGCTCACATCTTAGCTATAGTTCTGTTTTGTAGGGTTTTTTTGATTTTCTACATAGGCAATCATGTCAGCTACAAATTTTTTTTTTTTCCTTTCCAGTCTCTATGTCTTTTACCTATCTTCTTGCCTTATTTTTCCTGTTCACTGGTTAGGGCCATGTCATTTCCTGATCCTAGGACACATGCATTCAGTCTTTTCTTCATCAATTATAGTATCATACCATTATTTGATAATTTATCTGTAGATGCTCTTTTTCAGGGTGAAGAAGTTTGAGTTTGGTGAGAGTTTTTAATCAAGAATGGGCATTGAATTTTGTCAAAAGCTTTTTCTGAATTGATTAAGATGATCAGATGGGTTTTGTTTTCTTTTGTTTTCAGTTTGCTAGTGTGGAGAGTTACATTGTCTACTGTTAACATTTTCAGGACCTCGCTTGCAATGGGATTTTTCTTATTACATTGAAGGGGCTAGATTTGTTGCCCCTCCCCCAGAATCTTAAATATTTTGATCCTGGGAAAGAAGGGTCCAGATTCCCCCATCCCTTGGGCCCTGGCAATCACCCATCTGCTCTCTGTTTCTATGAGTTTGTTTTTGGAGATTCCACATATAAGTGAGATGCTACTGTATTTGTCTTTCTCTCCCTGATTTAGTTCACTGAGCGTAATGCTTTCAAGGTTCATCCATGTTGTCACAGATGGCAGGATTGCCTTCCTTCTTTTTTATGGCTGAATAATATTCTGTTTTATAATATAGGCCATATATATAACATATATGTATAATTATTGGATATGACAATTTACATTCCCACCAACAGTGCACAAAGGTTCCCTTTTCTCCACATTCTCACCAGCACTTGTTATGTTTTGTCTTTTTGATAATAGCCATCCTAACAGATGTGAAGTGCTAGCTTGTGTTTTTTGTTTGTTTGTTTAATATTTATTCATTTATTTATTTATTTTGGCTGTGCTGGATCTTAGTTGTAGCATGTATAGTTGCAGCATGTAGGATCTTTAGTTGCGGCATGCAGACTTCTTAGTTGCTGCATGCATGTGGGATCTAGTTCCCCGACCAGGGGTCGAACCCAGGTCCCCTGCATTGGGAGTGTGGAGTCTAACCTGCTGGGCCACCCAGGAAGTCCCCAGATAGCTTGTGGTTTTGATTCACATTTCCTTGATGATTTAGTGATGTTAAGTGCCTTTCATGTGCCCGTTGGCCATTTGTATATTTTCTTTGGAAAAATGTCTATTCAGTTCCTTTGCCCATTTTTTAATAGGATTTTTTTTGCTATTAAGTTGTATGAGTTCCTTGTGTATTTTGAATATTAACACCTTATCAGATATATGGTTTGCACATATTATTTTTCCATCCTCTAGGTTGCTTTTCCATTTTGCTGATGTTTGTTCTGTTACAAAAGCTTTTTAGTTTGATGTTGTCCCACTTGCTTATTTTTGCTTTAGTTGCTGTGCTTTTGATGTCATATCTAAAAAATCATTGCCAAGACCAATGTCAAGGAGATTTTCCTATGTTTTCTTACAGGATTTTTAAGGTTTCAGGTCTTACATTTAAGTCTTTAATCCATTTTGAGTTAATTTTTGTGAGTGGTGTAAGATAGGGGTCCAGTTTCATTCTTTTGCATATGAATATCCAGTTTGACCAACACCATTTATTGAAGAGACTATCCTTTCCCCATTGAGTACTTTTGGCTCCCTTGTCAAATATTAGATGACCATAGATGTGTGAGTTTAGTTCTGGGCTCTTAATTCTGTTCCATTGGTCTATGTTTCTGTTTCTATGCTAGTATCATACTGTTTTCATTACTATAGCTTTGTATTTTGAAAATAGGAGGTGTGATGACTCCACATTTGTTCTTTTTTACAGTTGCTTTGGCTATTTGTGGTCCTATATGAATTTTAGGATTGATTTTTCTATTTTTGTGAGAAATTCCTTTGGAATTTTTATAGGGATTGCATTGAATTTGAAGATTGCTTTGGATAGCATGGACATTTTAACAATATTAAATCTTCTGATCCATGAAAACAGGATATCTTTCCATTTATTTGTAACTTCTTCAGTTTCTTTCATCATTGTCTTATAATTTTCAGTGTATATACTTTTACCTTGGTTAAATTTATTCTTAAATATTTTATTGTTTTTGATGCTATTGTAAATGGGATTGTTTTCTTTATCTCTCTTGCAGATAATGTGTTATTAGTGTGTAAGAATGCAGCTAATTTTTTATGTTGATTTTGTATACTGAAAATTAGCTGAATTGGTTTACTAGTTCTAGAGACAGATATCTAAGTGAGAATTGCAAAAATGTCTGTAATACATACAAAAAGAAAATATTTATTAAAGGTGATAATTTAATTTAATAAAAGAGACATGGAAATACTTGAAAAAGAAAGCAATTTGGTAAATATTGAGAGTACAGATTATTCCAGTGAGCAAAGAAAACTAAAGAATTGAATAATCAAAAGTTTTCACAAAATGCTATCAGAATACACACACACACACACACACACACACACAAGGTCTTTCAATTTGGGCTCTTACTGTAGTGAACGACTGTTTATCCCATGGTTTGTGCTTAAATATACTGATTGTCTGGGAAAGAGGAATTAGAACAATAAAAATTTCCCCTAACTACAAGCTTTTTCTTAATGTCATTTTCTTTTCTTTTACATTAAACTGCAAGTTTTATACTGAAAAACTCCCACTGTGTGTTTAATCATTTAATTCTCTATTGGATATTACACATGGATGAACAACTTCAAATAATGGTTCAGTAATAAAAAGTCAATGCTAAAACAATACTAATCAGTATTGTTCTCTTAATAATTCAAGAATCATTTTGGAACTTAAATGATAAAGTCATAATCATTTGTTATCAATGCAGTACATACGTGTTAGTTCAAATTAATGGCGAATAACATTTAGAGACATGTAAGTGTGTGAATACTATTTAATATAAAACTTAAATGTATATTTTTTTAAAGTGGAATACTTTTATTACCAACTTGTTATTCAGCTTTTCATTTAATCTGAAACTGTATCTGAAACCTGTAATTATATCCTAATGTATCATCTCGATTCTTGAATCTTCTAGGTCTTTTTTTCCATCACTCAACTTTTTCTTTTATGGCAGACAGATTGCATAGTAACCCCCAGTGTTCCTTATTTCCTTGCGTTTATGCTTTGTCTAATCTCCTGTCCTTGAGTAGGGACTGGATCTGTATTGTTTGTAACCAGTAGAATATTATCAAAGGTTCTGGGTTCTCTGATTGCATTACATAGTCTGTAACTTCCATCTTGCTAGCTGACCCTCGCCCTTCTTGGCTTTGATAAAGCAAGTAGCTCCGTGGGGGGAGAGAGAGGCATGAACCACATGGCAATGAATTCAGGTGGCCTCCAGCCAACAGCCCGCTAGAAGCTGAGGCCTTCAGTCCAATACCCCAGGAGGAAATGAATCCCTCTAACAACCATGAAGTGAGCAGATCTTTTCCTGCATGAGCCCTCAGATAAAACCCCAGCCCTGGCTGACACTATATTTGCAGTCTCATGAGACCCTGGAGCCCATGTGTGTGGGTGTATGTACCTAACCTGCAGGAGATAGGATGGTGGTATTTTATGTATAAGTGGACTTTTGCTATTGTTTACAGATACTCTCAATAAAAACACCATTGGGAAGTTACCCTGGAGATTGATGCGAGCTGAAAACATTTAAAGCTAAATTTCCAAGTGTGAAGTTCTGACCCAAGTCAGTCAGATTAAGAGAAATTGTAAAGGTTGATTCTCATTCTGGGCATTAAATAAGAATGAATAATCTATAGTATTCTTACAGCTCAGAGCAGTAAGATTCAAGTTGGCTCTTTTAATGAACATGGCAAAACTGAAATATCATTTCTTTCAAACTCTTTATGCTCATTTAAAAAATGGGTATGTGTCTAGTATGCTACTTCTGTAACCTTTGGAAATGTGTAAATCTAAGAACTCTAATTTGTAGTTATTGTGGAGTAGTGTGACAGAGAAAACATTTACCACAGTCACAGTCTACATACCCAGGACCAACCATGCAAGTCAGCCCTGACAAATGCACACAGTTGGCTGTGGTAGACATCGGGGCAGATTTGTGAGACACCCAGGTCACGTTACAGTCCAGTCAGGGAAGCTATGAGTAGAAATTTGTTGCCCAAGATAATAGAGTTTTACACTTACTGCTGGTGTGTCACCCTTTTCTTCACAGCCAGCAGATTCTCATTCTGTGATGCTTTTCCTTTGTCTTGTCTAATCCAAACCTAGTTATCTGAACAGAGACCTAGAAACAACTCAGTTGTCAACTAATAGATGTTAATCTCTTACTGATTAGTTCTGTGAGTTTACTTAAACCATTTAATGAATGCCAATTTCTGGACTGCCACATTGAGAATCAGCAGGTTAATTAATCGAACTTCTGAAAGCAGCAATACTAAATGTTGAGCTATTATTAGAAATATTTGCACAAGTGAGTGTTTACACTAGACCAATGTATAGGACTATTTGAAAATCTGTATGTGGAGAAACATATCAGTATTGGTCTCTTGGTCCCTTAGAAATTAATAAACTCAACCATCATTCATCTTTATTAAGAATGTCTTAAGTATGTATTTGCGATTCAGATCAGTTACTCACTTTGACCCTCATAATCTTTCTAAAAATCAGTCCAAGAACTGAGAGGTAAATTATTTTTTTCAAATTAATTCCCTATAATGATTTTACTTTTATTAGCAGAGAGTTTTAAAATTTGTTTATTTGTTTATATTTTCAAAATTGGATCCTCAGTGATATGGGTTTTTTCCACACTGTGAGCACAAAACTAAAACTACAGGTTGACTAACTGAATGAAGATAAAAACTAACAGCCAGTTAAAAGTGTTGATCAAAGACTGGCCATTCTAAGAATTTGACTATGCCTTTTGTATATCTTGAAGACTTCTTAATTCTTGTAAAGTGGGGAAGAAATTACTTGGGTTTCTGTAATCAAATCAGCTGGTAGGATTCCTTTTTTTGTTGTTGTCTTTTTGTGGCTGAGTGGTTTTGAGTAAATGTTTGAGGAAGGATAAAGCAGTAAGCGTGGTCACTGGGAGGAGAAAAATGGAGCAGCCCCACGGGCAGAGCCCCCTTAGAGATAGGGGTCCCTACACCCAGAAGACAAGTTGCTGACACATGGCTATCAGAAGCATATTACACACTTGCTGAGTAATAACAAAAAGCAGGCTTGGCAGGCAAGTAAGGATTTTCAATGAAAAGGTGAACAGACAGACCTTTGATAATCATCCAAAACATGCAGAAGTCCAAGACAATGAAGGAAATGGTAAATCAGTAACAAATAGTAGGTGTGATGTATGTATTTTCTGTGCGTTCAAAACATTGTTCTGAGAAAGAAAGAGAGGGAGGTAGGGAGGGGGGGAGTCAAAAAGTGGAGTGTGAAAGAAGAAGATATACTAATAAAGCTTAGTAAACAAATCTAAGTAAGTTTTAAATGGTAAATAAGGACCAGTAATAACAATAAATGATTTAAATTTGTCTGATAGCAAATTATCAGTTTGGATTTCTTGTGTGTGATTCAGTTTATATATATACACACAACACACACACACACACACACACACACACACACATATATTTTTTTGGATTATTTTCCATTATAAGTTATTACAAGATATTGAATATAGTTCCCTGTGCTACGCAGTAAACCCTTGTTGCTCTCAGCTTGGATTTTAAATCTAGCTGTGTTTTGTTTAGATGTGACAAAATTGACTATAATATAGAAAGATTGGGAACAAAGGAAAATTCAATCCAGAGGCATGCAAGTAAGAGCAAATTTTAAAATCAACCAAAGGGTATCCTAAGGTGAACATAATTCATGTAGAGTAATCCAAAACACCAAGATCATATAGTAATTTGAAACCATCTGCCACACATATTGTAGAGGGCAATCTGACCCAATTTAATCAAATCAAGTATGTGCGTGTTCTGTGACATACGAATTCCACTCTTAAGTGTAGAGCTCAGCAAATAATTTCAAATGCATTCAGAAGGCAAGGTTTACAAGGATATTTATCAACATGTTGTTCATGTAGTGGGGAGTTCATCATTTTGTCTATCACTGAGGGAGTGGATACATTGAAAGTGGTGGATGGAAGTATAAGATGCTAGGCCGTCCTTAGAAGGTACAGATTATGCGTGCACACTGCAGTATGATTAAATGCTAAAAACATAAAGCTAAATTTTTAAAATACAATGAGAGCTATAATATAATGCTATTTACATGAATTTACGATGCATAAATTCTAAACCATAATGCATGCTTCACAAGATCATGTATTTCATTTACATCACATACATGTGTAACACATTATCCTGTTTGCCTGTGGGGGAAGATAGGAGTGAGGAATGGCAATAGAGAAGGGGTGCTAATTTACCCATTCAGTCATCTACGGAGAAAGCGTTTGCAGACCAATGATAATAGTGTATGTGAAAGTGTATAAATTCTAAACCATACATGTCTTGAGGTGTAGGTGTCTCAGCCCCTACACCTCAAGACAGAAGGAAAGTGCAATTAAATGGTAGCCTGAGTTCCACTTGTAATGTGGGAGCAGCAGGCTCCCAGCAAAGGAGCTCATCTTCTATAAAATCTATGAGTAACAACGAAAACAACCAAAGAAACTGTCCGAAGAAGAACAGGTGCTTTTGTTCTTTTTTTTTTTTTGGTGGGTCGAGGTGAGGGCTAGTCCAAACTTGGAGCAATCATCCTACCGGGGATGAGTTTTCCATTCTTTGTGGCTTTTTCTCTGAGGGGACCCACAGTCACAGCTTGACCTGGGAAGTGAAAAGTCAACCTTCTGGAGGAACCAGAAGGACCCAGGACAAATGTAGATGCAACAGATAGCTCACAAAAAGAGACACATCCATCATGGTTAAATGCTCACCATCGTAAATCATCAGAGAGTATTGAAAACTCAGTAAAATACTACTGCACACTTAATGGGATGACTACTGTTAAAAAACCAGTGTGTGCCAGAATATTTGTAATACCTTTATTCACAATAGCCCAAAACTGAAAAAAGCCAGAATGTCTATCAAAAGGTGAATTAATCGACAGGATGTGGCATATCCATATAATAAAAAGGAGCTACTAATATGTGCAAAAGTATGGATGAATCTCAGAATCATTGTGCTGTGAAATAAAATTCATATTTTATGGCAAGACAAGACAAATTTAAACATAAAAAATTTTCTCTGCCCTTTGGCCTCTCCTCTCTCCCAACTGTGCTTTGGGTATCTGCATTAGGCATGGACTGAAACTCCTCCATAGGAAGAAATACCTTCTCACCCATAAAGAGAAACATTCTCTTAGCATCAGTAAGAGAAGTCCCTAAAGATAATGTTCCTTCTTGATAAGGGGTCACATGGTGCTTAGATCTGGATTGTGTAAACTGTTATTTAATGAACATCTCTCTGTCTCAAAAAACTTACATAATTGTGCTTTGACTTTAAAATGTGTGGAACAGTTCTCAGAGCTTTCGAGATGCTCTTCCTGAGTTATAATCCTCAAATTTGGCTTGAATAGAATTTTCCATTTCTTACTTAGCTCAACTGATTAAGTTTTCATTGATGGTGCTAAATTAAAGAAATGCAACAGACAGTCTCTACTAGATGATTCCATTCCTATGAAATTCTAGAAAATGAGAGCTGATTTATAGCGACAGCAAGCAGATCTGCTGTGGCTGGAAGTACAGAAGATGGGATAAACTTCAGTGTGGAAGGAACACTTTCTGGGCGCTGGTAGAAGTGCTCTCACTTCTTATCGTAGTGGTGGTTTCATGGCTATATTTATCTGCCAAAGCTCATTGACTTATGCACTCAAATAGATGTACTGGGTGGGCCAAAAGGTTCGTTCCGTTTTTTCCATATGATGGCTCTAGTAGCCCTTAGTTATCTTTAACTTCATTCAAAACAATGTTGTTAGATTGTATGTGACAGCTTTCACATCAGCGTGCATTTAAAAAAAGACTTATGAAAATGGGTGAATTTTTGCGTAACCATTTTAATATTGAAGATGGAAGAAAAAAGCAACATTTGCAGCATATTATGTTTTATTATTTCAAGAAAGGTAAAAATGCAAGTGAAACGCAAAAAAAAAATTTGTGCAGTATATATGGAGAAGGTGTTATGACTGATTGAACATGTCAGAAGTGGTTTGCGAAGTTTCGTGCTGGAGATTTCTCACTGGACGATGGTCCACGGTTGGGTAGACCAGTTGAAGTTGAAAGCGATTAAATCGAGACATCAATTGAGAATAATCAACATTATACCACGTGAGAGACAGACGACATACTTAAAATATTCAAATCAAGTGTTGAAAATCATCTGCACCAGCTTGGTTATGCTCATCGCTTTGATGTTTGGGTTCCACATAAGTTAAGCGAGAAAACCTTCTTGACCGTGTTTCCACATGAGATTCTCTACCTGAATATAATGAAAACGTTCCATTTTTAAAACAAATTGTAACGGGCAATGAAAAGTGGATACTGTACAATAATGTGGAATGGAAGAGATCGTGGGGCAGGTGAAATGAACCACCACCAACCACACCAAAGGCTGGTCTTCATCCAGAGAAGGTGATGTTGTGTATATGGTGGGATTGGAAGGGAGTTATCTATTATGAGCTCTTTCCAGAAAACCAAAGGATTAATTCCAACAGGTACTGCTCCCAATTAGATCAACTGAAAGCAGCACTCAATGAAAAGCATCCAAAATTAGTAAACAGAAAACGCATCATCTTCCATCAGGATAACGCAAGACTGCATGTTTCTTTGATGACCAGGGAAAAACTGTTACAGCTTGGCTGGGAAGTTCTGATTCATCTGCTGATTTCTATTTATTTCAGTCTTTACAAAATTCTCTAATGGAAGAAATTTCAATTCCCTGGAAGACTGTAAAAGGCACATGGAACAGTTCTTTGCTCAAAAAGATAAAAAGTTTTGGGAAGACAGAATTATGAAGCTGCCTGAAAAATGGCAGAAGGTAGTGGAACACAAGGGTGAATATGTTTGTTCAATAAAGTTCTTGGTGGAAATGAAAAATGTGTCTTTTATTTTTACTTAAAAACCAAAGGCACTTTTTGGTCAACCCAATACTAGATTGTACATAGATTGTATCTCAGTAAATACGACTTTAGAAAGTAATCTGAAAATGTGTAAGACAGATTTGGCAGTCATACAAGATTACAGAGAAATTCATATGAAACTTCTCTCAGAAATGAATGATGTATATAAAAAGTAATGTGTATAGAAACTTGAATTATAAATTTAAAAATATATGATTATTTGTGTGTACAATATACTGCGTCACAAAGCAAGTCTCATTAAATTTGAAAGATAAAACTAATTTGTTTTGTCATAAGGCAGTGTAATTAGAAATAAATGATTTAAAAATAGAACAAAACCCATGTCTTAAAACTTGAGTAGTTACTTCTAATTAAATTATGTATTAAGAAAGAAAATGAAAATAGCACTTTTTTGGAATTAAATGATATGAAGAGTCTATGTATCAAACCAAGTAGGTTTCAGTTAAAGTACTGTATAAAAGGATTTATTAAAAAATTTAAATCAAGAAGGAGAACAAAAGAAAGAATGAATGTTAATAACCAGAGTTAAGAAGTTAGAAGAACAATGCTTGATGGAAGACAAGTTGAAGGAAGGAAATAATAAACAATTAAGATAAATTGATTAGATAGGAAATAACAGCAAAGACCAATAATACCACAAGTTCATTTGTTCAAAAAATAATAAAGTAGGTAAACGTAAATATTTAGGAAAACTGAAGAAGAAAAGAGAGAAGAATTTATATGAATGCAAGGATGACACGTGAGCTAAAAGTGTAGAGATATAAAAAAATGTATATATAAAATTAGATTTCAACAACTTATTCAGTATAATTTTTAATAAAAGTAGATAATTTTGTATAAAGTCATAATAGACTCAAATAGAATTTGGTTTAACTAATATCTAATAAAATATAAAATGATATAAAATTAACTTCTTTGCTCCTCCACACTCAGATATAACAAAAGTCATAGGTTCAGATGGTTATATATAAACATTTCACTAAAACCTCAAAAAAATAACCTTTATGTATTACAAATAGCTGATTCCCAAAGTAGTATGCTTTATAGAAATAGTGTATAATAATGTATCATGAAATAAAGTACCATGAAAATATGTTTTTTAAAATAATTTAAAAAGTAAATCCAAAAGTTAACATTTTGAAGGTAAAAAATTACTGTATTATTTTTTCCAATAGATGTAGAATATGTATTTGGTAAAATTTATCAGGAATTTATATGTATATAGATAAAAATGGCTTCTTTAATTTATCCATCAAAAAATACAGAAAACAATAGTGAATTTTTAAAAATATTTCCATTAAAGACAAAAATAAGAAGGGTGCTTGATATCACTGTGTCCACTCAACATTGTATGAGATAGCCTAGCCAAAGCAATAAGACATGAAGACACACACACACACACACACACACACACACACACATACATATATGTCTGTATGAAGTTTGGAATGACGGATTAAAAAAAAATCTTTTTATTCTTAATTGGATTTTCTGTATTTTAAATTTTAAAATTTAAAAATAAAGCTTATAAATTTATTTGGCATGGTATTTAGATAAAAATCAAGAAAGAGAAATTTGGTAATTTTTCTATAAACCATAAATGACCAAATTTGTTAAAAAAAATGAAATCAATACTTCCAACTTAAAGTACTGATAAAAATTATAGCAGTCATAGCATTAATTCTACGAAAATTATGTAAGTCCTTATGGAGAAATACTGACGTAATATGATCTAATACTTGCATGATATACCACAGACTTTACCATAAAGAACCTTATCCCCACCGAATATTTAACTTCAGTGCAGTTTCAAGAAAAAGAGTTACAAGAACTCTTTTGGAAAAATATTGGAAAAACTCCTTCTAATGTTCATATAAAACCTGGAAAAACTCCTTCTAACGTTCATATAAAACAATCACAACCGAAAGAAGCCAAGACAGATATAAAGAAGTCAAGAAGGGGAATTTGCTTAAAACATCAAGCATGAATACATGAATCTACTGAAATCAGAGTACAGTAATAGTCAAATGATCCAGTGGAGCAAAATCAAGGTTCCAGAAACACACTCAACCTTGTACTTGTCATTTGTATATAGTGAAAGTACCTCTTCAATTCAGTAGAAGAAGAAGGTGTTAAATGAGACAGAATATCAGTAGCTTCTGTATGAAGCAGCTCTCTCAGACCTCTTATCAGGGCACTGATCCCATCCATGAGGGCTCTGTCTTCACGTTCCATCACCTCTCAAACGCCCCACCTCTAGAACCGCCCCCCCCACCTTGGGGGTTAGGGTTTCAACTCATGGATCTTGGCAGGACACAAACATTTAGACCATAGCAAACACTGTGTCACCTGCCCCCTCTTACAGTTTATGAACCTCCTCCTGATGATATTTCTGCTAGAATGAAACGTTTCTACACCATGGCTTTGCCCCTCTCTTCTAACTGTTGCTTCTGTCTGGTGCCCCATGTCCTCCGTGTAACTCCCTATTAAATAGACATTAATTGCGGAGTGTTGAGTGATTTCTTTGCGAGGATCACCTTTCTGGATGGACTAAGCTCCTGCTTCTCCCCACTGAAGAATTGTGGGTATTTAATTGGTCAAGTTGCTTCCGTGCAGAAGCGACCCTGAGCATCCCAAGGAAAGACTGTAAGCCCTCTGCTCAGGTCTCTGTCCTCCCTGAGCCTCTGTCTCCTCGGTGGGATGAGAACAAAAATGTTTTTCTGCCTGAACCTCCAGGTGACCGTGAGAGTCTGATTAAGTAACACAGGTAACAGTACTTTGAAATCCACAAGTTAGGTACAAATGTAATGTATATTTTTACATTCAGAATATATCACTTATGTATAAGCTGTAATCCTATGTCCAGTTCTAGTTTTCTGCTTAAAAACTAGCAGATGAGGCCTTACCAAAGTTATAATAATTACATTCACAGATGAAAATACTTTTCCCTGATACTCAATTTCTCCTACTGGGCCCATTTACCCATCACTCATACAAAAACTCTTCTGGATTTCAGAATCACTTTTAAAAGCCATAAAAGCTCTCATACAAATCATGCAAAACTGTTGTTCTGACAACATAAATGTCCCATGCATCAAAAACACATTAAAATTATCCCAGCGGCTATGAAAATGCATCCAGCAGAGGAGGCTTCGTTTTTTGATAAGGACCCTACAGCAGTAAAGAGCATGGTGCCCCTGACCCTCCGAGGTGGCCACGTCCAGGCACAGCAGGGCCAAAGCTGTTGGCAGGTTTGCATTATGACAGGAAGCAGGAAGGCCAGGGCCCAGGCCATGTGTAGGGACAGAAGGAGTGAATATGGTGATCGTAGATGATCGAACTGCTTCTGTACCATGGCGTGAAGATTTCAAGTTTAAGAAAATCATCTCCTTTTCAGTTATACTCTTTTTAAATTTTCAGATAATTCTCTATATTCTTTGCATTTTCAAACCAAAGCACTTTAACATTGGCTCAGTGTAATTTTTTGCAGGTCTTCTTTTCTTCTGTCCCCAAACGAAAGCTGTCAAGGCAGAAGTAGTCATCCTATAAACCTCTTGATTTGTTGTGCAGATCTAACTGTACCCACACTTGGCTTTATCACATGTATATGTGATATTTATCTGTATATAAGTCCATATATCCATATATAAGTGAGCAGGTCATTGTGTTTCACCACAAAACCCAGATCAAGGAAAATGTGGCCTCAATACCACTCTCTGTTGTCCTTACTTTACAGCTTGGTTTTGTAAAAAATTGTACCAGTTGAAAGTTAGATACACAGTAAATTAAAATTTGAAGAAAAATAAGATAGCATACTTTGTTCTTAAGGAATTCAGGGGATATTAAACACTTTGATGGTGTAATGTATTTGCATTGGTCAGCGACACGTGCAAACGAATTAACAGTAGAAAATATTACAAATATTTCTTTACAAACAATATCAATTTACTGTTCAAATTCTATTTGCTCCCATTGAACCCTATACATCCCCTAGCTTCGTATATTCTGCACTATATTCAGTTTGTCTTCTATAGCACCTAATATGGAGTATAACGGGGGGAAATGATTAATACGAGAAGACCCTAAAGGACTATAAATGAAATGAAAAACTCAATATTTTATTAAACTTACTAACAAGCCACACCTAGTGTGTATCTTCTGTCAGTTTGCAAGTTTCTAGTCTATTGATTGTTACTAGAAAGCATTTGCTAGTGTGTCTTTAAACTTCTGTCACATAAAAGGGTGCAGCTGATATGGCCATTGTCATGTGATAATTGAATCGTATACAACGTGTTTCAAGAATGAAACATGACGAATACACGTGTTTTGTTTTGACTTTCTTTTCTCGAAGCTAACAGAAGTATCTCTAATATGTTACACCAAAACATCCATTCTAATACCCTGGCATTTACTTTGGGAAAGAGCTTGAGTGTCCATGTTTGGGGAAACCACTGGGAAGGTGCAGAAGAAGGATGCTTTGAAGTCTCAAGAACTTCAAGGGTCAGCTATGCTATTTTGAGATGATGGTGTATGTGTGGGAGAATTTTAAAACTATTCTACAATTTCAATTTGGAGGAGCACCTCCACCTCCTGCAATCTATCAGAATTTAGTCCCAGCCCATGACCATTTCAAGGATACACAAGTAGCCCCTTCTCTTTTCAGGGGCAAGAAAAAAAGGATATTCCAATTTGACTGTGTCACATGGAAGAAAATACAACAGGCACACCCTGGGGATAAATGCAGCAGCTCATCAGAACAGCTGATGGTCTGTGTCTGAACTCATGTGAACGGTCAATACACATTGACAAAGAATGCAGCTGGCAGCCCCTTGCTGTGTGAGTGCCTGTTCCATAAATGGCAGGGAGGAGGTGGGTGTGCTTTTCCAGGAAGAATAAGGGAAGGGAGGGTAGGTTCAATCTACCTGTGTGATTTAGATACTAAGAAACTCTTGTTGAAGATATGTTTTGCAAAACACTGTAACCTGTTTCCAATTGAGGTTCTATATTTCTTTTCCTTGGGTGTCAGCTCTGGACCTCCACATTTCAGGAGATAGATTGAAAGCATGTCATACCAAGACATTCTGACTTCTGTTTTACTTCCATTGTGGGAGGCCGACCTTACCTTCCTGGTTTTTCCAGAGCTGTCATGGTTCTGGCACTAAAAATCCCATGTCCTGGCAATTTCCCTCCTGGGATGTAAAAAGTCCCAGTTTGGGGTGATGAGTACAGAAGTTTGGGAAAAAGTGCAAAACCCATAAAGTGGCCCTTAAAATAGTGTTACGGAAAGCAACAGTGTTTTAGTGTCAGATTGATGGGCACAGCTTCTCCTCTGATGGTCTTCCATGGTGACAGTTGGTGTTTGCCTGTAGCCACTGATATTGACAACCACAACTGCTGTTTCACATAACAAAGCATCCACAGTTGCATCACTTCAAGTTAACCAGATTAAGTGCCCTGTAATCATGAGTGGTAACGATCCACCTTTGATTTATCTGTAGCTTAGCTGCCATGCTTTGCATGGAGCTAATGCTAGTTTACTTTCAGCATTGTAAGTATGGTGACCACGTTTTGTGAGAGTTCAGATAATGAAAATTAGAATGGTTACAGTACCAATACCTTCATGACCCAGACATCACTGAAAAGGACGGTCAAACCACTGTGTTATTTTAATGGTAGATGGAAGGTCACAGGTACCTGATTAGGGAGGAAAATAACCCAAACAGAGCACAGGAGGCAGGGAAGAATTGGGGTTCGGGTGTGGTGGTGGAGAACAGATGTAAAACACATATGGAGACTGTCACATGCGCAAGAGAGACAGCAAATACATTTAAATCAATTGAGGTTTTCATCCTCCCAAAAGACACCACTGCTCATTTGGAAGTAGTGACCTCTGAATTAGCTTGGGCACTCCTCACTAGCAAACACTCACCATCATATTCCCTTGCTTGATCTATGAAACTGAGTAAAGTTGCATTTCATGGTTAAGAGGTTGCAACTAAATGTCCTGTGGGTGAACCATTTTGATAACAGATACGTTGGATTCATACAGTGAAGAATAGATTCTGTTGACTCTTAACTACAATCATGCTTTCTGCCGTGTATCAAGTAATGAGCCCAATGACAGCAATAACAAGTTTTCCCTAGGTGCTTTGATTTGAAAACTGTACTTTCAATGTGTGGTCTTGATTTCTATGAAGATTTGATGAAACTGCAGATTGTTGATATCTTGTCCTCATGCAAGCTAGACTTTGCTCCTCTGTGGGCATCTTCAGCAGACAGTGCAATGGTAAAAATTTGCCAGATTCCATCAAGTCTGTAAAGTTCTTACCTTGAAAATGAAATGGTGTTACCCCCAAAATATCCTGCACACATTTTGCACAGTGTGGCTAAAAGGTGTGTTCTTTATTTACCTGTGATAACTGAGTCTTTCGTAATAAAAGATTTTGGTCACTTTTCAGTTTCTTCAAAATGTGCAGAAGCACTTAATGAGATTTTTGACTTTAATGAGATGGAAGACAGTAACCTTATACTAGTTGGTTAGCAGTGTTACTGACTGTAGAAAAGATGTTGACAAACTGACCTGCCGTAAAATCATGTCTTCAAAGTATGTGGAAAAACTATCCTTCTTTAATTCGACAAGACATTGAGGATGATAAAGGAGGAAGGAATTATAGGAAATCAGAAATGTATGTGCTGTTTCTCTAAAACTGTTAAGTGGTCTCAGAAAGACCTTAAGTTATCTAGAAAAGGATAAACTGACTACACATGAGATGTTTAATTCGCTGTTATGTATAGGTTCCAACAAAAACTTATAGAGTTAAAAGAAAAACACCTCATTTTTGGGAAAATAGCATTCCTTCAGAACTCAAAAAAATTCACAAGGAAGGGCAGCCACATTAGAAGAACATCCTAAATTTTTTCATTAAAGCTGTTAAGTATTTGGAAACCACTGCAGTTTCATAAATTCAGGTTGTGCTTTAAAACCATTTTCCCTGAGAAAGAGAGGGTTTAACTTTTGATGGCTTCCAGTGTGCTTCAGAGTGTTTAGAAATGATTGACATTTTAGATGCGGGTGGTCTATATGAAGAATTTATAGATGCCAAAGTCCTGATTGACAAATAGCTGTTTGGCCAAAACAAGCCTGTAGATACAAAGTGGATGGATATTTCTGGAGAAATGGAGACCAATTCCTACAAGTAAAAAATTTGGTGATGCTCGTAAGCAAATTCCTAAGTATCCCCTGCTCAAATGCTTTTATGAGAGGAATTTAGCTTGATGTCATCCCATTGGACTGACACCAGGAATCAGTGTAATGTGGCCTTGATTAGAGCAGAGCTCAATCAACTAACTATTCAGTTTACCACTGACTATTCAGTTTACCACCATGGAAAAGAGAAGGAGGTGCCAGGTTACTGCGAAAGGAAATAGAAAGAGTAAACTTTCACCTGTGTCCTGGGACATAAAGAAATGTCATGATTTCTTTGTAATTAAATGCATAAATATCCTATTGTATTTACAGTTTCCTTTTCCAAAGACATACATTTTTGTGTGTTAAGAATATACAGTAGGGCTTCCCTGGTGGCGCAGTGGTTGAGAGTCCGCCTGCCGATGCAGGGGACACGGGTTCGTGCCCGGTCCGGGAGGGTCCCATATGCAGTGGAGCGGCTGGACCCGTGAGCCTGTGCGTTTGGAGCCTGTGCTCTGCAACGGGAGAGGCCGCAATAGTGAGAGGCCCGCGTACCGCAAAAAAAAAAAAAAAAAAGAATATACAGTAATAGAGCTTACAGATTTTAAATATCCAATGAGTAGTTTAAAGAGTTAAAACAAATTTCTGCATCAGAGGACAGAAATAAATATTATAAAATATTGCTATATTTTAAATATTATTAAATTAGTCCTCCTATTAATAAATTAGTCCTCCTATTAGTCCTCATATTATTAAATTAGTCCTCCTATTAATTATTGCTGATTGCCAACGTCCAACTACCATACTTTTCCTAATTAAAAAAAAAAAACCTCTGTAAAGCTTAGTTATTCTACATTGTTTTTAAAAATCTGGGCTAGAAATAAGCTAAATCACATTTTTCATTTGTTTTGATGTGTTTTTTTTTTTTTTAAATATTGGATTCAGACAATTGAAATGTGTTTTCTTTATCTGGGTTCCTGATGATACTAAGCACTTACTTTGGTAGAACACGCATCAGTTTGCAAAGTACTTCATTCCAATGGTTGCATCTTATCCTCCAATCAGCTACTTCTCCTAAGGACAGCAGAGCAAACATTTAATATTCTAATTGTGCAGGAAACTAAGGCTCAGTGCAGTACAGTGACGTGGGTAACACAGTTTGTTGTTACAATTCAAATGTACAAAAAGTAAAGGTGACCCTTTTCTCCGTGTAAAACTGGCATTATCTTAATATATTTTTGTGTTGTTTACAATGCTACTTTTCATGTTAACTCAGTTTCTTTTGATGAATGCTCACTCTTCAGCATCCTCCATCTTTCATGGTCCTCCTGAAGTCGATGTCTGAGTGCAGGTGAGGGTTAGACAGGACAGAGGTAAACTCACGAGCTCCCGGGAGTGGTGAGGGCGGGGCTCCTGGGTCCTAACTGGCTCCTCTCACATCCTGGCTTGGGCGTGCTGGAGAAGTTTAATCTGTGTCTCTGTGTTCCTGGATTCTCCCTCAAGACCCCTGCGTTCGGTTGGCATTCCCACTGGCTTCCCTTCCCTTCTCCACCTCTGCCTCCCTGGCCAGGAGGGCTGTGGATCTCCATCTCTGCCCATGGACCGGTCACCTTCCCTTTGTCCTCCTGTGCTCCTGTTTATTTAAAAATTACTCTCAGATGTCTGAAAATTTCACATGATACATAAATAAGGAAAAACATTTGGCACCCAGAAAATGATTTGCCCTCTTAACAAACACTCTGGCTTCAGATTTCTCTTCAGGGTGACCGAAAGCTAAGCTTAGTCAGCGTGTGGTATTGACTCACTTGGTGGGAAGCCATAGTGTTCCTGATTTTAAATGAAATCTAAGAAAAATTAGCTTAATAACTTCAAACTATCATAACATGTTAGCTTGTCAGAGGGCAATTACAACTAGTGAATGGCAAAGCCACAAAAATATTCCCCTCACATCCATAACTTCTGATGTTTCCTCTTGCATCACACATTTTGTTTCCTTTTATACATTATGTGCTTTATGAAAAGCATAGTAGATGGTCACACATTCTTTCTAAAGCATGTGCACACACACACGGTAACAGTGGGAGTGGGGTATTTAAACATGTATCTCTCAAAATGGTTAAGACATTTTTTTAATACTTTTTTTTAACAGTGGTAGCTAAATATAAGTTTTAATCACTACATGTTAGGTCCATCTGATGTAGATAAGAACTCTATTTTTTATAATGTGTCTTTAAATATTCCCAAAGCTATCTACATTTAATCGTTAACACCTGTAGAATCCATCTGGCTTCTGCGTCCAGATAACCCTGGATTATGGGCTGGAGGGATCTTTTCCAAGTCACCTGATTCTGATGCAGAATCATGAGCTGATTGTTTCCAATGAATATGCAGTATCATGAGTGTCTCTCCATTAACATCAAATGCCAGGTGTTTCTCTGATGTACAGTTTTTTTTAGTGGCCAGTTTAGCCATCGTCTGAATTGACTCCAGGGGAAGCAGAATGCTCTTCTGGATCATAGTGTTTTCAGTGAGTAATTCTTGGAGAATATTCCATTTCTTTACATGAACTGCCCTCGTTCTTTCCTGTAAGCACCTAAAATCTCTTGGTGTGATTGTCTTCTATTGATAAACATTTTGGTTTCTAGTTTTCTGTTATTGCAAATAATGCTTAGTGAATATATATACGCATACATGTATACACATACGTAATATGTGTGTGAGTATATAAATGTAGGCACACATACACAATACGTGTGTGTATATATATCTTTTCTGCACACATTTGTAATGATAGTTGTACAAGTGGGCAGTGTTTACACTCATTGTGTTTTTCTCTTTGCTCAGTTGTAAAATCAGGGTAATAGTACCCACTTTGCCTGTTGATTGTGAAGTTGAAACAGCTTGACCTATTTATAAAAGTTCATAACTAGAAAGTACTGAAATAGTATTAATCATCACAATTAATGTGCATTATGGAGAATGATTTAACTAATATGTTTACTTTTCTTGACAGTAGAACAGACCTAGAAATTTGTTAGAAAGATTAAATTAAAGCAGGATTTGAGAGTTTTTCAGAGCTTGAGTTTATTCTGATCCCTTATGTGTATTGAGTTCTGCCTTTCCAGGTTACTGTTTAGTTCGTGATCTTTGGCATTAGAGAGACCACCTTACTTATATTTTTATATGGTGGCATTCACTCTCAAGGAAGTTAAATCTGGACATTTTTTTTCCTGTTCTTGAGTGAATTAAGGATTTATCTGCTTCACATTTGATGCTAAATATTTAGATAAGTAGCGTTTCTAAATTTGGCCCTTGCTTTTCTGAGATGTACAGGTAGCTAAAATGGGAAATACTAAATAGAATTTTTAAAATGAGAGATGTATTAGAGGAATTGTTTTCGATCCTTCACAGGACCATAGACTTTCAACAGTCTATTAAATCACCGATTTCCTGATAACGTGCAGGGAAAAATTAATTTGGAAAGATTACTAATAAGAGCCTGTATTTTTCAGGCCCTCCTTAATATCATCTGAGAGAAAAAAATATATCCGAGGACATACTGATAACCAGCTAGTATAAAAGTAAATACAAATCAGGAAAGAAAAAAAATTCTTTAATGCAAAGAGAAAGAGACAGCTCCCCTCTTTTTTCTTAGAGAGTTTTCTTTGAAAATTTGTAACTGTTGATTCTTTCTCTGCCCCTCTGAGATGTAAATCTCAAAGCCACGTACCAGTTTTACTCTCGAAGGCTGTCTTTCTCCAGAAAATAGGTACTGTCCCTTTGAAATGTTTCCCTCATTTCCCAGTTTCTGTCCGGGGAGGAGCAGAGCTTCTGTGAGCACCTGGCTCCAAGCTATAAAACTACCGTTCTTCATAAAGATAGGAAAAGTTCATTTTTCCTAAAACCAATTAGCTAACACAGATGGTCATTCTAATTACCAAGAGAATTTAGGATGAGCTATGTGTGACAGATGATGCTGTTGAGTCCTTATACTTGAAGACTAGTTATTGTTTATCTTGAGTATATGCTTGGCTATGTAAGAAGGTGAGACTTCTTTGCTTCTGCATCTCTTAGTAAATAATCTGTGATGCACATAGCATTCTGGTTAAATGCTTATTCAGTAATGCGTTTGTTGTCTTTCTCTTCTACCTTTGTGGAAAGTATTTATGGGGTGGAATGAAATTTTGTTTTTAATTATATTTCCTCCTCACTAGTCAGAATTATTAAGATTGTTAGAAGGATTTTTCAGTAAACATCACGTTTGAAAGATACACACACACACACATATATATATGTATATATATTTATATATTTATATCCTGAAGTTTTTTAAGTTCATAGCTTTCTTTTTTGGTTAGTGCAGGGAAACCAACTTAATCCTAAAAATCAATGGAAGATGAAATGTAATCATTTATTTTATTATCATTTAAAATTAAAGTCTTTAAAATGTTTTCAAAGCATTTGATATTCCATTGACATTCAGTAAACAAAGGCAGTTTAAGAAGTTCTATTTTATTTGTAAAAATTATATATTTTTTCTCTCCATAAATTATAGGTACTGGACATGTCAGGTTAATATACACATTTTAAAGTCGTTTTTGGCTAAATATTCCCCAATCACTCTCCAAAAAACTTGCATCATTTAAAAGCCCAATACTGGGCTTCCCTGGTGGCGCAGTGGTTGAGAGTCCGCCTGCCGATGCAGGGGACATGGGTTCGTGCCCCGGTCCGGGAGGATCCCGCGTGCCGCGGGGCGCCTGGGCCCGTGAGCCATGGCCGCTGAGCCTGCGCGTCCGGAGCCTGTGCTCCGCGGCGGGAGAGGCCACAGCAGTGAGAGGCCCGCGTATCGCAAAAAAAAAAAAAAAAAAAAAAACCAAAATAAAAGCCCAATACTTGCATATGAAGTTTTCTATTTTCCTACACTTTCACGAAAGTTATGTATTATTTGCAAAATATCTCATTATTTTATTAGTGATATATATACACAATTTTTGTAAATTTTGGCATCAAGTTTATGCTCTTCTCAGATAATCAGTCCACTTTTAGTATTTCTGGAAGCATGGTCATAAAATCGGAATAATTTCTTCCTTAAATGTTTGGAAGAATCCACCTTCCAATTAGCTCTTACCAGTAATAGTTTACTGTACTCATTTTATGCTGTGTCTGTCTATATAGCTATCTACCCTTCTAGTTACCCATCAGTCATCAGGTGTTCAAAAATTTCTAAGTTAATTACAAGTTATCGGTTGAGTCTGGTCTAAATTTTTCAGCATGCACGTCTTTAAGTAAAGTTTCATCTTTTTAATGCAAAATATGTATACAAACAAATGCACATATGTAAGTGTACTTTGCCTGAATACTAACAAACACGTAACACCTATAATGTAAACCTCTATCAAGATGTAGATCAGCACCACTTCAGAGAGGTTCCACGAGGCTCCTCCAGGTAAACACCATCCTCACTCTCCAAAGGCAATTACTTCTCTGATTATTTTTTTGCCAAAGGTTAGTTTTGCCTTTTTAGAAATGCATGTAAATGCAGTGATACAGTAAGCTGTCTTTTGTGTGAAGCTCCTTTCACTCAGCCTAATGTTTTTGAAATTCATTCATGGTGTTATGTGTATTCGTAATTCATGCCAATTTTGTAGTTGTTTGTTTTGAATAGTTTTTATCATATGAATAACTGGTGCTTTTATGCATTCTTGTATTGGGGGAAATCTGGGTTGCTTCCGGGTTTTTTTTTCTATTATGAATAAAGTTACCATGGATATTGTGTAAGTCTTTTTGTGAACGTGTGTTTTCATTTCCTTTAGGTGAGAGCCTAGGATTTGAATTGCTGGGTTACAGGGCACATCTGTGTTAATAAGAAACTGCCGGATCTGTTCCCAGCGTGTTTGTCCCATTTTACATGCCTGCTAGTAACATATGAGTTCCACGTGTTGAAATCCTCAGCAACATTTGGTGTTAGGTAGTGATAGCTCACAGTGGTTTCAATTTCCACTTCTATAATGAGTGGTAATATAATATGAGCTTTCTCGGGTGTTTATGGCTCATTTGAATAACTCCTTTCCCGTTTTTAATTGGGTTGTCTCTTTTGAATGTTATGCTTTAAGGGTTCTTTGTATATCCTAGATACCTGTCTTTTGTCAGATATGTGATCTGTGAATGTTTTCAAGTCTGAGGCTTGCATAATCTTTTTTTATGGTGAATTAATGAGCAAAGTTTTTAATTTTGTATAAGTCAAATTAATTTTTCTTTTTTCCCCTGATTTTCATGACCCCTCTAAGAAGCTTTGCTCATCCTCCAGTCACAAAGATATTCCTCTAAGTTTTCTTCCGATGCCTTGGTAGGTTTAGTTTTTATACGGAGGTTTATGATCTATCACTTGAATTTTTGTGTACAGAGAAAAAAATGGTAAAAGTTCATTTTTTAATGGAGATGAAATTCACATGACAGAAAAGTACATTCATAATGTTTTACAACCACCAACTCTGTTTAGTTTCAAAACGTTTTTGTCACCCCCAAAGGAAACTCCTGTCCGTAAGTAGTTGCTCCCTGTTCTTACTACCCACCAGCTCCTGGCAGCCATCAGTCTGCATTCTGTCTCTATGAATTTACCTATTCTGGACATTTCATATAAATGGAATCATATAATCTGTGACCTTTTGTGCCCTACTTCTTTCACATAGCGTAAAGTTTTTCAGGTTCATTCTAGTTGTAACATGTGTCAGTACTTCATTCTTTTTCATGGCTGTGTAATATTCTACTGTATGGGTGGACCACAGTTTGTTTATCCATTCATGTCTTGATGGACTCTTGGGCTGTTTCCTTCCATCATTTAGTTCTTGTGAATAGCACCACTGTGAACATTCTTGTATTTATTTGAACATCCATTTTCAGTTCTCTTGGGTGTATATACCTAGGAATGGAATTGATGGATCAGATGGTAATTTTAGGTTCAACTTTTCGAGAAGCCACCAAACTCTTTTGCGCAGTGGCTGAGCCATTTTACGTTCCTGCAAGCAACGTCCAGGTTTCCAGTTTCTCCACATCCTAACTCAGCACTTCCTTCCTCCCTCCCTCCCTTCCTTCCTTCCTTCCTTCCTTCCATTTCACTGGGCATAGAGTGGCCCCTTATTTTGGTAAGATTCATTCTTTTCCATTAATGTTTGCAGTTTATCTGTCACTGTTTGTTGAAAAGACTTTGTTTATATTGGATCTGTTGATCACTTTCTGTTACTGATTGCTAGATTGACTGCACGGTGGCCAGGAGACATTTGCAGTATGATTTCAAATATGTGCAGTTTAATGAGGATAGTAGTATGTAACTACATACACCCAGTAGGTATTTTCAGTCTAAATATTTCCAGCTTTGGGAAATGTTTTCTTGTGTGTTGAGTCCCCCCAAGTGTTCTGTGATTTTGCATGGCTTTGAATGCTTGCTCTGTGTGCTGTGGTTTAACTCTGGTCGTTAGTTGGGGAGGGAGGGACTGCTCTTCCACTTTCTGCATGTTCGAGATGAGCTACCTTCTGGAGCACTTCCCTACCTCTTAATACTCCGTGGATGCCCACACTTTAAAATTAGTATAAATGACCCTGACACCTGCTGAGGGTGCTCTCTGGAGCCTCTTTTATAAGGGCATTAATTCCATTCATAAGAGGTCCGCCCTCATGACCTAAGCAACTCCCAGAAGCCTCACCTGATAATACCATCAACTTTGGGATTTAGGGCTTCAATGTGTGAATTTTAGGGAAGACAGATATTCAGACCATAGCAAGTAGGCTGACGCTGCTACAGTTAATGAGATCTCTTTCACCCAGTCCTACTTACCAGATGGAAGAGTGTCCCTCGAGGTCTGAATATTGAGGTTTTAGTAGCACAGCAAAAGGTATACACCTTGTCTTATGCACCTAGGTTCTCCTGTTTTGTTCCCTGTGACTTTATTTCATCCTTTACTCTCTCTGATTTATCTTCAACCTTTTACTCTTTACTGGCTCCATTTCTCAACCCAGACTACCAGTCATGTTTTGCCCATGATCAGAGAGTAACAGCTCCCTTCACCCTGTAACCACCAGCTTGGTTCTCCACTTTCATTTTATTCAAAGTATTTCTAAGAGTAACCAATACTAAACAGAGCCAACCCATCACCATGTATTCTCTCCCTAACCCACTGTTTGTTTTCCTAATGAAATGGTTTTCCTTAAGATTAAAAAATCTTTAATACCTAAATTTATGGTAATATTTTCCATGTTTATCTTTTTCATTTACCTGCTGCATGTAAAGCTATTTTTTGTTTCTTTCCTCATGACCTCTCTACTGTCTACTCATTCTTCCTTTTAAAATTTCTATCAGAAAATATTTATATTAACTCAGTTTACTCAAGAAGTAGAAAAATTATTTAACTCAAGAAGTAGAAACCTCAACAAACCAGGAATTATAGTAGGAATTGGAGAGGCATTCAAGTAGCTGCCCCTCAAATGGCATCAAGTCCAGACAGTTTTAGAGGTGAATTCCCCCAAACCTACAGAGAAGAGAAAATCCCTGTAATCTTTAACTCTTCCAGATAATATAAAAATTTCTAACTTGTTTTTACAAAACAACCCTGTTAACAACACAAAACAAGACAAAACAAACAAACAGGAAAACAGAAAGTCCCTCCAAGAAATCTATGGGCCATTTCTATTTTCTAAGTTAGATGCAAAATTCTAACCAAAATGTGAACAAATCAACCTAAGAGTTATATTGAAAGAGTAGTACATGGTGACCCAGTAAAATTAATCCCAAGCATTCAAAGATACAAAATTAGAAAATGGATTAACATAATTCAGGTCATTGATGTTTGAAGAAAGTAAAACATAGGATCATTTCAGAAGATGCCAAAGCATATGAATCTCTTTTCTATGTTTGGAAAATCCTTCAACTTAGGAATCTCTGGAGAAGCAGAACCTGCTTCCTATTACAGAAACTGACAATTCCATGTATTGCTTTTCCAGACTCTCTTGTAGCTGGGTAGCAAGCACATGACCCATGTGACTCAACCCAGACTTTGAGTCAAGAGCTAGTATCACAAAGGAGTAGGGGTAGTGTAAGAGTCTCTCTGTGTAGCAAGGAGGTTGTGGTTTTACTCAAACTTTTTTATACCTTAACCTATCCTTTAAATATTTGTACTCCAAGGATTTGGACTTCTGAATTGCAATTTTATACTTTTTTCAGTATCGTCTCATTCTCATGCTAATATTTCTTAAAGATTTGTCTTCATGTCAGAGCTCTCTTTAGATATTTACATTCTATTGCCCATTTTTATATCCACTTAAGATTCACAGTCCCAACTCCTGTTGCTTTTGAAGTTTATTTATAAATATTAATATATCACTAGTAGGAAATACATACCTGTAATCTATCATTACTTTATTCTGGTTTCCCTAAATGAATAGTTTAGGGAACTATGAATAGTTTATATGAGGATGTGATCCCAGGGAACAGAAGTGAGAACAAGAGGATGGAAGATGGGTTCAGTGGTAACTGTGTGCTGTTTCCTCAGTGACTGCCCGTGGCTACTGGCTGCTTGGCCATAAAGAGCTTCTAAGGAATGTCATGAAGTACATCTCTTGTGTCTTCTCTAAGGCAAGAAAGTGGGGGGTACTTATCTTCAGCTCCCATGCTTCTTCATTAATCCAGGGTAACCTACTGGGTGTAACTCCCTTGCATTCCTAGGCTGAACATGCAGGAGTATAGATCTGTTCCTGTGGGTTCCCTAGTGAGAGAAAGCGAGAGGCTTACTGCACAGGGCCAAGGCCAACCTCTGTCAGGTTCCACCTTTGCAGAGCTGAGGGAAGCCATTAAACAAGTGGTAATTCCATGAATAGGGTGAGAGCAATGAAACAAAATAAATCCTAACATAGAGAAATAGACTTAGATAAATACAATATTTCTATTGTATTTTTATCTTAAATGTAATATTGTTTATTAATTTTACAAAGTTTTAATCCTTTTATTTATAAAATAAATAATAATGAGTTCCTATTTTCCCACTATGAGATTAATAAAAATCCGAAGTTTGACCGTTTCGTAACTATTAGCCAGGAATGGGGAAGTGAGTGCTCTCGTACATCTTTGTGTATCCCATATGCAGAGAAATTTGTCAATACTAATGAAAATAAAGAATGCGTTTACCCTTTGGCACCATGGTCTTTCTTGTAGGAATTTATTCTACAGATACACCTTTACAAATACAAAAGTGACAAATGAACAAGTTTAGTTTTTGCAGCATTTCTGTTATCCAAAAGTAAAGGATTGAAAACAATCAAGTTATGATATATTTATAATTCATACAAAGAAATATAATTTATATAGTGTAGGTGTAAAGCAGATTTTTATATTAGGCTTGTTAATATTTCATTTCAGTTTTTATAATTTCACTGATTTTATTTCAGCCTTCTCTATTGAGAACTGAGAGAGGTGGGTTTAAATCTCTTGCTAAACTAATGGTTTGCATGTCTTGGGGATAGAAATACAATTGAGTTTTTAAATAATTAATGGACCTTGCTCAATCATCTTATTAGTTTAATCACTTGTGGAATATTTTGGAGTTTCTATGTAGTAATATGTAAAGACTGTATTCTTTCTTCTGTGATGATTAAATTTTATGTCAACTTAGCCAGGCTAAGGTACCCAGTTGTTTGATCAAACAGTAGTTTAGATGTTGCTGTGAAGATTTTTTTGATGCGATTGACATTTGCCATCAGTCGACTTTCAAGTAAAGGAGATTACCCTCAATAATGTAGATGGGGCTTCAGATGAAGGCCTTATGAACAAAGACTTAGATTTCCTGAAAGGAGAATTCTACGTCCAAACTGCAATGTAGAAACCCTGCCTGAGTTTCCAGCCTTTAGACTCAAGACTGTAACATTAACTCTTCCCTGAATGTTCAGCCTGCCAGTTGCCCTACAGATTTCAGGCTCTCCAGCCCCTCTTTCTGTGTGTGTGTGTGTTTGTGTGTGTGTGCGTATAGGCACATATATATGTATATGCATATATGTGTGTGTGTGTGTGTGTATATATATATATATATAAATGTATACATAGAAATGAAAGAAATATTAACAAGTCTGATGTAACATCTGCATTGTATTATATGAATTGTATTTCTTTGTATGAATTGTAAATATATCATCCTTTATATGCTCTCTATAGAAAGTAGAGATTAATACAGCTTTCTTGACTTTTTCTTGATTTTAAAAGAAATGCTTGAAACCTTTTATCATTAAGAATTAATCTGGGGTCATATTCTTAAGTTATTTTAGGTTCTGGAGCTCTCACGTATTCCCTTCCTAAGTTGTATTTTGTTTCAGTATCACCTTTGGAAGAATAAATACATGGGTTTTAGGGCTTCCCTGGTGGCGCAGTGGTTGAGAATCTGCCTGCCAATGCAGGGGACACGGGTTCGAGCCCTGGTCTGGGAAGATCCCACATGCCGCGGAGCAACTAAGCCCGTGAGCCACAATTACTGAGCCTGCGCATCTGGAGCCTGTGCTCTGCAACAAGAGAGGCCGCGACAGTGAGAGGCCCACGCACCGCGATGAAGAGTGGCCCCCACTAGCCGCAACTAGAGAAAGCCCTCGCACAGAAACGAAGACCCAACACATCCAAAATTAAATAAATAAATAAATTTATTTAAAAAAAATACATGGGTTTTAAAACGTTTGGAAAAAGCACCAATGTTCTTGGTGGTGTAACTTTCTATGTAGGATGCAACATGATATGGTAAACATCAAGATGGTATAATTTGTACTCTGTTTTTCCTTTGGTCATTGGCATTATTTTTCATATAAACTTGCATAAAGTTAAGGGGGTTTTCCTGGAATAAAACAAAGTGATTTCTAGCCAACACTGAATGTAGTGGCATTCAGCTGGGTGAAGGAGAAATAGCCATATCTTCACTTCAAGCTAAGTACACAATAAAAATAAAAATCACTTCATAGTATAAATTTACTGATTATTGATATTGCTGTAATTATTACTGGTATAAAATGAATTGTACTTCATTCTGGCCTTTCTTTTAAAAAATGTGAGAACATTACAGAAATATTTAATGGCTTATTATTTATGATGTCTATCAAAATATAAACTTAAATGGTGTTTGTTGCATATAGTAACTCCCTTGAAATAGAAACCTGTTTATATATTTAAAATATTATTTAATTTTATTTATAAATTTTAATAAATATAATTTTTAGTCCCTCATAATGCTTAAGGTGACATGCAATGAAGTCTATAAAAATATTTTTTAAACCTTGGAACTTCCCAATTATAATGCAGTTGACTTATTCTTTAATTATTCTTATTCTAAATAGTTTGACCTATGTTATCTTCTGTACTTTATATTCTACTGAAATCACCTGAAATGTCTAGTTAGTTATTTTATTTTATTTATTTATTTATTTTTTTGTGGTACGTGGGCCTCTCACTGTTGTGGCCTCTCCTGTTGCGTAGCACAGGCTCCGGACACGCAGGCTCAGCGGCCATGGCTCATGGGCCCAGCTGCTCCGCGGCATGTGGGATCTTCCCGGACTGGGGCACGAACCACGAACCTGTGTCCCCTGGATCGGCAGGCGGACTCTCAACTGCTGCACCACCAGGGAAGCCCTAGTTAGTTCTTTTAAAGGGAATGTCTTAAGAACAATTTTTTAAGTAATTAGTGAAGAAATTCTTCTTCAAGTTGAAGTGACGTTTGCAAATATGTTTGTAATTCAGATGTATATAAAAAGACTTTTCAATGATCTAATTTTAATTTGATAGTATATCAAATTAAATGATAGTATATCATTATTTTTATTGTAATCATCATATCATCATCATACCTCATCTTTAATCAGTATTTACATCCTAAGGGCAATGTCCAGTCCTTTATTGCATGATCACTTTTAATTTTCAAAAATAAGTCTATAAATTAGACACTGCTATTATTCAAATTCTCAGAAGAAGAAATGGAGGCCCAGAGAATAGATAATTTGTTCAACATCAGAGAGTTGATAAGTGCTAAGAGAGATCTGACCCAGAACTGTCTGATTCCATAAAGCACAATCCTAGGCACTGCATTATTTTGCCCCATCACATCCTCATTAAAAACATTTTCTTAGCCAAACAAATTCTAGAAGCACCAGCTTTGTTTGTTTGCTTATTTTGCTATAAACCACCTTCATCTGAGTGGTATGAACCTTAACCTTATCTTTTCCATAAACTAGAAATTGGTTATCTGAAGAACTGTCAGTGATACGTTGTTTAAAAAGAAGGGCTGTGTAAACTAAAACAGTGTATAAGCTGAAATTGTGAGGATGAAGCCATGACTATCAAAGAAGATCTAAGACTGCAAGAGACATTGAGAGTGGCTGGGAAGGGAGACCGGTCAGCCCCGGTGAGCCCATAAGTGATGGAGGGATTTCCTACAAGTCAGTAGCTACCTATATCTGTAAACAGGTACCCAGGATACACTTGCTCCTTGTTCTGAATGCCCATGACATTCCCTCATAGCCTTAAAAACACAGTTACTAGCATATATATTTTGTCTCTATGAATTTCAATATTTCCTGATTAAAAATTCATAGTAATGTTTCATTGTTGAGTTCCAAAAGCAAAGAATGAGGAGAGGGAAATGACCACAGATTTTACAGACTTGTTTATAAAATATCTGTAGCAGAGCTGGATGGAAGACTTAAGGCAGATTCTTGTGAAGTTGTATGATGTGTAAGTACAAGGGTGTAATGAGATTTATCCCAGCATCATATCATATTCTGCTTATCAATACCTTGTATCCTTAACTAGCCCTATTTTATATTTTTAAGTTCATTTCCTGCCTCATTTATACAAGCATCTAAATAATGTCAAGTCTGTTCATCCTAAAATCAACAACAGGTACCAGAATTTTTAACCTTGCAATTACCCCTGACTTCTACCCGAGCTTTCTAAACCCATTCATGGCAAAACTTTTGAAAATGTTATTTACACTCGTTTCATAATTATTTCTGTAACTTTTCACTATTATTATATTTCTTATGGTGATCTGTGATCACTGATCTTTGATGGTACTATTGTGAAAAGATAACTCACTGAAGGCTCAGTTGATGATTTGCATTTTTAGCAATGAAGTATTTTTATTTAAGGCATGTACATTGTTTTTTTAGACAGAATGCTATTGCACACTTAATAGACTGCAGTGTAGACTAAACATAACTTTTATATGCACTAAGAAACCAGAACATTTCTGTGGTTCTTTTCATTGTGATATTTGCTTGATTATACTGTCTGTAAGTGAATCTGCAGTGTCTCTGAGGTATGCCTGTAATCCAGAGATGATTTAAGGTGTGTGTACAGGAGGATGTGCTTAGGTTATATGCAAATACTGTGTCATTTTTTTTTTTTGCGGTACACGGGCCTCTCACTGTTGTGGCCTCTCCTGTTGCGGAGCACAGGCTCCGGACGCGCAGGCTCAGTGGCCATGGCCCACGGGCCCAGCCGCTCCGCGGCATGTGGGATCTTCTCGGACCGGGGCACGAACCCGTGTCCCCTGCATCGGCAGGCGGACTCCCAACCACTGCGCCACCAGGGAAGCCCCTGTGTCATTTTATATAAGGGGCTTGAGCATCCTCAAATTTTGGTATCTGTGGGGAGTCCTGGAACCAATCCAACATGGACACTGAGGGACAACTGTACTGATTTTTGCCACCATGCACAGTGATACCAAGTGTCCTCAGAAATATTTCAGCAGTCATATTTCTTGACCTCTCTCCTGCGTATGTCCTTGTTCACTACTCTTTTCTTATTAAATCTCCTCTGCCTTGCTTATTATGTCACACTCTCCTGGTTGTCATTCATTCTCCTTTTCTGCTCCTTACACTAATTTATGTTTTTCTCATGTAGATTATTGCAACTCTCTCTAGCCTTCATGACACAGTAATCATCCCCTTTAATAGACTGTCTTCAGTATGGCAAGAACATCCATTCTAAATGTAAATATGAGTATGTATTTATTGTATATAAAACATTTCATTGAGAAAGTCTGAATCAAATAATATTAGGAGTACTTCTTGCATAATTACATTGATTATATAAGTTTAGTTAATTAATTTTTAAATAGCTCTAAGAGCTCAGGAAATTCTTTTAACTTCCTTGAGATTCAGCTCTCTCGCTTTTAAAGTAGGGAATTTAGTGGATTTGAAGTCTGGGTTCTCAAATTAAATGAATTCAGAAAAATAATTTAAGTCTTTCAAAAAGCCAAACTGGTATTGCATGTCCATTCCCAAATAATTGGTTCACGGTGTAGTAAATATATAGATTTTTGATTTCTCTTTATGTCATGTCAAACATAACCATGTAACATGTTACATATGTTAAACACAATATCTGATTAGTAGTTGTAGGTATCTGATGAAAATATGTTTCAAAACCTTAAAATTTATTGTTATTTTCTATGCTATTTTGATAGACATATTATTTTAAAAGCAAAGAGCCAATGGAACAACATTAAAAAAACTTAAGTGACAGAGAAAAGTTAAAAATAAAATAAAATTTAGATCATTTCTGTGGACCTTTCTAGATATAAATACTATAATGCCATCAGTTCCCAGATGAATTATCATCACAGTACAGAATCACAATTCAAGAAATTAATGGAAAGTTTCCATGCCTCTCAAATTAAACCAAGGATGATCCCCAGTTTTCCTTTTTTTAAATTTTATTTATTTTTGGCTGCACTGGGTCTTCGTTGTGGCACGGGAGCTTTCTCTAGTTGCTGTGAATGGGGGCTACTCTTCAGTTGCAGTGCGCCGGCTTCTTATTGCGGTGGCTTCTCTTGTTGCAGAGCATGGGCTCTAGGCATGCGGGCTTCCGTACTTGCAGCACATGGGCTCAGTAGTTGTGGTTTGTGGGCTCTAGAGCACAGGCTCAGTAGTTGTGGCGCACGGGCTTAGTTGCTCTATGGCATGTGGGACCTTCCCGGACCAGAGATTGAACCCATGTCCCCTGCATTGGCAGGCAGATTCTTAAGCACTGCTCCACCAGGGAAGTCCCCCCAGTTTTTCTTTATGTTCTTTAAGAGGCATTTCTTTGCTAACTAGAAATAACATTATGACAGGACTAGATATTTAGGAGAAAATATAAAAACTAAAGTAATTATTTATTTTAGTAATATTTTGAAAGTCTGATAAAAATGAGAAAATTATTGATAGGCTCTGCATAACAAAGAATATAGCTCTGAACAAGGTCCTAGAGGAGTCCTGTCCACCAAGGGACCAGGTGATCCATGTCTTCCTGAGCCCCTGGCTCAAATGCAGCATGACTGCAATTCCAAATGTAATCTCATCAGACGGGAAGGTTTTTACCTGCCATAACCAGTCTATAAAGACTGGAAGAGGTCTTTACATCTTCAAATGCACAGATAGCAACACAAGTACCTGGATGATGGAATTAAGGTAAACATGACATCATCAAGGGAAACTAATAAAGCTCTAGTAACTGACCTTAAAGAAATGGAGATCTATAATTTGCCTGACAATGAATTCAAAATAATCATCTTAAAGAAACTTGATGAAAGGCAAGAGAACACAGGTAGACAGCTAAACGAAATCAGAAAAACAAAGCATGAACAAAATAAGAACTTTAATGAAGAAGTAGAAACCATAAAAAAGAACCATGCAGAAATACTGCAGCTGAAGAATACAAGGCCAGAACTGAAAAATTTAATAGAGAATTTCAACAAAAAGAGCCTGATCATGCAGAAGGAAGAATCAGTGTTCTCAAAGACAGATCATTTGAAATTAACCAGTGAGAAGAACAAAAAGAAAAAATGAAGAAAGCCTCCATGAAATATTTGACACCGTCAAGCAAATGAATGTATGCATAATGGGAGTCCCAGAATAAGAAGAGGGACAGAAAGGGGCAGAAAGCTCATTATAAGAAATAATTGCTGAAAACTTTCCAAGTCTTGGGGGAGACATGGACATCCAGTTACAGGAAGCTCAAAGGACCCCAAATAAGGTCAAGCCAAAGGAGATTACCCTGAAACACATTATAATCAAAATGTTGAAAGTCAAAGACAAAGAGAGAATTTTGAAAGCATGAAGAGAAAAACAACTCATCACATACAAGGAGATACCTATGAGGAAAATAGCAGGTTTCTTTGCAGAAAACTTGAGGACCAGGAGGCAGTGGGATGATATATTCAAATTACTAAAAGAAAAAAAACCCCTATAACCAGGGATACTAGACCTGGCAAAACTGTCCTTCACAAATGAAGGAGAGATAAAGACATTCACAGACCCCAATAAAAAGGGCTAACAGATTTCATCTTTGCTAGACCTGCTTTACAGGAAATGCTAAAGGGAGTTCTTCAAGTCAAAATGAAAGGACACTAAGTAAAACATGAAAATATATAAGAGTATAAAATTCAATGGTAAATTAAATACATAGTCAAATTCAGAATACCTGAATACTGTAATGGTGGTGTGTAAATCACTTTTATATCTAGTATAAATGTTATAAAACAAATTTTTTTTTTTTTTTTACTTTTCAGTGAAACAATTTTTAATAAGAACTAATACATGGCATTAAGGTTTAGAACCTAATATAGGCCTGACAATCAAGTCCTTGTTTTCTGGAGGAAAGACCTCAAGTCCATTCAATTTCCAGTAACAATGATAAAACAATAATATTATAAAAATAACTATACTAGAATAATTTGTTAATGAATACACATTTTTAAAAGATGTAAAGACATCAATAGCATAAAATGTAAGTGGAGGAGAAAAGTGTCGAGTTTTTATATGTGAGTGAAGGCTAGTTGTTATCAGCTTAAAATAGACTTTTATATCTGTAAGATGCCTAATGTAAGCCTCATGGGAACCACAAGGAAAAAACCTATACTAGATACACTAGAACTAAAGAGAAAGGAATTAAAGAATACTCCTACAAAAAGTAAATTACAAAGGAATGCAGCAAGAGAGGAAGAAAGAAAGAAAAGAACAACAACAAAAACACTCAGAAACAACAAAATGGCAATAGTAAATCTTTACATATCAATAATTATTTTAATCATCAATGGACTGCTATCCCCAATCAAAAGACACAGAGTAGCTGAATGGATTAAAAAAAAAAATAGGGTCCAATAATATGCTTCCCACAAGAGCCTCACTTTAGCTTTAAGGACACACATAGGCTGAAAGTGCAGAGATGGAAAAAGATATTCCTTTCGTGTAGTCAAAAAAGAGCAGGAGGGGCTATACTTACAACAGATGAAATAAACTTTCAGTCAAAATCAGTCACCAGAGACAATGAAGGTCACTATATAGTGATAAAGGGGTCAATTCACCAAGATAATGTAACAATTGTAAATATATATATATATATATATACACACACCCAACACTGGACCATTTTAATGTTTAAAGCAAATATTAATAGAACTGAAGGGAGAAATAGCAATACAATAGTAGGCAACTTCAGTAGCCCACTCTCAACACCAGATAGATTATCCAGACATAAAATTAATAAGGACACGGGGAGGGGGAAGGGTAAGCTGGGACGAAGTGAGAGAGTGGCATGGACATATATACACTACCAAATGTAAAATAGATAGCTAGTGGGAAGCCGCTGCATAGCACAGGGAGATCAGCTCGGTGCTTTGTGAACACCTAGAGGGGTGGGATAGGGTGCGTGGGAGGGAGACACAAGAGGGAGGAGATATGGGGATATATGTATATGTATAGCTGATTCACTTTGTTATACAGCAGAAACTAACACGCCATTGTAAAGCAATTATGCTCCAGTAAAGATGTTAAAAAAACAAAATAAGGAAACAGCAGACCTGAATAACTCTATAGAGCAAATTGACATAAAAGACATAATACAGATGTTCCACTCAATAGTGCCAGCATATACATTCTTCTTAAGTGCATGTGTAACATTCTGCAGAATAGATCATATGTTGGGCCACAAAGCAAGACTTAACACATATAAGAAGACTGAAATCATATCACGTGGTGTTTCTGACCACATGGTATGAAACTAGAAATCAGTAACAGGAGGAAAATGGAAAAATTCACTAATATGTTTCATGAAGGGAGTTCAATTATAGATAAAATTAATCTGTATTGATAGAAATCAGATAGTGTTGCTTCCAGACGGGTGGTATTGACTGTAAAGAGAGACTGGAACACACTTTGGAGTGACAGCACTGTCCTGTGGCTTGTTTTGTATTAGGGTCACATGGGTGAATATGTATGTTGTTAAAAGATAAGCTGAGGCATATTATAAATTTTAAGAGTTTATTTGAGCAAAAATCAATTCGAAGTGGGCAGCATACGGTCTATAAGATAGAAAGGAGCTCTGAGGAACTGTGCAAAATGAAAGACTTTTACAGGCAGAAGGAAGTAAGAATGAGGAATTTATACCGGCGGTTTGTTATTGCAAAGTTACTTTCCTTTAGCGGATGACGAGGATCTATCAGGCAGATAACCTAACAAGTGTTGATCAGATGATTCCTGATTGACTAGTTTAAGATTCCATTTCTGGGAGAGCCGAAACTATAATTAGGTCTCAGTTTAGTGATACGGGACTTAGCATAAGTGACTCCATTTTGAACTGTTGTCTTATTTTTCACAGTGTCAAAACTCATAACCTTTTTATTGACTGTAAAATGCATCACAGTGAAATGTTTTAAAAATAGGAATTTCAAAACCATATCCATAAGTTATTTTTGTATCCTAATTACCATCTAAGTTTATAAAATATAGTACTTATCTAATGTTATAAAAACGAGGTCTCATTTTCATTTTCAATTTAGATCATGTATTTCCTTTTTCAGCTTAGTGCTTTCAGTCTGAATTGTTTCAAGCTGTTTTATCAGTCAGTATGTCATGTCATGTATTCATGTGTAAATGTACATAGTGAAAAGATGGAAACATAACAAAACTCTTCCCATTATTAAAAACTGCAACACAGAGCTACATTTCAGTTCTTAACTACAAAGACTGTACTTTGCCATCTTCCTTTCCCCTGCAAACCAAGCAGCCACTAATGTATTGAACTAAGTACATTGCCTAATAAATGTTAGCTCTTGTTCCCACTGACAAAAAAGAATACAATCTTCACAGCTATAAATTGTAGCCAATAACGATAGCTAGCCAATTACTGCTGTTGCTTGCAGAGGCAGTAGTTAGCAACCCTGCCTGCTTGGAATACACACTGGTGCCTCCTCATTAAGCCTCTGAAGTCACGTATCAACCCACACATATCTTTCTTTTTTGACAAAAAAACAGAGCAAGTTAAGTTGTTCTATACAGGACTCTCTATACCAGACCTAGGTGAAAGAGACCAGTCTGGCGAAGAATAGGCTAGTTATGAGGCAGAACAAAAAGCGTGCTCAGCCTAGTTTCAAATCCCCGCTCAAATTGCCCCAAGGAGCCTTTCACTTCACTTCCGCAAATGTATGTTCAGCCCCTGCTGACTAGAGAGTGCATTTTGAGCTCAGTGAGGTGAGAGACAAATAAGGAAGGCCTAAATGTTGAACGAAATACAATACAAATGTTGGAATAGCAGAGAGCAAGATCATTACATCTGGGAGAGTCTGTGAACGCTTCCCAAAAGAAGCGGCGTTGACCCGGAGAGACATTTGTTCCTAATGCCCCTGGGTAGGAATGCCCTGCCCCCCACCTTTGTGTTACTGACAGTCTCACAGAAGCTTGAAAATGTATGTTTGGAAATGTCAGTTGGTCCAAGCGGCCGTGGCACGCAGCGGAGTATGCTTGAGGGTTTTCGTAGAAGATGATGATTGAGAGGCAGTTGTGACCTTGAATAGATCCTGAAAGAGTAACAGTTCTTAAAGTTTCCTCTGGTTCCATGATTATCATCTGAGAGCTGATCATATTACCCCACATTAAAAATAGATCTTATATGTAGAAATAGCGCTGCTGTTGTGGTTTTCTCTTCGGTGGACCTTTTTCAAAACAATAAAAGATCATCATAAGTCCTTTCTTAAGAGACTACTTCCCTCCCCCTCAATATAGCCCAGCCTGGACCCCCTCATCCTCACTCTGGTTGTCAACACACCATATCCAGCCTGGTTTATGAGATCTGCCGTATTCCAAAATTTTTGTGCTTTTTTTTTACCCTCAGAATTTACCAATCTTATGTCTTATCCTAGTAAGACTGTGTTCTGAAAACTAATCTTAAAATGAATTTAATTATCTGACATGAAAATCTTCAATAACATAATTTGTACTATCCTAATATTGGTATCTTTTCTTTCCCCTGGGATCCTAGAGCACCTCTAGTAACCACAGTTCCGTTTAGTAAATGGTCGACATTGTAGACATCCCCGGGTGGATGATAAAGAATCTATTTTGCATCTCACCTCACATTATCATTCAGCTCTCATCACTCAAACAGCAGTCTCTTCTGTACATAGAATGTTGCCCCAGCTAGTGACCAAGGAAGGTCACTAGCAATCCCGTTATAATTCGGAATTATTTTTAGATGGCCCGTCTATTTTTGGTCTACTGGTAGATTTCAATAAAATTAATCTTCTCTTTGAAACTTGGAATGTGTTATGTGCCATTTATTATTACAGTCAGGCAATCCAGACAGGGTAAATATGTTGATTAACGACTCTGGTGGAACCCATGTCCTGGGCTTTGCTACTTCACGTAGCAGAGACACATCATTCATCAGCAGTGACCACATGGCCTGCCATATTTTATTTCCTAATACTTTTCAGCTTTTGCAAGCTTAGATTGCAAGTCAAGAGAAATTTGAAATTAGAAACTTTCAGAGCATATAAAAACCACTTTGATTTGTACACAGAATCCATCTGGTCATCTTCTGAAGTAATAAAACACACTTTAAAACTAGCGACCAAAGTATCTATCTCTTGATTTTTCTGTTCCCTTAAAATATTAGTATTCACAATGTAAAATGTTTTCACTTATAATTAAGTCACTAATTTTTCTATGCTTGGGTACTGGAGTCAATTAATTTGAATAATAAGCTTAACAAAAAAGCAGTATTAAACGCAAGCCATTGTATTGTAACTCACTATTATTAACCTCTAAACTAATTTTCCTTGCAAAACTATTGAGTATGTGCAGCACTTCAAATGTTAATTTAGGTTAACTGTTTAAGCAAGTACTGCCTTTGGGGCTCCATCTAAACTTGGATAGATATAGTTCAGTTACTTTAATTAAAAATACTCAATTAACTCAAACCCAGTTGGCTGTGAGTCCAGACAACATTAAAATAAATATTAAATGAAGAATGATTGATTTTTCCCCTTGAAACTTGAAGTCAATACAATTCCTCTATTATTTTTCAGGTAATTAATTAGTAAAGAAAATACCAAATTTATTAAGAGACTCATTTTAGAATTAAAAGACAATCTTGGAAATGCCAGGAGAGGAAAATTTGAAAAATTTGTTTTCAAATTTTGTTAAATGAGAATGAAATATTTTCTTAAAATATATTTGTATTCTATTTCTAAAATATTCAAACCTGAGCGATTTGTATGCATATCAAAGACATAATTGCTAATGAAGGTAAAGACTCTTAATTGATAAAAGTCTATTTTATATGCATTTTTATTACATAATCAAATTATATGATCATAGAGAAAAGTCAGTGGTCCTGAATAGAAAATATGAGGAAGGTCATGGTTAAGGTGAAGTCACATAGTAATGAGTACTTTTGAGAACTTTCAGGCACTACAGAATTTTGCAACATTTGTGCCTCTTTATATTCATTTTCCACTTCTGAATTATAGAACATTTGCTCATGACTAAGGAATTTATAAACCCCATGAGCTTCTCTTGAATCTGTTTTGGTTGGGAAAATTTTCATACTGTTGAGGTCTGAGATCACCTAACACCCATAATCAGCGTGTTTTATAATGGATCCATGACTTTCTAACTTGGAAACATTATTAAGTATTTGGAAAGTATGTTCTTTACCTTTAAACTAAGTTTAAATTAAAATAAATGTACTTGTATATATATTTTTTTATAGGTAATAAGTTCTGTTATAAACAGTTGTGATATTTTAAGAAGATAGGAATTATGAGGCTTGAGGAAGCTATCATTATTTAACTTAATTTTTTATTGAATGAGTTGTAATGACAAAGGCACCTCTGATATATGAAAAAGAGCATAGATTATTCCTTCATTCACGCATTTATTTGACAGGAGATGTACAGCAGTACCTCCCCCATTTGTGACAACCGAAAATACCTCCCGACATTGGACATTTTCAAATGTCTTCTGGCATGTGCGCACGAGTGTGCGTGTTTGTGTGTGTGTGTGTGTGTGTGTGTGTGTGTGTGTGTGTGTGAGTGTGTGAGAGAGAGAGAGAGAGAGAGCGTGAGAGAGAGAGAGCGCCCCCACAATCCTGACAAACGTTCTCTCATTGACCAAACACTGCTCAGGCTCCTTTGAGCTCTTTTTCAGCTAGGCCTGATTCCTGATTTCTGTGTTCACTTGTGCACTGACCGTTTTTATCAAGGATCCTGCTAGGTCAGTTTAGCTGTCCTCCATTCTGCTCAGACTTGAATTCTGAAGGATTCCTCACCCCACCCCACCCCCACCCCCCACCCCCCACCCCCCACCCCCAGGTGATGTGTGATCAGCCTGGCCTGCCTTCCCGAGGAATCCTGTTAGGGCAATTTAGTGGGACTCTCTCCCTTGCTCTTGATATTCCTGTTAGTAATTTTACATCTAGTGAGCACTAGATGCACCCTTCTCCTAGGCTATAAATCCCCACTTGTCCGTGTGTATTCATAGTGGAGCCCAGTCTCTCCCCCACTGCAGAATTCCATCACAGTGGTCTCTGTACCTATCAAGGTAGTCCCTCCTTGAAAAAAGTCTTTCTTACCATGCTTTAGCAAGTGTCACTCAATAATCTTTTCTTTAGCATCCTGCTTCCTGGTTGAGAAACACAGCTCTTCGTGACTGTACATGTCAGCACAGCAGATGGGGTTTTCTGTATTTGTGCATTGTTATACATAGCATTTAAATTTGTTTCAACATATATCCTTGTTGAACATTTATTAATCTACCAGTACTTTATTTATTATTATTAAATCTTTAGGTCTCTAAAAGTGAAGACATTTATTTTAAACTAAAAGGGTATTACATGTAAGAAGTAAAATTTTAGGTACTTTGATCTAATGGGAATAACAGTAGTGGAGGCATTTTTTTCTGTACTTCTTTTATTCCAGATGTAATGTATCCTTTAAAATATAATTATATTTTCCCTGTTCTTTTAGGTAGACTGTAGATCTTCAAAACATGAAAAGCCTATACAGAATGATTTGTCTTTACAGTGACTTTGAAATTTCTCTCTTAAAATGTCTTCTTACTATTTCTAACTACTTTTGCTAGATCACATTGAGCAGGGCTTGTATAACAACTTCTGAATACAGTAATTTAACTCACCAATTGATATTAGAATCTTAGAATTTTTAAAGTCATTACATTTTAATCTTGTAGACCATCAGATATAATGCTTAGGAGGATTTTTATTTAACTTTAAAACTATATCACAAAGCCTCTGCTTTGTGCACATGGGAGAAATAGGCCAGGAATTGATCTCTCACCATAAACAACTAGAAAAGTGCAGGGAACACTGTTTCAGATATTGGATGACAGTCAAACAAGGCTCTGGAAGAAAGGAAGTAAACAAGGTGTGTGTGGCCTTCATGTACACTTCCTGCCTGTAGACAAGTGCTGCGGTGTCCTGCAGGGAACAGGAATCCAAGTAGACAACAGAAATTTCACTCACCTTCAGGAAAGCAGATCAGACTTTAGGAAGTCAGCAGTGAGGTAATTTGAAGCCTGGAGTACCTAAGAAAAGGAAGCCATTCAGGAAAAGTTGGGTCGAGAAATCTTCATAGGTGACACCACTCGGTTTTTGGCTTAGAATCTTAGACTGAAATCCAAAGTGGGTAGGCAAAAGAATTTGGGGGAAAGAAAAATTACAAAGGAGCTGTGAGACAAAATATTCTCCAGGCTCACGTGGGGTCAGGGCTGATTCAGATTCTAATAAGCCTGAGGAGAGAGACCTTTTTGATACAATAGACATTCAGTAGAGCCCCAGTAGGGAGGCACCATAAAAGTAGGGTCAAAAATGCAGCAAAACTCAACTTTCAAAAACAAAAATGTCCAGCATCTAATAAAAATTAATGAAAATGGAAGAAAATGAGATATATAACCTGGGGAAATATTAGTCATTAAAAATAAAACCAGAAAATAAAGAGAAGATGGGCCTAGTAGAAAAAATTGAAAAAAGAACATATAATTATGTTCTATATGTTCAAGGATGTACAAGAAAATATGAACACAAAAAGGACTTAGATATAAAAAAGAAATGAAATTTTAAGAGTTGAAAACTACAATATATGAAATGAAGATATCAGTGGATGATATTAACAGCAGATTTGATACCATAGGATGAATAAAAATCTGTGATCTTGAAGACATTAAAATAGAAATTCCTTAAAATGAAGCACATCAAGAAAAGAGATCAGAAAGAAAGAAAAAGAAAAAAGACAAGATTTCAGGGAACCATGGGGAATATCAAGCATTGTAACATGTGTGAGTGGAGTCACAGAGTGGGGAAGCAGGAAAAGAAGGGAGGAAGTAAGTGCCAAACTTTTCAAACTTGGTTGAGACAAACCCACAGATCCACGACTCAGTGAAACCCAAGTAGGGGAAGGACACACACACATGCACACACACACACACGCGTGCGCGCGCACACGCACACACACACACACGCAGTCATTCTTGAATTCTATACATAGATAAAATATCCTTCAAATAATTAGGTGAAAGAAACACATTTCAGACATATAAAACCTTGGATAATTTGTCGAGAGTGAACTTGCAGTACAAGAAACATTTAAAAAGTTCTTCAGGCAAAATAAAAATTATGCCTTATGGAAACTTGAATCTAAACCAAAGAATGAAAAGTTCTGGGTATAGTAACTATGTGATATTTATCCAATTTGAAATTTTTCTTTAAAAATAGCTTACTATTTACAGTAATGATAATAATAATAGTTACTGTATGGTTTCTAGCATACATAGAGGCAAAATCATGCCAACTGTTGACACAAAAGCTGAGGACGGAAAATGTGTGTATGCTGTGTGTATACTGTTGTAAGCATCTTAGTGCTGTACATAAAGAAGTATCATTTTAAAGGTGGGCTGTGATAGGTTAATGATAGATACTGTAAATCCTAGATATCTTCTAGTTGTGCAGTCTGTTCCATAACCATACAGCTGGCAATTCACCAGGAAGGCATAACACCTATAAACAAATACCCCAAAAGAGGAAAATAATTATTCTGAGTGAAAGAAGCTAGGCGAAAGAAATGTACATACTGTATGATTCCATTGATATAAAAGTCCAGGAAATGCACACTAACTAGTGACAGTAATAGAACTATGGTTTCCTGCGGATGGGCACAAAAGTGTAGATGGATTGATTACAAGGGGCACAATGAAATTTGGGAGATGATGGAAATGTTATTATAATTGCAATGATGGTTTCTCAAGTATATACATGAGTCAAAACTCATAATATTGTGCGTTTTAAGTATATATAGTTTATTTAATGTTAATTACAACTACAATGAAATACCATTGCATACCCACTAGAATGGCCCCAGATTTAAAATACTGACAAAACCAAGTATTGCGAAGATGTGAGCAACTAGAATAGATTGCTGGTGAATATCTACAGTGGTGTGAGCCCTTTGTTCAGAAGTTTCTTATAAAAAGAAACATAGTCTTACCCTATGCTTCAGCAGTTAACTTCTAGGGATTGTGGTGGTCATGAAAATCGCTTCTCAGACCTCCTACAGTGAAATATGTGATTGACCCATGGCCCCAGCTGCTGTGCTCAGAAATCCAGCTCCAGGTTCGTGTGAGCACCATGTTGTCATGAGTTGTTCTTTGCCAGTGCATGAGTGTGATGGAGATGTTAAGGCAGGCTAATTCCTAGGGCTCTGGGGACTCTCAGGAGAGAGAGACAATCTCTCATGGGTGATTTGGCTCAAAGATTTTCTGACAGCTTTGTCAAAATGATCTTAGAGCTGCATGACAGACAAGACCTTTCAGTCCTTTTCTCTTTCTTGCTCAGAGATCCCACCTGCCTCATGCATGGGCTGATGGCTTTCTACATCCTCCTGGTGCCCTCTGTGTTTTCCTTCACATGTGTTTCCCCCACTTAGTCTTGTGTATGTCTTGCATCTCCTCTTGGTGTTTGCCTCTCAGTGGACCTGGGTTATCACAGGTAATTTCTCAAGACATGTTTATCAGTGTTTACAGCAGCCTTATTTAAAATGCCAAACTGGAAACAACCCAAGTGTCCATCAGCAGGTGAATGGATAAACGATTTGTGCCAGATTGACACCATGGAATACTCTTCAGCAATGGCTGTGAAGAGGAATTAATTACTGGTATATGCAGTGTGTAATGAATGGATATCAAAAATGATATTCAAGTGAAAGAAGCCAAACATGAAAAAGTACATAATGTATGATTGCATTTGTATGAAGCTCTACCCAAGACAAATATTGTCTACGTTGACTGAATGGAGATTGGGGTTCTTACCTGGGACAGAATGTTTAGGCTCACAGACTATATCTTGATTGTGACAGAGGTTACTGGTCAGTATAAATTTGTCAAATTCATTGAAATGTATCCAAATTATACCTAAAATTGATTTAAAACCTCTACACACAAACAGTGTAGATTCTAAATCAAATTTAGGTAAAATATTGACAATGATTTTCTTAAAATAGTATCATTATCCCTATCCTAATATCTAATACTTAGTAAATCAGAATGTATATGCGATTAATACATCTAATTCCACTATTTCTACTAATAGATAAACTATTGTTTTATTTGCCTGGCATCCTTTTCCTTCCTGAAAAAATGATTCTCTCTCAAATACAACTCAATGCTTCCTGTTGCATCTCTCAGTTAAAGTACCTCATCTTCTTCAGTTTAAGCTGAATCAGCCTGTTCTTGGGATTTACAAAATGAGAGTCTAATGTGAAAAGTTTTCTTTATCTCTGATGGAGAATCTGGAACTCTGTGATGTTGCATCCATGGATCAAGTTTTAAGGTTAAATCTGCTCTAAAAGGGATAAACCTGGCCTTAGAGGATAACGTCAAAACGTAGAGAAACAGGAGATGATTGTATAAAATCTAGAGTTCTGAGGAATGCACTAATTGTCAGTGTTGTTAACTCTGGGTCAAGTCTGACGCTAAGTGCATAGTTCATCTTTAAAACAGTTTTGCGGAGATTAATGATCTCTGTCTCCTAAAAGAGGATGAAAATGCAATTCAGAAGGGTCAAGCGTCTGGCCCATGGCTACAGACTTAGGGAGGGCAGAAGTCTGTGTGTTTATTCACCACAAGCTGATGCCTACCAAACCAGTTTCAGAGAAGAATAGGTTAATGAAGAATGGTATGAGTATGCTTGGAGAAAAGAGTAAAGAGCAGGTGTGGCTAATCATAGCAGGCATCTTAAAAATGGGCTTACATGTATCTCTTCTTCCCATTCACATTTTTCCTAAAAATGGTATCAGTCTTGGATAACTTATTTTACTTTGTCAATACCTGAAATGTAACATGTAGTTGAAGAAAATGTATTTTCCAAATTGTTAATAATCAGTATTGCATCTTATACTAAACTTTGACTTATAATCAGTATTGCATATATATATATATATATATATATATACACTAAACTTTGACTTATAATCAGTATTGCATCTTATACTAAACTTTGACTACCCCCTAGAGTAAATCCACTTTGAATTTCTAAAATTCATATTCTTACTTGACCAGTGGTAGGTGCTCCACAAGTTTCTGTTACTTGTTGCTCATCTTTTCAGTAGAATCTCATTTTTTTGGTGGCTTTTACCTCTACACACCTAAATGTTTCTCTCCTGTCTATAATCCTCCCATAAATTCCAGATGCCCGGGGCTAATAGCCTCCTGTCATAAGATGGCTTCTGCAGATTTACCATTTACATGTATCATAGTCTTCTATGATCCTTACTTCATTCACGGCACCATTATCTGTCTAGTGTCTCGAGTTGGAAGCTCAGAAGTAACCCTAGTATCTGCAGCTATTTCTTATTAGATACACACAATGTTAATCTCATTCAATCCTTTCTTTTTCCTAAATATTCTCATAAATCCATTTCATCTTTATTTTCATCTCCATCATTTTAATTCAGGTCTTTATCATCTTCAAATATATCGTGCCATTCAATCCGAACTCCCCTAGTCAGAATCTTGTATTATCTCTAACCTCTCCAGAGTTTTATTTGGCAAATCAGGTGCTTTGAGATCTTGGCCCCAATTTTTCCAGCCTAATTTGGCATCTGTGAGCTTCTCTGAGGCAGAGACTTGATCGCATTCATCTCTGTCACCCCAGCACCTAGGATAGTATGTGGTAAATAACACGTATTAGGGAAGAGTATAATGAATGAATAATATATAAAGAAATGAATGGATTTTAATGCATAGTTCAAACATATCTGAATCTTTCTGGGCAGTCCTTATTGACACCTGTTTGGGGAAGAATCAACAAGCCATCAAGCAAACAAATAATAAACCTTACCTCCTAATCCATGTAAGAATTTACTGTAAAACTAGATTATCATAGATAATTCTGTAACGGTCTGTAAACTTTAATGTCACATAGTAGTGGATAAAATTAATACATTTACTATAATAGCAAAATATGTCTAAGTATCTTCTGGTCGTGGATTTAGGAAGGTGTATGACTTTAATGTCTTTGATCCTTTAGAAACCTGTCCATTCACATGTAACCATGGACTAAACACTTCTGAAATCCAGCTTCTTATTTAATTCGTGGTCTCTGTGTCCCCCCCAAAGTCATGAAAGTGGCTGTTAATTTTTTTTAGAAGAAAAGCATTATGTGCTTAGATTGATGGTCCTCTTTGGCATTAGGTACATGAAGTCCTTTAATACAGAGAATCAAAGTATGAAATGTGTGATTATCCTACTTTATGGGCCAATATAGACACACAATACATTCACTTATTCATCAAAATTTAGTAGGTGCTTCCTAGATATTAAGGACTTGGAATATGAGGATTAAGATGTGGATAAGAAACAGATGCTTCATTAAACACACTTAAAGCACAAAGAGAGTCTTGCTAAATCCTACTGGCAAAAAGGTGATTGTAGTCATGGGTGTTATGGGAACATGAATACAACAGGCTCCTTTTAGAAACTGCTGGTTCTTGACATGTTAAAGTTCTGAGACCTGTTTAGCTTAGGTAACAAACTTCTGTTTCCTTTATTTGATATAAGTATTTTTTGCCATTTAAAAACTTACTTTATTTTTGCAACTTTTTATATCCCATAGAGTTTACACTGTGTAATAGCCACTGGAAAACACTGTATTAATAACATGGGGTGATAAACTTTAAGCTTCTCTATCAAAATAACAAAACTGCATCAACTTGTTGGCGAGTAAGAACAATTGTGCAGTTGTTAAAAGTAATTTCTTTAATCTCTGAATAAACCAGAGTATCTGATCTAATTTAATCCATAAAACTGTAAGAATATAAGATCCATATAAGCACTATATATCGTAGGAGAAATGCAGAATTTTCTCGCCTTATTTCTTATGAATGAAGTTTTTATTAGCATTAATGGATTAGATTTATTTCAAGATTCTAATGGATTTGATACTAGGTTAGTAGAAGAGTATCAGTGAGAGACGTGGATGTGGAGGATGGATGCCTCTAGTTCTGAAACTAGAGCCATGATCTACAAGCCATGTTCTGAATATTATTAGAAAGTAAAATCCGGGCTTCCCTGGTGGCGCAGTGGTTGAGAGTCCGCCTGCCGATGCAGGGGATGCGGGTTTGTGCCCCGGTCCGGGAAGATCCCACATGCCACGGAGAGGCTGGGCCCGTGAGCCGTGGCCGCTGAGCCTGCGCGTCCGGAGCCTGTGCTCCGCAACGGGAGAGGCCACAGCAGTGAGAGGCCCGTGTAAAAAAAAAAGTAAAATCCTAGTTTTACTTTTTATGTTCTAACTTTATGCCTTTTATAGCTAGTATCTTTTTTCCTGTTCACTTGAGAAAGGAACAGTTGTTATAAATATAAATTTTCAGATGCATGATGTTTATGAGATATGTAGGTTACACTAGCATATATAATATTGAATATTGATTTCCGTTATACCACTTTCTTTTTATTTGCTTAAAACTTTCTGAAATATTACTCATTTAAAAGCAAGGAAATCTGTCTTTGACATCAATATATTTTTCTTTAAAAGCAATTTAAGATGCTTATGACTTGCATAATTCAAAGCCAATGGAACGTTTCAATTTTCAATCCTAGGAAGATATCATCCACATTTAATTATGTATTACAGAAATTGTATTTTACTCAGAGCTACACTCAGCCATGTATACAATCTTAAAAAGAGATATGATATTCCACAGAATGATGTAGTTTAGGCATATCCATTTTTGTGTACTGTGTATTATCCTTAGACATTACTTTGAAACCCTTTTTTTCCAACATCAGTTGATGAACTTTGAACTACATACAGTTCAGGGTGCCTAAATAGGAGCATTTTCTTTTTAAAAAATATTGGTAAAAATACTTTATTTCACATATTAAAATTTTTTTTACATGAAAGGTCATTAGAAAAGATTATTATTTGGTTATGATTGTTGAAGTACCTGGCTTTTCATATATTGCTAATAAGTTTTCTCCATCTTGTATTAAATGAAAAAGGAATAGAATAAATAAAATAAAATTTAGGAAATAGAGACAGACAAAAAGAAAAACAATCCTGTGTGATTCCCCTATGTAGACACACTGCCATTTTGCACACATTAGTCATTTTGCTGTTTGGAAATAAATCTCTGTTTAACCATGTATTTACCCATGTGTGTATTGCTCCGAGTAATTTTAAAAAGGGTCAGTGTTGTTCACTATATTTTTTCTTACTGTACCATGTGGCGCTTTCTATGTAAGATGGTGTTAGACCCTTAGAAGGTTGGGGGTGTGCATGCTGCAAGTGTTTTGTTTCTTCCTTATCTTCGCTTTCCTTTCCTCTTCCTCATCCGCTTCTGTCCTTCTCCCTCTCAGTCTTAGTCATTTCACTGACAAACAGAAGAGGCTCAGTTGCAAAAAGCAATTAGAAATTTTCAAGTTAATTCCATGGTTCTTTTTGTAAGCTTTGGTTAACACATGATGGAGGAATATGACAATTACTTAGGCTGACCGTTTGTTTTTCTTTTAAGATGGATCTGTATTATTTGTTCAAAGTATTCATCTCTTCAGTTAGCTCAGGAAAGTATACTAGCCGTTTAATACCGTATTCAACAAGGAAAAAAAATAAGGCTTTAACACCTGTGAAGATGGAAGCAAGAAGGGTTTAAGAGTGAAGATACTATAGCTAAGCCTGTGCCTGAGCGTTGTCCCCTTCCTTTCTCACTGTTCAAAATAAAAAATGGGGCTTCCCTGGTGGCACAGTGGTTGACAGTCCGCCTGCCGATGCAGGGGACGCGGGTTCGTGCCCCGGTCCGGGAAGATCCCACATGCCGCGGAGCGGCTGGGCCCGTGAGCCGTGGCCGCTGGGCCTGCGCGTCGGGAGCCCTGTGCTCCGCAAAGGGAGAGGCCGCAGCAGTGAAAGGCCCGCGTACCGCCAAAAATAAAAAAATTAAATAAAAGATAAAAAATAAAAAATGAATATTAAGTCAAACACAAGTTTTCCTAATAAACCATACTGCTTTTCAATCAGGGGAGTACTTTACTTCAGCCATCAGAAGCTGAAGGAAGATGCCCTGGAATCTGCAGGGGGCATTTGGCAAGTTCTTGATTTGCCTGAATTTATATGAAAACATATTTTGTTTAATTTAGTGATAGTATAGTTTCTGGGTTGGGATTTTGCACCTTCCCGAGATTCTCCAACAGTTCCGGGACAGAAGAGGGTGAGACACCACAGCCACGAATGGGGTCCCTGTCTGGCTGCTTGAGCCAGCCCCTTGATGTCCTTTTTGATGGAAACCTAGGATAGAAGTTGACATTGATAAGACAGAAATAAGAAGTTTAAGGCTGATTTTAAGGTAATTCCCTATTTCCACATGTGAATTGGGTTTGCTTGCAGTAATGCTTTGTAACAAACACCTTTCACAAAGCTGATTGCATCTTTTTTCCATGCATCTGCTCTTATGGATCATGTTGCCTCACGGGCTTGGCCTGCTTTATAATACTTTAAGAATGTTCAAAGATTCGTGTTTCCTACTTTTACAAGGTCTTTCTAAACGCTCTCCTTCGTGCCTTGGATTTGATGCGTCTGCACCGTGGTTTTCACTTGCACTTTCTTTTCTAAAACTGCTGCTAGTTACAGAGACATTTCGTTTTTCTGACATTCTTGGAAAAATTACCTTGAAGTTACCTTGGGAATATCAACTTAGAAATGTCGATCCTTCATTTTAAACATGGTTACACAGTTTTCTATCTCCCCTGAGTGTGTGGAACTACATTCATTTTATCACTGGTGATCCTGTTATCATTGGACATCAAATAACTTTTGGCAGAAGCTCCGTTCCTACTGTGGCGCTTAGGGCTGTTTGCCTGTGCACTGAATGATTCCAGACAACAGATTTCTCATGCCTTTGTTGGGTAGTTTACCAGTCTTATTTCTTACAGTTGGTTTGTTATTTCTTGCTGTTATCACAGCCCTCCTAGGTGCTAATCTGCTCTGAGCCCAGGAATGAAGTCAGCAAGATATTTCCGTGGCATAAAATAAGAATTAGTAAGTATAAAGTGAGAGATCATGGCTCTCACTATAAGTAAAATGCATGGAATTATTATATAGTATAATATCATGAAATCATAGTTGAAATTTGGTGCTAAAATTTTAAATAGGCTTTCAAAATCCATAACTCAATCTGTTAGTTCCTTGAGAAAACCTTTGATTCACTGTTGTAACTGTTTAACATTCCCATAAAAATTTAAAAATTATATGGCAATCTATAGTTTATATGTTGATAGATCATATATTAAAATACAAAACTATGGCTAGGAAGGGCACACGTTATCCTCCTGATAATAGCATCTCTAAGGTGAGAGAAGAGGTGGATCCTCAGATTCATCTATTAAGATTTTATTTCTTAAAAGCAAAACAAAAAATAAACTAAAAAGTATCCAAACAAAAATGTAAAAACTGTCCAATTCTGAGGGAGAGTGCATATTTATTATTATTATTATTATTTTGCGGTACACGGACCTCTCACTGTTGTGGCCTCTCCCGTTGCGGAGCACAGGCTCCGGACACGCAGGCTCAGCGGCCACGGCTCACGGGCCCAGCCGCTCCGTGGCATGTGGGATCTTCCCGGACCGGGGCACGAACCCGTGTCCCCTGCATCGGCAGGCGGACTGTCAACCACTGCGCCACCAGGGAAGCCTGAGAGTACATATTTCTTTGTGAATTCCTACAACTTCATTTTTTGATTTTGTAAATGTTTACTTTTATCAAACATATAAATATACTTAGAGGTAAGAGGCAAATACTTTAAATAACCATGTAGTGAAAAACACCTATTTCTCCTCCTCCTTCCCACCCCCAGTTTCAGAAGTCTTCCCTTTCAGCTGCGATAGCCACATGCATGTCACCATGTCCACATATCCACACACACATCCACCCATATACCTAGAACAGGATTCTATTGACATTTACTGATTTTTCAGTTAAATACATTATCATTTGACTTCCTACAGTGGGAGGTATGGATTTAGCTCTCTTACCTTTCCCCCGTCACACATACCAGTAAAAATAGCCGCATGCATTTTCTTTAATCCCATCCTTTTACTATTTCACATTAATTTTTGCCGACAATAATCCAATAGTTTTACTATTATGACTATGTAAATATTATTCACGGGTGAGTTATGTAATGTACTACAATTCATTTAATTTTAAAAATGTTGTTTGTGTAGTATAGAATTCTCTCATTTTGTGTGTGTGCAATCATGTATGTGTTTTCTATGTAGCTATCAATAATTTATCCTTCCTAACAAATCTATTTGAAAAATAACCCTCCTTGATTTGTTTCAAATGTTTGGGTTTTCTCTGTTTGAATTTCATGGAGAAACCAAGTTTCTGGAATCAGTGGAATCAATTCCATTTCAGTCTCAGTTTGGACCAGCTGTTCTCCAAGTCCGCTGAATTCTTGCCATCCTTAAATTTCCTTTCACTCACATCCTGTAATTCCTTCTGTTGCTCAGACCTGCCAGGGATCCCTTAGGGCCTAGATCCTATAACTTACTCTTTCCTGGCTTTCTAATACATTTTGGAGAGGTACCGCTGCCAATAATTTCCCCTAAGGGGATATATAAGTGTGAATGTTGCAAAACTGAATATGTCTTTATCCTGTCTTATATTTGATTGATAATTTTTCCTGACATAAAACTCTGGATTGCAATTCATTTTTTCTCAGATCCTGAAATGTTTTTCCATTTTGTTTGTTTTTTTATTCACTTTTATATTGATGTCTTTTAAAATATCATATTTTGTTTTGAAAACCTGTATCATTTTATTGACATATGCAGCTGTGTCAGTAATAGATATTTATCTAAAATGACTTCCATAAAGCCAGTTTATCCAGATAATATGTAAATTCTGACAAATATAGTCTTACTTGCCTATGGCTTAATATACCATGGAAGTTAAATACTTGGTAATGTTGAAAAAACTCAATGAAACTTAACTTCTGAATAGAAAGAAATGCAAAAAAGTCAAATTGTATCTTTTTTAATAATCTTAAAACTCCACCAGTTGAAATATGTGAAATTTGTGTTTCTTAACCTCTCTGTGCATTACTAGGCTCATGTTTGAAATAGAGTATCATGTAATTGATTAGATTAAACTAGTTATTATGTTCATAACTTCTAGGATGGTGACTGCCACCTAAGAGCTCAAAGGTGTTAGTTATTATTGTTACTTTCATTAGATTGATCAAGTGAAATAATTTTAATAAAGTTAACAAAATTATCTATTAAAATGTATTAGTGAGAGCTCCTCTTCACATTATTGTATATATTGAAATTTGATACTGGGCATTTAAAACTTGCTGAATTGAGGTTTTTGAAACAGCTTTATTGAGATAGAAGTGTAGATAGGAGTGGAATTGCTGGGTCATACGGTGACTCAATGTTTAAACAACACCTGAGGAACTGCCAGATTTTGTTCCCAAGTGGCAGCACCATATTACATTCCCATCAGCAGTGCATGAGAGCTCTAATGTCTTTATGTCTTTGGCGATACTTTCATTACCAGACGTTTTGATTCTAGCCATGCTAGTGCATGTTTCTTGGCAGTTTGCCTGTCTTTTGGAGAAATGTCTTTCAAATCCTTTGCCTGTTTTTAAATTGGGTTGTCTTTTTATTACTGAGTTGTGAGTGTCCTTTATATATTCCAGATACAGTTCCCTTTTAGATACATGTCATGAATTAAAAATATTTTCTTTCATTCTGCACATTGTCTTTGCTTTCTTAACAAGTCCTTTGAAGCATTAAAGATTTTTTAAAAAATTTTGATGAAATCCAGTTTATTTAATTTTTCTTTTGTGCTTGAGCTATTGGTGTCATGTGTAATAATCTGTGGATTTTAATTTCTAGACATGAAGTCACTTAAGTTATTTAATACATATTGATTTGAAAAGTCATTTTACTATTGGATGTAGACTATCTCAGTAGGCTTCACTTTCCTCTGTGAACTAATAATAATAGGGTATATCAGTGTTCCCATGAAGAAATCCTTTTCCCCAGTATTGATTTTGAAAAATCGCTCAAATTGGCAAGGAAGTTTTTATACAGCATATTTTTATGTATAGCATATTTTGCGTGGCAATCTCATATTTGCACATGTGCTGTTTAGGCAGTACTACTCAGTATATAATAATAGTGAATTATTTCTTATTTTGTTTTCCATATGGAACAAGAGTTGTTCTTTGAACCTGTATTTTCCCACTTTAAAAAATTCATCTTCTTATGCTTAATACATATTAAAATACATAAAAATCTTATACTTCACATTCAATTTTAAGAGTATTTGCCCCTAATTTCATTTTCGTAGAGTATATACATGATCACCTGTGTTTGCTTATTATCTGTCAGATGATCTTGATCTTGATTACCTATGTTATCATTACTGGATTTTTCCTGAAAAATGCTATTCAGTCACATTGCAGTAAATAATGAGTGTGTGCCGTTTAGCGACATGACAAGGTGTGAAATGAACAGCAGAAAAACAAAAGTTGGTAAGAACCAGTGATGTAGAAAGATACAGAAAATATGCAGGTGTAAACCATGGCTTTGGTGGCTTTAAAAGGAAAGACAAGATAAGCTGAAAGATGATAGAGAGCCTGGCCTCAGATTTAGGGAGATCATGGAAACAGTAATGTCAGAGGAAAAGGAAGATGCTGATAAAAGAGAGTCAGTCCAGACAAGAGAATAACAAAACACATGCAGAGAAAAGGAAGAGGGAGGAGAGGAATACTGGTGTGATTTTTCAGGTCATCTGTGGGGGGGTGGGGGGGGTGGGGGGGGAGAATTGTGCAAAAAACAAGACATCTATGCTAATTGCATTTTTCTTTCAGTGTTATGTAAACTCTTTCCTACATACAGTTGGGAAACACACGTAAGAAGAGATCCTGGTGAAAAATGCTATTTATAATTTCAAGAAAGGACAGTAGTGACCTGGAAAATTGATATGTGCCTTGTAATAGTGTTACAAGATCAGACAGATTTCTGTGATGCAGTTAAATGAGGATTGGATTTGCCAGCATTCAGTATTGGGTCTGTTTATCACATGCCAATGACATGGACATGACACAGGTAATTACATTGCTCTCTGAGACTCAGTTTAATCAGCTGTAAAAGCATGAAGAAAATACCTTTATCACAAGATTCTTCAGAGATTGAACAAGATGATAGTACCCCAGTCACCAGCCTTGTAGGCCAGGGCTTAATAAACATCTGTTTAATTACAAACAAATAATTAGTGAATTACAAACCCGGTGTCCAAGGGTGTCAGTCACACAGTCAGTAATGTTTCAGTAAAAACCTTAGAGGTTTCCAGCATTATAGTTGGATGTGGCTGCAATTACGCTAAGATGGTAACCCTAAAAATAGGAAAAAATATTGAAATTAAGGAAAATGTTCCTTGGGCATTTAAGTACCATTCTTTACAGGAAAGATAATTTAGAAACCAGACTGCGTCAATACTTGATATAGACTCTGAATCTCATTGATACTCTTTGTTTATATGCATATACATTAGTAGACTGACTAAAGGTCTATAGAAGCTAGAATTATTGACAAATCATAGCTACACGTTAAATTATTCTCCTATATGTCCAAAGTACACTTAAGGCTGCTAGTCTCTGATCTAACTAAACACTACATTGCCTTCTATTTCTGTATGAAAACCTGGATTTTGCTCTTCCAATCAGGTATAACATCTGCTGTGAATGGGAGAGTCAGAAATCATAATCATGGACGTCAAATGAGTAAAGTCTGTAGTTGTGTGTGTTTTATGAGTGCTAATTCCTTAGTATGCATTACTGCACTGTGGCTATGTGAGATGTTGGTATTAGGAGAGGCTGAGTAAATTTTATTGAAAAATAACATGTTTGTTGAATTAATAGCTTGTCTATCAGATTTAAATATACTGTTGCATAATACTTAGGATAGAGTATCACTTGATATGATCTGATTGTTTTAAAGAAAAAAGGCAATTCAGAAATATTACTTTGTGGTGTGGTGGGTATTTGTTTTCCACATTAGTCATCTGCGTTCATTTCTTTAGCATTCTTTTCGCTTGTTGAAATACAGTATCTTAGAGATTCTTATACATGTAGTTTAAGAAATGTTCTCACATACAGTATTAGGCATTATCTTTTTATTTAATACTTATTATATTGAATGCTAGTTTCGAAAATATTGTTATTGACGTAAAAAAAGGTGTTCTCAGATCTCTTTTAGACATTTTTAGATTGCAGAAGAGTTCATTATTGATAAATAAACCATGTTAATACAAATCGAAGTATTTATTAGCCCTCAACAATTTTTTGAACATATTTAGGAAAAGATCATATTTTGATGGAAAAAAAAAACCCTACCCAAGCAAACAAAATCCCTACAGTAGTTTTTGTAACCAATCATAGAAATACTGCCATTGTGAATGAGTTTTTTAACTTTTTAAAAAAACATTATCGAAGTATAATTTACATACCATAAAATTTACCCATTTTATAAATACCATTCTGTGATTTTTATACGTTTACTGAGCTGTGCAACTGTGACCATAATCCAGTTTTCAAATGTTTTTATCACCCCAGTAAGCGCCTCATGCCCACTTGGAGTTCCCGCCCTTAGTCTCAGATAATGACAAACCTATTTTTTGTCTCAGTAGGTTGGCACTTTCAGGGCATTTCATATATATCTGTCACATACGACGTGGTCCTTTGTGTCTGGCTTCTTTTACGGTTCCTTCACATTGTTGCAGGGATCAGTGTTTTGTTCTGTTTCATTTCTGAATAATATTCCGTTGTATGAATGTACCCCAATTTGTTTATCCGTTCACCAGTTGATGGACATTTGGGTTACTTTCACTTTCGGGCTATTTTGAATACTGCTGCCATGAACGTTTGCATGCAAGTCTTTATGTGGTTATGAATATTTTCTCGAACAGTATCTAGTGCCTAGTTTTTCTTACTTTAATGGATACCGTAAAGTGGATTACGTGATTTTTGTAGTTCTTTGCCTATTTATTATGTTTCAATGCTTAGCTTCCTTTTTCCATTAAAAAAACATGACCATCAACTTCAAAACAGTAAACTGTCAGTGCAAGTCCAGTGTTAAAATGAAATTATTCCCATGAATTCAAATTATATTAATATTTGAAAATATTACATTTTCCACTTAATTTAAAATGAGAAGATGTTCTATTAGTAAACATAACACTTATGAGAAACAAGGCACATTATCAGAAAGAAGACAGTAAATAATATCAGGTTTAAAGTTTTAAAATAGTTTAATTATCTGAATATAGCAACAAACGTACATATATTTGAAATGACATAGGTACTCTAGGGTAATCGTGTCTGCTTTAGGTTTAAAGATATGGAAGGAAAGCTGCCATTTTTTATTTACAAATAATGGCAAATTTATATTAATTTTTAAAAAACAATTAGAGTTAGAATGCATATTTATCTACGGAGTTGTGGAATTGCAAATGGAAAATTTCACGTAACTTTTTCCCTGTATTGTTTATAAAGTAAATACCATATTTTCATGTATGTTTCCTCTATTTGCAAAATAGTAGTAATTTGGAAAACCTCAATCATGGAATCGGATTTGGCTTCAGAAGTCATGTGTGCCATGCCCTTATGCTAGTGCTGATAATTGCCCCCAAAAATGGTTCGGATGTATCACAACTACAAAACGGTTGATTTTCCAATAAGTATTTAGCAAATAACAACATTATTATTATTATTGTCATTATTTTCTTAATAGTTGAGCATCTCTGTATTTTCAAGGAGGAGGTTCCTCTGGCTGGTTTAAGAATTAAACTGACATGAGACAGATTAACAGAAGAAAATAAAAAGTTTAATCCCATGTGTACATGGGAGAGACCCAGGGAAACCGGGTAGCTCATTGGAATGTCTGGAGCCCTCGCCATAAGTACCATTTTCAGCTAAAGGCAATAGAGGATGTTGGAGGTGGCAGTTCCAGAGCTCAGAGGGTAGGGAAGCAGTTGGCATGGGGATGGAGACGTGAGTGTTTGGTGAGCGAGGGTTTGCTGGGCCCGACCGTGGCCACAGAGAGGAATTCCAGCAGACGTTGCTACCTTCCTCCCTGTCTGTATGCCTGGTTCACACTATAGTTGTGTCTGGCGATGGCTCCCTTCCTGGAACAGGTCCTCTGTCTACATCCTTGAGGCAGTCAGGGGAAGGTCAGAGTTTCCTCTTGAGCCTTTTGGGCTGTGATTCATTTCAGCTCTAAATAATCCTCATACCAAAGAGCCCTTTTGGGGTGGCAAGTTTTGGTCCCCTATAATACACATCCCCTTTGTTGCCTTATCTGCTCACTTATCTACTCAGGTTTTATCTTGAGAAATAATCGTATCTTCATTCTTCTCACATCCAGGAAAGCAGAATTGCCAGGAAGAAGTTGCCATTCAGTGGTCTTGCTCTGTAAACTTCTTATGCCCATCTGCAGATCTTCTGTGGTTTAGATTTTTTTCACAAAAGGAAGAAAGGGGACTAGTTTTGAGTAAACACTCTCCATGTCCCAGGCAGATATACAAATGAGAAAACCTCGGGGCAGAAAATTTAAATGAAAAACTCAAGAACACAAACACAGAAGAAGGGCAGAACAGCTATTTGAGTACACTTAGAGCTGAATCCAGAGCTGTGGTTAGGTTCAGTTCATATAAAGATTTGTAGTGAATGCTTTGTTTAACATTGTGGCCTTTTAAAATTAAAATTTATATGTCTTATGTCAGGGGAAGAAAATAATAAAATTCCACATTAAGTCAAAATATAGCACTCATTGCTGTACGAGATAGTCAGTTATAATTCAGGAAAATAATCTCAGAAGAGATTCAAGCTCTAGTTAATTACTTTCATAATCTTGATTTTAAAAAGTTAGGCAAGTCCATGACGATTATAAGCCTCCACAGCATAAACTGTTGCTGTTACTTTTCTTAATTTCCACATTTGTTATGTACCTGTTTTATGTTCGGTTCTGCTAAATGAATACATATGAAGGTAAATTTCTGCTGTGGGTGTGTTTTAAAGAAAATAAGAAATACCTTATTTTCTGGCATATGGGTTGATTTTTGATTCAAGTAAAAAAAATAAATGGGGATTTCTGAATATCATGTGAATTTTCAAGCTAGTTGATATTCTTTCCACAGCTTGTGTCTCCGTCCTAAGTGAGGAAACAGTACAGTCCCGTGGTTGAAGGAGTGTCCCAGCAGTTAGATACACTTGGGAGAGTGTCTTCTCCCATCACTATTACTTGTGACATATAGCAGTCTTTTTAATAAAACTCTCAGTTTTCCCCTCTATGAAACTGAGGGTGATAAGCTCCACCTGATGGAGTTTTAAGACTATTTGCTCTCCTGGAATAATTCCAAATCTCTCATCTTCACTGTATTTAGCAGCTAACTTTTCCTTTGTCTTCATCTTCTCGCTTTTTTTTAAATTTTTTTATTGAGGTATAGTTGATTTACAGTGTTGTGTTAATTTCTGCTGTACAGCATAGTGACTCAGTTATACATATAAATAATTCTCTTTTATATTCTTTTCCATGATGGTTTATCCCAGGAGATTGAATATAGGTCCCTGTGCTATACATCCTATCTAGTTTTTTACTTTCTTTGCACCACAGAAGCAAAGGGCTCATTCTGGTGTGTGTGTGTGTGTTTTCTTTCCTAAACTGCAGAGAATTTTTTTGAGCCATATTTTCTTTTAATTCCCAAAGGAATTATTTTATTCCCCCAAATATATCTAATTCAAATGGCAACCAGCTATGAAAGTAGCATTGATATTCTCATTATACTGAATAACATTTTCAGGCTTCTTATACAGTGGGTGAGAGTGTCTCTGGGCTTAAGCTGAGAGGGATACAGGAAGATCATAACTCTCCCTCCCTTGTGAGTGACTAGAGTACAAATTGTTATTAACTTTTTCTTTATCCTCACCCTTAGTTACATAAAGTGTTACAGTTCAGAGTTTTGTCCCACAACATCACTCACTGGATCTGCCAAACATTCCAGAATTAAGCAGGGCAGTTATTAGTGTTCTTATTTCACAGATAAATAAGGTGTGGCACAGAGCACTTAAAGTCCCCTGCCCCATAAATGTAGGGAATAAGCCATTTGATATGCCTAACGTCTTTTTACTTCAGATGCAATGCTCCGTGTCAAGCAAAAGCAATCTTTAGGGCTAAGGTGGAGTAACAGGGTCCAGCTCAACAAATACAATATTTCCTGTGAACACAAAATATGACACCGTGGTTGCAAGCATTGGATATCAAATCATGAAGGACAGTGACCATCGAGAGATCAGAAAAAATAAGGAGGGCCTATAATTTTCTTAGTTTGCTTCTTGGAAAGAGTTTCCAGCCTGCAGTGCAGGTGGAGGGCACTGCACTCAAGCCTGGCGGAGTCTCTGTGTTGAGGTGTGTTGATGAAGGGACAGAGTGCCTAGATTTGCAGGACAGAGTAACTGGGAGGAGGGAGATGCACAGGGAAGTAACTCCAGATATTGGCAGAAGGTCCCTTGAGTATTCAGTTGAGTAGGGGTCAACTCACGTGTGTGAGGAAACTTCACCAACCAAGGGAAAGCACCACCCGAATGATTAGTAGTAACACTGCCAGTCAGAAGACTCAGTACCGCTAACCTGCCACTTCTTCCCAAATTGATCTTAGGGTGAACACAATCAAAACCCCTGCCACCAAATAAGTAAGTCCTGGAATAGCCAAAACAACTACGGAAAAGAATAAAAAGGTAGAAGGACTAACATTACCTGATCTTAAGACTTTACTTTATCTTACTATAAGATAAGGTAATGAAAATGTGTGACATAAGGATAAGGCTAGAGAAATTGATAAATGGAATAGATCTAATGAGTCCAGAAATAGATCTGTACGTGAATAGACAACTGATTTTTGACAAAGGTACAGAGCCAGATCAGAGGGAAAAGGAAAGGATAGTGTTTCTTGGAAATGATGCAGGAATCATTGGATTTATATGTACAGAATAGTGAATTTTGGTGAGTATTTCAGGCTATATAAAAGTAATCCAAAACTGATCATAAACTTAAATGTAAAACCTTCACTTAGACAACTTTCAGAATAACACTAAGAGTAAATCTTTGTGAACTTACGTGAGGTAAATATTCCTTTAACATGACAGCCAAAACACTCTCCATAAAATAACACAAACATAATTGGAATTCATGAGAATTAATTATGTTTGTTCTTCAAAAGACAGTGTTGTTAAAATTCAAGCCACAGGTTGGGAAAATAGTTTTAATTCATGCATATTATAAAGGATATATCTAGAATATATAAAAAACTCTCAATACTCAATGATTCAAAAAAAAAATTTTTTTAATGCCAAAATTTAAACATTCTCCACCAAAGAATACATATGGATGGCGGATAAACCAATGAAAAGTTTCTCACTATCATTCATCATTAGAAATATGCTAATTCAACACTGGGCTGCAACTACACACCTGTTAGAATAGCAAAAAATTAAAAAGAACAAACATAACCCAGGATGTGGAGTAACTGGAACATTCATACATAGCTGAATGGTACAACTTTGGAAAACAGTTTGACAGAAGTTTTTTTTAAGGTAAATGTATTTACCATGTGATCCAACTAATCCTTTCCTAGTTATTTACCAGAGGGAGAGAAAAGAAGTGTATTTTCACACAAAGATGTATACACAGATGTTCATAGCAGCTTTACTTGTCATGACTCCAAACTGGAAATAGCCCAAGTGGCCATCAACAAGTGAACGGGTAGATGATTTCTCATATATGCATAAAATATGATATGACTCAATGATGAAATGAAACGAGCTCTTGATTCTTGATGAAAGAGGCCAGACAGAAAAGAATACGTTATGCATGATTCTATTTGAATCAAATTCTAGGAAATGCAGACTAATCCATAGGGACAGAAAGAATAGGAATCAGTAATTGTCTAGGGATGGGAGTCAGGGAGAGTAAGAAGGAGGGATTTTCAACTGTCATGAAGAATCTTTTGAGGTAAAGGATATATTTATTATCTTTATTTGGGGTGTAGTTTGATGGGTATATATAATATGCCAAAGTATATCTCAAGGTACTCTTTCAGTATGTTCACTTTGCTTAATTGTACTTACACTTCATACCAGTGGTACTCAGTAAAGCACATACATGTTTAGAAATGTGATCTTTATCAAAGATCCTGTTTGATTTAAGGACCCCTAATTTTATTTTAATCAGTGTTAGTATCAGTATTAGCAATATATTAGAATGGCTTAAACTGATATTTTTAAGTGTTTTTTAATAACTATATAGAAACCATTTGGTACTATTGCATATTCACATTTGAGACGGTAAATGTGTGATCATTATATCTGCAGAACACCAGATCAGGATACCCAGTTTCACCACTCTATTTAATTCATGCACCCTGTGTGGAGTTTGAGAAAGTTAGTCCAAATTAAAGAAGGGGCCTTGAATAGAAGAACGGCTCATGAGTGCACCCACTGGGGTGGTTATACTCTCATAATGCATTTTTGTTTTCGTATGTTGTGATCATACATACAACTAGGAAAGGCAGTTGCAGGCAAGTGAGAAAAACCAACATTGATCTGAGCTCTTTGACCTGTGAAATTTTGTGTGCGTCGTCAATCTGGAACAGGTTAAAGCACTATGTTGAAAATGAAATAGACCTGCTTCCAACATTCCAACCTCAGATTCAGCAGTGTGAGAGCTCGACCTAGGAGAACTTTTCTAAGAACACTGGAAAACTGTACACTTCAAGGGAAGGTGCAAGAAATGTTTTATATCTTTATACATGAACAGAAGCTTTAAAAATTGCCTTTGGTTCAGTAGTCCCCCATTGAAACTTTTTTTGGTGAGTCTACAGAAGTCATGGGGAAATACAACATTCGTGTCATTCACATGCCATTACTACCATCAAATGTGTCTTTGATCTTTGATTTTTTTTCCTAAGGACAGTCATTCAGTATAGTGATTTTCTCGAGAATAGCAAGATACCATTTTTTAAAAATGCAGTTTGTCATTACCCAAGGCACAATAATATTGTTATGTACTTACACCGTTACTTCTCTCAAGGGAGACTCTAGTATTTAAACCATTCAAACTCTCCTCTCACATGAGAATCAGAGATAATTATGTAGAAGAAAAATTATTTGCTGAAATATTTATTTATGATATTGTTCAAAAAGTTAACTAATCAGATTAAATATTTCTACCTTAGGCAGTACATATACATTTTTGTTGGAAATTACTCATTTTATTGGGCAAGCACGGCAGTCCTGGAAGGTGGATCTTTTATACTATGGAAGGCAGAGAACTTTGTCTCTTTTGTTTGATGATGTGTCCCCACACTTAAAATTGTGATTGGCAGTAAGGTCATCTAGAAACATTTTTTGGAAATTTTCTTTATTTCTTCCGCTCTGCCCTTGGTTGTTTGATTTTAATGACTATTCTCCCGGGCAGTATACTTCCAAAGCAGAAACCATATGATTTGATGTTTACATTCACGTATTACCTATATTACATATTGATTACTAGCATGTTGTTGTGCTTTCAATTACAAAATCAAATCAATCACACTTGAGGCATAAAGAACAGTGAAACAGAAAATGTCAGGAGTACCTACTAGAGGAGAAAAGGTTCAGAAACAGATCTACTCCCAGCCAGTGAGAATCAATATGCTTGACAGAAACTGAAATGTCAAATTATTGTTTTTCTAACATTTTTCCACATTTACCATTTCAAATTACTACATTCTCAATCTCCTATAATTAAGAACATATGTAATCACCATTATTACATCTAAGTTAGTATTAATTCAACAATATTTTTATAAATATATACAGACCACGTTGAAATTTTGCAGGGTGCGCCAAAGATTTTTTTTTTTAATCTTTATTGGAATAATTGCTTTACAATGGTGTGTTAGTTTCAGCTTTATAACAAAGTGAATCAGTTATACATATACATATGTTCCCATATCTCTTCCCTCTTGTGTCTCCCTCCCTCCCACCCTCCCTATCCCATGCCTCCAGGTGGTCACAAAGCACCAAGCTGATCTCCCTGTGCTATGCGGCTGCTTCCCACTAGCTATTTTACATTTGGTAGTGTATATATGTCCATGCCACTCTCTCACTTTGTCACAGCTTACCCTTCCCCCTCCCCGTATCCTCAAGTCCATTCTCTAGTAGGTCTGTGTCTTTATTCCTGTCTTACCCCTAGGTTCTTCATGACATTTTTTTTCCTTAAATTCCATATATATGTGTTAGCGTACAGTATTTGTCTTTCTCTTTGTGACTTACTTCACTCTGTATGACAGACTCTAGGTCCATCCACCTCACTACAAATAACTCCATTTCGTTTCTTTTTATGGCTGAGTAATATTCCATTGTATGTATGTGCCACATCTTCTTTATCCATTCATCTGTTGATGGACACTTAGGTTGCTTCCATGTCCTGGCTATTGTAAATAGAGCTGCAATGAACATTGTGGTACATGACTCTTTGAGAGATGGTTTTCTCAGGGTATATGCCCAGTAGTAGGATTGCTGGGTCTTATGGTAGTTCTATTTGTAGTTTTTTAAGGAACCTCCATACTGTCCTCCATAGTGGCTGTACCAATTCACATTCCCACCAGCAGTGCAAGAGTGTTCCCTTTTCTCCACACCCTCTTCAGCATTTACTGTTTCTAGATTTTTTTGATGATGGCCATTCTGAGTGGTGTGAGATGATACCTCATTGTAGTTTTGATTTGCATTTCTCTAATGATTAATGATGTTGAGCATTCTTTCATGTGTTTGTTGGCAGTCTGTATATCTTCTTTGGAGAAATGTCTATTTAGGTCTTCGGCCCATTTTTGGATTGGGTTGTTTGTTTTTTGGATATTGAGCTGCATGAGCTGCTTGTAAATTTTGGAGATTAATCCTTTGTCAGTTGCTTCATTTGCAAATATTTTCTCCCATTCTGAGGGTTGTCTTTTAGTCTTGTTTATGGTTTCCTTTGCTGTGCAAAAGCTTTGAAGTTTTATTAGGTCCCATTTGTTTATTTTTGTTTTTATTTCCATTTCTCTAGGAGGTGGGTCAAAAAAGACCTTGCTGTGATTTCTGTCATAGAGTGTTCTGCCTATGTTTTCCTCTAAGAGTTTTATAGTGTTTGGCCTTACATTTAGGTCTTTAATCCATTTTGAGTTTATTTCTGTGTATGGTGTTAGGAAGTGTTCTAATTTCATTCTTTTACACATAGCTCTCCAGTTTTCCCAACACCATTTATTGAAGAGGCTGTCTTTTTTCCATTGTATATTCTTGCCTCCCTTATCAAAAATAAGGTGACCATAGGTGCATGGGTTTATCTCTGGCTTTCTATCCTGTTCCATTGATCTATATTTCTGTTTTTGTGCCGGTACCATAGTGTCTTGATTAGTATAGCTTTGTAGTATAGTCTGAAGTCCAGGAGCCTGATTCCTCTGGCTTCGTTTTTCTTTCTTAAGATTGCTTTGGCTATTCGGGGTCTTTTGTGTTTCCATACAAATTGTGAAATTTTTTGTTCTAGTTCTGTGAAAAATGCCATTGGTAGTTTGATAGGGATTGCATTGAATCTGTAGATTGCTTTGGGTAGTAGAGTCATTTTCACAGTTTTTATTTTTTCCAATACAAGAACATGGTATATTTCTCCATCTGTTTGTATCACCTTTAATTTCTTTCATCAGTGTTTTCTAGTTTTCTGCATGCAGTTCTATTTTCTCCTTAGGTGGGTTTATCCCTAGGTATTTTATTCTTTTTGTTGCAGTGGTACATGGGAGTGTTTCTTTAATTTCTCCTTCAGAATTTTTATCATTAGTGTATAGGAATTCAAGGGATTTCTGTGCATTAATTTTGTATCCTGCTATTTACCAAATTCATTGATTAGCTCTAGTACTTTTCTGGTAGCATCTTTAGGATTCTCTTTGTATAATATCATGTCATCTGCAAACAGTGACAGGTTTACTTCTTCTTTTCTGATTTGGATTCCTTTTATTTCTTTTTCTTCTCTAATTTCTGTGGCTAAAACTTCCAAAACTATGTTGAATAATATTGGTGAGAGTGGACAACTTTGTCTTGTTCCATTTCTTGAGGAAATGGTTTCAGTTTTTCACCATTGAGAATGATGTTGGCTGTGGGTTTGTCATATATGACCTTTATTATGTTGAAGTAAGTTCCCTCTGTGCCTACTTTCTGGAGAGTTTGTATCATAAATGGGCGTTGAATTTTGTTGAAAGCTTTTTCTGCATCTGTTGAGATGATCATATGGTTTTTCTCCTTCAATTTGTTAATATGGTTTATCACATTGATTGATTTGCATATATTGACAAATCCTTGCATTCCTGAGATAAACCCCACTTGGTGTATGATCCTTTTAATGTGCTGTTAGATTCTGTTTGCTAGTATTTTGTTGAGGATTTTTGCATCTATGTTCATCAGTGATATTGGCCTGTAGTTTTCTGTTTTGTGTGATAAATTTGGTTTTGGTATCAGGGTGATAGTGGCCTCGTAGAATGAGTTTGGGAGTGTTCCTCTGCTATATTTTGGAAGAGTTTGAGAAGGATAGGTGTTAGCTCTCCTCTAAATGTTTGATAGAATTCACCTGTGAAGCCTTCTGGTCCTGGGCTTTTGTTTGTTGCAAGATTTTTAATCACAGTCTCAATTTCAGTGCTTGTGATTGGTCTCTTTATATTTTCTAGTTCTTCCTGGCTTAGTATTGGAAGGTTGTGCTTTTCTAAGAATTTGTCCATTTCTTCCAGGTTGTCCATTTTATTGGCATAGAGTTGCATGTAATAATCTCTCATATGATCCTTTGTATTTCTGCAGTGTCAGTTGTTACTTCTTTTTCATTTCTAATTCTATTGATTTGACTCTTCTCCCTTTTTTTCTTGATGAGTCTGTCTAATGGTTTATCAATTTTGTTTATCTTCTCAAAGGACCAGCTTTTAGTTTTATTGAGCTTTGCTATTGTTTCCTTTATTTATTTCTGATCTGACTTTTATGATTTCTTTCCTTCTGCTAACTTTGGTATTTTTTTGTTCTCCTTTCTCTAATCGCTTTAGGTGTAAGGTTAGGTTGTTTATTTGCGATTTTTCTTGTTTCTTGAGGTAGGATTGTATTGCTATAAAATTCCCTCTTAGAACAGCTTTTGCTGTATCCCATAGGTTTTGGGTCGTCGTATTTTCATTGTCATTTGTTTCTAGGTAGTTTTTTATTTCCTCTTTGATTTCTTCAGTGATCTCTTGGTTATTAAGTAGTGTATTGTTTAGCCTCCATGTGTTTGTATTTTTTACGTATTTTTTCCTGTTATTGATATCTAGTCTCACAGCGTTGTGGTTGGAAAAGATACTTGATACGATTTCAATTTTCTTAAATTTACCAAGGCTTGATTTGTGACCCAAGATATGATCTATCCTGGAGAATGTTCCATGAGCACTTGAGAAGAAAGTGTGTTCTGTTGTTTTTGGATAGAATGTCCTATAAATATCAAATAAGTTTATCTTGTTTAATGTATCATTTAAAACTTGTGTTTCCTTATTTATTTGCATTTTGGATGATCTGTCCATTGGTGGAAGTGAGGTGTTAAAGTCCCCTACTATGATCGTGTTACTGTTAATTTCCTCTTTTATGGCTGTTAGCATTTGCCTTATGTATTGAGATGCTCCTATGCTGAGCGCATAAATAGTTATGATTGTTATATATTCTTCTTGGATTGATCCCTTGATCATTATGTAGTGTCCTACTTTGTCTCTTCTAATAGTCTTTATTTTAAAGTCTATTTTGTCTGATATGAGAATTGCTACTCCAGCTTTATTTGATTTCCATTTGCATGGAATATCTTTTTCCATCCCCTCACTTTCAGTCTGTATGTGTCCCTAGGTCTGGAGTGGGTCTCTTGTAGACAGCCTATATAAGGGTCTTGTTTTTGTATCCATTCAGCCAGTCTGTGTCTTTTGGTTGGAGCATTTAATCCATTTAAATTAGGGTAATTATCGATATGTGTGTTCCTATTACCATTTTCTTAATTGTTTTGGGTTTGTTACTGTAGGTCTTTTCCTTCTCTTGTGTTTCCTGCCTAGAGAAGTTCCTTTAGCATTTGTTGTAAAGCTGGTTTGGTGGTGCTCAATTCTCCTAGCTTTTGCTTGTCTGTAAAGGTTTTAATTTCTCCGTCAAATTTGAATTAGATCCTTTCTGGTTAGGATAATCTTGGTTGTAGTTTTTTCCGTTTCATCACTTTAAATATGTCCTGCCACTCCCTTCTGGCTTGCAGAGTTTCTGCTGAAAGATCAGCTAGTAACCTTATGGGGATTCCCTTGTATGTTATTTGTTTTTTTTTTCCCTTGCTGCTTTTAATATTTTTTCTTTGTATTTAATTTTTGATAGTTTGATTAATATGTGTCTTGGCGTGTTTCTTCTTGCATTTATCCTGTATGGGACTCTCTGCGTTTCCTGTACTTGATTGACTATTTCCTTTCCCATATTGTTTTCAACTTTAATCTCTTCAGATATTTTCTCAGTCCCTTTCTTTTTCTCTTTTTCTTCTGGGACCCCTATAATTCGAATGCTGGTGCGTTTAATGTTGTCCCAGAGGTGTCTAAGACTGTCCTCAATTCTTTTCATTTTTCTTCTTTATTCTGCTCTGCAGTAGTTATTTCCACTATTATATGTTTCAGGTCACTTATCCATTCTTCTGCCTCAGTTATTGCGCTACAGATTCCTTCTAGAGAATTTTTAATTTCATTTATTGTGTTGTTCATCATTGTTTGTTTGCTCTTTAGTTCTATGTCCTTGTTAAACGTTTCTTGTATTTTCTCCATTCTCTTTCCAAGATTTTGGATCATATTTACTATCATTATTCTGAATTATTTTTCAGGTAGACTGCCTATTTCCTCCTCATTTGTTTGGTCTGATGGGTTTTTACCTTGCTCCTTCATCTGCTGTGTGTTTCTCTGTCTTCTCATTTTGCTTAACTTACTGTGTTTGGGGTCTGAGTTTCGCAGGCTGCTGGTTTGTTGTTCCTGTTGTTTTTGGTGTCTGCCCTCAGTGGGTAAGGTTGGTTCAGTGGGTTGTGTAGGCTTCCTGGTGGAGGGGGCTGTTGCCTGTGTTCTGGTGGATGAGGCTGGATCTTGTCTTTCTGGTGGGCAGGACCACGTCTGGTGGTGTGTTTTGGGGTGTCTGTGACCTTCTTATGATTTTAGGCAGCCTCTCTGCTAATGGGTTGGGTTGTGTTCTTGTCTTGCTATTTTTTTGGCATGGGGTGTCCAGCACTGTAGCTTGCTGGTCGTTGAGTTGAGCTGGGTCTTAGCGTTGAGATGGAGATCTCTGGGAGAGCTTTTGCCATCTGATATTACGTGGAGCCATGAGATCTCTGATGGACCAATGTCCTGAACTCAGCTCACACACCTCAGAGGCACAGGCCTGACAGCTGGCTGTAGGACCGCCCTGTTAGATACACGGCTCAGAAGAAAAGAGAGAAAAAAAGAAAGAAAAAGAAAGGAAGGAAGGAAGGAAGAAAAGAAAGAAAGAGAGAAAGAAGTAGAGTAAAATAAAGCTATTAAAATAAAAAATAATTATTAGAAATAATAAAATTACAAATAATAAAAAAATGAACAAAGAAAGAAAGGAAGAAATAAGAGAGCAACCCAGCCAGAAAACGAATACACCAATGATAACAAACACTGCAAACTATAGTTAAAAAAAAAAAAAAAACAAGGAAAAAAAATCCAAACAGACAGAATCCTAGGACAAGTGTAAAAGCAAAGCTATACAGACAAAATCACACAAAGAAGCATCCACATACACACCCACAAAAAGAGAAAAAGGAAAAAATATATATCTCTATATAAAAAGAAAGGAGGAAGAGAGAAACCAAATCAATAAACAAATCTACCAATTATAATAAACTCTAAATACAAAACTAAGATAAACATAAAGCCGGGAACAAATTAGATGCAGAAAGCAAACCCCGTGTCTACAGTTGCTCCCAACGTCCACCGCCTCAATTTTGGAATGATTTTTTGTCTATTCAGGTATTCCAGAGATGCTGGGTACATCAGGGAGATGTGGAGATTTAATCCACTGCTCCTGAGGCTGCTGGGAGAGATTTCCCTTTCTCTTCTTTGTTCGCACAGCCCCTGGGGTTAAGCTTTGCATTTGGACCCGCCTCTGTGTGTAGGTCGCCTGAGGGCGTATGTTCCTCACCCAGACAAGAGGGGTTAAAGGAGTGGCTGATCAAGGGGCTCTGGCTCACTCAGGCCCAGGGGAGGGAGTGGTACAGAATGCAGGGTGAGCCTGCAGTGGCAGATGCTGGAATAACGTTGCACCAGCCTGAGGCGCGCCATGTGTTCTCCCAGGGAAGTTGTCTCTGGATCATGGGACCCTGGCCCTTTCAGGCTGCACAGGCTCCTGCGAGGGGAGGTGTGGAGAGTGACCTGTGCTCGCACACAGGCTTCTTGGTGGCTGCAGCAGCGGCCTTAGCGTTTCATGCCCATCTCTGGTTTCCGCGCTGATAGCTGCAGATCGCACCCGTCTCTGAAGCTGTTTAGGCTGTGCTCCGAATCCCCTCTCCTTGCGCATCCCACAGCAATCGTCTCTTGCCTCTTAGGCAGGTCCAGACTTTTTCCCGGACTCTGTCCTGGCTAGCTGTGGCACACTAACCCCTGCAGGCTGTGTTCACGCCGCCAACCCCAGTCCTCTCCCTGAGCTCCGACCGAAGCCCAAGCCTGAGCTCCCAGCCCCGCCCGCCCCGGCGGGTGAGCAGACAAGCCTCTCGGGCTGGTGAGTGCCAGTCGGCACCGATCCTCTGCGCAGGAATCTCTCTGCTTTGCCCCCTGCACCCCTGTTGCTGTGCTCTCCTCCGCAGCTCCGAAGCTCCCCCACTCCGCCACCCGCAGTCTCCGCCTGCGAAGGCGCTTCCTAGTGTGTGGACACCTTTCCTCCTTCACAGCTCCCTCCCACTGGTGCAGGTCCCGTCCCTATCCTTTTGTCTCTGTTTTTTTCTTTTTCCTTTGCCCTACCCAGGTACGTGGTGAGTTTCTTGCCTTTTGGGAGGTTTGAGGTCTTCTGCCAGCGTTCAGTAGGTGTTCTGTAGGAGTTGTTCCACATGTAGATGTATTTCTGATGTATTTGTGGGGAGTAAGGTTATGTCCACGTCTTACTCCTCCTCCATCTTGAAGGTCTCTCTGTCGTGGATGCTTTGATATGCAGTTTAATTACCCTTTAAGATTAAAAGACTTATTCCCCTAGTTGCCAGAAATACTCCCAGCAGACAGTAGTTGACCTATCTTTTTACCATTTGTAGTATATGAACTGATACTATAATTTTTTGTTTAGTTTTATTTTGCTATTTGTATTTTATACTCTATCCATCTTTCTAGAAGTTTGTACATTTTGTTAGCTTTGTCAAAGAACAGTATCTTTGCCATTGTTATTTTTTATTGTATATTGATTTTATCTCTTTAATATCTGTTCTTATTTTAATATTTTCTTTCTCCTATTTAGGGGAAGGTTAAGTTGCTATTCTTTCTGTAAGATTTTCAAATGAATACTTAGAAAGTGAAGGCTGGAAAACCATTGATCTAATGTCTGCATTAAAGGCTTTAAATTACCATCTAAGCAGGGTCTTATCTGCGTCAGTCACATTTTGACGTAATGTATTTTTGTTGGACAGTTTGTTATCATTATTCATTTTAAGTGTTTTGAATTTCTGTTGTGATTTCTAATTGACCCCTGTGTTATTTAGAAGTATATTATTTAATTTTGGAACTTTGAGGATTCCTTAGTTATGTTTTCATTACTGAATTCTAGCTCAAGTACACCATAGTTAAAAAAATAGGTTGTATTTATTTTCAGATTTTGGAATTCTTCGAGGGTTGCTTTATGGTTCACCATACAGTACATTCTGGCAAATGTTCATTGTGCTTGAAAAAAATGTATCTATAATTTCTTGGGTGTTAACAATATGTGTAAGTCAACTGGGTCAAGTTTGTTAATCATATTCAAATATTCTTTCTAATAACATTTGCATCAGCTTATCTGTAATTACTGATTGAGGTGTATTAAATTAGTACACCACAATGGTAAATTAATTTCTTCTTTAAATCTTTCGGTTTTTGCTTTAAATGCTTTTTTTTAAAAATTGAAGTATAATTGATTTACAATGTTGTGTTAATTTCTGCTATACAGCAAAGTGATTCAGTTATTTATATATATATACACACATTCTTTTTTAATATTCTTTTCCATTGTGTTTTATCACAGGATATTGAATATAGTTCCCTGTGCTATACAGTAGGACCTTGTTGTTTATTACTTTAAATGTTTTTATTTTATATTATTAGTACATACCAAATTGAAACTATATTGATCTTATTAAATTGTTCCATGGATCAGCATAAAATATTCCTCCTTGTGTCTGGTAAACTTCTTGCCTGAAGTTCATCTAGGTTTTCATTATCATTTTACTTTCAAGATCTTATGCCCTTATATTCAATGTGTGTTCCTGTGACCAGCATGTTTTAAAAAATCTAATCTGCTTAATTTTGTCTTTAACTTGGATATTGGGTTTATATACCTACAATGAGATTTTATCTATCTATCTATCTATCTATCTATATATATATATATATAGAGAGAGAGAGAGATTTATTATTATTGACATTCACAGTATACTAGCTTGATAGTAACCTGTTCTTTGATTTTTTTAATGGTAACTCTAGAGTGAGTACTTGGATTTAGTATACTCTAAATTATTACCCTTCCCACTTTTCAGAAAGTGCAAGGACCTTAAAATCTTTCAAGTATATTTTCCCCATTATATGCAGTAGTTGAGCTACTATTTTAATTTAACAGACATTTTAAGTACCACAGACACTGTCGTTCTTGTTCTATTTTCAATATTTACTTGTATTTACTCCCTGATTTAACCTTACCAGCATTCATCATTCCTTTGTACATTTCCATGCTTCTAATTAGGAACATTTTAGTTTTCATGTTCTTTAGTATTTCATATAGGTTTGTTCTGCTTGTGATAAGTTCCGTTTTTTGTTTCTGAAACCATCTTTATTCAGCCTTCATTTTTTTTTAAAGTTTATTTATTTACTTTTGGCTGTGTTGGGTCTTTCTGTGTGCAGGCTGTCTCTAGTTGTGGCGAGCGGGGGCTACTCTTTGTTGTGGTGCGTGGGCTTCTTGTTGCGGTGGCTTCTCTTATTGCAGAGCACAGGCTCTAGGCATGCAGGCTTCAATAGCTGTGGCACGTGGGCTCAGTAGTTGTGGCTTGCAGGCTCTAGAGTGCAGGCTCAGTAGTTATGGCACGTGGGCTTATTTGCTCCGCAACATGTGGGATCTTCCTGGACGAGGGCTCGAACCCATGTCCCCTGCATTGGCAGGTGGATTCTTAACCACTGCACCACCAGGGAAGCCCCAGCCTTCATTTTTACAGGATATTTCCCTGTGGATGGAACTCTGATGTGTCAGTTTTTATTTTTCCCCAGTGCTTATTTTCCCATCCATTGTCTCCTGGTTTCCATCATTTTTGTTCAAATGTCAGCTTTCCATGTAACTTCTTCTAAAGAATCTTTAAAATATAAAGAAGAAACTTATGTCACAGAATTTTAGAGTGTGTATAACTTGAGCCACAAAAAGGAGAGAGAGAGAAGAAGCAATCTGGGGAGAGATATCCAAGATTTTTCCAAATTATGGGAAAACAGATTCAGGAAGCTCAGCAGGACCAAACAGGATAAGAAAGAACATTTAGAAAATGTGAAATGTTCTGTGTATCTCGTCATGTTTCCAGTATACAGCACTGCTCTGAATGCTATCATAGAGAATTTCTCATTGTGTAAATTAACTTGCTAAACCTCACAGTAACCCCATGAGGCTAAAACTGTGTCCAGCACCATGGGATGCTGCTGGTTTGGAAACCAGAGCACCCGGACTCCACAGCCACTGTTTACTAACACCCTCTAGAATATTCCAACCCCTGCTGCTTTTACTTCTCAACATATATAAATCTACCCATGTCTCAAGAGAATGGCGGTACCCTATTCCACATGACTACCATTCCCTCTCCAGTCTCACTACATGTAAACTGGGTGCTTTCAAATCTATGCATCATGCTGTAGCTGAGGTGACCTTACTCAATATAAGATTATTTTTTTTCCAATATAAGATTATTTATGGCAACATTATATACGTTTACTTTTACTTAAATGACTAACAGAAGCCATCCAGATGGTTCTTGATTCATGATGATTTTGTTATGGATCTCCCCATCCTCCTAATTAAAATATAAGTTTAACAAAGGCAGGACCATCTCTGTCTTGTTCCTGCTGTATTTCCAGTACTTGGTGCCTTGTCTTGCAAAGAGAAGTAGCTTAGCACAGATCTTTGACTGGATAAATGAATGAATTATATGTAGATTCTGTCATTAAGAACCTTGCAAAAAAAAAAGAACCTTTCAGTATAGTTTTGCAATTTATTTTTTTGTGTGTGTCAGTTCTTAGTTTTTAGGGCAAAACTGACATGTGAAAGCTCTGAATTATGTGTTGTGATCAGCATTATGTTAACGTCTCCTGTGATCAGCAGAATATGCCTTTCTCTAGCTGCAGGACTACCTGGGGCAAGATGCATCATGTCTCCAGGCTTACCCCAACTGCACATTACTCACACCTACCTGCGCTTTACTTATTACAATTTATTTACAGAAGCTTCATGGCTTCAAGCAGTTGTTCAGCGGAAGAAGGCTGGTGTCACAATGGGACCAATTACTCCTTTGTAAATGTTCCTGGGTGAGCAGCTGCTTTCCTGAATTCTTTAATGTGAAATTTGTTACAGTGTGGAGTTTTGCTACCTCTAAGCTTGTAGATACTTTTGACAGAATTAGATGCAGATTATTTCAAGGGTATTACTCCTTTTCACTCTCCGGATGGTCACTTCCAACGTATCATTGAACTCAGAAATTTAAGGAAAATATCATGTCTTGTAAATTGGATTTGATTTTCCCAACCTAGGTGTTTATAATCAACTCTAAAACAATTTCCATTTAAAATTGTCTGAAAAATGGTTCCAATTTAGAATTGCCATGTAACAGGAAAGTTATATTATTTAACATTAATGTATTTTCCAACACTAAAGTTTTATGAGTCTAAGTTTTATGAATCCCATAGCAGCTACAAATAATTCTAATAAATAAAAATGGTGGGTGCTATTTCTATCTGGGACTAAATTTTAATATGTTATATAATAACCACTTTGACTCTATCAAGAGTAGTGGAGGGACCATAACTTTGAGTTTCTTGACTTTTGCAAAATGAGAATCATAACACAAAACAGCCCTAGATAGTCCTGTACAAACCTAACATAGGAAGAAAGATTATAATTTCTTTCTAGCATCTGATTTTTGGCAAATTATCTGGAGGTACTGCCATCTTTCAAATAATGAAACCATATTGTGGATTTCTTTAAAGATTTTAAGAAAACTTGAAATATTTGGGGAGAGGTTATATGATAAGCAAATATTTTTTAACTTACCTATTTATTAATAAATTTGGTAATTGAATATCTCATCATATATATGAGTGCACCCTTAAAGACTTAAATAATTTAGGGTCATGATTCCCAATATATCTCCCTTTGGAAAGACTAAATCAATCCAGGAGGATAAGAGTGGATCACTGAAAACACAGCCACCTGGTGGTCCTGATTCTGGAGAGGATGCCAGTGTGTTATCTTTGCTAGAGCAGATTCACACAAACTCCTGGTCAAGATGTATGGCCAGCAGTTTGGAACACATGGTCTTTTCCATCCCAGTTAGAAAAAAGGATAAGAAAGAGTACACATTCATGGGGACTGGGCAATAGAACACGTTTACAGTGCTGCCAGTGGTCAGCACCTGTTTTGTCTTGGCTGAAGAAAGTCACTTCTGCAAGTTTCATCCGATTCTGGGTGGCCCCCATCCAGTGACTAATTGAGGTGGGGTTATATCGACTCAGCCCCCTTGTCCCAACCTGAGACCCATCCAAAGGATCATCCACCTTCAGAAATCATCCACAGGGTTGACAGACCTGCCCTGAGATGGCTTCTCAGTTCACCTCTTCTCCTGCCCAAATCTGCTTCTTTTCTTTCCCTTCCACTTCCCAAGAGAACTACCAACCATTCACACTCACCTCCGTCTCAGAGTCTGCTTCTTGGGAAACTCAACCTGCAACATAAGTCTAGTAAAAGTGTTTAAATTGTATAGGTGTGTGTGTGGCGTGTGTTCATCTGGACTTAGATAAAATACGTAAACAATTGGTTCAGCACTAGTTACCTCTCTCAAAATAATACCAGAGCATTTATTTTTCTTTGTCCATAAAGGCCTGTGATCCATGATTGTGTAAATGTTATCTGGGATCTAGTTTGAGCGTCATGGAAAGAAAATGAGATAAAACATGTGAAGTTCTTGAAACTGTATTTTGTACAATGGAAAAAAGAAAAATGAATTCCTTGAGGAAGTTACAAGAAGTTTTCAGTCATGCCCTAAGCTAATAACCTAGGGAAATCATACATGGACAAATTTATGTCACAAAAGGTATTGTGTTGTTATCATATGTTCTGTTACATATTTTATGCATAAGTTATGAATTTAACATGCAAATATATAAATTTACAGATTTTACGATTTTACAGTACATCATGATATGCACTGTAATATAAATAATTTATCATAATGGAGCATTGACATTGCTTCACATGTTTCAGTTTTATACTTTTAACTATAGTGAGTATCTGTTTGAAATATTTTATCTTAAGATAGAGTCTGATGAGTAGAATTACTGAATAAAAGGCATATGTTGGGCTTCCCTGGTGGCGCAGTGGTTGAGAGTCTGCCTGCCGATGCAGGGGACGTGGGTTCGTGCCCCGGTCCGGGAAGATCCCACATGCCTCGGAGCGGCTGGGCCCGTGAGCCATGACCGCTGAGCCTGCGCGTCCGGAGCCTGTGCTCCGCAACGGGAGAGGCCACAGCAGTGAGAGGCCCGCGTACCGCAAAAAAAAAAAAAAAAAGGCATATGTTTTTATAGGACTGCTGATGTAGAATGTCACATTATCTACATATGAATATTCCTGTGGCATCATACCTTATCAGCATTATGTGTACACACACACACATACACGTGGGTACTTTACCAATTGTTATTATTTTCATTTTTCTACAAATTTGTTTAAAGTGGTTATCATGTTATTGATATTATGCTCAGCTTAAGTGACAAATAGCATCCCTATATTTAATTAAGGAAATTGCTAGGCAGAGTATAGTAATCTTTAAAAAAGGTAACATCTACGTCACACCGTATTTCTGTGTTTACCTTTCTAAGCTCTATTTTTGATCTGACATACTTTCTTTCCTGTGTTTTCTTTAAATTATTACATCTCCACAGATTTTGCCTTTCATGACATATGTTTACCTTTAAGGAGTAAACATATTCAGGTCTTGGGACTGGGGTATCACAGCTTTGATCTCTCTGAAGCATTAACTTTCAGTTACTCTCAGGCAAGGCACTTCACAAAACGTTCCTTTGGTTCTTTGCCTGAAAAATAGTTTCCCGTTCAATAACTGGCTTAACCCCAAAGCCAGTATTTGAACTGATGATTTCTTATTTGTAAAGGAGTTTCAAAATGTGATGCAGAATGTAGTGTTATTTAAACTTTTGGATTCCATGAAATTTCTACTCTTTTTTGTGTTGAGCCCATGATTCCTATATTGAATTGCATATGTGCTGTCTATGAGCTGATCATGGCTGTATAGTAAGTAGAATTGTCTGAAAAATCCCATGCACTTCTTTTGTCTCAGGAAAAATGTTCCAGTCATTGAATCTTTTTATTTTCTTTTTGAACTACACCAAAGCATAATTGTCATAAATTCAACTGCCCACTGGACAACTGTAAGAGGCATAGACATTTTATTTATTATGGTACACATGCAAAAGCATACACACATACACACGTTATTTCTAGTTGTCCTGTTAAAAAAAATAAAATAATCAAGGCCCTGCAAACAAGGGAACTGATGTAGCCTTGCTTGATAAGTTTTCTTCGAGAGTTTACATTCCTGTGGATGATCTATATAGTGTATGGGCAGAATGGATACCTATATCTCAGTGTGAGCTTCGGTAATGAAATTTGGGTTGGGGAAATACACTTGGGTGCTATCTGCACACAGGTGGTTATTGAAGTCGTAAAAGTGAAAAAGGGCATTCAGAGTATACTGATGAAGATGGGCTTAGAGATAGACTAGGCAATATTTTTGAGTGAAAATAAAAGAAAGAAGGTTCATAAATGAGATTGAAAAAGAATAAAGAAGAGGAAAAGAAAAACAAGAGTTCCTTGGAGATGCTCATAGGAGAAGAATTTCCCACAAGGAGATTAGTATTGGTCAGAAGCCCATTAGGATGAGGACTGGAAAGTATCCGTTTGCTTTGGCAACAAGGAAGTTTTTATACTTTATTAATTTCAGCAGAAATTTCAGGTAGGGTCCCATTAAAGCAGGCAGAAAAGTGAATGGTGGGTGCATCAGAGAATACGATGTACAGGGTCTTAAAGTGAGGCTATAATATAAGGCTCAGATCTCTTTAAGCATCTCTTTAGAGCTATTTCAGTCTGGTATGCGAGTCAAAGGAGGATTATTTTTTTAACTTGAGAGAAATGTGAATGTATTTGAATGTGATATAAAGGAGCAACAATGGAAGATATTGGAAATATAGGGAGAGATGGGGGTGGTCGGAAGTGTGAAGTCTCTTTGTGGGCACAAGAGGCTACTAGATTCAGTGTCAGGCATAATGCTTGGCTCAGAGGGCAGACAGACACTACCTTCACTGTAATACAAATAAAGGAATTCTTCAGTGTGGAAAATTTTGAGGACATGCCTTTCTGGTGACTTCTTTTGTGTGGGTATTTAGAAGGGAAACAGAGTCACCTGCTGAATGTAAGCGGGAATGTCCCTGAGGTTTAGGTGCATAAAGAGAGAGGTACTGTACGTTTGAAATAGCTATGCCGGAAAACATTGATTAGGGAAACAGAAGGAGACAGTGTTCATACGATGGATTCGTTCTTCACAAATTTTACATTTTTTTTTCAAGTAAAATTAAATCCTGGTTGTAGATGTGGAGACACCACACTGTTTTCTTCTTCTACGTGTTTTCTTTTCTCTGTGAGAACAGGGAAATGGAGATTAGTATATTGCCCAGATAGTAGTTAATGACAGAGTCAGTTTACTCTATTGTGAGTAAGAAAGGAAACTCAGAAATTAAGGAGCTGATGTGCAGAGAAAAGTAGAGGGACCTGCAAATGAGGTTAAAAAATAAAACCAACCAAACCAAACAAACAAATGCTAAAAAATAGATATAGATGGAATGATTGAGTAGGAATTGAAAGCATCAGAGGTTATAGTTATCTTTCCAGCAAAAGCTCCTGCCTTCCACAATTCATCATGAAGGAAACTGTCTCTTAACCTTCACTGGCGACCCCTGAAAGAAATTCAGTTTTAATACCGCTGCCATATTTATCTTTATAGAACATAAATATGAAGCTACAAGCCATCTTGTTAAAAACTCCTTATAAATGATCATTGCCTTGTCTCCAAAAGCAAGTCGTAAATTTTCAAAGCTTTATGAACCAGTATCCAATAAAAAAAAATCATGGAATAACCAATGTTTACTCTTGCCTCCGTAAACTTTTTGACTTAGGCCCACTGCACTCGCATGATGTTTGGTAGCAGACTATAGCTTTTCCATCAAATGAGTCACACGCATTCTAAGAATTAGCTGTTCCCAGACCTGTTTATTTTAGATTTCCCTGTTAATTAATATTTTATAATTTAAATAAGCATGTAATAAACTGATGAAGTCTCAGTTACAAAAGAAAAAGAAAGTTGTTTACTTGAATATTAAGTTAAAACTTGAAGTTATATTTGGTAAGCACCCTGGTATGTTTTTGCAAACACACACACACACACACACACACACACACACACACACACACACACGCACACACATGAAATCCAATCAATGAACGTTCAAAGAAATGTTCTTGGCCCTGAAACTAAAGATTGATAAATAAGTGGATTTTGTATGTTTTAAGTTAGGTAACACGGTTAAACTTGGTGCTTCTTTTTTATGCTCTTTCCTGCCTTGTCTGTGTTTTGGGTTGGCTGTCGGAATCATTGTATGCTGACTTACAAGGCTCTTTACAGTTTGACGCAATTCTCTCTTGCAGTCTGTTGTTACCTCTCATACAACCCCCTCAATCCACACTCCGTGTTCTTCTCCACAAATGCACCTGTGACTCCAGTTACGTGGAGCCACTTGATTTCTGATTATGTTGCTTCTTCATGTCTCCATGTATTTGCATATTCTTTTTCCTTTTCTCCTTATCCTTCTGTTTTTGTCTGGAGGTGGAGTTTTAATGGTGCTTCCCTTATGAAAGACACCGTTATTACTTTAACCAGGCTTCATCATTCATTCCAATGTTTCTCAGTAGCTCCCAGTGTATAATCTTCATGTGACACCAGCACGTGTATTGAAATGATTATTTTTACATGTTTTTAGCACCGTTACACTTTATTCCTAGACAGCCAGGATTGTGCCGTAACTTTGATATAACAACTCATTTCTTGATTTCTGGTATGTAATAGTTAATCACCAGTGTTTTACGTCATGAATGAATAAAAATAGGACTGAAATAGATGAATGGTTTTCTCCACTAGATTATACAGCTCCTCTAGGAAAGGAACGGAGTTCCACATCTTCATGCACTTAACACTAGCATGGAGACACATGCTTTGTACATAGGAGATGATCCTTTCTTTTTTCCAACAAACAAATCATTGCTAAAATGGACCAGTCATGCTTTTCCACACTGTTGGCTTTTACCTAGGTTGCCATGGCTCTCGTGCTGTTCCTGGCTTCCCAAAACCCCTGCTGAGGTGAGTTCCTTGTGTTGTTGTTAATAATAGCCTAATTTCTACCTGTATTCAGATGACTCTCATATTATCTGCTCCAATCTTCCTGAGCTCTAAAGCCATGCATCTAACTTAGACTCATTACATCCAAAACCTGTGACAATCTTCCTCACTAAATCTGGTTGTTCTCTAGTATTTTTTTCCTAGAAAATGATAACACTGTCCATTGAGTTGTAGTGTCTAGACATGACACCTTTTTACAAATCACCCATATTTAATATACGACAAGAACCTACTGACTTAAAATTTTTAAATTATTCTCAAGGCCATTCCCTTCTCACCTTTCCTACCTCAATAGAGTTTAACCAGATTATTCTTATTTCTAGTCTAACCAGATTATTATTACTTCCAATCTGGAGTACTGCAGTATCTCGCTAACTGGCCTACCTCTATCCATTCTGCTCCCCCTCTCCCGCTTATACATACAGAAGTCAGGCCATTTATACAATAGGTAGATCTGTTTTGCAGCTCTGTCTTTAGAAAATTGTATACCCAACTGAACATGCTTCCATGAATTCCTCTTGACTTCTCTCTTGAACTTTCCTTATAGACAAGGGTTTTTAATGGCCTGAAAATATTACTGTGGCAACTTTTCAAGAGAATGTAGTACTTGAACTGAAAGCAGACACACCAACTTGGGAACTTTAAGATCCTTAGAGGCATTTCCCATAGTGGATTAAAGCGCAATCTGAAGGAAGACCTCAACTCGCCATTTATTAGCTATTTATCTTGAAGAAATCCATTTCTAGCCTGTAAAAGGAGAAGAAAATTTCAGCCTCTTTCGGTTTGGAGAATTTCATTAAAATAAAATAAATAATATGTGAAATTGCCTAAAGTAGTAAATGACTCCTAGGGATTGTTTTATAAATGAACGTTAGTAGGAAGGTGTGCATATTTGGAAAGATAGGTCTTAGAGTACTTTTTGACCATGTTATAGAAACAAAGCCTAGTTTTCCTTATATCTGCTTTTGAAAAAGTTTAGTTTTGAAAGAAACTGGAAGGTGGAGCAAGTGACTTCTAATTGAAGCAAACATTAGAGAAAAGTGAAATTGCTTTAAAAGTTAAGGGGGAAAAGACCCTGTGATTGTCCTCTTTTCCTCTGGAGTTTTTTATCTTTGTAAAACTCATAGTGGGAACTAATATTGTCCTGAAATCATGCCTTCCTGGACTGACAAAGACCTTGTTTTTACATTCTTCTAGGGAGTCCATCACCGAGTGTTAATGAGGTGTGAACACGTTCCTCAGAAACCACAGACATGCCAAAAGGGCAATTTAACACCTCTTCAAAAGGTAGATGAGATATGAATTATTCATAACGAGCTCAGGCCAGACTCCCTATGCACCAGCTGACTTCAAAACATGGACTGGTGCGATATGAACTCTTCTGTGGAACTTGTGTATCTCCTCCCCAGGCAGAGGTCACAATCTTTAATCTACTTAATTAAAGTAGATTAAAGGGATGCTGAGAGAACGCTCCTCTCTTCCTCTCTCTCAGTTTCACTGTTCCATTTACCATTTAGTCTAGGATGTGCGTGTCTCTGTGTGTGTGTGTGTGTGTGTGTGTGTGTGTGTACACCATGGGGACCTCATTTCTATATATCCTACGTTGGAACTGGAAGGTTAGTAAACATTTTCTGTGTTGTCTTTCAGTCTTCAAATCTGCCTATTCCACACTCTTGAGTCATGACTTTTGTATATAAGATGATGTTACCAAGTTGAAGCATAACTGTTCACTTCCCCTGCATGTTTGGATTATGTCAAAATTCAACTACAGGACCACAGGAAGGGCAGCCATGGCTGTGAGGCAGTTGAGTATTCCAGTATCTCTAAGGATGATAAGTATTTTCATTGTATTGAGCCAATTGATGAATAAGGAATCATGGCCTCAACCTACCTGCCCTAAATGAGTGTTTGTCAGACAATTTCATGGAACCTTAATGCTGCCATGCAAATTAAGTTCCTAGAGTTGTTTTGCAAATAGAGATTGGTTTTAAATGACTGTGTGAAATAATTCATTTACTTCACTGATAGCTTTGTGAAGGGTCCTTATTTATGAGTTAAATTCTAGTCTCTTCCTTCACATCATACACTCATCCAATAGCTTTTCCCTCGTGAAATGTATAAGTAGGCTAGAATATATATTGGCAATATATCAACACCACTAAGAGGAGCACTCAGAACATTTCTCTTACTGAGATCTGATTATTATACGAAATTGTGAAACGCACATCGAACAAAAGATTTTGTTTTCAATAGTACATAAAGTCGAACTCTTATTATTTTCAGTGCTGTTACATTAGGCTGAATTCTTTTCCCCAAAATTCTCAAATTTAAACTCTCATTAGTAACGTGAATAGAAAATAGATGCAGAGAGAAGGTACACAAAGAATAGCTTAGTCACATTGTGAAGCAGCTCTCAGCCGAGAATTCGAGCACTTGTTGATTGTCTCGAGCTGCTTTGCTCCAAGGACAGCCTTTCCAAGAGCATCAATTTTCTCCCTCTCTCTGTTTCTTTTTTTCTGTTTTCCATGTAACAATCAGTTTCCTTTTATCAAATCATAATTCCAAATCATAATTCATAATAAAAATCAAATCATAATTCCATATGTAGCCTGAGGGAACTTCTTTCTTGAAATTAACCTACTAACCCAACTTCTGTAATTGCTTCTATTTTTCTCATATTTAATTTTGTGTGTTTTTCTTAATTGTTTTAATTTAAAGGTATCAATTTTAAGGAATACTATCATTTACATAGTAAATTGTGCAGGGAAAAATAAAATATTATCAATGAAATATTCATATCAATTGCATGATGCCCCAGGTTTCTGAAAAGGAAATCTTGATTGAGAAATATGCTTCGTAGAATTTAGAGTGCAGAGTTGTTATGCTAGAGGTCTGCTTATTTTACTGATTCCCAATTTTAAAATGAATTATTGGGATAATTTTTCAATTATATTTGTCTTATTTTCCAAATGATTTTAAAGATGTTATTTTACTTCTTTAGCTTTCCTTGGCTTGGTTTCTTTTTAATCTTTCTTCTGTGTTAACTCTTTCGTAGATTGTTACACTTATTTTTATTTAATAATGAAAGAAGCTGAGGATTGTTTCTGAGTAAATATTTCTTGGATTTCAAAAGTTATAAAATATCCCTATTGTTATTTTAGATAAATTTATTCATGCATTTATTTTTAAAAGTGACCTCCATACTCCACATGGGAGGTACTATACTAGGTCCTTGGAATAAAGCGAAGATCAAAAATAAAATTTGACACTGACATTCTAGTAGGGTATATAGCTATCAAACAAATAGTCACACAAAAATGTAAAATTGAAATATGGCAAGAAGAAATACATGGTGCTAGGGACCATTATTTTAAATGTACCCACAGAATTTTAATTTGAAAGTGACTGAGGGTCAACAGGGGGAAGCTAAGGCCACTGGAAAACAATTTACAACTCATGTTTCTTGAAAGGTCGGGGAAACACCGCCCCCCTTTAGGCATGTAGGTGGGCCATATGGGGAGACCAGGTTCAGCCAGGAGGCAGGAAGAGCCCTGCAGACACAGAGCCCAGAGTCTTCATTGTGTTCTCCTGGGAAAGACGAGGCGGAGAAAAGCAAAGAGCTCACAGGGCTGGCTAGTTTGCGTAATGTTAGCAGGCTTTGGGCTGTACGGGTGACCTCTCCCTGACTGTGACCTGGCCCTGGGTTGATTTAGGGCAGGGAAAATATTGGCTTGGATTTTGAGAGTTACGTAAAAAAGGTGGTTGGGGGTTTGGACTTGGGAATGTTTGGTTTGTGTGAAAGGTGTTTTCCTGTTCTCAGGAGTTGTTTATTATCTCTACGAATTTGCGAAACCTGGGAGGGGCAGTCTGTTCCCAGACAGCCCGGCCCCTGAAAATGTCAAAACACTGTAAAATATTGTTAAAAACCAAGATTAATACACCTTAATGGCTGGCGTTTAACCTAGGTGGGGTGATTAGGGGAGGGATTTTGTGAGAGCTATTTTGGGCTGAAGTTTAGATGATAAATATATCGTGAATATATTTTACACATGAAGAAAGACATAAAAATATTTTAGTTCAGGGGATGCTTTTGCTTCTACTTTTGATGTCACATCTAAAAAAACCTTGTTCTATCCCGAGAATAGAATGTTTACTTCTATGGTTTCTTGTAAGAGTTTTGTAATTTTAGCCCTTATTATAAGTAAATTATATTTAGGTCTCTGATCTCCTTTGAGTTAATACTTGTATATGATTTGAGAAAGAGGTCTATTTTTTTGTACTCTTGCATATGACTATCCAGTTGTCCCAACACTTTTTGTTACAATGACTAATCTTTACCCAATGAAGTATCTTGACATCCATGTTGAACGTTAATATGTGAATCAATTTGGAAACCATCACTCTCTCAACAGAATTAAAAATTCTAACCGATGAACATGGAATTCTCTTCATTTACTTAATTCCTTCGTTTCCTTATATTACAACAATATTTCGTAATTTTAGGAATATAAATTGCACACTTCATTAAATTCATTCCTAATTTTTTGCCATTTTCAGACTGTTGTAAATGGAATGTTTCTTTAATTTTATTTTTGAATTGTTCATTGCTCAAGTGTAGACATTTAATTGATGTTTGTATATGGATCTTGTATCCTGTACCTCCCTGAATTCTCTTATTAGTTATAATCATTTTTAGTGAGTTTCTTAAGATTTTCTACATACACCTCCATGTGGTCTGCAGATAGAGATTATTTTACTTCTTCTTTTCCAAACTAGATGACTTTCATTTATTTTTCTTGTTGGTTGCCCTGGCTAGAACTTCTAGTACAATGTTGAATAGGAGTGGTGAGAGCAGACGTCCATTTTCCTTGGCTAATCTCAGGTGGAAAGTATCTAGTCATTCACCATTATGTATGATGTTAGCTGTTTTCTTGTTTGTTTTATAGATGTTACTTGTAAAGTTGAGGAAGTTACCTTTTATTCCTAGTTTGTATTTTTTGTTTGTTTTGTCACAAGGTGTATTGAATTTTGTCAAATGACTTTTTTCATGTTGTCTGTTGAGATGACCGTGTGGTTTTTGTCCTTTATCCCATCGATAAGGTATATTGTGTGATTTGACTTTTGGATGCCAAACCAACTGACATGGGTTGAATCACCCAGCACTTATTGGAAGCCAGCAGTTGGGTGTGACAACAGTAAAGGCAGAGCAGCCAGAAGCTCACAGAGAGATGGGGAAAGAGACAGTTAAAGCTGGGCTTTTCAGTTAATAAATTGTAGCAACTCTGGATACTAAACTCTTTCTGATACCGAGTCTGGGCTCTTTTTTGCTGGTTATTCTGATGTCACTCTAAGAGGACACAGTCTGGGCATGTGTGCCTCACCCCCAGGGTTACTGTGGTTTTAGCTGGGTTTTCTTTGATCTTTGGTTTTAAGCGATGCTCTGAGTGTATGTTGTGCCATAAGGTTAACCAGTTAAAGCCAGGCCCTTTGGCAGAGGCAGTCTTTGAGGCTGCTCTGACCCCAGAAGGGCCCTTAGCCATCTCTTCCCTGGTTTTCCCTGTTAAACTTCTGGAGATCTGTTAAAATTCTAGTAAACCTGTTGTTATGAAAGAGATACCAGCTTCTTCCGAATTGCTCACCACCAAGGTCTCTACTGATTTTAACAACACTCTTAGTCTTGAACTTCTCCAAGCTCTGTTCCAGGTGAAGTTAGCCCACTGGTGGGGTGTACAGAGCTCTCTGTTCTTGTGGACTTCTTCCCCACCCCCTCCACCCCCGTCCCGAGCAGACCTATGCGAGACCAATGCTCCAAATGTGGGGACAGGGACGTCAGCCCTCTTTCCTTGGAGTGACTCCCTTGTTCTGTCAGTGGGATGGGATGGCAGGCCCTGTCTTCTTGTCTCTCATTTTCCATCTTGGAAATTTTACCCAATTAGTGAGCAGGGGCAAGGGCAGTTGGGTCCCAGTATTCCCAGCGCGCCGTGCTTGGGACACAGCTTCCATTCTACAAGCAGAGACTGGGTGAGAGATGAGAGCCCCAGATCTCGTGGCCTCTGAGAAAGCAGCCATAGGCTGGGAGCAGAGTTGCAGGTCATCTTCTCTCTCTCCCTGGAGTAGAGCTTCTGTCACACTGGCCCGGGGACAGGAGGAGGGAGTGGGTCAGTGCTCACATGCCATAGACGCTGACCGTTCTGACTGAGGTTTAGTAGATTTTCTTGCCTAAATGTTATTCTGCTTGCTCATTGCTGTATGCCATTAGAGCAATGTCCAGACACTTCAGATGGTTTTGTTTGTTTTTTAACGATTTTCACAATCTGTGACTGTTTCACTGGGGAGATATTGAACTCCCCACATCATTTCAAAAATGCTTCCCCCCTTTTATTTTTGTCTTTTTTTTCCTTTTTATCTGTAATTACTGCTCCCCTTTCCATATGCCATTAAAGATCACCCTAATGTACCTTGTTCATCTACTTGATTATGTAACTCAAAGTATACATAGTCTTGTTCTGTGGTATTGTATATGCATGTCATCAAAGTTTATGAGTGGTATTGTTATACATGCACAGTCACACACACATATTTCTTAAAACTCAACATATTTACTGAAGATCTGTTTATGCACACCTCTAAGCATCCAGCTCACTCTTTCTAATAACTGAAAAATATTCCATAGTGCTAATAAACAGTTTATATGTATGTGGAATTGAGCAGTTCTTGGCATGCAATAAAGTCTGTAGTTTTATTCCTGGTGATAAACATGTAATACTTGCAACTCCCTACTATTGTAGACAATAGTGCAGTGAACATTTACGTGCATGTCTCCTTGTGGATGTGTGCAGGGGTGTTTCTGAAGGACCGTACTATGTATGGAATTGCTGAGCCATTGTGAACCCTTGGATGTGTGCTCCTGAAGATCCACTGGTGTGTTATCCAGAGAGACTCTATTCATGGAATTCATGTTTGTCCAGAGTACATGAGGCTAGCTTTTCTGTAGTTACCAACATCTGGTATTAATTAACTATAAATTTTTATAATCTTCACAGCAAAAATATCATTAATTTTCAATTGTCCTGAGTAAGAGTGACCATCACTTTATGAAATTAGACATTACGGTTTCCCTGAATATGAAAAGCCTGTGTATAGTCTTTGCACATTTTTCTATTCCCGTATTATTTCCAGTTAATTTATAGTTTTAAAAATAATTTTAATGTATATGCTTTTCTGATATAACTAGTCTTTCTCGTAAATTTTCAAACAATTCTCTGTGCTTTGTGGCACTGATAGTTTTAATTTTATGTAGACAATGTTTTACTTGATGAACCATGTGTTTGGGATCTTATTTTAGAGATTATTTATCAACCAAAGGAGACCAAGATATTCACTGACAGTTTTGCTACTATATTTGTGTTTTAGCTTTTACATAAGGATGTATTATTTAAGAGGATTTTATGTTTTCATATTATGTAAGGTAGGTATGCACTCTTATTTTCCACTTACAGTTTTTAATCCCAGCACCATAATTTAGCTATTTCAATTACATACACACACACGTATATTTAAGTTTATATGTATATATGCAAATTACATGCAAAGTTTTCATGTGCACATGGATCTGATATTGAACTATTGGTTCTATTCCATATGACTATCTGTCTTTGTCTGGTTAGAACTACAGTATTTCTTATTATTACACCTTTTAGTATAGCTTGCTATCTGGTAGGACAAGTTTGTCCTCTTTGCTCTTCTTTTTCAGAACTGTTAACAGGAATTTGTGGACTTTTAACCTTTATATACATTTGAGAAATATGTTTAAATCCTCAAAAACTACTGTGGAATTTTTGATCCAAATTACACTGAACTGATACATCAGTGTTGAAATTGACATCTTTCTTTATTAAGTCACCTTATCCATAAAAGTTGTATCTCTCTCCAGTTAAGTGTTTCCATTTTTTCTTTGAATAGAATTTTAATTTTCAACAAAAAATTCTTCTGCATTAACTTCCAATTTATAGGTACATTTAAAATTTTATGAATATTATTTTATAGTATATTTTCTGGTATAAATAACCACTATTAATTTTTGTAAGGTGATCTTGTTTACATCAGATTTGCTAATAAACTCCCTTATTGATTTATAGAGGTTGCTTCTGGATTTGCTAAATTTTCAGTATAGATGATAATATCATATGCAAATGGAATTGTTCTTTTTCCTTTCATACCTCTTGTTTTCATTATATTGCACAGTATTATCCTTCAGTTTTATGTTAAAAAATAACAGTGAGAGTAAATACACTTTGATCTCGTTTTCAAAAGACATAATTATTCTAAAGTGTATATATGAGTGTGTTTTGTTATAATTTGGTATGTAAAATTTATCAAGTAAGCTATTTTTGAGAGTTTAATCATAAAAATGTTAATTTCATCAGATGCTTTCTCTGTGTCTATTGAGAAAATCATGTAATTTATTGTCATTAGTATTTTCGGTTTCATTGACATATTTCCAGATATTAAATTACTTGTGTTTCTTGAATATATTTAACCATCTAGTTCATCATCCAAGGTCAGATGCAAATATTCCAAGTTAAATATTATCAATTCACATTAAGGTTCAAAAGTGAAATGGGGCTATGATTTCCAATCTTTCTTATTTTAAAAATCAGTATGATACTCCTATAAAGAAATAGGATAAATACTGCTTTCCAATGTACAAAAAAAAATTTGTACATTATTACATAAATTATTTTACATAAATTATTTACATAAATTAGTACATAAATTAGAATATAATTTATTACCCAAAAGTAACAGTTGTTACTTTTGGGTAATAAATTATATTTTATAGGGGTTAAATTTTTTTTGTACATTTGAAAGCGGTTTCAAATTACATGTTTTTTAAGATATGTTTGTATGAGTGTAGAAATGAAGATCCTTAGTATTTTGCTTGGGGATATAGTCTATTAATATATATCAAAAATATATTGATGTGGGCTTCCCTGGTGGCGCAGTGGTTGAGAGTCCGCCTGCCGATGCAGGGGACACGGGTTCGTGCCCCGGTCCAGGAAGATCCCACATGCCATGGAGCGGCTGGGCCCGTGAGCCATGGCCACTGAGCCTGTGCGTCCAGAGCCTGTGCTCCGCAACGGGAGAGGCCACAACAGTGAGAGGCCCGCATACCGCACAAAAAACAAAAACAAAAACAAACAAAAAATATATATATATTGATGTGTATTTGTTGCATTATTTGGGGTGTATCTATTTTTCTGTAATTCTTAAACTTTTAAAGTTTTATATTTTATTTATTTCTGCATTCCCTGTTTTTTTCATGAAGTCTTTTCAGATTTTTAAAAATTCCAATTAATACACTTTTATAAATCTTTTTTTAAACCTTATCTATTGTTTTTATCACTTTGGATCATAACAGTGTCCCCTATTTCATTGCTTTCTTCCTCCATATTTCGTATATCTTCACTTCCTTCTTTGAGTTACTTAGTTTCTATTTTATAATAGTTTTTGTGTTCACAGTTTGCACATTCATTTTTTTCATTCAATTTTTCTGACAAATTTATTTAAAGTTATAAATTTCCTTTTAAAGGCTATTTTAGTACCACGTTTTTGGTGCATTTTTATAGTATTCCAGTTTTATGTGTTGTATGAGTTTTTTAATGATTTTCTTTTTTAATCCAACGTTGTTACAATAGTATGTTACTTTCTATGCATATGCTTTTAAAACTTTGCTTTATTACTGATTTCAATAGTGAGAGAACATATTCAGAATGATGATTCTTTAGAATTAGACTTTCTTTTCACCTGCTACATTGTTATAGTTTTCAGTGTTCTATGTACAGTCAAAAATAATGTTAATCATTGTTTATTAGTTGTAAATTCCGCGTTTGTATATGTACACATATATGTATACATATTATACATGCATAAATACATACTTGTATTTATTATGTGTAATGTGTGTGTAAAATATACAATTTTAATTTTATTCAAATTCTATATGAGTTTTTTTTTAATCTGGTTGATTTATCAGTTTCCTAGAGAATTGTGTGTGTGTGTGTATGTGATGTTGATAGTAAATATTATAACTGGTCATATATGTGTTTTTGATTTATCAATGGAAATTTTAGAACTAACTCTATGATCAGGCCAAGACATTGGTCAGTGCTCCTAATTTATTCTTTCTTTCATATTGTCATGAAATGGTTTTGGTAGACATCGTAGACAGGTAGCCTATGAGCTGGCTGCCATCTGTAGAAATGTTTTATTTGAACTTGCACAATATAGAAAATAACTATAGTTTAAATGGCCAACATTTAAAAAGTCTCACAAAAATCAGGTTTGGTTTAACTTGAAAAATTGGAAGGTATAGAAAAGTATATTTACATTATTTTTTGGAAACAAGTTTGTTTTTTTGTTTTTGAATTTTATTTATTTTCTTATACAGCAGGTTCTTATTAGTCATCAATTTTATACACATCAGTGTATACATGTCAGTCCCAATCGCCCAATTCATTATACCACCACCCCTACCCCACCGCGGTTCTACCACTTTGGTGTCCCTACGTTTGTTCTCTACATCTGTGTCTCAATTTCTGCCCTGCAAACTGGTTCATCTGTACCATTTTTCTAGACTCCACATACATGCGTTAATATACGATATTTGTTTTACTCTTTCTGACTTACTTCACTCTGTATGGCAGTCTCTAGATCCACCGACGTCTCAACAAATAACCCAATTTCGTTCCTTTTTATGGCTGAGTAATATTACATTGTATACATGTACCACATCTTCTTTATCCATTAGTCTGCCGATGGGCATTTAGGTTGCTTCCATGACCTGGCTATTGTAAATAGTGCTGCAATGAACAGTGGGGTGCATGTGTCTTTTTTTTTTTTTTTACATCTTTATTGGAGTATAATTGCTTTACAAGGGTGTGTTAGTTTCTGCTTTATAACAAAGTGAATCAGTTATACATATACATATGTTCCCATACCTCTTCCCTCTTGCATCTCCCTCCCTCCCACCCTCCCTATCCCACCCCTCTAGGTGGTCACAAGCACCGAGCTGATCTCCCTGTGCTATGCGGCTGCTTCCCACTAGCTATCTATTTTACGTTTGGTAGTGTATATATGTCCATGCCACTCTCTCGCTTTGTCACAGCTTACCCTTCCCCCTCCCCATATCCTCAAGTCCATTCTCTAGTAGGTCTGTGTCTTTATTCCTGTCTTACACCTAGGTTCTTCATGACATTTTTTTCCCCCTAAATTCCATATATGTGTTAGCATACGGTATTTGTATTTCTCTTTCTGACTTACTTCACTCTGTATGACAGACTCTGGGTCCATCCACCTCATTACAAATAGCTCAATTTCATTTCTTTTTATGGCTGAGTAATATTCCATTGTATATATGTGCCACATCTTCTTTATCCATTCATCCAATGATGGACACTTAGGTTGTTTCCATCTCTGGGCTATTGTAAATAGAGCTGCAGTGAACATTTTGGTACATGACTCTTTTTGAATTATGGTTTTCTCAGGGTGTATGCCCAGTAGTGGGATTGCTGGGTCATATGGTAGTTCTATTTGTAGTTTTTTAAGGAACCTCCATACTGTCCTCCATAGTGGCTGTACCAATTCACATTCCCACAGCCGTGCAACAGGGTTCCCTTTTCTCCACACCTTCTCCAGCATTCATTGTTTCTAGATTTTTTGATGATGGCCATTCTGACTGGTGTGAGATGATATCTCATTGTAGTTTTGATTTTCATTTCTCTAATGATTAATGATGCTGAGCATTCTTTCATGTGTTTGTTGGCAGTCTGTATATCTTCTTTGGAGAAATGTCTATTTAGGTCTTCTGCCCATTTTTGGATTGGGTTGTTAGTTTTTTTGATATTGAGCTGCACGAGCTACTTGTAAATTTTGGAGATTAATCTTTTGTCAGTTGCTTCATTTGCAAATATTTTCCCCCATTCTGAGGGTTGTTTTTTGGTCTTGTTATGGTTTCCTTTGCTGTGCAAAAGCTTTGAAGTTTCATCAGGTCCCATTTGTTTATTTTTGTTTTTATTTCCATTTCTTTAGGAGGTGGGTCAAAAAAGATCTTGCTGTGATTTATGTCAAAGAGTGTTCTTCCTATATTTTCCTCTAAGAGTTTTATAGTGTCCGGTCTTAAATTTAGGTCACTAATCCATTTTGAATTTATTTTTGTGTATGGTGTTAGGGAGTGTTCTAATTTCATTCTTTTACATGTAGCTGTCCAGTTTTCCCAGCACCACTTTCCCAGCACCAGTTTTCCCAGATAAACCCACACACCTATAGTTGACCATAGGTGCGAGGGTTTATCTCTGGGCTTTCTCTCTTGTTCCATTTGTCTATGTTTCTGTTTTTGTGCCAGTACCATATTGTCTTGATTACTGTAGTTTTATAGTATAGTCTGAATTCAGGGAATCTGATTCCTCCGGCTCCATATTTTCCCTTAAGACTGCTTTGGCTATTCGAGGTCTTTTGTGTCTCCATACAGATTTTAAGATTTTTTGTTCTAGTTCCGTAAAAAATGCCATTGGTAATTTGATAGGGATTGCATTGAATCTGTAGATTGCTTTGTGTAATATAGTCATTTTCACAATATTGATTCTTCCAATCCAAGAACATGGTACATCTCTCCATCTGTTGGTATCATCTTTAATTTCTTTCATCAGTGTCTTACAGTTTTCTGCATACAGCTCTTTCGTCTCCCTAGGTAGATTTATTCCTAGGTATTTTATTCGTTTTGTTGCAATGGTAAATGGCAGTGTTTTCTTAATTTCTCTTTCAGATTTTTCATCATTAGTGTATAGGAATGCAAGAGATTTCTGTGCATTAATTTTGTATCCTGCAAATTTACAAAACTCATTGATTAGCTCCAGTAGTGTTCTGGTAGCATCTTTAGGATTCTCTATGTATAGTATCATGTCATCTGCAAACAGTGACTGTTTTACTTCTTCTTTTCCAATTTGTATTCCTTTTATTTATTTTTCTTCTCTGATTGCCGTGGCTAGGACTTCCAAAACTGTGTTGAATAATAGTGGTGACCGTGGACATCCTTGTCTTGTTCCTGATCTTAGAGGAAATGCTTTCAGTTTTTCACCATTGAGAATGATGTTTGCTGTGGGTTTGTTGTATATGGCCTTTATTAAGTTGAGGTGGGTTCCCTCTATGCCCATTTCCTGGAGAGGTTTTATCATAAATGGGTGTTGAATTTTGTTGAAAGCTTTCTCTGCATCTATTGAGATGATCATATGGTTTTTATTCTTCAGTTTGTTAATATGGTGTATCACATTGATTGATTTGCGTATATTGAAGAATCCTTGCATCCCTGGGATAAATACCACTTGATCATGGTGTATGATCCTTTTAATGTGTTGTTGGATTCTGTTTGCTAGTATTTTGTTGAGGATTTCTGCATCTGTGTTCATCAGTGATATTGGTCTATAGTTTTCTTCTTTTGTAGTATCTTTGTCTGGTTTTGGTATCAGAGTGATGGTGACCTCATAGAATGAGTTTGGGAGTGTTCCTTACTCCACAATTTTTTGGAAGATTTTGAGAAGGATGGGTGTTAGCTCTTCTCTAAATGTTTGATAGAATTCACCTGTGAAGCCCTCTGGTCCTGGACTTTTGTTTGTTGGAAGATTTTTAATCACAGTTTCAATTTCATTACTTGTGATTGGTCTGCTCATATTTTCTATTTCTTCCTGGCTCAGTCTTGGAAGGTTATACCTTTCTAAGAATTTGTCCATTTCTTCCAGGTTGTCCATTTTATTGGCATAGAGTTGCTTGTAGTAGTCTCTTAGGATGCTTTGTTTTTCTGTGGTGTCTGTGGTAACTTCTCCTTTTTCATTTCTAATTTTATTGATTTGAATCCTCTCCCTCTTTTTCTTGATGAGTCTGGCTAATGTTTTATCAATTTTGTTTATCTTCTCAAAGAACCAGCCTTTAATTTTATTGATCTGTGCTCTTGTTTTCTTTGTTTCTATTTCATTTATTTCTGCTCTGATCTTTATGATTTCTTTCCTTCTGCTAACTTTGGGTTTTGTTTGTTCTTCTTTCTCTAGTTCCTTTAGGTCTAAGGTTAGATTGTTTATTTGAGATTTTTCTTGTTTCTTGAGGTAGGCTTGTGTAGCTATAAACTTCCCGCTTAGAACTGCTTTTGCTGCATCCCATAGGTTTTGGATCATTGTGTTTTCATTGTCCTTTGTCTCTAGGTATTTTTTGATTTCCTCTTTGATTTCTTCAGTGATCTCTTGGTTATTTCGTTAACGTCTTGTTTAGTCTCCATGTGTTTGTGTTTTTTACGTTTTTTTCCCTGTAATTGATTTCTAATCTCATAGTGTTGTGGTCAGAAAAGATGCTTCATTATGATTTCAATTTTCTTAAATTTACTGAGGCTTGATTTGTGACCCAAGCTGTGATCTATCCTGGAGAATGTTCTATGTGCACTTGAGAAGAAAGTGTAATCTGCTGGTTTTGGATGGAAGGTCCTATAAACATCAATTAAATCTACCTGGTCTATTGTGTCACTTAAAGCTTCTGTTTCCTTATTTATTTTCATTTTGGATGATCTGTCCATTGGTGTAAGTGAGATGTTAAAGTCCCCCACTATTACTGTGTTACTGTCGATTTCCTCTTTTATAGCTGTTAGCAGTTGCCTTATGTATTGTGGTGCTCCTATGTTGGGTGCATATATATTTATAATTGTTATATCTTCTTCTTGGATTGATATCCTGATCATGATGTAGTGTCCTTCCTTGTCTCTTGTAACATTCTTTATTTTAAAGTCTATTTTATCTGATATGAGTATTGCTACTACAGCTTTCTTTTGATTTCCATTTGCATGGAATATCTTTTTCCATACCCTCACTTTCAGTCTGAATATGTCCCTAGGTCTGAAGTGGGTCTCTTGTAGACAGCATATATATGGGTCTTGTTTTTGTATACATTCAGTGAGCCTGTTTCTTTTTCTTTTTTTTTTTTGTGATATGCGGACCTCTCACTGTTGTGGCCTCTCCCATTGCAGAGCACAGGTTCCAGACACACAGGCTCAGCGGCCATGGCTCACGAGCCCAGCCGCTCCGCGGCATGTGGGATCTTCCCGGACCGGGGTACGAACCTGTGTCCCCTGGATCGGCAGGAGGACTCTCAACCGCTGTGCCACCAGGGAAACCCCCTGTTTCTTTTGGTTGGAGCATTTAATCCATTCACATTTAAGGTAATTATCGATATGTGTGTTCCTATTACCGTTTTCTTAATTGTTTTGGGTTTTTTTGTAGGTCCTTTTCTTCTCTTGTGTTTTCCGCCTAGAGAAATTCCTTTAGCATTTTTTGTAGAGCTTGTTTGGTGGTGCTGAATTCTCTTAGCTTTTGCTTGTCTGTAAAGCTTTTGATTTCTCCTTCGAATCGGAATGAGATCCTTGCTGTGTAGAGTAATCTTGGTTGTAGGTTCTTCCCTTTCATCACTTTACGTATATCATGCCACTCCCATCTGGCTTGTAGAGTTTCAGCTGAGAAATCAGCTCTTAACCTTATGGGAGTTCCCTTGTATGTCATTTGTCATTTTTCCCTTGCTGCTTTTAATAATTTTTCTTTGTCTTTGATTTTTGCCAGTTTGATTACTATGTGTCTCGGCGTGTTTCTCCTTGGGTTTTTACTGTATGGGACTCTCTGCGCTTCCTGGACTTGGGTGGCTATTTCCTTTCCCATGTTAGGGAAGGTTTTGACTATAATCTCTTCAGATATTTTCTCTGGTCCTTTCTCTCTCTCTTCTCCTTCTGGGACCCCTATAATGCAAATGTTGTTGCATTTAATGTTGTCCCGGAGGTCTCTTAGGGTGTCTTCATCTCTTTTCATTCTTTTTTCTTTGTTCTGTTCCGTGGCAGTGAATTCCACCATTCTGTGTTCCAGGTCACTTATCCATTCTTCTGCCTCAGTTATTCTGCTATTGATTCCTTCTAGTGTATTTTTCATTTCAGTTATTGTTTTGTTCATCTCTGTTTGTTTGTTCTTTAATTCTTCTGGGTCTTTGTTAAACATTTCTTGCATCTTCTCAATCTTTGCCTTCATTCTTTTTCCGAGGTCCTGGATCATCTTCACTATCATTATTCAGAATTCTTTTTCTGGAAGGTTGTCTATCTCCACTTCATTTAGTTGTTTTTCTGGGGTTTTATCTTGGTCCTTCATCTGGTACGTAGCCCTCTGCCTTTTCATCTTGTCTATCTTTCTGTGAATGTGGTTTTTTTTCCCACAGGCTGCAGGATTGTAGTTCTTGATTCTTCTGTCTGCCCTCTCCCTAGATAATATTTTTAAAAACGTTAGCTCTCATTGACAACTGTTCTGTGGTTCCATGTTCTGGAAACCAAGGCCCCCTCCTGCTCAAGGCATTGTCCCACTTCCTGTTTGGGCTGATGGAATCACCAGTCCCACAGTGAGCTCTGTGGTCACAGCAGAGATAAGAAGGGAGAGACCAGTTGTTTGTGCTACTTATCTCCTTGTTGGGAAACAAAAGCCAAGTATTCAAACCACATTTTGTAAAAAAATTCATGCTTCTTATGTTGTCCTGATTTCAACATCACTGCGAATCATTTTATAAACAGCTTTCACATTTGGATCTTTTAGTTTTATTTTTGATGAGTGGAAAGGTCTCTTTAAGTACTATTTGAGCATAAACATCATGTGAGTCCTTGCTTGTCTAACAATAGATTTACAGCCCCTTATAGCAAAGCCAGCTCTTTTACACACACAATGAATTAGAACCTCTTTCTGTTTTTCTTCCATCATATCAAAGAAGAGCTTCTGCAATGTATTGTTACAGAGAAATCTGAAACCATCTACTTTTGTGTCATTGGTAGGTAGCATTTTGGCTTTTGAGTTTGTATTTTAGGGTCACTTCTCACTTGTCTTTTAAGTCAAATCTAATTCAAATATCTATTTTCTTCCCTTTTTTTCCCTTTCTATATAGCCCTTAAATGATTTGAAATCATCATAGGACTGATTATTTTTTTCTTCACAGTTATAGGTCTGTGGGTTGTCCCTTGCCTCAATGGCAAGCTGTGCTATTGCTTGAATTTCCTTGGATGTGCAACTAGCCTGTGACTTGATGTGTCTGGATCCTAAGACAGGTCTCTTCTCCTGGAAGGGGTGTCAGCAACCCCAGTATGAGGCTTTGAGGCTTTACCTGTTCACGCTGAGAATTTCTGCTGTTGTACATCCTTGCCTCTAGCTTCCGTCATTGGCTGTCGTATTTTGAGACTTTCGCCATTGCAGTGCATTTACACATGTGGGAGAAACAGCCATGGAGATGCTCTACACAATTCAAAACCCAGGAAATGTGCAAAGGAGGGTGAACGCTAAGCTTTCCGTTTAGTACAAATTCTGGGTGCTTGCGGGAGGGAACACATACCATCAAAGGGAGGAGCTGGAATGTCTCATCTTCTTTTTGCTGAGCATGATTTCTCGTTCGTGAGTTAAAGCCACAGGTTTATTTCCTCCTGTCTAATTTCTGTAACTTGAAGAGAAACTATTCCTTTCATATGCTTGTAATAGTTTGCCTGCCAATATTTCTATTCGGCCCTTTTCCATTTTATTTTGAATTAAACATACGTTTCCGTGGATAGTGAGAAAGCACTGGCATTTGCCACCCTGAGATAAAAGAATATTAACTTAGGTCATAGACTTGTCTGTACCACTTGAGGGAAAATCATACCCAATCTCACATCTCTCTCTTGCAAACAGGTGTTTTTGCATACATTTAAGCAGAACAGTGTTTCCAAAAGCAACTGAATAACTTGAAGTCTAACCACAGTTTTGGATCTTAGTTTTAGTGGTAGAATGTCAGCGCCAGAGCAAATTAGAGAGCAGCCTTAATGGTAGGAAAGCTGGGGACGGTAGGAAGTGAAGTATATCAGTTCCAAGTGAGGAGTCAGTAGGTCTTGTGGAGGGCGCCCTCCTAAGACGTCTTGTCCACAGTTGCCACAAAGCAGTGGTGGTCCTGACCTCCTCCACCTCTTTCTGAAGGCTGTGGGATTAGCAGCACACTTTATGCTTTTTACCCCCACCCTATGTCTCTGGACTTCCTCTCCAGTCCCTGGTTTTTACCTTCTCAAAATAATGTTGTGTTCTGAAGATAAGATAAAATACTGAAGACACGGTGTTAGAAGACTCAGACTGAGACGTAAATAAAGGCAGGAAATCTCAACAGAAGGGTCAGTGTTTCTTTGCATGAAATAGTAGTTCTGATGTAATCATCACATTCTGCTACTGATTTTTTTTTAACCAGAAGGAAGAGGAGGATGCATTTTTACTGCATTGCTGCCAAATGTTTATTCTCTCTCAGCAAATCCTCTGACTCCACCAGAACACCCAGGTTATAATTGAAAGAAGTGCATGAGGGAGCCAAGGTTCTTTACTTCAGTATTCAAGGAGGCGTATGGCCATGCTGTGGAAGGGAGAATGCATCTGACTCCCGAGTCGATTTTAGCAAATGCTTTAGAAACCCAAGGCCAGACAACTGGGGACCAGCTGCAACTCCATTAGGAAACCCCCGAGAGGCCTCGTGGGTCTGAATTTATGCTGTTTCAGGCATCACTGCTATTTATCCAAAACATTTTGGATAAAAACCAAATTGAGGAGAGAGTGAGGAAGGATGCAGCGTGACGTTTGGCATTTTACCATCTGCAGAAGCACATGTCCATGTCTTCAGTCAGTCTTTAAATAAAGACACATTCCAAACCTCCTTTTTATTTTTTCTTTAGGTAATATTTCACAGAAGTTTTATTTAAAATCAGAATCTCGGCTGAGATTAATTTTTGGCCAAAATTTACCTTTTTGAAACAAGGATGCACAAATTGTTTTTCACTATGGCTCCAGTACACTCAAAAGTGATAATTCTAAATAAAAATGAACTTATAATAAGTTAGCAAATATCACCACAGGTTTTTGGGGATCCCACAGTGTGTTGCAAGAAAAGAAGTAAGAGGAATAGGGGTTTTCCCCTTTTTAAAAATTTCTTTTTATTTCAGCTGTTGCCAGAAAAATCTTAATATTACATTATTTAGGGCTGTTTTTCTTTCTTTTTTTAAATGGCACTGGCAAGACTGTAATTAGATTGAAAATGTGAACTATATCTCATGGCTACCAGAACACACAGGAATTAAGATTGTTTTATGTGTGTATGCATTTAAAGGAGCCTTTCACACAGATTTCTTCCAGGGAATTGAGAGTATCTTTTCGCCGATTTAGTATTGCCTATCCTTTTGCTGTTATTGTTTCTCTTTAGCATTTTTGTGTTCCTACCCATCATTTTAGTTCCTGTGTAACATTTGTAACAAATCACATCACCTTTATTTCATAAAATGAGGCTACTGGGATCAAGAGGAAATTTGAGCTCATGATCTGTAACATTAATTCTAATTTTCATATTCTGAGTCTACTATGTATATTATATTTCTCAATTTTAAAAGGAAGTGTAGTTATGTGTGCATGTGCCTTTTAGTATGGATTTTAAAAACTTTAATATATAACCACATTATGAATTAATAGATATCATGCTCCTAAAATCTGAATAAAATGACAAATATATCAAAAAGAGCTACTTTCCTGTGTCAAACAAAGGCCCTGGTAGTACGTTATACCCAGTAGCCATTAGCAATCTTTTGTGGATAAATGGCTCAGCTAAAGTTCCTGACAAATGTCTCCTACGAGTGGAAGTGGAAAATGAAATGAAAAGCAGAACTGTTACTGATGAACCGTCAGGAACCGTCTCCTTCAAGCAGATACACCTCCAAACGGCTTTTTTTTTTTTTTTTTTTTTTTTTTGCGGTACGCAGGCCTCTCACTGTTGTGGCCTCTCCCGTTGCGGAGCACAGGCTCCGGACGCACGGGCTCAGCCGCTCTGCGGCATGTGGGATCCTCCCGGAACGGGGCACGAACCCGTGTCCCCTGCATCGGCAGGCGGACTCTCAACCACCGCGCCACCAGGGAAGCCCCAAACGGCTTTTTGAGGGTCATCATTCTGGGACTTGATTTCTTCCCCTGTAAAACGAGGGAGTTGAATTGATGGTTTCTGAGGGTCCTTCTCACTCAGTATTTCTGAGATTCTGTTTAATATTCACCGATTCCAGAATTATTCAGCTACAGAGAATCAACAGCTACCTACCAATGTCTTCAAGGTTCTACCCATAGAGCCAAGTACAAGAGAAATTTACTTTACCCTTGATGGAAGTTAGAGCAAGCGAAGTGGAGAATATCAGTCTGAATGCCATAGTCAGAATGAAATAAAGTGAAGAACATAGATTTTACTCTACTACGTGTCTCAGCTTGGCTTGCGTTCTTTATTACATTTGTAGTCATGCTGTTGGACATTAGTGATAGGAAGTCAACTTAAAACCGTTTTAGTTCAGCAAAGTATCAGATTCTTGTTAGAGGAAACTCTCAGGAGCTCAGGTAGAAAAAGAATGAAGAAAGCAGTGGCTGTCATTTCTGGAAAGAAGAGCTATATATTCAGAATGTGCACTTACATAAGTAGACTGTAACTGAACAAAAAGAGTAAGCGTAACTACCACCTAAATAGCTACCGTAACGCAGCAGAAGAGAGAATCCGAGTCTCACAAAACATCCAACAAATTCACGATTTTGCAGGTTCCACACAGGGAAGTCCTGTGAACCAAGACGGGTGGCGATGACTCCAGCGAGGAGACCGTTACAGTGGTCCACAGTAGTAAGAAATGGTGGGACACTGAACCAAGACCTTGACAGTGCAGGCAATAGGAGCCAACATTTACTGACTGTTGATTATGTGCTCGGCTCTCTTCCAGGTACTATACTGTATGTACTAGCTAATTTCTCACCACACTTAGGTGTAAAATGACTTACTGTGTCTGACTCCAGAATCCTCACCCTTAGCCATCATCTTCCTCCACCTCTTCAAGTACCCAAGGTCTTCAGAAGGGGCAGATCTGATGAATGATCAGACGCTGAAGACAAAAAGCCTTAGGGGACACAAGTGCATCTTGTAGAGCCACGGTGAGAAAAGTATGAGGTCTCTCCTTTGAAAATCTCTGACTAGTAAAAAGAAATTTTATATATATGTGTGCGTATGTGTGTGTGTATACATATACGTACTGATATATGCAGGTTTATACTTTACCAATCTCAGTGTGATTTTGCAACCAACTCATGGCTACTTCAACAATTCTTGTGAGGTATTTATTAATACTGAAATTGAATGTCTGATATATAAGGTCAATCACCTAAGTTCAAACAGGTCTCAGGCCCCTCTTTTTCAGTCACAAATCCATGTTCTTACTGTGGCACTCTAGATTAAAGAGAATTGAGGAAGAAGAGGAGTGAGCTAGCACCAGACCTGTTGACGTACTTATTTTGCAAATAGCAAAGCATCAGATTTTCCTGAATTTTTTTCTTTTTTGGTAAGATCATAGTTTCCAGCCATGTGAATGCTAGTATGATTTATGTTATGATACTTATGGCTCAACTGATATTCATGAGCCTTGAATTTTGTTTGCTAATCATTGGAGTTCAAGAATGGACTTTTAAAAAGCATCTTGGAGTGCTCCGGAAATATGGAGAGTATAACTTGTTATATGACTGTTGTGAAAATAGATTTATCTTCCTGCTTTTGAAGGTGTCGACATCCCCAGAGTTCTTCATGCAAATATGGAATTTAGGATTGGAAGTTTGATTGATTCTTTTTGTTTGCCTCTGCAAAGAGTAACATGGAACAGAATCAATCAGTCCATTAGACTTTTATAACTGGCAAAGTGTCCTGTCATGTAGTTAAGTGGGAAAAAAAAAATCTGAGAGGAAAAAAAACTCACCTACAACAAAGAAATGGAGAAATGCATTAAAATTGTTTTATGTATGAGGAAGAACAATTTGAGTCAGTCATAGTAGATAAGTATGCTTTTAGCGCTTAAAACATATTCAGAAGTCTTGGTATAGCTCAGTAATTTAAGCAGCCTTTATTTTTGATTTACATGTTTCTCTTGTAGTAATGCAGCAGGAGGGCATCTCTTTGGATCTATACTAATTAGTTAGAAATAAAAGTTGAGGCCTAGTTCCTTCAGGCCTTTCCATTTTTCTCCTTAATAAAAATGGTGCCTCAAGTCTCTTGGGACCTCAGCTAAGTTCACTACATATGAGAAATAAAGAGCATATATTCAGATTTGAAAGGTGCACGGGGACAAAGTAATGTGGATCACTAATGGCATCTCTGGGTAGGTTCCCTTGGCACATGGACTTAGGCAAGACACAGCCAGACAGGTAGTGGTGGAGGCAGGAGAGGGTGGGTTCCAATAATTAATCTTTACATTTAAGGATGATTCTGGTCAGTTTAGAGTGACAGAAATAGTCAACAGTTTTATACAATTTTCAATAAGCAAATGAAGGCAGCTTTGCAAGGAAGCATCTGTGGGTAGCAGGAGTAGAATAGTAGTCGGGGAGAGTCTGATGAGGGCAACGTTGGAAAACCCGTAAGGAGCATCAGTGGCAGCTGATGGCGGGACCTGGAGAAGAGCACGTTTTGTGCTTTACCATCTCAGTAGTCTTTCATCAGAATTTGCCTTGATTGGCAGTTCGCTTCTGGTGGGAATTGTGTGTGTGAGGAGGGAAGGGGGATTTTTTTTGTTCACCCTTGTTAGTGTCTGCCTAAATCCCACCATAGAGTTTACATAACTGGCTCTATTATGCATATTTATAACTTTCCTGATTTGCTGAAAGAGGGAATATGAATCATATCAGGGAAGTCGGGTTACATGCCGACTGTGTACCTGGTTCTCAGCAGGGTTAAACCCTTTCTTTACATTGGATATTGACCAGATTAGGAATGTAGAGTTCAGATCATGTTTTATTACCCATATGCGGAGCACTAATATGGCAAAGAGATATTCTGGTTTTATATTCAACATCAAGAGAACAATTAATCATTCTGTATACATTAAAAAATCTTCTCCCCTTTTATTTTGGTACATTGACTCTATTGAATAAATTAAAATCAGAAAATGCATGACTAATATTTTTATCTTATTTTTTATTTATCCAAATCATTTATATTTCCCAAGGGTTATATTGATGGGAATCAGAATTTTACCATGTTAAAATATATACTTTTAAAAACTTCCTTTTAAGAAAAACTATCTTTAACACAGCTATAAGCATAATACTTTCCATATAGTACGTAATCAACAAAATCATGGTGAATGAATACACACTAGATAAAACCTTGATTTTTAACAATATGTGATTGGAAAAAGTGAGGATGAGACTGTTCCAGGAATATGTTTTAGTAAGCCATCTACAAACCTGTGTTCATGGTAGTTACTTAAATATCTTTGCAGCATTAAATTTGTCATCTTTTAAAGAGATGGTGGAACTCAGGATTCCAGTACTTCTGATAAGACATTATTCCTTAGAGTCTCACATCCACCCATGTGTCACAGTACCTTACCTAATAGACAGTTTATAGGTGGATGGAGATGACAGCTAGGAATAGGAAAACTCACAGTAGAGTGAATTTTATACTTAATGTCTTCTGATTTCTCTCTGTTTCTTTTGTCTTACAGAAGCACAGAGATCCATAGCTTCTTGTACATGGGGGTAAGCAGAAGTTTTATTTTCTACTCTCTCTATAAAGTTGAATGTTCAGTTGTAGGGTCAGATGTTAGGTGTGTGCAGAGCAGGATTATGGCCTGTGTGGTTGTAAATGTTTCATATTTTTGTTTATTATTAGTGTCCACTATGTTGATATAGGGAACTTGATTCCTCCAGGTGTATAAATGGGTGCTTTTAGACCTCTAAGCACATATATTTCATAGGACAGTCACGTGAGACTGGAATTCAGATACAGGTTCAAGACTCAAGACATAAATATGGGAGTCTGGGTTTCATAGTACTAATTGTGTTCCCCTTGTAAGTGAGTAAAAGGAGAAGAGAAAAAGAAGTCTTGGGAATGAAATTTGGGCACTCCAACATGTAAGGGTTGGTGAAGAGTCTCAATAATAGAGTGAGAAGGAGTGGCTAATGGGGAAGAAAGAAAACCAGGTACTGTGTTGAACAGAGTATTGTGTCCTCTGGGTCAAAGAGAAAGTGTTTCAAAAAGGAGTGGGTACTCGACTGTGTGAAGGATGCTGAGAAGGTTCCCAAAAAGAAGTCTGAGGATTGTTTATTAGCTTTGGCAAAGTGGAGATTGTCTAGGACCTGGGTAGGAGCAGATGAAGGTTGAAAGCCTAATAAGTGTAAATTCAAGAAAGGAGAAGGGGTGGGGATGAGTGGAAATTGAGACTGTGGATATCGACCATGAGAGCAGAGAAGTGGCATGGTGGGTGAAGAGAGAGGTAGAGTTTAAAAGACAGCTTTCACAATTAAAATACATATTTAAGACAGACAATATTGCTGCATGTTGGTTTGCTGATGACGGTGACCTGCTGAAGAGAGTCGAATGGTGATGTGAGCGATAAGGTGAGAAAATTGCCAAAAAAAGGAAAGGTGAGAGAATTGCCAGCTTGACTTACCCAAATATTCGAGGAAGGATCTGACCCGGTACCTAAATGGAGGTATTGCTTATGGGCCAATATCCCTGACAGTAGGGGATCACGATGCTTTACATAAGTGAATCTCCCCAAATCAAATCCACCTCTTGTTTACAGTGATTATTCATAGGATTTGGTAGACAGATCCTCTAAAAGTGACTATGTACACTACCATTGAATTTATTTTTGTTCTCAAGTGATTCACAACCCTTAATGTGAATTTAATACACCACACAGCATGCAAAGAGTTGACCGATGGGGTATTTTTCCCTTCAAGTTCTCTTAGCCATTATTTTATCCTCATAGATACAAGAGACTCTCTCACTGTAGGAAATGTGTCAGGGTAGTCAGGAATAGAAGCTACATGGTGATTTGAACAGGGAAGTTTTGATAGAAAGAATTATTAACTATTTATAGGAGATTAAATAGTAAGAAGATTTGGACAGAACACTAAAGAATGCCCTAGGACTGAGAGAGAACACCCTGGGATAGAACGAGCTCAGAGGGGTCCCTCTCCAACACTGGGATTCAGACCCGTGTGGGGAAGGTGGATTTGCAGCCCGTAGATAGCAGAAGGTCACAGGCTTGCTTCAGCTGGTGTGCACACATTGATCTGAGCCTTCTGCTGGGGCCCAGGTGGGCGGAAGCTGGTTGAGCTGCCAGCGGGCTAAGCAGGCAGGGAACCCAAATACCAGGAGACCCGCAGGCCACATCTGGAGGGAAGGAAGCTGTGGGACAGGTCCAACCGGTGGGAGACCCCCTGCCGGGATACCCAGGATGCAGGCAGGCTGAGGTTTGCAGGCAGGTGTCTGAAGACAGGAAAACTTGCATCATCATAGGAAATCGAGGACTTGAGCCAGGAGTGGGAATTTTGGAAGATGCGTGTCCCTGGGTGTGCCTTTGACAGCAGAATAACCCAGCAGGCACGGGGGTGCCGACCCCCACTGTGGGGCTCCTCCAGGGCTGACTGCTGGCAAAGGAGGGGTGTTTATTCTCTCCAGCTCCACTGTCACGAGTGGGACCCCATAGGGGGCACTTGGAGCTGAGAGGCCATCAGGTGACAATGGGCACGGGCACCCTTTCTATTTATTTATTCATTTTCATTTTACTTACTGTTGTTGAACCTTTCTTAATATCCTCGGTGTACATTATAGATTATCAGACTGATCTTGAACTTTTTCTGGATAAAGAAGTAACTTTAGAAAAATGGAGTGTGGCAAAAGGATAATATTTTACAGACAGAAACAGGTGCTCTAAATCACACCCTACCATATTATGTGACCTTGAATTATTTATAAAGGGAGGTTTTAATAACTAGAGCATCTGAGGATATTTCTCTCGGAAAGGAATTTTTTTCCATACTAATTTTATTGCATGCAAATTCACCAAATTTAACCAGCTTCCATGTGTAAAGAAATAATATAAAACACCTCTTCAGGAAGAGAATATATGACGTATGTGTTCTGTATTCCACCACAGATAAATCATTCTCATAATAAAGAGACCACACAAACTATTATGTAATCCAACATATTCCATGTCAGACTATCTTCTGTTATAAATCTACAGTAGTCAAGCATCTGCTTAGTACATTTAGCTGTCATTTTTAAGTAATGTTCCTGAGACACTATCATTATTATGGAACATATCCCTGTTTCTTTACTAAGCTTCTTAGATGATACTTTTTAAAATAAAACTTGGACACAGAAGTGGAGGTTACTCTAATCTGCTAGTAGTACATCCTAGTACATTGGGAAAGAGTTAGTAGTGGACCAAAACAAAACCTTGTGTGTCCCTTCACTCGGGTAAGTTATAGGAAAGAAGGAAAAGTAACCTCATCAAATCACTTTGCAGTCATACTAATGACACACCACATAGCAAACAGCAATTACTAGCAGGAAAGTCTTTAAGTACAGAACGCTTTTAGCATGATTTACTTGGCCTTTCTAGGGTTGATTATGGGAAGGAAACCTGAAATTCATGGATCTATGGGGCATGATTCCATGGAAAATAACTTGGAGCAACCAAGGTATAAAAGGGGGTAAATATAAAGGATTTCCAGATTGAAGTAGCTTTCTTTGGCTTAATACAGACCACATTCATCACTTAGAGATCTCGTATGTTAAATCTGACCAAGAGTATATCTCATATGGAATATGGGATATGCCATAAATGCTTCGTTGATTTAAGAAAGGTACTGTTGATTGGTTGGTATTATTTAACTAAATGCTATGAAGGTAATTCTGAAGTGATTGTAAAAATTGCACTAGCTTTAGAAACCAGCCCAATCCCAAAGCGAGGGCTATGTGTAGTTACAAATGGTGTGAATAAGTGGCACTTGAGTGACATTATGAAGTAATTTCTTTCAGAGCAGAAAAAAAGTAACCCTAGATTCATCTGGTAACAATGGACGTGTTTTCAGTATAGCTCATTATTTCATTGGTCTTGCTTTCCTTCCCTTTCAGTATTTTTTCTGAAAAGTCTGAATGTTTATGGAGCTTTCAGATAAATGGGGCATCTGTACCTCAAGATTTTTGTCTTTTATGAAATTACTTACTGGGATGAGGTAAAGACGGACACACCAAAATGTCCGCCTCAGTTCCCATGCCTCAGGGTAAACACCAGCAGTCACTTTGGCCAAACGAGGTCATCATTCAGTGTGACAACTTGTGGGACTAAAACAATCAAGGCCTAGAAGTGTCACTGACTTTGGTTTATGTGTAACAAGATAGATCTTTCAAAGGTGTGGAATCCCTTTGTTCTAGTATGCCTTTCCAAATTCTATTTAATTATACCTATTTACTTTCCCCTCTAACTTCTAGGTCAAATCCTATTGTAAAAAAATTACAATATTGTTAGACAACACTGACCTCTAGAAAGAAGAACATCATTGATCCTCTTCATCAGACCCCCAGACATTTCACTATTCAGGAGTTAAACTAAACATCTGCAGTAGAGTTTCTGAACCAGAATATCAGCTACTTTCTACCATGTCTTGACTAAAGACCTCTGTTTATTTGAGTTTCTTTGTTTTAAATTGAGATCTTAGTTTTAATAAAGATATCAAAACTTTAAAATTCTTTTATTCATTATTTGTAGTCATTTGTTTAATTTTTAAAATAGAATTAAAAATTTTTAAATAAATTACATAAAGATCACAATTAAGTTAAGGTTGTATTTATTGGAAAGGTCTTGAGATTGGACTCTGTGTAAGCTGATCTAGAATAACTTAAAAGGACAAATAACATTAAAGTGGGACATAAATAAGACCACATATTTCTTTCCCACATACATTATATTTAGGTGAATTTACAGTCAATAACATCATCTTTTCAAATAATTATTTTCTGTAAACCCAAAAATATACATTATTTAACTCGTGGTATTCTGAAAGTCTTATTTCAGCCCTTTCCTTATGATGTTGAAACAGGACATGAACTTCTGATACATTGCATTTGTTTTCTCATTTCCATGTTTGCTTTGTTCATTGTTGCCTGCAGCTGACCTCCACGAGTTTTTAACAAGTTTTTGTTAAAACTGACTGAATAAAATCTATGGTGCATTTGTGTCTGTGATGATCCCAGCACTGCGTTCTCAGTTCAGGTCTCCCGTACGCTACATACCGATGAGCTTAGTAGTTCTTTGGGGAACTTCTAGTTGTTGTTACCTGAAGAAACTTTGTGGTAGATCTCACTGAGTCCAGTTTTTTGGCTGTTAGAGACACAGAAGCAAAAAAATATTTTTTGTCTAATAGTTTAGTATTTTCTAAGACAAAAGTCAGAGATATTTTGCAGAAAAGGTGTGAAATCTAGATATTTGTATAATTTTAAACTCAAAATGATAGTCACCATATCTACTCACGTTTCCTTTTTTCAAGCAACACAGTTAACTCAGCTTCTATTATGTATTAAAATATGTTGATGTAATGATGAAGAAAGATCATTCTTGCCATCATGAAAGTAAGGTGTCATAAGAAGAGGTAGCCATTAATTGGATAATTGCAATGTGAAAAAATGCTAAACTACAACTGTGCTAATTGATATGAAGAGACAATATATTAGGTGATAAGTGTATAATATAGGTAGATTCGACCTAATTGAGGAGTTAAATAAAAGTTCTTAAAGATATTATGATTAAGTTAAGATTTGTACCAGGGAGAGGGAATGACAAATTCAAATGCTCTAAAGCAGAAGCCCGTGGAGCCTGTTGTATGGGTTGAGCAGATATCATGAGAGAGAAGATGATGGAAGGAAAGGATGGACAGAATGATACAGACCAGAACATGAAGGGCATTATGGGCTGTGGCATAAATTGATTTAGGGATACAAATTAGGAGATGATTGGATAACAAAGAAAGAAATTCTGGTGTTTTCTGCTAACACGTTTGTGGCAGAGATGGGTTGAATGTGTACATTTTGAGAGGCTTTACTAGGTAAAATGTGAGGCACCCTGAGATATCTAAGTGGGGGTATGAAGAAGGCAGATAGGTATGTGGATCTGGAGCCCAGAGAAGTTGTGCTTCTAGATGAGGGCTAGGACCTTATATGATCTGATTTTCGGACACCTAGAACACTGCCTGGCACGTAAGAAGCACTCGGCATATCATTCATGAATTGAGAGATGATTATTTTGTGCGTATTTTGCATCTAGGTGATAATTCTAGCCATGGGTACCTATGAGTTTGCCAGGAGAAAGACTGTAGCCTGCAGTGAGAGTGTGGGCTTGGACTGAGCCTTGAAGGACCCATTATAGAATAACTGAGAGACGAGGGTAAACTTCAAATAGACGGAAAAGGAGTGGCCGGAGAGGGAGGTGGGTAATCGTGGTGATCACTGCTAAAACGTCACACGGAATACAAACTGGATGTTGTCCACCTTCCTAGATGGAGGAAATCCATAATCATAAAAGACGGCAAACATGGAAAGCAGACCAGATGGGCTGAGAATTGAGTGGGAAGGTGGAAATGGAGAAAATTAACTGGAGAAGAAGCAAGGCTATGAAAGGGAGAAGGGAGAAGGATGGTTAGTGGAGAGACAAGTGAGCTCAGGAGAGAGTTGGGTCAAACAAAACTGCAGACACTTGAGCAGATTGAAAAGCTCACGAGAAGAATAGAACTGACATGAAGTTGAAAATGCAAGGAAAAATGGATACCTGATAGTGCCATGTTCCAGACAAAGTAGGACAGAAACCTACTTAGAGGTATGTTCTTTCATGAAAAATTGTGAGAGTTTAGCAAGCTGAAGACAAGATTTATGAATCTGCATTAGCAATTTTGTTTTGTTTTAATTTTTATTTTATATTGGAGTATAGTTGATTTACAATGTTGTATTAGTTTCATGTATACAGCAGAGTGATTCAGTTCTGCATATATGCATTCCTTTTCAGATTCTTTTCCCTTTTAGGTTATCACAGAATATTGAGTAGAGTTCCCTGTGTTATACAATAGGTCTTTGTTGATTATCTATTTTATTTATAATAGTGTGTGTATGTGAATGCCAAACTCCTAATTCATCCCTTTCCACCTTTCCCCTTTGGTAACCATAAGTTTGTTTTCTAAGTCTGTGAGTCTGTTTCTGTTTTGTAAATAAGTTCATTTGTGTCCTTTTTTTAGATTCCACATATAAATGATATCATATGTTACTTGACTTAGTCTGACTTACTTCACTTAGTATGATAATCTCCAGGTCTATCCATGTTGCTACAAATGGCGTTATTTCATTCTTTTTTTCCATTGTATATATGTACCACATCTTCTTTATCCATTCATCTGTCTATGGACATTTAGGTTGCTTCCATGTCTTGGCTGCTGTAAGTAGTGCTGCAATGAGCATTGGAGTGCATGAATCTTTTTTTTTAAATTTAATTTTATTTATTTTTTATACAGCAGGTTCTTATTAGTCATCCATTTTGTACATGTTAGTGTATACGTGTCAATCCCAATCTCCCAATTCATCCCACCACCAACCCCCCCCCCCCGCCCCGCCACTTCCCCCCTTGGTGTCCATATGTTTGTTCTCTACATCTGTGTCTCTATTTCTTCCCTGCAAACCGGTTCATCTGTGCCATTTTTCTAGGTTACACATATATGCGTTAATATATGATATTTGTTTTTTTCTTTTTCTGACTTACTTCACTCTGTGTGGAGCGCATGTATCTCTTTAAATTATGGTTTTCTCCAGATATATGCCCAGGAGTGGGATCATACGGTAGCTCAATTTTTAGTTTTTTAAGGAACCTCCATACTCTTTTCCATAGTGGCTGCACCGGTTTACATTCCCACCAACAGTGTAGGAGCGTTCCCTTTTCTCCACACCCTCTCCAGCATTTATTGTTTGTAGACTTTTTTGATAATGGCCATTCTGACCTATGTGAGGTGATACCTTATTGTAGTTTTGATTTGCATTTCTCTAGTAATTAGCAGAGTTGAGCATCATTGGCAATTTTACTTTTTTAAACTACATTAAGTGTATGTGGAATTGAGAGAGAGAAGGTGTGTACAGATCGTTGGCACCTACACTGATGCATTGAGACCATTGTCAAAATCCACGCTGCAGTAAGATTCCAGCACCTGCTATTTTTCCTCTGCTGTTTTCTTGCATACCTGCTTTGTTGCTTAAAATGCCTTGAGAAGTATTATCTCTTCCTAAACAATACCAGCATTAAGACTTTAAAATTTCTCCATTTTCAACTCTGAAAATCTGCTTAAGTTTGGCAAATTTTGAAGCATTGTATAAATAGTCATAGGTTTACTCAGTTCTCAGATTCTCCCCGGGGCTTCTCAGAACTTTTCTGTAATTACTTTTGGCTATTAAGGGGCCTATAAAAACCAATAAAATTGTTCCTTATTTCAGATATTGTCTGGATGTACTGACATTCTTTGTGGTGTTGAAAATATTCTCCTCATTCTTTGCAGAGGAAAATAGCTTGGCTACTATAATAATTAGACATAATGGTTTTTAGCGAGTTTGTAGAGTGCCACAATTTAGCAGGTGTTTGCGTATAACTAACTGGAAGAAACAGGATGTGGAATTACCCTGAGGCCCAGCTTCACCCATCCTGCATCGCATCAACTTGGTGTCAGGAATTAGATTAGGGGATGCATCATATTGTACTTCCAGTGAGACGGATATATAGATGTTTCAGTATGAAAAAAAAGATGTCAGTGATTACAGGGAGTGTTGGTTGCAAGCTGAAAATTTTTTTTAGTTGTCAGGGTGAGAAGATACATGCTTAAACTTTTTCTCCTTTTGGGATGAAATATAATTTTATAAAAGAGTTTTGACTCTGATACCTGTCTGGAAAATGTTGACTAAGTAAGAACTAACAGAATAAAAATCAATTCCTAAGGCCAAAACAAGAGATAACCCCTTTTTTATTGGAAGAGTGTCTTTGAAACAAAAATTAAACTTACTGATTTAATTCATACATTTTTTGATTGATTCAAACTTTTTTGAAATAATTTTAGGCTTAGAGAAAATTATCAAAAATAATATAGAGTTCACATATACTCTTCATCCAGCTTTTATTAATGTTAAAGATCTTACTCAACCATAGAATAATGATCAAAAAGTCAGTAAATTATTATTGGTACAGTTTATTCAGATTATACCAGATTTCCCCTAATGTTCTAGGATCCAGTTCAGGATCCCACATTATATTAGTTATCATTTCTTCTTAGTTTTCTCCAACCCATGGCAGTCCCTTCATTTTTCTTTTTCTTTTTTTTTTTTGTTTTTTGGTCGTTTTGGGGGAGGGGTAGTGTTCTTTTATAGCCTTGACATTTTGAAGAGTACTGGCCAGTTATTCTATAGAAAGTCCCTTAATTTGGATTTGTCTGCTGTTTACTAATGATTTCATTGAGGTTCTACATTTTTGACAAGACTGTGACAATGTTGATGTGCCTTTCTTTATACATCAGCTCAGGGTACACAATATGAACATGTTTTATTACTGCTAATAAAATTATTCCCTTGGTTAAAGTGATGTTTTCTACTGTAAAGTTATTATTTTTCTGAAATTTTGTAAATATATTGTTTATCTTCTAAGTTTCTCCGCAAAGTTTTGGCATCCTTTGGTGGCTCTTGCTTGCAACAGTTATTACAGTGCCAATGGCATTTTCTGTTTTCCTGATTCTTGAAAAATTTGCTCTTGGAAATTATTATTTATTCATTTCAGTATGGTTGTGTGACTGTTTTATTCTGTGTGTTACAGTCCAGTATTTTTGTTGTTTAATCTGTTGTCAGGTTGTTCCAGTTTTGGCCATTGGAGCTCGTTCTCATTGTTCCCTTGATTCTTACTCAACATGCTTCCTTTGTTTCCTTTTTGGCGCATATTTGGGGTTACTTTTGTAAAAGGTATCAGGTCTCTGCATAGGCTCTACTTTTTTGTAATAAAGGTATCCATTTTTTCCAGAAGCATTTGTTGAAAAGACTTTCTTTATTGAATTGCTTTTGTGCTTTCTTTCAAAGATCAGTTTTCTATATTTTTGGAATGACTTTTGTGTTCCATTGTTTTATGTGTGTATTCTTTCACCAGTACCACACTGTCTTGGTTAATGTAGCTTTACAGTAAGTATTGAAATTTAGGTGTGTCAGTCTTCCAGCTTTGTTTTTCTTCTTTAGTATTGTGTCTGTAATTCCAGAGTTCTGCTCTCCATATAAACTTTCGTGTCAGTTTGTCAATATTTACAAAATAGCTTTCTGGGATTTTGATTGAGATTACATTGAATCTATAAATTAATTTAGAAAAAAATGACTTAACAAATTGTATCTTCCAGTCTACGGGCATGGAACATCTCTCCATTTATTTAGATCATCTTTGATTTCTGTTTGTTTGGTATCACTTACTTTTAGAAATTACATTCCTTAATATATCAAACTTTAATTTTAAGTGGCATTTCATACAGTTTCCTAAAATACATGAAGCAACATTGAAATAAACACACCGATCTTGTGACTGTTGGATGCCTTAAAGTCTTCAAATATCATCTAAATTTTCGAATTGCATTAGCCTACTTACTGTAGAAAGCAGAGCCCAAAGCAGAGATTTATAGTGCTAACACTTTAGTTGGGAAATAAAACCCAGGGCAAACCCAGGACAGCAGCGCTAGGGGAAAGAACCAAAAAAAAAACAAACAAACAAACAAAGGAAAGAAATATACAGATGAATTTGATCTACCTCCCGGCTAGGTGTTGTTTCAAAGCAAGCCTCAAAGAATTACAGCAAGTCTTGAGTCAGGACTTCTGCTCAAAGGGTCCCACCTCTGAGTGGATCAGAAAAGAGGGAAGAATGAGTTTATCTGCGTAAGGTTTTCCCATTGCTTGTTTCCCCTTGGCCGGGTTCCCTCTGTGGGAAGCAAGCTCCTCTCCATTTCAAGCTTCTGTGACTGTCTCTCAGCAGCTGCCCAGCAATGTGAATTCCGCTCCCCAAGTTAAAGTGTTTTCTCAGCACTCTGCACGGGAGGGGCTGCCCTGCCGTAGTTAGACACTGACCAACAGAGGAAGATGGTTGAGAGAACCTGAGCCAGCACACAAGGGCTGTATCTGGTATGTCACCTCAGAGCCAGATGTACTCAAAGCATATCTCAGAGATTAAAGGTGATTTTGTCCAAGTCCTAGAAAATAGCATTTCTCATTCACCAGTGTCTTCACCCAGAAGTGAAGACTTCACCAACCAGAAGTGTCCTGTTTGTTCTGCCTGTTTCCTGTTGCCCATTCCCGAGAACCCACAGGTTCTCTCCGTCCTCTTGTCCCTCCAGTGTGCATCTGTGACCATTGACAGTGCTGCCTTGTATGTATTATTTTCCTTTTCAAATAAAGTATTTTTTAACATTTTTCTCCTAGATGGAAACCTTTTTAAAATGGGTTCTAGTTAAAAAATAGGTAGGATTTGATTCCTTTTAAAAGGTGAATAGTTAAAAATATAATTTGTATTTATCACAGCATGTCTGTTTCAAAAGTAGGTAAATCATTTTAGAAGAAATGTAAAAGGATTTTCCCCCCAGACGCCTAAGTTATTTTGGTACTACTTCCTGTTCATTATATAAGTAAAACTGTTTCATGGGGTGGGGAGAAGTAAAGTTTTGAGCTTGAAAAAGAAGGTAAGTGTCAGTGAAGTGAGACTGCAGGTAGAAAGGAACCATGGATAATGTTGAAGTAATACGTGGTGTTAACTGATGGGGCTACTTTTTTTTTTTTTTTTAATGTTCTGGTACTTTCATTTGTTAAACCTGGAAACATATGAATCATTTTGTGTGGAGTAAAAGTCCACACAAAAGAACAAAGAACTCTGAGAAATACAAATGACTTCAAATGGTTCCTACATGCTTAGCAACATAGTTTTCTAGCTAGGTACTGTAAAATTCACAAAGGATCATTACTATGGACTTGTACTAATGTAATTTTTGCAGAAAAGGTGTTTTTTTGTAAGGTTTAACTCAGATCAATCAACATGTATTTCTGTTGTCTCTTTCCAAAATCCCTACTTTTGTTCATACTCTTACTTTGCTTAAAAATTATGTAGCGCCTGCAGAATATACTTTGCTATTTATACAAGCCATATAAGTAAGTAGTTAATAATTCTGTTTTAAAAATGAATATCATTTTTACTTTTTGAAAGGATTTATCAATTGAAGAACTTCACTTGTGTCTCACAAAATACCCTGTGAATTTAGTTGGGAAATAGTATAATTTGATTTTCTAAATGAAGAAACTCATCTTTAAGGACATTGAGAGAAGAGCTATGGTTAATGGTAGTAATGAAACTGATACTGGTCTTAGATACCTATTCCAAAACTTTGTGTAATTTTCCATTTTTTGGTTACATATAACAGTAACATGGCTTAAAACTATTGCCGTTATTTTTATTCCATTATTTTTTAAGTTAAACTAACTACTATATTTTGGTTTTATTGTGGTAAAATACATAAAACAAAATATGTCATTTTAATCATTTTAAGGGTAAAATTCTATGGTACTAATTAAATTCAGAATTTTGTACGACTATTACCGCTATCTATTTCCAAAATTTTTCATCACCCCAAATAGAAACTGTACCCATTAAGTTATAACTCCTCATTTTGCCCTTCCCAAAGTCCCCAGTAACCTTTAATTTACTTTCTAAATATATGAATTAGCCTAGATATTTCATATGAATGGAATCATACAATGTTTATCCTTTTGTATTGGCGTATTTTATTTAGTATGTTTCAAGGAGTATCACTGTTATAGCAAGAATTGGAATTTCATTCCTTTTATGACTTAATAATATTCCATTGTATGTATATACCACACTTTGTTTGTCCATTCATCTGATGATGAATATTTAGGTTGTTTCCACCTTTTGGCTATTGTGGATAATGCTGAAGTAAATGTGGGTGTGCAAATATCTGCTTGAGTCCTTATTTTTAGTTCTTTTGGATATATACATAGGAGGGCTAGAAGTGGAATTTCTGAGTCCTGTGGTGATTCTGTGTTTAACTTTGAAGAACAGCCAGACTGTTTTCCACAGTGGCTGCAACATTTTATATTCTCATCAGCCATGAATGCTAGTTCCAGTTTCTTCATATTCTTGCCAAAGCTGGCTGTTTTCTCTATTTTTAAATTATAGTCATGCTTTTAGATGTGGTGTGGTATCTCATTATGGTTTTGAGTTGCGTTTCCTTAATGACTAATGATGTGGAGCATCTTTTCATGTGCTTATTGGCCTTTTGTTTACCGTCTTTTGAAAAACGTCTATTCACATCCTATGCCCATTTAACAAATCTGCTTGCTTGTTGATGTTCCTGAAGTAGTTATTTATACACTCTGGATATTAAGCCATTATCAGATAGATGATTTGCAAATATTTTCTTTATTCTGTGGGTTGCCTTTCCACACTTACGGTAGTGTCCTTTCCTGTATAAATGTTTTACATTTTAATGGCATCCAGTTTACCCATTTTTAAAATTTTTGTTGCTTGTGCTTTTGCATCATATCAGAGAATCTGTTGCCAAACCTGAGGTCATGAAGATTTATCCCTGTATTTTTGTGTAAGAGTTTTATGGTTTTAGCTCTTATATTTTTGTTGACCCATTTTGAGTTAATTAATGTATATGGTGTGAAGTAGAAGTCCATCTTCATTCTTTTGCACGTGGAAATCCAGTTGTCCCAGCATTATTTATTGAAGAGACTAATCTCTCCTCATTGAATGGCCTTGGCCCCCTTGTCAAGAATCAGATGGCCATTGACATACGGGGTTTGGGGTGGACTCTCAATTCTTCCTTTGTTCTACATGTCTATCTTATGTCAGTACCACACTGTTTTGATTATTGTAAGTTTGTATGTATGAGGTTTTGAAATCAGGCAGAGTGAGTCTTCTAACTTTATTCTTCTTTTTCAAGATTGTTTTGACTGTTTTGGGTCCTTGCAATTCCATATGCATTGAGGGATCAGGATTTCCATTTTTGAAAAAGAAGGCTGTTGCAATTTTTTTTTTTTTTTTTTTTTTTTTTGTGGTACGTGGGCCTCTCACTGTTGTGGCCTCTCCCGTTGTGGAGCACAGGCTCCGGACGCGCAGGCTCAGTGGCATGGCTCACGGGCCCAGCCACTCGGCGGCATGTGGGATCTTTCCGGACCGGGGCACGAACCCGTGTCCCCTGCATCGGCAGGTGGACTCTCAACCACTGCTCCACCAGGGAAGCCCGGCTGTTGCAGTTTTGATAGGGGTTGTGTTCAATCTCTAGATTGCTTTGCATAATGTTGATATCCAACAACATTAAGTCTTCCAAATCCATGAACACAGGATCTTTCCATTTATTTAAGTCTTTATTGATTACTTACGGCAATGTGTTATAGTTTCCTTGAGGATTACATTTAATCTCCTAAACTTATAACCTACCTAGTTATAATTTGTTATGAATTAACTCCAAGAATGTATAAAAATTCTGCTTCAGTACAACTTTCTCTCCCACTAATGTTGCTGTTGCAAATAACACCCTTTACATTGTAAAGATGTTTTACAATGATTTATAACATTTTATAATGTTTTATAATATTTTATAATGCTTAAAATGATTTATAAGGTTTTATAATGATTTTATATATTTGTCTTTTAACTTTGCAAGAAATAAAAATTGGAGTTACAAACCAAAAATATACTAATACCAGCTTTACTTTTAACAAAGATCTTTATTTCTTCACATGGCTTTGAGGTAATAGCTAATGTCCTTTCAATTAAACCTGAAGAACTCACTGTATTATTTTTGTAGGTTTGGTTTAGTGGTAATGAACTCTTAAGCTTTTGTTTGTTTGAGAATGTCTTAATTTCTCCCTTAAATTTGAAAGATAGCTTTGCGCGATACAGAATTCTTGACTGACAACTTTTTTCCTTTCAACACTCTAAATATGCCATCCTACTGCTTTCTGGCCTCCAAGGTTTCTGATGAGAAGATGGCTGTTAATTATATTGAGGATCCCTTGTTCATGATAAGTCGTTTTTATCTTGTTGATTTCAAGACGACATTTGGCTCTGGATGGTTTGATTGTCATGTGTCCCAGAGTAATCTTTGAGTTTATCCTACTTTGTGTTTGTTGAGTTTCTTGGATGTATAGATTCATGTTCATCAAATTTGGGAAGTGTTTGACTGTTATTTTGTCAAATATTTTTTCTGGGTTGTTCGCTGTCTCTTCTCCATTTGGATCTCTGTGACACCTATGTTGGTCCACTTGATGGTGCCCCACAGTTTCTGTAGGATTTGTTCCCTTTCCTTCATTCTTCTTCTTTCTACCACTCACATTGGATGATTCCCATTGTTCTGTTTTCAAGTTCATTGTCTTTGCCTTTTGCCTAATCAGGTCTTGTGCTGATTCACTCTAGTGAATCTTTCATTTCAGTGGTTGTCCTTTTCAGCTTGGTTCCTTCTTATACTTTATCAGCACCGATAGTCCTATTTTGTTCACTCACTGTTTTCCTGATTTACTTTAGTTCTTTTCCATGTTTTCCTTTAGCTCTTTGAACATATTTAGGACAGTTGTTTTAGTTCTTTGTCTAGTATCTGGACTCCCTCAGGGATGGCATCTGTCAGTTTATTTTGTTTCTTTGTATCAGTCATACTCTCTTATTTCTTTGTATGCCTTGTGATATTTTTGTTTTTGAAAACTGGACATTTGAATATTATGATGTGAGAGCTCTCGAAGTCAGATCCATCCCTAAAATTTTCTGGTTTTGTTGTTGTTGTTTGTTTGTTTTTTAAGGACTTACTATTCTGTTTGCGACTTGACATTTTCCCAACTATTTTTGCAGAGATTGCATTCCTTTTCATGTGTGACCATTCAGGTTCTGCTCCTTAGCTTGGGGTCAGCTCGTGTTTTGACAGAGATTTTCATGAATGTCAGGAGAGTAAAAAAAGGAAAAAAAAGCAAACCTCTCCTAGCCTTTGCAGATTGGCTCTGTGCTGGGGCCCTCCATCACCTTTAACCAGATTTGCACTGAGGACTTCTTAGAACTTTCAGGAGCATGCATCTTGCCGTGGGTGTCCATAAAGCTTTTAGTTTATGCTGCTTCTAAATGCCCTAGTTTCCCAAAGAAACTCTCTCTCTCAGGCTCTTTCTTCCAGACCTTAGATAGTCTATTGTGTTTCTCAAATGTAATCTTTTAGCCCAGGTGTCTGCAGGTTGTTCATCCAGTTTACAATATTTTCAATCAATGCCCTTTGATTTCCCAGACTGGGTGAGTTCTGATTTAGGCAAAACAGAGAAGTACACCTTGCATTAGGCCTTCTAGTAGCCCCCAGACAGATCGGGACAGAGTAAGGGGTAATTTGTAAATAAGATCTGCCCTGCTCCCTTTGGAGTCTGGGATAGGGTCCCACACTGGGAATTCAATCTGCAGTCTTCAAGACTTCAGCTAAACCATGAGGGGTGGTGCTAGAAAGAGTAAAAATGTCGCAAAGCTTTGCTACTATTGCCTTTTTCTTGATTCAGGGTTTGCTTGGTTGCTGTAACCCTCTGACTGTTTTTCAGAGTTCTGACAAACTGTGTACTGACAGTTTCTGCTTGTTTTTAAATGTTTTTGTGGGGCACAGGAGCTTGGAGCTGCCTATCCTATCATTTTGCTGATGCAACTCTTCTGTTATAATTCTTTTTTTTTTTTTTTTTTTTTTTTTTGTGGTACGCGGGCCTCTCACTGCTGTGGCCTCTCCCGTTGTGGAGCACAGGCTCTGGATGCGCAGGCTCAGCGGCCATGGCTCACGGGCCCAGCCGCTCCGCGGCATGTGGGATCCTCCCGGACTGGGGCACGAACCCGTGTCCCCTGCATCAGCAGGCGGACTCTCAACCACTGCGCCACCAGAGAAGCCCCTATAATTCATTTTTAAATTATGTCAACTTTAATGACAGCTGAAGTTTTTATGTTGTAAAGCTGTATATAGCGAGAACATAGGATTATTAACAGAAATATGATTTTTCTCCTAAACTGAAATAAAAATTAAACATATTGGAAATTCATCCAGTGGTTCAAAAAAGTATTATAATTACTTCCATTATTGGCTTTTTAGCCATTTTACTAGTTTCTTTCTAGATAGCTTAAGTGATATTTTTGATATCCCATTTCTGGTAAGGATTACATGTTAATGCTATAATTTTTATTTTATAAGTTTAAACTTATAACTGTATTATAGTTTATATACTATTCTATAATTAAAATTATAATTTTATGATGAATATTTTATTGCTATTTTAAATTAGTATTTTTCAAAGTGTTTTAGTTGTATCATTTTTAGTGGTCTTCATTGATCAAAACCTATTAAGAAATTTTAAAATATTAGGCATAAGGGAAATATCTTTAAAACACTAGCATATTAAGGATATGATAAATACACCATTGAGAAAGACTGCCCTCTCATACCTACCTTTCAATCTCAGGTTATTTATTTTACTTTTCTTAAAACAAGGTCAGGGCCATTTTCTATAAAACTCTCTAAAATATGAAAAAAGTACAGGGAAAAACTACATGCTTAAAAATTAAGGATAAAAAGTTAGTACACTTCTTTTTCTTCTCAAAAATTAACCAGAAGCAGTGAAAAGAGTGAGAAACCGCCCCAGCCAGGACAGGCTGAGTTTGTGTTTCCCAGATACATTACAGGAAGGGGTGCTAAGACAGCAAAGCCAAATAAGCACATGAGATGCAGGTAACCATGGTCTCTGGCTACAGCCCAGAGAAATCCAGCAAAGGATGTTTCTCCAAAGCAGGTGATGGACCCTAAGGGGCAGCCTTCCTTCAAAACAATGGAGTGGAGCAAATGGGCTGTCATGGCGAACCTTTCTTAGACTTTGTGGCCGGTTATTCTACAACACCTGGGACATCATGTTTTCAAGGAAGGCAAGGGGAGAGAGCTCCTGCATCGTGAGCTAGCCAGCAGGGCTATATTTCAGCCATGGGGACAAGTAAAGGTTAAAATATCTCACGTCTACTGAAGTTCAAGGTGAAACAAAATTCCTCTAGCCAGGCACACAGCCCTGCCCTGTTCCCTCACCCGTATCTTCTTTTATAAATAGCTTGTTCACGAAATGCTAGGAAAGAAATGAAAAAAGAGCTAACCTTCAATCACTACATAGAAAGAACCAAACCAAAGGGGAAAGAAATCAGAAAAACTCTTGGCAACAGAGAGCACTTAGCTGGCAGTTCTTGCCAGAAAGCAGATGACAGTCAGTCCCAAATATATTGCTATGAATTAAGGGAATAAAAGTTTAATGAAGCAATCACTTTTGTAAAATAAGAGAAAGATCCCCAGTGCAAAAGCTTAGGGAAGACAAGGTACAAAAGTAAAACTGAAACATGAACGGGCAGACCTCAGCAAGAGGGGGAAAAAATTGAAGTATCATTGAGATGGAAGTCACATCAAAAGCTAAGGAAATAGGGCTTCCCTGGTGGCGCAGTGGTTGAGAGTCCGCCTGCCGATGCAGGAGACGTGGGTTCGTGCCCCAGTCCGGGAAGATCCCACATGCTGTGGAGCGGCTGGGCCCGTGAGCCATGGCTGCTGAGCCTGCGCGTCCAGAGCCTGTGCTCCACAACAGGAGAGGCCACAACAGTGAGAGGCCCGCGTACCGCGAAAATAAAAAAGGTAAGGAAACAAACAAAACAACACTGCTGAGAACACAGCACATGGTAAAGAGGAAAGAACTCAGAAATATGAATATGACAAGTTAAAAATAAACATAGAGTTAATAAATATTGTGAGTAAATTATATAAAGAGAAGACAGGCCAAGGATATTCATCAGATATATATTTGGGGTCCACTGAATAGAGAACTAAAGCCATAGCAAAAATACCTACAATTGTAAGTTAAAGGTTCTTGTAAAGAAATATAAGCATCCTTCACAGCATATATTAAAAAGAGAATAATGCAAAGATATTCTAGTAAAGTTGTTGCATCTCAGAGTTAAATAGTTCTTTGGGCATCAAGTCAAAAAGAATAATCAGCTTATAAGGAGAAAAATCACTAGGCTTGCTTCACATTGCTTGGCAGTAACCGTCAATACTTGAAGGGTAATGATGCTTACAATAACGTCAATTTAAGTGTCCCTCAGTAATTTTACAGCTAAGCAAATTGTCGTTCATTTATAAAGACTGATCCAAAAACATTGAAAGAATTCTGAAATATAATTGCAAGAAGCTCTTCTTGTACAAAGTACAGGATGGAAAGCCTTGCTAACAAATAACGGGTAACAGTTTGGGGACCATTAAAAGTACTTAACTATAGGGGTAAGACTAATAGAAATGGGCATTCATGTTACATGTAGGATACAAATGCTGCAAAAGCCGAGCACATAAGATAACAACGTGTATAACAAAACACTTAACATAGGTTGAGAGGTGAAAAAGAAGAGTTGTGAGGTAGGGTAATATAAACGTATTTACCTTTAACAGGAAAGCATTAGGAGAAAACCATCTATACAATTGACAGAGTGGAAAGAAGGGAGGGAGAAAAAGGCAGAGAAATATGAGAACATCCTCATTAATCACAAGAGCGACTCAATAGGTACTATGTGAGAAAATAAAGAATTGTAAACATACCAAAGTAATGTTATAGAAATAATTACATAACGAATATAAACTTTCTCTAATGAGAACAACAGAACAGAAAACAAAGCTACTATGAAAGCAAAACTAACAGAAACACAGATCATGCAGGAAGTCCTTAAAAGAAAAAATAGGAACAAAATATAAGATTTCATAAAACGAACACCAGCTGTATGTGTCCAATCTGTAAAAATAAACTGCCTAGGTTTATCTATTAGAAGTACAAATTCCCAGATTATATCTCTAAGTAAAATTTATCTATCCACTCTGATAAATGATTTATGAGTGTTGAAAATAAACAAGACAAATGCAAACCCAGCAAATACAAACAAAAGGAAAACAGAGAAATACAATCTTAATGCCATAAAAGGTTGAATTCAGGAGAAAAAGTGATCAAGAAATCAAGAAGGGGCACTTCATGAAATATTGTAAAGTCTATATTTAGGGTTAGTCCAAAAGAACATGATATTAATTGTCACAAAGCAAAAATAAGAGGAAATATAAGAATAAATATATGGGAAGTCAGTAGTTTAAAATAGAGATTGACAAACGGTTGCCCACAGCCCAGTGCATTCTGCCATCTGATTTTGTAAAGAACGTCTTACTGGAACACAACTGTGTCCTTTTGCTTATTTGTCAGTGGCCTCTTTCAAGCTGTAAGTAAAGAATTGAGTAGCTGCAACAGAGCCCAGGTGGCCCACAAAACCTACGGTATTTACTATCTGCCCTTTATAGAAAGTTTGGCCACCTTGGTCTAGAAGACTTAGCCCATGGTAGTCACTATAGGGAGGGAAAGAAAACCAAAAAACTAAATAATAGATTTAATACTGTAAATTATTAGTATTATGTTATTTATATATTTATACATGAACCCTCTAAATTCAGAAAGTACACTATCTTTCAGAGTGCCAATCAACTTTTCAGGAAAAAACAACAACAACAACAAACTATGTATGAGGCTACAAAGTTTAAAAAAAGGCAAGTTCTCTGGTTACAATTCAATAAGCTAAAAAATAATAACAATTAGAAAACAAAATGATGCTACTACTTGGGAATTCAAAATCTTTTCCTTATATACCACTTGGGTCAAGTAGAAAATTAAAATGGCATATGATTGGATATCTAAAGTATAACAATTAAAAAAAAATACTCCATATATTAGAATGTGTGAGCAGAGCTACAGAAAGATAAAGAGAAAAATAGTTGGTCTTATATACTTAAAGTATTTAAGAAAGAAAGTAAAAATAAGAGTTCAGTGTCTGGGGTGAAGGAGTTAAAAGCTGAGTAAGGTTCAGAAATAATTCTCTAAAATATGGAGAGTTGCTGTTTAGTGACATGATTTGGGAATTGGGTAATCTGGGGCATCGTAGAACCAGTGAGGAACAATTTGTGGTACGTGGCTTCTTTATCACTGTTGGAGAGGTAAACCATGGGGTGGGCCCCTATGGACATTTTAGACATCATGTATCACATTTGGAAATGCTATGTTGACTGTTCATTGTCGGGCGTCCTTAAGGTACAACCTTTCAGCGGGCCAGAGCATGAGTGGAGTCTCCAGGTCGTGGTAAAGGCTTCTGAGTCATTTGCAGCAGTGGGCAGGGGGGCTGCTGGCGTCCAGAGCAGACAGCAGCCTCAGGTGGGGTGCAAAGGTGGCGTGGTGGTCCTCTCTCAGACAGATGCCCCTGCTGGCTCCGTAGCATCCTTGGTTTTGGACACTTTGCAAGCCCTCTCCTCCAGAATTTCATCAGTCATGTGAGTCACCCTGACCCTTCTGACTAATCCCCCTCAAAGATAAGACAGTAAGTCTATACCTGGTACAGATTGCATCCAAGAACGCTGATGATGCCTGCTCTTGAGGGCTCCCATTCTTTGGTTTTTTGTTCAGATTTAGGAGAGCACAGAAACGGAAGTGCTTGACTTCTCCTGAAGTGCTATGGGACATGTCTTTGAGGAGGTGGTATTGGTGCTGAGTCTTGGAGCATGAAGAGGTGTTTATTAGGTAGGAAGGAATGAGAAGGGTGGAGGGGAAAACATGTGAAAGAATCTTTTGATATAGTTTTCTCAGTTACATCATAAGCACCTTGTACCTTGAGGGCCGATGACATAGCTAACATGGATTTACCTCCTGCACAAAGTGCTGAATATATAGATGCTTTCTCCCAAGAACTAGTGATGCTTAACAAAAATGAAAGCTGGTATTATAGGTGTGCTAAATTTACCTCTCTCTCTCTCTCTCTCTCTCTCTCTCTCTCTATATATATATATATATATATATACACTTATCAAAATCAGTTAGATAGCTTTAAGAGCTACAGATTTTCAGGATTGACACTTGATCTATAAAATCAAAATCTCCGAGTCAACTTACCTAGCATTCTATATTTAAAAAGAGCTTCCCCTGGGATTCTGATATGTAGATATCTCTTGGATCTACAATTAATTATATCTACAATTAATTATATCTATAATTTTGGCTATATAATTTGAAATCAAATTTAGAGATAGATGGTAGATTTGTATTGGCTGCCTTTGGCAATATTAATTCAGTTATCACTAGTAACTTTGTTATTTCCAGATATTAAGAAAAATGTAATATTCAGTCATCTTATTTTTTGCTATTAATTTTGTAATTTGAGAAACCTTTTGAGTTTTAATGTTGTGAATAATTTAGCAATTTTATCTGAAATTTGTGGAGGCATGGTAAAACCTTTATACATATTCTAAAAATTACCATGTATATTTCCTATTATTTGTGATGAAGTATATTGGCAAAGAGCATATTATTTTTATAGATGTTCCCATTGAACTATGCATTATTGTGTTACTATTCATGTTAACACTTGGGAGATATATATTATATATATGTGTATGCATACATATGCATATACACCCTAACATATAGTTCTAGATATAGGTATATCAAAAACTATATAACTATATCATCTATAATTATATCTATAAAGTATTGCTCCAAACATCTTGAGACTTAGTTCCAGTTTTTATGATCGATGTCTAAGTTTCTCAAAAATTTGCTAGTCAATGAACTAGATTTCAGCTCCGGCCCATAGACTTAGTTGTGTATGATCGTAAATCAACAGCTAAATGTAAAACATTAAAATAGCTAGCAGAGCTTTGCATTCAGATAATACCTATTTTTAAAAAAGGAATAAGGTATCTATAAGTACAAAATTTGAGTGGTTTATTATTCATGTTATAGTTGTTGTAGTAAAAGATGATTCTTGAACTAAAGAACACCATGAGACTGTTAAATGTTAATGAAGTATAATTCATTTTTGTAGCTGGTATTAAACATTTATGAACCACTTTATATCTGCACAGGTCCTTACTAACAAATGCAGGTTCATACATACATACCCAGCATCATTTCCGACTGAAGTAACTACAGGATGAAATTTTTGTCTGAACATGTGGCAAAGTTCATGACTAAATTCCTATTTTGAGTTTCATAAGTGCATTATCTAGTTTAGACTTCTTATACAGAACACTAAGAAATCGTCTGTGCCATTTCTGGCTCCTGTTTTAACACGATAGAAGAATAAATGAGATGTAGTTCAGTCTCGCCTAAATTATTTCATGGTGTGAATCTTGAGAGTAGCTTTGAAGCAAATGTCTAAAGCTTTTTAGATTGGAGTTTGATAACATATGTTGTTTTCTGATGATTAACTAAAATTCCCCTGGGCCATTAATGACATAAAGAAAAGTCATCCATTGGTTGAGAAGGCTCCCACAGAGACTTGCTAATATGAGAGTCAATATTCAGGTTCTTATTTTTGAATAATTTAAAAATTTATTTTTTCAGTTTATCTTTATTGTATTTTGAAGAAAATAAGGTTTTACTTGCCAAATTTGTGGGGGAAAAAAAAACCACTGTCTAATTTCAGCGGCTCACCCAATTTCATACAGAATATTAGAAAACATATTAACTATAGAATCCAAGATTCTTGAAATTGAAGTGTTTTTCTAAATAATTTCCTTTTTTCTTTTTGGGGAAAAAATAGAAGAACTGAAATCAAGGTGAACAATACACGGGCATGTCTTTCTCAGGCTCTTATAAAGTTGGGCATATTAGAGGTGCAGCTGTCTGAAGTGGGTCAGTCACAAACCGAGATATCTCCTGGCAAAAGCTTGGGGCAGTGCAGAACTTTACCAACTTTAGACCTTGTGAAAAACAAACAGTTAGGTGAAGATGGAAAAATAAATAGAGGAGGTAACAGTTTTGTTGGATAGTGGTAAGGATCTTATGCTTCCTGTACCCCCAAGGTTTTTCCTGCTTTTTAAAGTAATTAACCATATTTGAAAAATAAATGCATGTTTCCATTTTTAAATAATCTAGGAGGGAACTTCAGAAAGATGGACTCAAAGGCTTCTTATAGGCTTTTTTTCCCTAAATGAATTATGTCTCTTCTTTCCCACTTGGGGAACCACTGACCCTGGGCTGCGCTCCCTCTTCTGTTTTCCTACTGTTATTTTGTTTCTATTCTCACCTCAAATAGCAAAAAGAAACATCTATAAAGTTACTTTAGATACGCATGTGAGGTGTAGGGGAATATTTTGAAGGCTGGAAACATTCTGTGCCTGTCTGCTGAAGCCAAATAATTGAGACTCTACTTAAGCCAAATTGATTCCTTTATGTATAAGAGAAAGGACAAAAAATGAAAGCAAAATGCTTTCTCCTTCAGTGAACACGTGTGCTAAATTTATGGTTATACCTTGTGTGCATGAACAGAATATCAGAAGGGTGATCCTGATGGAGTGACACATCTCTGACATTCATTAGATTTGATGATTAATTGATTTTCTTAAGGACTCTCATTTAAATATGCTTTGTCCATGTCCTAATGCTCTATCCTTCGCCCCCTTTTCCTTTTGCTTTGTGAAATCTCTTGAGACCGGCTCATCATTCACAGTAGTTAATCAGCACCTCCAGGGTTCGTCTGAGTTACGGCTAGAATCCACAGTTGCCCGAAAGATATATCCGTACGGATTTATCACACATCTAAGTCAGGCTTAAGTGCTCTCTCCTGAATCTGCCGCTCAGCGTTTCTTACCAGTCTCTCAATCTCATATTCTTCACATTCATCAGGATACCAGAAATGTCAATAATTCTTTCTCTCTGTTTTCCATAACTCACAGGTAACTCAGTTTTTCCAGTTCTATGACAATAATCAAAGGACCTAAAATAAAAATGCTTACAATGAAAGGGACACATTTTAGTGGGGGCATGGATGGCGAAGGTGAGCTGGGAAATGGTCACTGGTGTGCTACCCAGGATTTATGGACGGAAGGGGAGAACAAAGTCTCTGGTAAATGGGAAAACACAGGTGCCCCGATTGTTTCCCTGGGGAAGCGAGAGCTCAGTTTTGCCTTATTTGCACATCTCTGTATCTCTTGCCGCCTTTAAAAAATAATAATCTGAAAATATAAAATTTTAGGTGGAATATCTTAATATTGGAATAATGACACATAATTTAAAAAATTACCTTCATGTGGACCAAAGAAAGTTTTACGGCAGGCAGACTGGCAGTCACCTGGGGGTCATGCTGCTTATTCTCTGGTCGCTTCTCTCCTTCTGTGGCTCTGACTCACGCTGTGGTCATTCCTCCTACAGGTCTTCCTTCTGCCCTTCTTTCTCCATTCAAGTCCCTTCTTCGTTTCCCTGCCAGTTATTTTAACCGGCTTTATCATGTGCACCCTCAGTCAAATACCTCTGTGGCTCCTGGCTGCCTCCCACTCTGCTTATCTGACAGTGGAAATCTTTTGATAACCGAGCTTCACCTTTGCAGGCCAGGACCCCAACCCCCCCATTATGTGTTTATGCACAACTCCATGCAGTGTCACACCTGCCTGTCTCGGTTCATGGCTCTCGGCGGGGATGCTCTTCTCTCTTTGACAACCAGATCTCCACTCATTTCCATGTGCTTCCTTGAGATCCTCTTTGATTGCTGACCCACACCCAGAAAGAATTTTAAAATGAGGTTAGGGGCCCATCTACTTGTGTCAGCTATAAGAATGTGTACTGACAGATCATTCTGCATCTGCGGTTACTAAGTTAATGATGTCCTGCGATTTTGTTACAGCTCGTAGTGTGCAATTTCGTGCACAAGTGGCGGTTCATTCTTACCACCACTCCATGAAGTAAGCAGAACCGCGACGATAAATCAGGATAACTAAGAAGGCTTCTCCCTGGTCCTCAGGATGAGAATGAGGGTTAGAACCCAGTCTGAGGACTGCCGGAGGCACCACGAGAAGTGGAATGAAGAAGCAGAGTCTGCACTTCGGGAATATCGTCACAATGGGATTGAATGCATGAAAACTCAGTTTTTAGCATGAACTTCAGACAATAAGCGTGGCAGTGATGTGGGCCATGCTGTAATGATAAGTGCAGGGAATTAAAATGAGATAGAGATGTCCTGGGGATGAGGTAGGGTTGATTGATAAAGTTCTTGGAGGAGGATAATTTGAAATATAGTCACCTCCTAATTATTCATCCCTGCATTTAACAAGCATGTGTGGAAACCCTGCCCAGTCAAGGCTCTGGGCTAGGCACTGTGTGCACTAACGGAGTGAAACAGAAGCTCAGGTAAGCCAGACTGGCATTTAATCAAAACATCAGTTAGAACCAAAAAGGAAATCTATGAACTTAAGGTGCATTGAATGCATTGCTCACCCTTGAGACCAGTGTCTTACTGTAAAGTACTGAGTTGGGACGACAGGCTTTTCGGGGTCACTTCTGCCCTGCTGCCGCCTTTCCCAGGTGCAGAGGGCTCGTCTGTGAAGGGCCCCGCCCCCCCCCATCAAGTCTGTGTTGCAGGAAGAAATGCACTAAGAGACGCAAGTGAACCCAAATTTAAAAAAAAAAAACTGGAGTGTGAGCACACCATGTCTTTAAATACGCATGTGATTAAAACACTTCTGTGGTCCCCAGTCTTTTCTTGGCCTTTCTGACTTTACCCGTGGTGTTTGTACAGCTTGCATGGGTGTCTTCCTTCAGTCCTTCTCGCTTACCCGCACTTCAGGGCTCTGCCCAAATTTCCCCTCATCCATGGAGAACTTCCCAGGTAATTTAGCCCAGACCGATGTCTCCATCTCAGGCTTTCTCTAACCTTGCTGTGTTACAAATATTGCTATTAAAAAAAGGCTTCTTGGGGCTTCCCTGGTGGCGCAGCGGTTGGGAGTCCGCCTGCCGATGCAGGGGACACGGGTTCGTGCCCCGGTCCGGGAGGATCCCACATGCAGCGGAGCGGCTGGGCCCGTGAGCCATGGCTGCCGAGCCTGCGCGTCCGGAGCCTGTGCTCCTCAACGGGAGAGACCACAGCAGTGAGAGGCCCGCGTACCGCAAAAAAAAAAAAAGGGATTCTTATGCTAAAAATGCCTTCGAAATAGCACATTGGCGATTCATGAATTACAGTAATAATATCAATAATTATAAAATTTTGTAAAATCATGTGATCATATAAAATAATTATGATTATTTCACATTTGACTTATTCCTCAATGGAAAGCTAGAAACTTTCCATAGTTCTTATATTCCCATAGTACCTTTGGGGCAGGGAGAATATTCCATAGGTGACACTCAAATACGCCAAGTCTAGAAAATCCCACGATGAGGTGATGAGGATTAGAAAGACTCACTATTCTGAACAAAATCCCAGAGGTATTACACTGCATACCTGGGATTCAGTCTGTATTTGTCCAGCTGTCTCTTTCTTAATAAATACTGGTATTGAATCTTTTACTACCATATTTGCAGTGGCTATGTAATAACCATATTCATAATTATTATTAATTTTGGATGTCTTGTATATCATCTGTTTCATTTATATTCAATAATCAATAGATTACTAAACTGCTATGAATCCTTCCAGAAAAAGAAGATAAAAATCGAATTCCAAAGTTTGCGTATCTGATATTCCTGAATCTCCTTCTCTCTCTGTCTCTCTCACGTTTTGAATGAAAAAAAAAAAGAAAAGATTAATCCTTCCAGAAGAACCAGTTGAGAAAAATGTATTATTAAACATAATGATATCTTTGTGGAGCAGAGTTAAAAAGAACTCAAGGAAAGGAAATTAGACTTAAAATAGAACAATAGTAATAACCATTCACAGAACCTCTGAGAAATTTGAGAGTCTTATAAATTGTACTCACAGTGGCTGTATTCTCTTAATATAAAGAGTATGTAAATGTTTGTTTAATCATGCCACAGATCGCTATGTCTGTTACTAAGGATTTATTCAAGTCAAATCTATCAATTTCAAAGGGTAGTTTTCATCACCACATCTAAGTTATTATCAGATTTACTTACTACCAAAACTCCATCACAACTGAACCAAAATCAAAATAATAACTAGAATGTTACATGTCTCCCACTTACATTTTCCTTTACTGTTGAGTTGGCTTTCATGTTTTGTTTAACTGCTGTGGATTTTGCTATAGGTGTAATTTTATATTTATCAGATTTTAGACTCAATAGCGATTTCATTTCCTTCATTCTCTATGATAAACATTTTTTTAAAAATTGACCTTTAGTAGCCCTTTCCGTTCAAGTAAATCAGAGTACAAGTGAGTCATTCTCTCCTATTACAGTCTCTACGTTTTAATCCTTTTGTATTCTTAATGACAAGGAATTGGGGTCACATGATAAGTAGTCAGTATCATTATGGTAAAATAATATAAAATGTAAAAGAACAACTTTACTTCCAAATGTGAACATCAATGCAGATAATAAGTGAAATTCATGTACTTCAATTTGAGTGGGTAATGTAAAAGGTTGAGGGTAGTTAAGTTTGCATTAATAGAAGATCTTTAGATATATGGAACCCATTTATAGTTTTTCGGCTTTTTTTTTTAAATTTCATTTGATGCTTCTAACTGCCTCATAAAGTAATGGAGAAAATTTTATCATATCGTTTTTGTTTTAAGTAGGAAACTGAGACATCTGGGGTAAAAATGCTGTCCGTGGAATTTCATGCAGTTAACTTCCGAAGTGAGCTTAAAATGAGGTGCTCGGCTCTTAGCTGTAGGCCATTTGGTGAGCCATTTACTTCCCTCTCTTCTAATAAGATTTTTTTTAGCTCATTAAAAACTCATGTGGAAGCGTTTATCCTCTCTGGGTGGCCCTAAGTTTCAACATCTGTGAAAAAGGGATAATGTCAACATCCAAATTAGAGGCTGTTGTGAGGAGTTATTATGTAACACATTTAAAACATTTAGATGAACACTTCTCACACAATGAGCATTCCACGAATGTCAGGTATTTGTAAGGGTAGCAGTAACTTACTGTAACAAATTGAAGAAGTTCTGCAAGTAGAAAATAAAATTACTGAGGCAGCTATTTTTGTTATATAATAATCGGTGCATGTTTCCTCCTAATTCACTTTTCAAGAAAGGACGTCAATTTGGGATAAAGTTGTTTTTCAAGTAAAACAACAAAAACAGCAAAACCTCTTGCACTTGTTGGTGGGAATTGCCTTAGGCATTTTGAGGCAGAGGTGAAGACATGACGTTATGAAACTGACCCAAAACTCTGGGAGGTGAGAAAGTTGAGTCCCAATAAGAAACAGAAACTGAAATACAAAGAGGTTAAATGACTTTCCCAGGCTCACATCACTAGAAGGAGGCAGAACAGTGACAGTGTTTTCTTTTCTTTACTCAAAATTGCTAAGAAGGACAGGCCGGTGACTCCTGGCTGTGAGTGAAGACGCTGTGTCCAGTTATTATACATTGAATTGGAAACATGTAGAGTGTGGATGAATACAGATATTCAGAGATACATAGAGTGAAATTTTCATTTGCGTCTCAGAATTCACTACATTCCTATCAATTTCATCTTCTCAGGAATAAAATGATAGGACAATCTTTACAGTAGGTGCCATGAAAGTAGTATTTGCAGTCTTAAGGCATATCACTGTGGTTGGTTTAGGTTTACACACACACACACACACATGCATGCATGCACACACACGCACACACACATGCACTTCTCTGCAGACAGTAACTCGTTGGTACTGAGTTAACATGTAACCACTGCCAATTCATCTTGTTTGAACATGACGAGTTTTTAGTAGAATCTCATGTACTTTGCTCTGGTCAAACAAAAATGATCAGTGTGACTAATGTAATTACAGGATACTCTCTCCCTGGCACCAAGGAAACCGGAAGAAAATTGGAAGGACAGATTTCCTAAATAGACCAAATATTTACCCGGAAAATAAATGAAACGAATCTAGAAATGACTGAACTTACCTTGACTTGGGTAAGATTGTTTTCCGCTACCAAACAGAAATGATGACCCGAGCTTTAAACTGACTTCCGTGACAGAGAAATGCATCAGTGATATTTTTTTCATATTCAAATCTGACTTGAAATTCATTCCTGCCATGTAAGTTTCATATAGTTAACTATATTATACGTGGTTAATATACATTTATGTTTGTGTGAAGTTCTCTTCACACAAGGCATGCAGGGAAACAAAAGTTGGGTTTTTAAAAAAAAAAACAATGGAGAAGAAATTATGTAACAGAAATATGAGGTGGAGCAGAGAACTGTTGAACCTGGTCGCAAGCTTATTTCTAGAGAAGTAGATATAAAACGTCAATTCCTCTTCTACAGCTGGGCCTCCTCTCGTGAGCTTCTCACTGACCACCGTGATTCTGCCCCAGCCACTGCCTCCTACCTAACTGCTTTGTCCTCATCCAGTTCACCTGCCATCACCGTTACTATTTCTCAAGTCAGTGCTGCTACCACCTGTATGGCCAGTAGCCCCATCTCTTCAGACATATTGATTACTGCCCTGTATATCGTCTCCTGCCCTCACGGACTAGGACCAGGACATTTGGAAGAGAATTATGTGGTCAGATGATGTTCAAGAGTACACACGTGTGCGCACATGCACACACACGTGTACACGCTGCAGGCTGAGTGAAATTCACTATATGGGGAATTTTAGTCCAAGAAATTTTCTTAAATTAAGAAAGTGAGTTCTTGAGGAGCAAAGTAATTAATTAATATTACTGTAGGCTGGCTCTAGGCTTCTCTTGTTGTTTTATTTTGGTTTTGATTCTGTTTATCTCAGTGTATGCTGGGTCTGTATTCAGTTTTCTCTGAATTTCTCATCCATGACTGGCCTTGTTTCCTTGACAAACCGAATGCACAAATCAGCAATCTCTTAGTAGTCTATTCAGGGTCAGAATGGCTATTCTAAGGGAAACATCAAGACCTCTCAGAAAATTGTTGTCATTTCAGAAGTAAGCGTAACATTCTGAATGAGCAGAGTGTTTCTTCACTGGTATAATCCTCCTCTTTGAATGTGGAATAATTCATCAAAGCACCTTCATCTAATTTCTGAACTATTGATTTCTGCTCTGAGCAGAAGGCTCTAGATTCTTAGGTAAAGAATGGCTGGGTCCAGTTTTCTGAAAACAAGGACTTTCTGATTTCTTAGTGAGGAATGAAGAAAACGCCTGTGTAAGCTTAGTGTTGGTGGCTGAGGGTTTCTGGGTGAACCATTTCCTTTGCATCCTCTCTCACCTGGACTAATGTAATAGCCTGTTAAGTGGCTTCGGACTGCGCGCCTCTGGCCAGCGTTCTAACCCATTTCCATATTGTTGCCAATTCGGTCATGTGTCAACCCCCTTTCTCTTAGCTGACAGCACAGTCCTTAGCGCGAACCACAGAGGCGACATGGGGTGCTCTCTGCGTCTGTCTTTGTGCCGACCTTCCCTCCTCGGCTGAGTGACACACAGGCCCTCGTTCAGTATCACGTGTTTGCCAGAATCACTTCATGTGTTTGCATGTGTTGCTCCCTTTGCTTGGAGCATTCTTTCCTTTCCAGTTCTCACAGATAATCCCTACGAATTCTGTAGATCTCAGATCATTTCCTCAGAGAAGAATTTCCTCACCGCACCCATGATCAGGTGAAAGAGGAAACAAAACCATTATTTTATTTTTAATGTTTTTCTTTTCCATCATGGTTGATTGTATTGAATATAGTTCCCTGTGATATACAGCAGGACCTCGTTGTTTATCCATTCTCTATATAATAGTTTGCATCTGCTTATCTCAAACTCCTAATTTATCCCTCCCCCACCCCCTTTCCACTTTGGTAACAGTAAGCTTGTTTTCTACGTCTGTGAGTCTGTTTCTGTTTTGTACATAGGTTCATTTGTGTCATATCTTAGATTCCACATTATAAGTGATATCACATGGTATTTATCTTTCTTGGTCTGACTTATCTCACTTAGTATGATCATCTCTAGGTCCATCCAGGTAGCGGCAAATGGCTTTATTTTATTCCAAAACCATTATTGACTCTCTGAGCCCTGCCCTTACTTTCACAGCTGTCATCACAGTTGCATTTCTAGAGTTGTTTGATACATGCACATTTCAGTTAATTTGACTAATGGTAAGTCTTCCCTGCTAGACTGTAAGCTCCATGGGGGCAAGGATCACGCCCTTCCTTGCCAAAGCCAGAACCTAACATATCCTGGAATAAAACTGGCCCTCAATAATATTTTTGAAGAAGTGAATGAATGAAGCATTTGAAGGCTGTTTGAAAAGTGACATGTCTTCATATGTCCTCTGGTTTGAGAAGTGAAATTTATACCATATTGTAATATTTAACGTGTAGAAACCCTTCTGTTAAAGATGAAATCTGGCAACCCCCTCATCAGTTACGTTTTCCTGGAATAAGTCTTTGTCATATTTCCGTTGTGTACGTGCTTCTCCTGTGTGCATAGGATCCTGTTTTAATCTACGCTGTCTATCACTTTTCCTTCTTGATGTTGAGCTTACAAAGACCAGGCACTGAGCTTTAGCTTCCTCCAGTTTCCCGTCTGCTGCCATATTTCCTGTCACCCAGTGCACAGAGAAAGACCATGTATTGATTGAATGAAGGTGAGGATAAATTTATGATGACGAAAATGCACTAAGTATTGTATGTAGAATTCACCCTGCTGCAGGGAACCATAATAATTTGCTTCCCAGGCTCGTATATGTCCTGGGCACAGAGTCTCAAAAAAGGCAAAATGAGGAGACCATTTCCCTTAATTCTGGGAAATGCATTTAAAGTAGAAAATATGCTGATTTGAAAGCCTAATGCCATTAGCTGGCTTTCTGGCCAAGACTGTGTACAGCAACTTCTCCGTTGCAACTCATTTATCTGGAAAGTTGAAGGCAATGGAAGTTATATGTATTTATAAAATATAAAACTTGATTCACATCCTATTTTTGCCACCAGTGAATTGGGCAAAGCTACTCAGCCTCTGTGAGCAGCAAGTTTCTTCACTGTAAATCAGGATAATGCCTAACTTTCAGAGTTCTGCTGTAGATTGTAATTAATACACATAAGGCACTTATGCCAACACTTGAAAAATGCAGGAGGTGGCGTCCCCATATCCATATATTACAAAGACGATATGAAATAATACATAATAATAACAAATCAGTTGCTAAGAAATGAAAGGAGTAAGTGCATGGGCAGTAATGAATGGATCTTATACAGAACAGCCTTATTGTTTGATAGAAGGAATCTATCGCCACTCAGCAGATACTTACAGAAAGCAGAACACTTTGGCTTACACATACAGAAGGAAGCGCATTCTGCTGGATGTAATTATCAACTATCAACGTGAACATGAACTGTTCCCAAGTACAGTGTCTCCCAAGACAAAGCAGAGATATCAGTCACACTGTTACTGGTAGTTCAGCCGTGTGTGAAGAAGAAAACAAGCAGTTTTCTGGCATTTTGGGAGAGCTTCACAAGCTTAGCTATTCCATTCCCTTTTTTCTGCCTATTAAAAACACAGACCCACATATTCTGCGGGTCATTTTATAAGAGAAAAAGTCTTTATTAAACAGTTATTTAAAATAGTCTCAGTATCTTGTCCCCATATTTGGAAGAGGGATGTCAGTTCCACATGATACAGGTAATGGAACGGACTGAATGGGCGTGGATGGTTCACATTTTCTCCCAAATACATAGAAATACTTGATCAGATATAAAATAGCTGCGTTCAGACAAAGGAGTACTAATTCTTCAAGTGTATTTTTCAAGTTTGTCTACAAAGCTAAAGAAATATGTGTCTGTGGAAGGAGATTTCAGTCCCACCAGTAGGAAGTAGGGGAGGTGGTATTAATACAGAAGTGGGTACAGGGAATGGGACCTCAGGTATATGTGAGGCGGGTGTTGGAACAGATGCCAGGTTTAAAGTGCAGAGCCGCTGAGAGCCGCCTTGTCCATGAAGCTGAGAAGAAAGAGAAATTTGCTCACTGTCCTAGGAAGAAGGAAGCCTGCAGGAAAATGGGAACCACAGCCCGACAGAGAGTAGGTGGGGAGAAATAAGAAACCCCAGCGTGCTGTGAGCTCCCGAAGGACCAGAATGCGGCGCATTTGCATGGTACAGTCACCCTTTAAAAAAAATATAAAAACGACTCTACAACTGGTAACATCCTTACTGCTTTAGCAGAAGCAAACTAAAAGTACATCTATAGAGTATTTTTTTTGAGTCCTGAGATCCCTTGTCGGTTCCTCAGTCCTACCCACTCACATCAAATCCTTTATCAAACCCCCTCAAAACCCCAGGTGAGTGTGTTCTCCCTGCCAAACACCATGGCCAGTTCCAACAGGTTGTCTGCAGGGAAGCGTAAACAGACAGCATGTTTCTTATCAGAAATAACAGGAACCCACAAAGTACAAGGACTCTAGGGGACGAACCTCAGTTAACAACTTTTGGTCTAACCGGAATATTGCTCATAAATAAGGGGAAACAACAGCACAAAGTGTTTACTAGAGATCCTTAATAAAAATTTGAAAAGACTAATAAATGATGCGGTTGTGACAAAAGAAAGGTGGTCAGGTGATCCAACCCTCAGGATTAACAAGAGAACAACCATCGCGGCTACATCTTAATATGTACTGCCTTTAACAAAGACCTCAGTGGTGACCATGAGGAAAACACATCTGCACTGAAATACCAGACACCAAAATTGTGGAGGAGCAGAGTTAAATCTTTCTAAATTGCTCATCTTGCTTAAGAGGTGTGTAGTCTTAACATTAATCTTGAAGTCAAGTAAATGGGTTAAAATTGTACAGAAACCATTGTGGGGGGGGGGGAAGAATATTTTCCAAACCAATAAGGGGGCTAGGTGGGATAATAATTTTTAAAATGTAGAAAGGAGTCTGGAAAATGAAATGTTTAAGAACCACTGCATTAGGACATTATTCCTGCCCAGTATTCCTCCCCATGTCATAGGAGCCAAAAGCATTTTAGTATGATTTGCTGCTGCTTCTTCCATTACTATTATTCTTTTTGCCATGGAGTCCCAGCCTGATACATCTCCTCATTATATCATGCTGATTATGCCCAAGCCTATCTGTCTTTATCACAGTTTTTTTTTTTTTTCCAGAAGTTTGCCATTGAGACCAGATAAAAACTGATGAGTTAATATGGGGTAGAATATTGAGCTAGAGATGAGGAATACGGTCTCGGTCTAAACCTTGGCTTTAATTCAAGACAGTCTAAGCATTTCTTAAATACTGCTGTCTACCAATCTAAAGTAACATGCTAGGCACTAAAAGGATTTTTTTTAAATAATTAATGAGCATATGGGTTTTAGACCTTGCAGTGTAAAAATAAGATACGATCAATGTCTGGCCAAAACTAGATACTCAATAAAGGCTCACTCAGTGAGTGAATTAATGAACTGCTAGGATCTGAAAGACTAAGTCACTTTGCCTGAGACTTTTTATCCATGGAAGAGTTCCTAGAACTAACATCTAGGAGTGTCTGATCCTTTAGTGCATGCTAAGTGTAAAACAAAGGCCCAAAACAGACAACACCTATAAAGAACATTCAAAACAAAGCAGAAACTCAGGGCCACGTGATCTGAACTAAAAGTGACTTCTGTGAAAAGCAAATAGCAGGTGTGATTTTGCTGCCTGAATTGAAGAGCATTATTTGAAGCAATTGATCCCTTCTGAACAGCTCTGTTTATGAACACCCTTGGCATAATTTTTCAAAAATCTTTTATTAGTTCAAAAAAATCAGTGAGGACTGAGTGAAAATATAATTAAAGACCTCAATAAATTAACAAACCAACCTGAAACTGGCAATAGAAGCAGAATGTAAACACTCAGAAAATGATCAACCGGATTTGCCACAAAGAAGAAGAATCTGAAGTGTACAATATCAAGAATCACTTCATAGCTCAAAAAAAAAAAGCTTAGCGTTTCATCAGAGTCCACCGAGGAGAAGCTAAATTAACATCAGGCCTCTGTGGAAAGATGGTGATGATTCTTGTATAATTATAGAGGAGAGCAGTGTAATCACGTGTACAGTGGTCCCTTTCAGAGTAAGAGGTCAGGCATTTTCACAGAATCTATCTTTTTTTTTTCTTTATTTTTTCTCCACAAACATTAAGGTGCCACCATCCCTGCCTGAACCAGGTATTATTAGTTTTCAGAGAGACTCATCAGATGCAGAAACCTCTCAGTCAAAGACTGAGCTGCCCAGGATGGACATGAGATTTCTCTCACATGCAGCTGCTTTACCAAGCCAGACCTCTGACAGGGTGCTGCATTTAATTTCCAACGCATCTGTACTAGCATTGCGATGAACATTCTGACTTGTATATATTCATACAAAAATTTTTGTTTGAAAGTGAATGTCTTTTTAATTTTTTTCAATTTTTCAGATACACTGGAAAAACAAATTACCAGTCTCTCTGTCTCTGTCTCTCTCCATATCTACCTCTGTCTATCATGTTTCTATCTATCAGCTATCACCTATCTATCATCTATCCAGCATCTACCCTTCTACCATCTATCTACCTCTAAAAACAAATGCACAGAAAGGCTTATAATTTAAAGCATGCAGATTTATTTCCTAAGCATTAGTGTTTTTATCAGAACAAATATATGTTTCATTGCCCTGTTTAGCATTTTACCATAGGTCATTCTGACTTTCATTGTTCTGTGGAAACAATTATCTTATCTTTGAAGTACAGATTAATTAATCATATATTAATAAAACCATTTATTCCCAAAGAAATCACTAGTAAGGTTGAAAGGATGGCAGTAAAGTAGTCTGTGTTAGTAAGTGAAAAAAATCTCCCTAAATTAGAGAGGTATTGAGGTTTTTGTTCAATTTGACACAGTTATGAAGAATTATTTGTCTTCTATTATCATAAATTCCCTTTTCTCCCAGGAATTATAAGAACATATATGGACAGTGATTAAGCATCTGCCATTGAGGCCAGATAAAAACTGATGAGTTAATATGGGGTAGAATATTGAGCTAGAGATGAGGAATACGGTCTCGGTCTAAACCTTGGCTTTAATTCAAGACAGTCTAAGCATTTCTTAAATACTGCTGTCTACCAATCTAAAGTAACATACTTGGCACTAAAAGGATTTTTTTTTAATAATTAATGAGCATGTGGGTTTTAGACCTTGCAATGTAAAAATAAGACATGATTAGTGTCTGGCCAAAACTAGATACTCAATAAAAGCTCACTCAATGAGTGAATTAGTGAACTGCTAGAATCTAAAAGACTAAGTCACTTTACCCAAGACTTTTTATCCATGGAATGACCTATGGTAAAATGCTAAACAGGGCAATGAAACGTAAATTTGTTCTGATAGAAACACTAATGCTTAGGAAATAAATTTGTATGCTTTAAATTATAAGCCTTTCTGTGCATTTGTTTTTAGAGGTAGATAGATGGTAGATGAGTAGATGTTGGATAGATGATAGATAGGTGATAGTTGATATATAGAAACATGATAGAGGTAGATATGGAGAGAGACAGAGACAGAGAGAGTTTGGTAATTTGTTTTTCCAGTGTATCTGAAAAATTGTAAAAATTAAAAAGACATTCACTTTCAAACAAAAATTTTTCTTGTTAACAACAGTTATCTTTATTGCAAAATGGAAAATATAGGAGTTAAATGGGAAAATATATAAATACCCATAATCTAAGCACTCTGAGATATGTACCTTCTTAGCCTTTTACAGATTTCACCTCTTTTTGTTTTCTAATTCACTTTTAAAATGATTAAATAATTTCAAATATTCTGAGAAAAATATAGACTAATAAAACCATTTATTCCCCTGTGCAGTTCACACAATTGCATTTTTCTTTATTTACTTCAAATAATGACTTTCCAAATAAAACTCAAATATATTATTAAAATATCATTTGCAACCCTCCCTGATTCCATCATAGCTTCACTCTCCCTGAGGTAAGTATGTATCCTTCCCTGAGATGCCTTTGTACTTTTACTGTACATTTACCTCTTAAACAATATATTTATTATTCATTTGTGTGCTTTTGACACATAAGATAGATAAATGGCAACTCATTGAACCTACATTTTGTGATATTTTGCTTTTTGTTTCATTAATATAAACAAAACATAAGATAGATCTATTCAGATCCAATTTATCCGCCTACTAATTCTTTGTTCACTTATCCTACTAATACTTTGTTGGCTTATACATTTCAGATAGCTTCTCATATGTTTATTTTGTTGAAAAGATTTTTTAATGTGTGTAATTCGTTCATGTTTATCATTATTTTTGTGTTTTTTCTGTTTTGCTCAAGAGGTTCTTCCATATCCTGAGAATATTCGTAGAGTATTTTCTCTGATGCCTCCAATTATTTTTCTAAAGTTTTACATTTATCATTTAGATCTTTAATACATCAGGAATGTATTTTCTGAGTCATATGAAGTAGGAATCTAATTTTATTATTTTCTATTCATCTGGTCAACTAAACCATCCTAGGCAATTCAGTCCATTCCTGCTGATTGGTGACACTACATCTTTTCATACACGCTCCCATTTATGGAATGAATTATTAGGGTTTGTCTAGTCTACTGCAGTGATCTTCAAATCTAACCTTCAACAATTGTCTTTTAATTACCACAGCTTTATAACAGTTTTGATATTCTTCTAGATAAATTTAGTCTTTAGGAAGGAACTTCAGTGGAAGAAACAGGGTAGTGCGTGATTGCCTCAGCAGAAGGCAGCAGGTGTCAGCATCCTTCCTGAGCCCGCAGAGCTGAGGCCAGGATTCAATTGTCACCAGCAGATATGCAAGTGCCCTACAGTACAGATGGGGCTGCTTCAAGTTGCAGACTTGTTGCTGTTATATTTTATCATCTGGTCAAAAGGAGGCATAGGTGAGACCAAAATTTCATTATAAGCAAAACCACAAAAGAGCTAAGTTCTGATGAAGTTCAGACCCCTAATCAGGGTTCATGTTGGTCCTTGAGGGTCGATGTTAGGTCACCTGCCTCAAATGCCGTTCTGCATGTGAGGTTAAGTAGGCAAGTAAGAGGATTAATCCTGCACTCATGTGGCCTGTCTCAGCATTTCAGGCAGTGGTTCTCCACACTGGCTGCACCTCAGAATCGCTTGTGGAACATTTAAAAATACTGATGTCCAGACCACACCCGTGACCAGTTAAACCAGTGTCTCTCAGAATGGGATCCAGGAATGAGTATATTTTATAAATCCCCTAGTGATTCTAATGTGCAGGTAACTTTGAGAACTGCTTTAGTGTAAACCCAGCCAGCTGTCAAGGTTAACATCAGTAGTAGTAAATCATGTTGATTGTGACAAATCACGATGGTCCCTTTTCAATGTGAAAGCATGAGCTACTTTGTGTCAACATGATTATCATTAACCAGTTCAATTAGAGTTATTTTAAGTGAGAGTTGTACTGGGTATCAGTGTCTTGATGTGGTGTGATGAAAATGGTACTTCACCTCTGTGGTCTTCCTCTTGAAAACCCATAACTCCCTTCTAATAATGGGAAAAACATCAAATAAATCCCAGTCGGATGAAAGACCAGACAAATCTCAACATTCGTTAAATCACCCAACCAGTTTTCTGCAAGGCTGCCAAGATCCAATAAACTCCAAGTAACTGTTAACAGCGAAGAGGAGGCTGTGACAGTGACTGCTAAATGTGACGTAGTGTCTCGAATGAGCTTGTACAGCAGAAAAAGAGCATTCATTAAAAACAAAGAAAAACTGAATAGGGTATTAACTTTTGCCAAAAATAATAAAAATGAAAATAAACCACTAGCTAGAAACATCATGTATACTAAATAATAGAAAGAGAAAAGGAAGCAAAAGGAATATTTGAGTTTATTGTATTTATAATTACCTGACAAGGGATGAAGTGAACTTGCAAGAATATTTGTTTTTCCTTTAGAAGGTAAAGAATTTAAAAATATTTAAATAACATTCTCATAATCCCAGTGAGGAGATAAATCTTGTGTGTGAAATGGATACGTTGCTTGGAAAGTAAAAAGGCTACATGAAAGAGGCTGAAGGAACATGGGTATTGGTGGGTTTCACGTACATTTTAGTAACTTTCAGCTCTTTTGCCTTCTGCTTAAATGAGGTGGACCAAAATCTTCTCCTTAAGGTATTCACTGTATCTATGGAATTAAACTTCCATGATTTGAAGCGTATTGATGGTCTCTGTCAAACTTGGTAAGATAAATACAGTTTCCAATGAAAACACAGCAGTTGTCCACCCGGCAGTCCCTTGTCATTCTGTCAAGAGGCAGAGTTAACTTGTGCCACTTCACCAAGCTGTGGGTTCCTTCTTTCACAGCCTGGGCTTAACGATGGCACTGATCAAAATGCTAATTTATGTTGATTTATCAAGACATGATGATTGTAGTGATAAGCCTCCATGATTGGTACTTCCAAACTAAATGTACTGAAATGACAAATGTGGCTGCAGAAATGGATTTTGCTCTGCAGTTAATGTTTCATATAACCCAACTTCATTAGGCAGAACTCAGCTAATGACATCATGAATTTGTTTCATTTTATCAAATTGCATTAATTAGGGAAATGTGCTGAATGTTGATTGTGAAGAAATACTCTTTTTCCTTGGAATAAGGAAGGAAAAAACAAGGTAATTGGATTAATTTGTCCTCCCCCCCCTCCTTTTTTTTAACCTCCATAAATTAGGGATGTGAAGATCCTTTCTCAACAGGAAAGCATGAGCAACTTTGCGTTAACATGATTCTTATGAGCCAATTTAATTGTAGGAATTTAAAGTGAGAGTTCTCCTGGACGGTGCGAGACTCTGAGAACCGTGTTAAATGCTGTATCTCCAGGGGCTAACATATTTGATAACAAAATAAGAGATTTCCTATAATGGTCTAACAAAAAGTGGATACTGAGATCTTTCTCAGGGTTCTATTAATTATTCCTGTTTACTCTGTTGTATCACCTCTCTGCCCCTAAAGCTGGGAATAATACTGTGTCCTTGCAGTTTCGTTTTTGATAACAGTACATTACAGTGTACCTAGGCTTAATGATGATCCATGGGAGGTGTTTGAGATTTTGTTGTACTGCACTTAATTATAGGAATAGACTGTTCCAGCAGTTGAAAATCATGTCCTCTGTATGTGTTTATGGGTGCTCTCTAGGTTGGTGGGGGGTGAGCACCTTTCAGTAATGAGAAAACATGGGTCTTCTGTTGTCTTCATTCCCTTCAGGACTTTAGTTCCTGTTCATGTTGGAAAGCACATTTGATGAATACTGCCCCATGCCCCCCAACAGTTGCCCTGTATTCAAACCCAGTGAGTGCCTCCCCAGGGGGGCATGGACCAAATCACGCCCTTTAGAAGTAGATCCCTTCCAGGGTCAGAGCTGAAATCATGTTAATGCGTCAGCAGCTCTGAGTAGCCATGAAGGACGTTTACTCTAAATTTAGGGCAGGTAATTGCTTCATGCACTTGAATGCTACAGTCAGAGGTAAAATAAGTAAATTGTACAAGTGTTTTCATAGAAAACTATTCAAAATTATATAGTATATATGTATAATTCATACATATATTTTTATATATACATATATATAGTTTGTGTAACTGTAGAAGAAGAGTGGTATCTTTTTTGCTTTTAATATTTTAATGGAAAGAGTTTAATAGGTGTATGATGAAACATTTTTAAAGGAAAAATTGCATGGCTAATTTTCCATTTAAAATTTGTAGAATGCATTGGATGCCTGTAGGTTTCTACCACAAACTAAATAAATTCACAATTTCCTCTCTTTCTTGAACTCAGTCAGCTCACCTGTAAAACAGCTCATTCCCACCCTGATAGTCTGACTCTATGATTTAAAAAAAAAATCACTTCCCGCCCTTTTGATTATCTTGAATTAGCTGTATAAAGAATGTTTTCTTATATTAATAATGTCAATTCATCAGGCCTCATGAAGAATAAAAGACAATACAGTATTCAGTTGACGACTATTTACTGGTTATAAATGAAAGTAGTACTGTTCCAGTGATTTTTAGAGAAAGGAGTTACAGATTCCAGAGCTAGAAGGAAAGTTAGACAGGATCTAAACACTTCATCACTTATTTTCACGAGGTGGAAAATGAAGAGACAGAGACATGCATGTAATGACACAGGTGAAGAGTGATAGAGGTGGAATTTAAACCTAGTAGTTTATAGGGCTTTTCCTATTACTCCCTGAAACTTCCTGAAGTATAAATAGATAATAAATTCGAGGTTATCTGACTTTAAACATGAATGAAGCTAATAAACACATTTAAATCATTTATTTTTTAAAATTTTAATTCTAGAATATGTTTATATTTACAGAAATTTGAGAGGACAGCATAGAGTTCTCATATACCCCACACTCAATTTTCCTGTTATCAACATCTTATATTAATTAGTATGGTACATTTTACAATTAATAATGCAATACGGATGCATGGTTATTAACTAAAGTCCATGCTGCATTCTTATTTATTTACAGTTTTAACTGTTTTAACTGTTTCTGTTCCGGGATTCCAGTAAGCCACATTGCAGTTAGTTTCCATGTCTCCTTAGAGTATTTTTCTCGGACAGTTTCTGACTTTCCTTGTTTTCGATGACCTTGACGGATTGCAGGTATACTCGTCAGGAATTTTGTGTCGGTAGATTGTCCCTCAGTTGCATTTGCCTGATGTTTTTCTCACAATTAGACAAGGATTATGGGCTTTGGGGAGGACGACTTCATGAGATAAAGTGCTGTTTTCATCTCACCTTATCAACAGTGCGTACTATCACATGACTCCTCATTGTGGTATCGACTGAATTACCGGGCTGAGGTAGTATTTGCCGTGTTTCTCTACTATAAAGTTATTCTCTTTTCTTCCGCTTTTCATCCTGTGTACTTTGGAAGGGGGTCCATCTTTGCAACCCACATTTAAGGGATGGCAGTTTTGTTCTACCTCCTTGAGGACAGAATATCTTTTTTTATATTATTTGGAATTCTTCTGCACGAGAGACTTGTCTGTTCTCTCCTCTTTATTTAATTACTCAATCATTTATTTATATCAGTGTGGACTCATGGATATTTATTTTATATTTTGAGATATCATCCAATACTACATTCTCTAATTAGTTTTTAATTTAATTAATTTTTTGCCAAAATTATTCCATATTTGGCCATTATGACCTCTTTGAGTTGGCTCCTATATCCCTTTGACATAGTCCCATCAAATTAGACTTTTGAGGGGAGTAGTTTCTTACTTTCTGCACTATAAGTTGCTCCAGGCCCCATTCCTAGAATCAGCTGTTCCTCCAAGGAACCCTGGTTCCTTTCATGGGTCGGTAACATTATAAACCAGTATCTGAGCATTGATAGATGTTATTGTTGCTTCTTCGTGTCCATTCTTTCACCAGTACCATGCTGTCTTGCATAATGCTATCTTGAATAATGTAGCTTCATAGTGAGTCTTGAATTTAGGTAGTGTGAGTCTTTGAACTGTTGTTCTTCAGGAATGGTTAGGCTACCATAGGGCTGTTACCTTTCCATATAAACTTTAAAATAAGTTTGCCAATATCTGCAGAATAGCTTGCTGGGATTTTAAGTGAGTGTGCATTGAATCCATTGATCTAGTTGGGGCTAATTGACATCTTAATGATATTGACCCTTCCAATACATGAACATGGAATCTCTCTCCATTTATTTAGATTTTCTTATGAGATATTTGTAGTTTTCTATAGATAGATTCTGTATAAATTTTATTATTTTTGTACTTAAGTGTTTCATTTTATTTGGCGTGATTGTAAATAGTAATGTTTTATTATTATCTTTTAATTTCAAATTCCAGTAGTTACATTTTCTGGTCTATAGAAAAGCACTTAACTGTTGTGTGTTATCTCTGTATCCTGTAATCTTGCTCTTCTTGCTTATTAGTTCCAAGAGTTATTTTCTCAGTTTCGTGTTTTCTACATAGGCAGTCATGTCATCTGCAAATAAATATTTTTATTTATTCCTTACCAATATGTATAACTTTATTTCCTTTTATATTGTGGTAGGTAGGACTTCCAGTTGATGTTGAGTCAGAGTGTAAGAGGGGAATCTTTGCTAGGCTCCAGATCATGGTGGTGTCCAGTTTCTTGCTCTCTGTTATGATGGTAGCTGTAGGTATATAATGGATGTTCTTTCAGGTGGGAGAAGTTCCCCTGTATTCCTAGTTTGTTGAGCGCTTTTATCATGAATGACTGCTGAATTTTGTGAAATATGTTTTCTGCATCAATTGATATGATCATATAAATTTTCTTCTTTAGCCTGTTGATTGATATAACACATTGAGTGTTTTTTGATTGAAGAAGCACAGGATACTTGGTCATGGTGTATAATTATTTTTATATCTTGTTGAATTTTATTGCTAATATTTTGTTGAGTGTTTTGCATCTGTGTTCATGAGAAATGAACTTTTCCTACCTTTGAAACTGGGTTTAATATTAGTGCAAACTGGATCTCAGAGTTAGAATATGTTTCCTATACTTCTCATTTCTGGAAGATATTATGGAGAATTGATATCCTTTCTTTCTTAAATGCTTGGTAGAATTCACTGATGAAACTCTGAGCATCATGATTTCTTTGCTTATTTCTTTAACAGATATAGGTATATTTAGATTATTCATTTCATCTTGTATGACTTAGTTTGTGCCTTTCAAAAAATAGTCCATTTTATCGAAATAATCAAAGTTATGGGTATGAGTTTGCTTGTAATTTCTTTATTATGCTTTCAATGCACATTTGTTGAGTAGAGATCAGTAGAAAGTTCCCTCTTTTATTTCCAACATTGGTAATTTACATCTTCTTTTCCTAGGTTAGTGTGGTTAGAGGTTTATCAATTTTACTGACTTTTCAAATAAAACTTTAATTATATTGATGTTATCTATTTTCCTTTTTCAATTATATTCCTTCTTTAATTTTTATTATTTTTTCCTCTTGTTCGTATTTCTCTAATTTTCAAAACAGGAGGCTTAGATTATTGATTTTAGATTTTTTTCTTTTTAATGTATACATTTAGTGCTATAAATTTCCCTCTATACACTTTTTCAATGCACCATACATATTTAGATAAATTGTATTTTTTATTTTCATTTACTGCAAAATATTTTAGTTTTTTGGAACTTCTTTGACCCATGTATTATTGAGAAGTGTGTTGTTTAATATACAAATATTTCAAAAATTTCCAGTTCTCTTTATGCTCTTGTTTTCTAGATTAATTCCATTATGGTGTGAAAAAATACTTCCTATCATTTCTGTTCTGTTAAATTTGTTAAGTTGTGTTTTGTAGCCCATAATCATGTCTATATTGGTGAATGTTCTCTGTGATTTTAAGAAGCACGTATCCTATTGTTGTTAGATGGAATTGAATGATACTGCTTTTTTTTTTTTTTTGCGGTACGCGGGCCTCTCACTGTCGTGGCCTCTCCCGTTGTGGAGCACAGGCTCCGGACGCGCAGGCTCAGTGGCCAAGGCTCACGGGCCCAGCCGCTCCGCGGCATGTGGGCTCTTCCCGGACCGGGGCACAAACCCGCGTCCCCTGCATCGGCAGGCGGACTCTCAACCACTGCACTACCAGGGAAGCCCGTAAGTTAGAGTCTTAAAGTGAAGATGATAAATATTATCAGAGGAAATTTATAAAAATAGTACCTGATATTTACGTAGCATGTGACTATTTACCAGTCGCTCCCATGAATATTCACACAGTCCTACCCTCAGGGCTGAGCAACTATTTATTTTGGAAGCCTGGGCCCTTTGTCTTGACTTCTGTTTTGTGCCCTGACGTCCTGATTCCTTGTGCCATTTCTGAACTTGGAAGAAACATCATACCACAGGATACAAAATCTGGTTCCCCAAGCAGTGCCAAAGACCCATGATGTCACCTGAAATACATTTAAAAATCTGAATATCAGGAAATATGTGAAAAGGGCAAAGCTGACAGACAGATTTCCTTTCCTCTCTCCCTTCCATGGACTGCCCCTCCCTCTCCTGAAATACGCAGAGGCAAACTCTCTCTGTGCAGCTCCTTGGAGACGGCAGGTGGCCAGGCAGAAAGCACCTGCCACTTGATGAAGCGTGTCTCTCTCTGGGTTACTGTGGGCTGCAGCAAGCAGGTAACTGCACCTCAAATTGCATCCTAACGTTTGCTACCTCATTTCCCATTCCCTAATTAACAATGCCCTGGGATTGTATCTATAAAATACTGTCTCAGCAATTATTACTTGTTTGCCTCAGTTTTCCTTGGGAACCTGGGTTGAAACAAGCATTAGCGAGTGCAATAGTGGTAGATTTTCTGAATCTTTGAAAAAAGCCAGTGGTAAAGTGGAGGAGGCTGCCTTAAGATTTTGACTTTTATCCCATATTATTTTATATTTATTCAAATCTTAAACATTTTCCCATATTCATGAAAAAAAATCAACTCTGGTTCATTTTCATTTTCTCCACTGATAACCCCAAAATAGTCTAGTGAAATTTTATTTATTTATTTATTTTTAAACATCTTTATTGGAGTATACTTGCTTTACAATGCTGTGTTAGTTTCTGCTTTATAACAAAGTGAATTAGTTATACATATACATATGCCCCCATATCTCTTCCCTCTTGCGTCTCCCTCCGTCCCAGCCTCCCTATCCCACCCCTATAGGTGGTCACAAGGTGCCGAGCTGATCTCCCTGTGCTATGCGGCTGCTTCCCACTAGCTAGCTATTTTATGTTTGGTAATGTATATATGTCCATGCCACTCTCTCACTTTCTTCCACCTTACACTTCCCACTCCCGCTATCCTCAAGTCCATTCTCTAGTAGGTCTGTGTCATTATTCCCGTCTCTTGCCCCTAGGTTCTTCATGACCATTTTTTTTTTTTTTTAGATTCCATATATATGTGTTAGCATACGGTATTTGTCTCTCTCTTTCTGACTTACTTCACACTGTATGACAGACTCTAGATCCATCCACCTCACTACAAATAACTCAATTTCATTTCTTTTTATGGCTGAGTAATATTCCATTGCATATATGTGCCACATCTTCTTTATCCATTCATCCGTTGATGGACACTTAGGTTGCTTCCGTGTCCTGGCTATTGTAAATAGAGCTGCAGTGAACATTGTGGTACATGAGTCTTTTTGAATTATGGTTTTCTCAGGGTATATGCCCAGTAGTGGGATTGCTGGGTCATATGGTAGTTCTATTTTTAGTTTTTTAAGGAACCTCCATACTGTTCTCCATAGTGGCTGTATCAATTCACATTCCCACCAACAGTGAAAGAGGGTTGCCTTTTCTCCACACCCTCTCCAGCATTTATTGTTTGTAGATTTTTTGATGATGGCCATTCTGAGCGGTGTGAGATGATATCTCATTGTAGTTTTGATTTGCATTTCTCTAATGATTAATGATGTTGAGCATTCTTTCATGTGTTTGTTGGCAATCTCTATATCTTCTTTGGAGAAATGTCTATTTAGGTCTTCTGCCCATTTTTGGTTTGGGTTGTTTCTTTGATATTGAGCTGCATGAGCTACTTGTAAATTTTGCAGATTAATCCTTTGTCAGTTGCTTCATTTGCAAATATTTTCTACCATTCTGAGGGTTGTCTTTTGGTCTTGTTTATGGTTCACTTTGCTGTGCAAAAGCTGTTAAGTTTCTTTAGGTCCCATTTGTTTATTTTTGTTTTTATTTCCATTTCTCTAGGGGGTGGGTCAAAAAGGATCTTGCTGTGATTTATGTCATAGAGTGTTCTGCCTATGTTTTCCTCTAAGAGTTTTATAGTGTCTGGCCTTAAATTTAGGTCTTTAATCCATGTAGAGTTTCTTTTTGTGTATGGTGTTAGGGAGTGATCTAATTTCATTCTTTTGTATGTAGCTGTCCAGTTTTCCCAGCACGAGTTATTGAAGAGGCTGTCTTTTCTCCACTGTATATTCTTGCCTCCTTTATCAAATATAAGGTGACTATATGTGCCTGGGTTTATCTCTGGGCTTTCTATCCTGTTCCAGTGATCTGTATTTCTGTTTTTGTGCCAGTACCATACTGTCTTGATTACTGTAGCTTTGTAGTGTAGTCTGATGTCAGGGAGCCTGATTCCTCCAGCTCCGTTTTTCTTTCTCAGGATTGCTTTGGCTATTCGGGGTCTTTTGTGTTTCCATACACATTGTGAAATTTTTTGTTCTAGTTCTGTGAAAAATGCCAGTGGTAGTTTGATAGGAATTGCATTGAATCTGTAGATTGCTTTGGGTAGTATTGTCATTTTCACAATGTTGATTCTTCCAATCCAAGAACATGGTATATCTCTCCATCTATTTGTACCATCTTTAATTTCTTTCATCAGTGTCTTATAATTTTCTGCATACAGGTCTTTTGTTTCCTTAGGGAGGTTTATTCCTAGATATTTTATTCTTTTTGTTGCAATGGTAAATGGGAGTGTTTTCTTGATTTCACTTTCAGATTTTTCATCATTAGTATATAGGAATGCAAGAGATTTCTGTGCATTACTCTTGTATCCTGCTACTTTACCAAATTCATTGAGTAGCTCTAGTAGTTTTCTGGTAGCATCTTTAGGATTCTCTATGTATAGTATCATGTCATCTGCAAACAGTAACAGCTTTACTTCTTCTTTTCCGATTTGGATTCCTTTTATTTCTTTTCCTTCTCTGATTTCTGTGACTAAAACTTCCAAAGCTATGTTGAATAATAGTAGTAAGAGTGGGAAACCTTGTCTTGTTTCTGATCTTAGTGGAAATGGTTTCAGTTTTTCACCATTGAGGATGATGTTGGCTCTGGGTTTGTCATACATGGCCTTTATTCTGTTGAGGAAAGTTCCCTCTATGCCTACTTTCTGCAGGATTTTTATCATAAATGGGTGTTGAATTTTGTCGAAAGCTTTCTCTGCATCTATTGAGATGATCATTTAGTTTTTCTCCTTCAGTTTGTTAATATGGTGTATCACATTGATTGATTTGCGTATATTGAAGAATCCTTGCATTCCTGGGATAAACCCCACTTGATCGTGGTGTATGATTCTTTTAATGTGCTGTTGGATTCTGTTTGCTAGTGTTTTGTTGAGGATTTTTGAATCTATGTTCATCAGTGATATTGGCCTGTAGTTATCTTTTTTTGTGACATCTCTGTCTGGTTCTGGTATCAGGGTGATGGTGGCCTCAAGGATGAGTTTGGGAGTGTTCCTCCCTTGGCTATATTTTGGAAGAGTTTGAGAAGGATGGGTGTTAGCTCTTTTCTAAATGTTTGATAGAATTCACATGTGAAGCCATCTGGTCTTGGACTTTTGTTTGTTGGAAGATTTTTAATCACAGTTTCAATTTCAGTGCTTGTGATTGGTCTGTTTATGTTTTCTGTTTCCTCCTGGTTCAGTCTAGGAATGTTGTGCTTTTCTAAGAATTTGTCCATTTCTTCCAGATTGTCCATTTTATTGGCATATAGTGCTCTTAGTAATATCTTATGATCCTTTGTATTTCTGCGGTGTCAGTTGTTACCTCTCCTTTTTCATTTCTAATTCTATTGATTTGAGTCTTGTCCCTTTTTTTCTTGTTGAGTCTGGCTAATGGTTTATTAGTTTTGTTTGTCTACTCAGTGAACCAGCTTTTAGTTTTATTGATCTTTGCTATCGTTTCCTTCATTTCTTTTTCATTTATTTCTGATCTGATCTTTATGATTTCTTTCCTTTGCTAACTTTGGGGGTTTTTGTTCTTTTTTCTCTAATTGCTTTAGGTGTAAGGTTAGGTTGTTTATTTGAGATGTTTCTTGTTTCTTGAGGTATGATTGTATTGCTATAAACTTTCCTCTTAGAACTGCTTTTGTTGCATCCTATAAGTTTTGGGTCGTCATGTTTTTATTGTCATTTGTTTCTAGGGTTTTTTTGATTTCCTCTTTGATATCTTCAGTGATCTCTTGGTTCTTTAGTAGTGTAGTGTATTGTTTAGCCTCCATGTGTTTGTATTTTTTATAGTTTATTTCGTATAATTGATATCTAGTTTTATAGCGTTGTGGTCGGAAAAGATACTTGATACAATTTCGATTTTCCTAAATTTACAAGGCTTGATTTGTGGTCCAAGATATAATGTATTCTGGACGATGTTCCATGAGCACCTGAAAAGAAAGTGTATTCTGTTGTTTTTGGATGGAATGTCCTATAAATATCAATGAAGTCCATCTTGTTTAATGTGTCATTTAAAGCTTGTGTTTCCTTATTTATTTTCATTTTGGATGATCTGTCCATTGGTGAAAGTGGGGTGTTAAAGTCCCCTACTATGATTGTGTTACTGTCGATTTCCCCTTTTATGGCTGTTAGTATTTGCCTTATGTATTGAGGTGCTCCTATGTTGGGTGCATAAATATTTACAATTGTTATATCTTCTTGGATTGATCCCTTGATCATTATGTAGTGTCTTTTTTTGTCTCTTGTAATAATCTTTATTTTAAAGTCTAATTTGTCTGACATGAGAATTGCTACTCCTGCTTTCTTTTGATTTCCATTTGCATGGAATATCTTTTTCCATTCCCTCACTTTCAGTCTGTATGTGTCCCCAGGTCGGAGGTGGGTTCTCTTGTAGACAGCATATATATGGGTCTTGTTTTTGTATCCATTCAGCCAGTCTGTGTCTTTTGGTTGGAGCATTTAAACCATTTACGTTTAAGGTAATTATCAATATGTATGTTCCTATTACCATTTTCTTAATTGTTTTGGGTTTGTTATTGTAGGTCTTTTCCTTCTCTTGTGTTTTCTGCCTAGAGAAGTTTGTTTAGCATTTGTTGTAAAGCTGGTTTGGTGGTGCTGAATTCTCTTAGCTTTTGCTTGTCTATAAAGGTTTTAATTTCTCCATCAAATCTGAATGAGATCTTTGCTTGGTAGAATAATCTTGGTTGTAGGTTTTTCTCCTTCATCACTTTAAATATGTCCTGTTACTCCCTTCTGGTTTGCAGAGTTTCTGCCTACAGATCAACTGTTAACCTTATGGGGATTACCTTGTATGTTTTTCTGTTGTTTTTCCATGCTGCTTTTAATTTTTTTTTGTTGTATTTAATTTTTGATAGTTTGATTTATATGTGTCTTGGCATGTTTCTCCTTGGATTTATCCTTTATGGGACTCTCTGTGTGTCCTGGACTTGATTAACTATTTCCTTTCCCGTAATACGGAAGTTTTCATGTATAATCTCTTCAAATATTTTCTCAGTCCCTTTCTCTTTCTCCTCTTCTTCTGGGACCCCTATAATTCGAATGTTGGTGTGTTTAATTTTGTCTCAGAGGTATCTGAGACTGTCCTCAATTCTTTTCATTCTTTTTTCTTTATTCTGCTCTGCAGTAGTTTTTTCCACTATTTTATCTTCCAGGTCACTTATCCGTTCTTCTGCCTCAGTTAATCTGCTGTTGATCCCTTCTAGAGAATTTTTAATTTCATTTATTGTGTTGTTCATCACTGTTTGTTTGCTGTTTAGTTCTTCTAGATCCTTGTTAAAGTTTTTTGTATTTTCTCCATTTTATTTCCAAGATTTTGGATCATCTTTACTATCATTATTCTGAATTCTTTTTCAGGTAGACTGCCTATTTCCTCTTCATTTGTTAGGTCTGGTGGGTTTTTATCTTGCTCCTTCATCTGCTGTGTGTTTTTCTGGCTTCTCATTTTGCTTATCTTACTGTGTTTGGGGTCTCCTTTTTGCAGGGTGCAAGTTCGTAGTTCCCGTTGTTTTTGGTGTCTGTCCCCAGTGGCTAAGGTTGGTTCAGTGGGTTGTGTAGGCTTCCTGGTGGAGGGGACTAGTGCCTGTGTTCTGGTGCATGAGGCTGGATCTTGTCTTTCTGGTGGGCAGTTCCATGTCTGGTGGTGTGTTTTGGGGTGTCTGTGGCCTTATTATGATTTTAGGCAGCCTCTGTGCTAATGGATGGGGTTGTGTTCCTGTCTTGCTAGTTGTTTGGCATGGGGTGTCCAGCACTGTAGCTGCTGGTTGTTGAGTGGACCTGGGTCTTGGCATTGAGATGGAGATCTCTGGGAAATGTTTGCCGTTTGATATTACATGGAGCTGGGAGGTCTCTTGTGGATCAGTGTGCTGAGCTTGGCTCTCCCATCTCAGAGGCACAGCACTGACTCCTGGCTGCAGCACCAAGAGCCTTTCATCCACATGTCTCAGAATAAAAGGAGAAAAAAAAGAAAGAAAGAAGATAAAATAAAGTTATTAAAATAAAAAATAATTATTAAAAAATTAAAGAAGTAATAAAAAAAGAAGAAAGAAAGAAAAGAGCAACCAAACCAGAAAACAAATCCACCAATGATAACAAGTGCTAAAACTATACTGAAAAAACCCAAAAAAAACCAGAACCCTAGGACAAATGGTAAAAGCAAAAATCTCACACAGAAGCATACACATACACACTCACAAAAAGAGGAAAAGGGGAATAAACCATAAATCTTGCTCTCAAAGTCCACCTCCTCAATTTGGGATGATCCGTTGTCTATTCATGTATTCCACTGATGCAGGTACATCAAGTTGATGGTGGAGATTTAATCCGCTGCTCCCGAGGCTGCTGGGAGAGATTTCCCTTTCTCTTCTTTGTTCTCACAGCTCCCGGGGCTCAGCTTTGGATTCGGCCCCGCCTCTGCGTGTAGGTCGCTGGAGGGCGTCTGTTCTTCGCTCAGACAGGACGGGGTTAAAGGAGCTGCTGACTCGGGGGCTCTGGCTCACTCAGGCGGAGGGAGGGAGGGGCACGGAGTGCGGGGCGGGCCTGCGACGGCAGAGGCGGCGTGACGTTGCACCAGCCTGAGGCGCGCCGTGCGTTCTCTCAGGGAAGTTGTCCCTGGATCCCGGGACCCTGGCAGTGGCGGGCTGCGCAGGGTCCTCGGAAGGGGGTGTGGATAGTGACCTGTGCTCGCACACAGGCTCCTTGGTGGCGGCAGCAGCAGCCTTAGCGTCTCATGCCCGTCTCTGGGGTCCACGCTTTTAGCCGCGGCTTGCGCCCGTCTCTGGAGCTCCTTTAAGCAGCGCTCTTAATTCCCTCTCCTCGCGCAGCAGGAAATAAAGAGGGAAGAAAAAGTCTCTTGCCTCTTCGGCAGCTCCAGACTTTTCCCCGGACTCCCTCCCGGCTAGCCGTGGCGCACTAGCACCTGCAGGCTGTGTTCACGCCGCCAACCCCAGTCCTCTCCGTGCGCTCCGACCGAAGCCTGAGCCTCAGCTCCCAGCCCCGCCCGCCCTGGCGGGGGAGCAGAGAAGCCTTTCGGGCTGGTGAGTGCCGGTCGGCACCGATCCTCTGTGCGGGAATCTTCCCGCTTTGCCCCCCGCACCCCTGTTGCTGCGCTCTCCTCCGCGGCTTCGAAGCTCCCCCCCTCCGCCACCCGCAGTCTCTGCCCGCCAAGGGGCTCCTAGTGTGTGGAAAGCTTTCCTCCTTAACAGCTCCCTCCCACTGGTGCAGGTCCCGTCCCTATTCTTTTGTCTCTGTTTTTTCTCTTTTCTTTTTCCCTACCCAGGTACGTGGGGAGTTTCTTGCCTTTTGGGAGGGCTGAGGTCTTCTGCCAGTGTTCAGTAGGTGTTGTGAAGGAGTTGTTCCATGTGTAGATGTATTTCTGATGTATCTGTGGGGAGGAAGGTGATCTCCGCGTCTTACCCCTCTGCCGTCTTGAAGCTCCTCCTCCTGAAATTTTAATATTCATAAAATACGCCTTCTAAAATCCCAGGCTTTTAATTCCTTCATCTTTCGGCCAATGGTTGTGTTCTCTGTGCTTCCTCAGCCTTTCCTTTCCATGGTCGTAATATAGTGTAAACTTTTGTAAGTGCAAACTTCATCTCCTGTATAATCTCAGCTTAAAATGTTGTAGATCCTGAGCAACAGTTCATTTTTCCAGGTTCATTTGTTTGACTGTAACGATTTTTCGTTATCTTCTGCACCTGTACTCTATTGATCGTACCTGTTTCCCATGGTCCCTCATTGCTGTCTGTCTCCTGTCCTCACCTAGGTCATCACTGCACTTAAATGCCGCAGTGATCCTTATATGATCACTTTCTCACCTACGCCATCAGCCCTGTTTCTTGCTTCTGCTTTAATGGCAACCTTACTTCCATCCAAATGTCTCTCTCCTCCATGTGCATATGCACGTGACTGGGGATAAATTTACTGCCATGCTTGAATCATGACCACTAAGCGCTATGGGCAGGTGGTTCATTTCCCTGATACTTTCGTTCTCCTGCATGCATAAATCATTGTTTCCTCTGTATATCCTTTCCTCTGTGTATCCATCCTGCTGTGTCATGATCCTCTCCACCTACCAGTTAAATTCTCTGCCCTCACAAACAGAAAGAAACAGTGCTTGTTTTCCCCTCACTCCTTTCTCATCATTTTTTTCCCTTCTGTCAAAGCAAAAGTTGCTCCAGACAAAGTTGAACAGGCAAGGAAAACCTTGCTCAAGACTCTTGCAATAGAGGAGAGAGACCAGAAATCAGTCTGAGCTCAACTCCAAGCGAAGGGTAGAAGGTTTTTCTTCTGTTTACAGAAATGTTTTTTGACAGACAAAAAGCCGTGTATGATTAGTATATGCACCTTGATGAGTTTAGAGAGAAGTATATACCTACTATAGACTGAATGCATGTGTCCCCACAAAAATTCATATGTTGAAACATAATCCCCACTGTTACAGTGTTTAAAAGTGGGGCCTTTGTGATTAGGTCATGGGGGTGGAGCCCTCATGAATGGGGTTAGTGCCCTTATAACAAAATCCTCACAGAGCTCCCTCATCCCTTCTGCCATGTGAGGACGGTGAACAAGGAAGCGGGTCCTCACCAGGCACTGGATCTGCTGGTGCCTTCTTCTTGGACTTCAGAGCTTCCAGAATTTTGAGAAACAAATGTTGTTTAAGCCACTCAGTCTGTGGCACTTTGTTACAGAAGCCCAAACTGACTAACAGAACACCCATGAACCATCACCACAATCTATGCCATAAACCTGTCCATCACCTCCAAAAGTTTCCTCTTGCTCTCTTAATTATGATGATGATTAGGGTTATTATTGTTTTGTAAGAGAGGTTTTTAAGAGCTGGTGTTGGGAGATCATAGGTCATCTGTATTTTCTTACTGGCTTTCTCCAAGGAAAAAGTAAACTTTCTTTGTGGCAGGGCATAGTTTTGAAAATTGCGGCAGATGGGCACTGAGGTTAGCTTTCTGCTTTCCCACAGAGACCAGGGGTTGGGGGCGTTACCTTCCTTGAGGATTGAATTTCAAATGGATGGCTCTCACGTCCTTGAGAAATATATTACTCAAGGTTGTAAAACTATAAAGAGTATTTTTAAAATATTTATATACATCTCAAAGGAGCAGAGGGTAGGTAAAGAATTTATAATTACAAGTTTTCTAAAGTAAATGTTGTAAGAAAAGGGAGGTTGGGTCATAGAAACCTGTCTGCAGATAACTCACAATGAGGGGCGGGTCAAGGCCATCTTACTCAGTTCTTTATGGAGGGATTCACTTCAGCATACAAACACATTCCTATTTCTATCATCTTCAAAACAAAAGCAAAACAAAAATAAAACAGAATAATGGTCTCTGTCCAGGTTTTACATCTTTCTCTATCTCCTATGCCATTTCTCTCCTTCCCTTAGAGCAGACTACTTGGAAACTTGGTGTATTCTTTTGAGGTCCAATTCCTCTCCTCTTATTCTCTCTTGAATCGAAATGAGTATCTCATTCTTTTCCTTTAGTTAAATTGATCTTTTAAGATCAGCAAAAAAAAAAAAGATCATCAATATAAGATAACCATAGAACTTATTTTTTAAATCCTGACAATCTTAATATATGAGGGATATTAAAGTAATGACTTAGCTTTCATAGAAGTTCTACAAATACAAACCAGATCTATTTCAGCAAATTCGTGTATATAGTCACCCTAAAAATTATTCCCCACGTGACTAAATCCTGTACACAGTTGTTAACCCTCATCTTCATTGACCTGATAGCAGAGTTCAAGCCTTTTCTTTTTTCTTGAAGCAGGTTTTTGACTTGCATTCTGAGATACTTTGTCTGGGACACAGTCCTTCTTCTCTGGACAGACCCATCTTCCTTGGTCTCCTTTGCTGTTTCTCCTTATCGCCTTATATTCTAAAGTGACACTGACCACAAAAAATGTCTGCAGTGATGAAAGAGTTCATATTCTGTGCTGTCCTAAGTGGTAGCTACTAGCCACACATGACTAAGTGAGCAGTTGAGATTTCACCATGTGACTGAGGAATTGAATTTCTAATTTTATCTAATTTTCCTTAATTTACATTTAAAGAGCCACCTGCGTGGGAACTGGCACAGTGGGCAGTGAGATGCTGAGTGATGGGGCTCCAGGGCAGTCCCTGGCAACTCCTCTTCTCTCTTCACTCCTAGGTTTCCCTCTCAGGTCTTGAAACATCATCTGAACATTTTCTGTCACCACCATCTTGTTAAACATCAGCCTTAATTTTCCAGATTTATGTAAGTGATATCTCCTCTTTGAAGTCCAATAAAAATCTCAGACTTGATGCTTCCAAAATTGTGCCCCTTACCCCCTCCCCTAACTTACCCGCCTCGCATCCATTCTCGTTAATAAACTGGTAGTGCAGGGGAAAGGCGTTAGGGTCATCTTGGACTTCTGTTTCTCTTACAGCTGCATCCAGTCTGTTGGAGAATCCAGTGCACTTATTTTCTGTTTTACCTCCTTACTCTATGTCCTGCTGCAACCCTAGTCTAAGCCACAATCAACTCTTGCCTTCCACCACCACCCCAGTTTCCTGATAGAACCCTCCTCCTCTGCTCTTAGTTCCATCAGACCATCCCCCACACAGCAGCCAGAATGTTCTTTTTGTAACACGTGTCAGACACTGTCACTCCTCTGCTCAAATCCCCCTTGTGGCTTCTTTCCTGATCAGCGTAAAGGGATATTCTTTATGGTGGCCGGAGCCACTGGACCACATCTCTGATGGCTCTTCTCCAGCCATGGCAAGCACCTTGCTGTGTCTGGGAAGTATCCCCAGATCCCCACGGCAGGGTCTCCGTTGGTTGCTTCTCTGCCTGGAATTCTTCCACCAAGGTAGCTGCCGAGATTGTCCCACTGTCTGTGTCTTTGCTCTAATCTCAGTTTCAGTGGCACTCTTCCTGACCATTCTAGTTTAAAGCTGCAGACTGTCCCCCCACCCTCTCTGCTTTGTTTTTATCTAACTTAGTAGTACTTTTATGTAGGTTTATGTTTATAGTCTGTCTCTCCCATTTGAACATTAGCACCATGAGAGCAGGATCTTGGTCTGTTTTTTTATTCATATATCTCTTGTACATTATTGAATGAATCAATGACTTATCTTTACCCTGGAGGGACATGGGTGGTCCTGAATACATTGAATTAAATGAAAGTTCGTTTTCTAAGCTATTTATCAACTTTGCCTACATTTAGGTGCTCAGTGAATATTGTTGGTTTCATGTTATGGGCTGATGTAACAAACAAACAAAAAGATATCCTGTTAATAAAAGGCTTTCTGAAAAAACATTTCATCTCATTCACCAAAGAGGCAGGTGGATTGGGGCAGCAGAAAGGCCCCTGGCACAAGGACTAGAGATTTGTGCTCTAAGCCGGTTCTCATTCTCACCACTTTGCTTTACAAGGGATAATTTATTGAACATCCTCGGGCTCAGCTTCATCGCCTCCAAAGTGGGGATGATGATTTTTACCCAGAATAACTCATTAAAGTGTTGCCAAGAGCAAATGAAAGAATGTAGTAAAGAATTACTCTGTAATATGTCCCATGTAATAAAAATGTGAATGTTTATTCTAGAGGTCTAATTCTACTTAGAAATTAACTTTATAATTATTAGATACATCTTTCATATGGAATGAGAAGATAAATTAAGGGAAACGTGCAGCATAATTCCTAAATGTCCTCTCCTTTCACTGTACCTTTCCTCACATCTTTGTTTTACTTACCCTAGAGAAACTCAAATCCAAAAGAGTTGTGACTTTTACCTATGAAGCAATTCTTTTAATTTTCACCAGTTTTATTATTCCTTTGGAAAGTAAATGCATTAAATTGTGAGTATCTAAATTTCAAGAATCTATATTGGGAAGAGTTTCAAGGAAGACAATGTTAGGAAAATCATATAAAAATGAGAATTGTGGGGCTTCCCTGGTGGCGCAGTGGTTGAGAGTCCGCCTGCCGATGCAGGGGACACGGGTTCGTGCCCCGGTCCGGGAGGATCCCACGTGCCGCGGAGCGGCTGGGCCCGTGAGCCATGGCCGCTGGGCCTGCGCATCCGGAGCCTGTGCTCCGCGGCGGGGGAGGCCACGGCAGTGAGAGGCCCACGTACCGCAAATAAAAAAAAAAAAAAATGAGAATTGCTATTGATAAGAATGACAGTAAATTCTGAGAGTGGATACGCCTTTGGAGGGTTATGTGTTACATGTTATGGTTTCGGTCGAAGCCCTTTGACTTTGCTGGTGGTGTTTGTTATCATTGTTGTTTGTAGCTGTTCTATACTGGAATTATGCAGTTTGTATAAGAGATGCCACAGTTATGTGGTGGGAGAACCTGAGGTTGGCATAGTAATATCTGTGTCTGAACTCTAGCTCTGCCACTCACCAACCATCTCAGGATCCCAGTTCTTCACATATTAAAGATGAGGTCAGAGACTCCTTTACAGAGATAGAGTGAGGATAAAATTATGTAGGTGACATTGGAGCCATGCTGCCTGGGTAAGACCCTGAATGGCCCCTTGCTTTGGGTGGGACACATAGACTCTCTGTTCCTCCATCAATAGTACCCCAAAAAGAAGTTTGTTCTGGGAACGATGTAAGCTGGTGGTAGAAAGTGCTCAGAGTAGCGCCTGGCACACAGTGAGCATGGTGCAACTGTTAGCTATATTATGAGTAACACTTTTAGATCAGTATAGATGTTGTACATGTCGATCTTAAACTAATCCACTCAAAATCTTAAGAACTCCATGTGAACTGTCATTTACTTGAGGGTTTTAGTAAGAGAGCTAGCGAGGTTCTCAGTCGCATAGATTTTATATCAGTACTTTAATCACAGATCTGACATTCTCTAGCTTACTGTGTGCTTGGCATGGTCCCGTTTGAAACACGGGTTTCCGATAGCCTTAAGCCAATCACGGTAGCAGTGGGGTTTTCTGATTCTGGATGAGTAAGTTCTACATTTCAAGCAGTGAGAATTGACAGTCAGCAGATGATAGAATAATTGTCTCTGCTGTATTCATTTTCTTACGTGCAAAGCAAATGGAAAGCCACAGTTGACACAGCTTTTGCGCTGTCACAAGAGCAAAATGTAGGGAAGCAAAGTTTTTAATGTGTCAGCATTTGCATGTTCCAGTAAGCCCAGCACGTGGCCGTCGCTGCCAGCTTCCGTGTGTCCATGGCTATGAGTACATTTGGGCAGAGGGCATCTGATGGGCAGCATGACAAGCTACCTGACCCTCAGCTGATTTGGTCATTGTTGGCTGGTTCCGATTTACATAATGCCATCACCTACCAGCTGCATGGAAAGGGTTGATTTTAAAATACACAGACATCCTGCAGCTGCAACTCATCCTTCAGCTTATTTCCAAATACTATTTTTTTAAATGCTTTGAGGCAGAGTCCACCCAGTCTTTTTATTCTTTTTATAAATTTATTTATTTATGGCTGCGATGGGTCTTCGTTGTGGTGCGTGGGCTTCTCATTGCGGTGGTTTCTCTTGTTGCGGAGCACGGGCTGTAGAGCACAGGCTCAGTAGTGTGGCACGTGGGCTTGGTAGTTGTGGCTCGCGGGCTGTAGAGCGCAGGCTCAGTAGTTGTGGTGCATGGGCTTAGTTGCTCTGCGGCATGTGGGATCTTCCCGGACCAGGGGTGGAACCCGTGTCCCCCACGTTGACAGGTGGATTCTTAACCACTGCGCCACCAGGGAAGTCCCAGTCTTTTTATTCTTGTTTGTCCTTCTCAGCGGCATCAACATCCATTCTTTACTGTAATTGAAGAGACAAAGCTAGTTCTGGAGATAATATTAAATAATTTCCAACTTCTCTTTTTACTTCTCTTCCTTCACTAACTCCCAATCACATCCCTTCTTCTAATATCAAGACTTTTCTGGGACGCTTTTCAGACGACAGTGGGAGGCACATCCTCTAATGAAAACATGATGGATCGGGGCCGGATTGCCTGGACCCGTAGATTCTGACCCTGCCTCTGCCACCTGCAGCCAGTTAGTGGCTTTGGGGAATTACAGTTGATCTGAATGTTTTCTGTAAAATAAATAAACCATCATCACCTTCTTAATTTCTATAAAGGATTAATTGGAATAGATAATGTGAAAGTGCTGTACAACTACTAGCTATTATCATCAGCATTCATTTGCAATTGGTAATAGCCCCGGATATTTCCTCTCATTAAAAGGGTTTTCATTTAAGTGGCATCAAGTCTTGAGGCTGAAGGGATGAGGCAATAAAACTGGGGAGTGGGGGCTATAAATATCAGAGGGTAGAAACACTGGGGTTTCTCTGGCACCTGTTAACATCCTGCAGATACAGGGAAAAGGAAATAGCCTTCTGTAGAGCTCATTTGTAATTCCCAGAAATGAAGAGAGTCAAGAAGACTCAGCTCAGGGACACAGGAGAATCCATCCTGGCCACTCGGGCTTTTATTGTCCTGTCAGATAATCGTGCTCTGGACTCTTTGTACTTGGCGTTTTCTGTCTCATCAGTGTGTCCTCATTTAAACAGAATCCCAGGTCTGCACCTTCTGGAATGAAGAAAGAGAGCCAGCATGTTGCTTGTGTGCTTTTCTACACTTTCTCACTCTTGCAGGATATTCGTGTTCAGTCCAAAAGGCATGAAACACCGTGTCAGAGCACCCGCAGAGTTAATTTGAATGATTTTTCAGGTTTTTTTTTTCATTGCTGTTTTTAGCCCTTTGTGACATAAATGAATCCCTATTATGCTGTGATGTATGCCTTTGAGCCAGGATTTCAGTACAGTAGAAGAAATTATAGACTCCTACCAGGCCCATTCAAGTAGTTCGATGCAGTTGGTAGGGACACGCACATTTGTGTCTCCAGCTTCAGGAAAGTTCCATAATAACCAGAGACAGGCCTGCCTCCCTGAGCCACAGGGCACCTGTGCTCCTGCCCCCTGAGCTCCCCTCCCCACTCCATCCAAGGAGGAAGTATTCTGTCTCTCCAAAAATGTTGATCTCTTAGAAAAGAACAGCCCCGCAATCTTCCAGGAGTTATATTGTTTTCCAGGTGTCCACTTGATATTTAAGTTAAAGCATGTACACCCGCTCCTTTGCTGTGTAAATCAAGTGTGGGTCTGGGCAGTGGTGACAGTGCTCTTTTCCCTAATGTTAGCAGTGATCCCTGAACTCGAACTCAATGCTGAGGGATTAAAAATAGGTATCGTTGCTCAATTATAAAATATCCCTTTTTGGAAACCTTCATGTAACCTGTTTAGAGCAACTCCTCTGTCTAAGGACCGCATTGTCTTTGAAAAGCCTATGACCTGTGTTTCCCCGCTACTTGTATCCAGTGGACAACAAGGTACCCAGCAGGCATATGTGATGTCAGCAAAGCCTACAGGTTATCAGAAAGTCCCATAGAAGCAGGAAGGAGGTGACATTCACTTAAGAAATAGATCCTTTTCCTCTGAGTTATGTGAGAGTTATAGGAGGTACTGGACAGTGGTTCTTATTTGTCCTGCTGTGAACCGGATACACATATACCAGAGTATTATGTGTAGAAATATTACATAATACTCTCAGGCTTCATTAAATTGTCTTTTGTGATTATGCTTGATTCTTGCACTTAAAGGAAAAAGAAAATTATTACAAGTAGGGCCTGTAAAATTTGTATGTAATCTATACTTTAAAAAGTATAGACGGGCTTCCCTGGCGGCGCAGCGGTTGGGAGGCCGCCTGCCGATGCGGGGGACGCGGGTTCGTGCCCCGGTCCGGGAGGATCCCACGTGCCGCGGAGCGGCTGCGCCCGTGAGCCATGGCCGCTGAGCCTGCGCGTCCGGAGCCTGTGCTCCGCAACGGGAGAGGCCACAACAGTGAGAGGCCCGCGTACCGCAAAAAAAAAAAAAAAAAAAAAAGTATTAAGGATGCCTTTACTTCTTATTCCTATTCTTTGTCTTCCTCTTTCGCTCCCTGTACTTTTCCCTCCCTTTCCTTCTCCCCATCTCCTCCTTCCTTTCCTCTCCTCTTTTTACCCTCTCTTTCTCTCTTCTCTCCTAAACAATTCAGTCAGAAAGTATTAGATAGGACAGAGGAAGACAAGCGTCCACCTGGAAGGAAAGACACATGGAGATCTTAGGGGTTGATGGAGCAGTGTCTGTAATCTCAAGGTGGAAAATAAGTAGATAATTAAGTAGGTCTAATGAAAAGAAGTGACTGAATACTCTGAACCCAAAAGGGGCCCTAATACTAAGGGAGATGTAGAAACTAAATTCACACAAGAGTGATGAGTGCTGTGGAGGAGTGCCCACATTGTTACGGAGGCTTATGTGACAGCACCTTCCGCCAGCCCGGGAGAGTCAGGAAGGCTTCTCCGCGAAGTGAGCCTAGGCTAACAGATAAGGTGGGTCTATCAGCCAGTCGGACAGTGGTTGCATAATATTGTAGGCATAAGAAATACAGGTGCAGGGGCTCTGAGTCTGGAGCACAGTAAACAACGCACTTAAAATGTTGACGGAAGTGTGTTACAGCCGGATTGAGTGACAAAGACGGCAGCCAGGGATGGGGTTGGAGAGGGTCAGCAGCTAGATCTTGTCGATTAAGAACTTGCACATTAAGAGAATTGAACTCCACTATAAGATAATACTGGGAAGGCTGTTATTCTTCCCGAGTCTTTAGTTTAACCGTGTTGCCTCCAGATTTCATATAGTGGAAACTTCCTTCCTCTTTAGACACATTTTTATCTTGGCTTTCATACCCTGTGACCACCCCCTCCTCTATAAGAACTTTCATGAACATTCCCCTGGTTTTTCTTTCCCACAGTGCACTGGAAAGATTTCAGCTTGTGAATTTTCACAGCTGCACTTTTCATCTATATATCTATGTGTCAAAAGGGCATCACCCTAGTCAGGTACGCCCTGTTTCCCTTACACCAGCCTACTTCTATTTTATAATACATATCATCTTCAAGAGCAGTATATAATTTATTTGTTTAATATGTCTTCTTTTTATTTCACCATATCAAATGTAAAATCCATAAAGGTGCATAATTTTGTTTCCTCCCATTACCATATACTTCTAGAGCCTACACCTGTACCTGGTATACAGTAAGTAGGTACTTAATAAGTAATATTTGAATAAGTAGATGGATGCCAGAGGACTCCTAGATATAATTCCATCTCAGCCTTTTCTTCTGATCTCTAATTCTACATATCCAACTACCTACTGGCTATTACTGTTCTAGTGATGAAGTTCTGCACGTCTGAATTCCATCCCGATACCTCCTCCTTCTCTTCCTCTGTGCAGTATCTCAGTAAACACCACTGCCATCTACACTGCCCGGTTGCTCAGTGTAGAAGTCTGGTAGAGAATCTTGACTCCATCCTCTCTGTCAGCATCTGATTGTGTCCTGTTCATTGTGTCTCCCGCACATCTCTCACATCTGTACCCTCATGTTCATTCCAACCCCCACTGCTGTAGTGGAGAACACCTTCATTTCTCTACAGACCAACCACAGTAACCACCTAAATGTCTCAGTCAAGGTGATAGAAAGCTCTTTCGTCAGCAGTCTCACATCCCACCCCACCTGAAGCACTTTTGGAAAAATGCAAAGCTGAATAGACCACTCCAGTGTCTGTGCCTGCCTCTTCATCTTTTAAGGACTGCAGTACGGACAGCACTGTTGCATGGGATGGTGGGTGGATGCAGAGTAGGTAAAGAAACGGTCAGTAAGCATAAACGGCGTTTCTAGAACTTGGTAGTGAAATTAGGTGACAGACACATAAGGAGATGGGTTCAAGCCAGATGCATCTTCAGAAGTTTGGGAGGGTGATTTGTGCGTTGTTGATGATGTCCAGGACACTGCTGAGGACTCGAGTAGGATGAGGACTTAAACCACTCGTTGGGATTAGCATCATGGAGTTCATGTTGTTTCTCAGAAACTCATGTTGGAGTGATGGGATCAGAGGAATATGGGAGTGGTTTGAAGAGTAGGTGATTAGGAATATAAAGCAAAATATTTAAAACTTAAGAAACTTGGATATAAGAAGGTGCTATATACTATGGTATCTGGAATCAGACATTGGCCCAAAGGAAAATTTGTGCATATGTCTGTATGTTTGAAAAAGACACAGATCATGGGTTTATGATGAGCTGTAAGTATACATGTAACTATAGAAGGCATAATTGCTCATGTAAGATTTTTTTTTTTCAGAGATCAGAAGGAAATAATAAATAACAGTAAATAGTAAATAGAGAGCTCTAAATAAGAGAGGTGAAACCTGCTTTTGGTGTCAGGAGAAAAAAGAATGAATGCAGCCAAAGGTGACGAGATGGATGATAGATAGATAGAGAGAGAGAGAGAGAGATAGATGATAGATAGGTAGATAGATAGGCAGGCAGACGGACATTATTGATTAGTTGGGAGAGGAAGTTGGCTTCCATTGTTTTCACTGTAGTGGTGGATAAGATCATCAATGAGGAATGAGAGGAGAAACATTAGAGCTTTTGACCAGAGGAATACATAGTTTGCAAGAGCTGTGGAAAATGAAAGAAGAAATTGATCAGAAAACTAGAGAAAATGACACATAGTCGGATGCCTGTTGAAGACTCGTTACATATACCTACAGTTAGTACTGTACTGGTGTTATTTTAGGCAAGAGGCTTACTTTCTCTGACCTTCAGTGTCTTCTCCTGTAAAATGAGAGCATTTGATTATATGATCTCTGTGATCCTCTACATTTCTAAAATTAACTGCAGGATTTGCATTTAAACGAGAGAGACCTGCCACCTCAAAGTAACTCATCTCAATTCATCAAATTCAGGACATTTTAATTTCATTACAGCTTTGAAGAAACTCTTCATCTGACATGCGCACTTTGGACAGGGGTCACAGGAGCTGCTACACTTGCGGAGGGCTTATCCCCTCCCACTTGGTCCTGTAATTGACACTTGCTGACAGTAGGGGCGTGTGTAATGGACAGAGCCTTGTAGTGGATACATACCTGTTGAGAAGTGAGGGCCATTGGCAAGCCTGCATTGCTGTAGATTATCGCTGTTATTACCTGCCATGAGCACCTGGAACCAAATATGAAAATTCACTGTGTGCACGTGTATACACGAAATCAACTCCAGGTTCTAGTAGGTTAGTAGGTGGGGTTAAAGACTATGCCTGTCGAGGTTCTAGTAGGTTAGTAGGTGGGGTTAAAGACTACGCCTGTCGAGGTTCTAGTAGGTTAGTAGGTGGGGTTAAAGACTACGCCTGTCGAGGTTCTATGTGACTTTTGCATGTGTGCTCACTCTGGTTGTTTATTTTTATTTTTACTGTTCACATTTTCTTTTAGCCTATTTCTCTTTTTTCTTGCTTCTCTCCCCTCCTTTCATTCTGTTTTACAGTTATTTAATCATATTTCATTTAGAGTTTTCTTGGGAAGATATGACTCTGCCCTTCTTCCTCCCTTCATGGGTTGACTAGTAGATGTAAATAATTTAACCTGTTTGGAGGTTTTTGCTGAACAACCAAGATATGAGTCGTTGAAGGCAAATGCTGTTTAATGCTTGTAATTGCTGCCGTGTGAGACAGTATTTAACCAGGTACTTCTCCACAAAATGGTGCAGGCACCTTGACGTTAATGGCAGGTCGTCTGCCAATGGGGAGGGTATTGCTTGTTTCAAAGTAAATATAAGTGATAATCTCCTTGGGCAAAGAAAAGCCTGTCTTGATAAGATACTGACACTACAAAGTTTATGCTGGTAAGGCATGAACTAGAAGGTTCCTGTCTTATCTAGCCTAAGAGACTGGGGTCCATTTCTCCTTTAACTTTCTGTGGACGGCGGGCATCTGTGGGCGTCTCAGTCCACCTCTCTGAAGTCTTAGAGTCGAAATAGCGTGGCCCAGACGGGGAACATTATGTGAGGCAGGGGAGCACAGAGCTGCCTCTCGCCAGTCAGATAGTAGATATAGTCCTTCCTGGACTCCTGAGACAATAATTCAGTGACTGTGCTTCCAAGACTTAAATCTCAGAACAACTTTTGCAGCGTTTCAGCAGCTTCACAGGAAGATTTGCTGCCACTGTGTCAGAGTTCAGAGTGTGCAATTTAGAGTAGTTAGAATGGGCAGCGCTGCTAATCAGAGCTTATCACAAGAACACCGCAGCAGCCTTCACAGTGGACGGGCTGTTCGCAGCACCCCTGCAATTCTCGGGATGCTGTAGTGCCTGGGCATATTTTATCCAGCTGTCCAGCTACTCCTCCCACAAGGTAGTGTGACTGTCAGAATGGGAGGAAACAATTCTGTTAGAGGCTATAAAACTATATGAAGAAGTGGTTGTAAATAGTTTGAGTGTGTAAATTATGTATGCTGGTAATGAAATTAAAAATTACAAAAGGAAAGGATGTGGCTCAGTCTTTTCAGGGATGGAGAACCTGAGTATTTTGGGAAGGCTTTCCAGCATTTTGGATTTTTGTGAATTGAATACTTATTATTCTTTGAAGGTTGGGTGACACAAATATTCTTTCTCTGTACAGAAGATAATACACAAAAGCAAAATGAATCACACTGCAACATAATTTGTCAGCTTTTAAATATCATGATGGATTACAAAGCAGCCCAGGATGAATAGGACAGCAGATTACACTCTGAGTTATTGGTTTTATGGTAGCTAGAAGACTGTTTTAAAGGACTTTATAAAACCCCTGAAGTACTTGGTCCATAAAGAACTTTCTTTGGCCAAAACTCAGTTATATTTTGTATAGCCTGCATATGTTAACATAATTATAAATGTTTGTACCAAAGTATACCATGGATTTCAGAATCAGGACACTTAGATTATAATCAGAATGCTAATATCAACCAGCTGAGTGACCTTGAACAAAATATTTCACCTCCATAGAATCTAAATTAACAGGGCTTTAAAATGAGAGAGTGGACCATTCACCTAAAAATCTCACTATTTTGTTTCTATGCCTGTTCTATTACTGTGTAGCTCATTGATAAAGAGACAAGACATTATTTTTTTTTTTTTTACCTAAAGTACATTACAGAATATTTGAGTGAGTTTAAGGTACAGATATTTGAAATATATAATGAGCCAAAACTTACTGCTTTATTAAAGTACACTTTTAAAGTTCTGTATGTGGCTCCTAGTATATCTGTATGCTTCATTATTGTAACACGTGCTCTCATGTGGGAGTTAAAACTACATTTACTGAGGAGTCGTGCTCATATTGATAAAACCTAGCATTTCTTGAGTTCTTACAGTATGCTCATGATTTCACATGTATGATCTCAATTTAATCTTTAAAATAACTGTATATTGTGGATATATTATTATACTCAGAGACTTAGAAAGAATACATATTCACAAATATTAAAACATTATTAAGTAAATAAAAACAAATTTAAAGACTCATTCTAGAGTCAGAATGCCTCAACAGTTGTTTCATGATACCTAATTCTGATCTATTTATTTTATAACCTAGGTAGGGTTATATAAGCTGACAGTACCAATATAAATGCTTCAAAATAGGGAATATATTATACATATAGGAATGTGGTTTGAGTTTAATACCTTTATAAACTCATACAATTGAATTTATTTATATCTTGAGAAAAAAAAATTTGGCTAAGATACTGAATCCTGAAATTTGTCTTGGAAAACATGAGCACCTTCTTCAGTCTCCATTATGCATTGCATTGCATAAAGTAGAAAATGATGGTTCTCATAGTAGATATTGAGTCCAATTCTGAGTCATGTACCGTGGACTCGCCAGCAGTTTCCTAGATGGGATGAGAAGTGAGTTCACCCACCACGGAGGGGCAGGCGTGAGGGGCCGCGTCTCACTGGTGGGGCAGAGGGAGTAGCATGTGAGGAGACACAGATTAGCCCAAGCAGCAGTGGCAGTGATGGCAAGTGGCGGAGGGAATCAGAGGTGTTCATGCAACAACCCTCAGAAAGGAGGGGAAGAAGGAAGGGGGGAGTGGGGAGCTCTCCCAGGTGCTGATAGTAACAGCGTTGGTGGAAAGAGAACAGAACTGACATGTGTATGGGGGCAGACAGTTCCACTTCTCTCATAATATTTAGTTTCTATTCAGAAGCTTACACAGTGTTGTGGGAAGTACTGAGACTGAGAGCTTGTCTCTCCAAACCCCAAGTTTAGCCCAGGGTTTTTACATACCTTGGTTACTGCTCTAGTAGCTCTTTTAGGTCCCTTTAAATAGATTAATGTATTTTTAAAGAACTAACAATAGTCTATTCATGCCGAATTCAGTATGCTGCAATGGAAAACAGATTTGAATCCTGGGGGTTGGTTCTAGCTGACCTCAGGGTTACAAAAATGAATAGGTCATTATGAACGCCTCAAGTGTTCTAAAGTGTGAATCATTAGGAAAGTTAGGCTGATTAATATTTTTCTACTATTTGAAAATGCATTCATAATATTGTGTTTACATTGTATTATGACATGTATATAATAGGCAAGTTCTGGAAAGAACTATGAGTAAAGATTCGAGAAGATTCCGAAACTCCTTTCTACTGTTTATAACTCTGATAATTGGGGAGGCATTGCATTATATTATGATTTTATTTTAATTGTTTTACATTCAACCTTCTCTTCTATAGTATGAGAGCAAAACCAAAATAGCATGATAGAGTTGCTAAGGTTGTTATGAAGGTTAAATAATATAAGTAATAAAAAAAGTCTTCTTAAAGAATAGCATTTGGTTACCACTCTATAAAACTTAGTAGTGTTTTCTTCTATCCTGTGTCAGTCCCATTTTTTTGTAGGGTGGCTTTGGTTAACTTTTGGTTGAGAATTAATATGGTCAGGTTTGTCTATTACAAATAGAGTTTTATGTTAAAAGTCATATTTTTTGATCAAGAGAAGATTATAAAGTCTAGAAAAATTTAATCACACTTGACAGTCATGGTGTAACGTTTAAGGTTACTAAGCTTAAAGGGTCTTAGCTTAATTAGAGAATTGAGTTAGGAATTATTTGGGATTTTGTGGAATACAATTAGATGTCAATGTCAGTAGGAAGGTGGCAGCCTACGAAGGCTGATTTTGCCCCTTTTATTTATATGAGAAGATTTGACTAGTGCTCATGTTGTTTAAGGGAGAGATTTTTTTTTTTATATATACTGTCGGTAACTGTCACACTTTGTGCAAACTGGAACCAGTTCTTTGAGTTACATGACAGCTAAAGCAAAAAATTAATCCACAGGTGAGGAAATTGGAGGTGGCAGAAGATGTGAATGTCTTGAGGATTTCTTTATATTTTTTAAACTGTTTTTCCATTTGTTAAATTACCTTCAAATCATGTGCCTGCATGTTTTTAGTGTATTTTACTAAATTAACCTATTAATTTCCTAAGCTAGATATTACAATAAATAATAAATTCCAAAATGAAACATCGATTTTCTAATTATATGTCATCCAGTTAGCTAGTCTCCAATTTGAAACAGTGCATGGTTGCTAAATTGTTTCTCTGCCTCAGCAAATACTAGGGACCCATAAAGGCGTGATATTCTGTGATTCGTCATTAATGGTTCAACTTTCCTCTTGGAAGTTGTAGCCAAATCTACTCATTAGCTCTCAAATCTACTCAGGGAGTCAAGAACCTGACAGAATGGGAGTAAGTCGTGTGCATGGAAGAAAAGCCAGTTTTATCTGGTAGGACCTCCTTGTCTGAGATGCCTTCCCTATGACTACATTATTCTGGCTTTTCCATCTTGGTCAGTGCAAGGGACCTCATGCAAGGTCCCCGCTCTGTCAGCTGTTTGCAGTTCATGGTGGTTCGGGGAAGTGAACGGACTTTGGGTTTGGGTCTGGATCTTAATCCCAGCTCTGCTCACTTGTTGTGTGTATGCATCTGACCCTCATATGTAAGGAGAGCATAATAATACCTAGTTATAGCATAATTGCAATAAAACTATATGTAAATAAGGTAATATATGCAAAGTGACAAATAAATCATAAGGCATCCAGGAAAAGAGGGGGTGAGATAACACATTCTTTAGCACCTATTACACCTTTTTGCCTTTTAGAATTCTCGATTATATTCAAGGTGTGCTCTAAAAGTTACTATAGGAAATAAACAAAAGTGAAAGCTTATTTTCTGCCATGTTAGGTATGTACATAAATATGAAAATAATGTTCTAAGCTACATGAGAAGAATTAGAAATATAACGTGAAACTTTTTTGGACGGAAAAATCACAGTGAGGAATCACGGATAATTTCCTAAATGAGGCAGCATTTGATTGGAGCTGTGGAGGATTTGTAAGTTGTTGAAAAACAGAAAGGGTTTCACCTGATGTCAGACAATATAATTACACAGGCTGAAACAGGGGAGGGGAGTTACATGGGGTGCGTGTGAACATAATGGGAAAGGAAGGCAGAGACAGTAGGAGCAGTGATTAGGGAAGTAACACAGATGACAGCTCTTCCCGTATGGAGTTTTAGAGTTTAAGAAAATCCCAGTTAAGAGATTAAGAGAGAGACATTAAGAGAGAGACAGAGAGAGAGTAAGGACACACACTGATTCTAAAATTTACATGGTTGCTTGACGTTCTGATAACAGACACGACACTAAGATCATGCTGAGAGGTCTAGCCTTACCATATATCAGGACCTGTAATAAAATGTATTTTTTATAATAGTGTGATTTTGTTGCAGGAATAGAAAAATAGGCCATTGAAACCAATAGATAACCCTGAAATAGACCACACACATATGTAACCTGTATGGACAAAGGTGTGTTTTGCTCACCAGTGAAGAGAGAAAAGGTTATTCAATATTATACCACCTTAAGTATTTATCCGATTGGGAGAGGAGTGACAGAAATCGGGTCTCTACTACACAATGTATGCAGGAGTTATTGTGAGGTCCACTGAAATAGGATACTTATACGTCAGTGAGAAAAGGTCAACAATCCAATAGAAAAGAACTGGGCAGAAAACTCAAAGAAAACTTATATGGCTCAATATTGTACATCAGCTATATTTCAGTTGAAAAATAAATGACCAATAAATAATTTAATCTTGAAAAAAATCATATGAAAGGATTTGCAACCTAACTAGTTCTCTAGGGAACTGCAAATTAAAGCTGCAATAAAAAATGTTTTATACATACTAATTTGTGGAAATTTAAAAGTTGGACAATATCAAGTGTTGGCAAAGAAGTAGTTCTTGGAATTGTTAAGTACTTCCGGTGGTTCAAGAAAAAATGGTAGGGCTTCCCTGTGGCGCAGTGGTTGAGTCAGCCTGCCAGTGCAGGGGACACGGGTTCGTGCCCCGGTCCGGGAAGATCCCACATGCCGCGGAGTGGCTAGGCCCGTGTGCCATGGTCGCTGAGTCTGCGCGTCCGGAGCCTGTGCTCCGCAACGGGAGAGGCCACAACAGTGAGAGGCCTGTGTACCGCAAAAAAAACAAAAACAAAAAAAAAAGAAAATGGTATAGTTACTTTGGGAAAGAATCTGTCATTGTCTGGTAACACTGAAGATGCTGTAACTCACTCTCCTAGCAGTATACCTTAAAGAGACATGCTTCAGAAGACCTGTGAAGTGAATCTGTGGCTGCAGAATGTGTAACACTGAAATGGTACAAACGATACGGACGTTCGTCAGAGGTATAAAGGATTCATGAAGTATAGTATATATGATGCAGTTGAAAGAAATGCAGCAGTGAAAATGTCCTATAGGCAGTAACATGGAGGAAAATCTGGAATATAAAATTGAGTGGAGAAAAATCAAGTTTCAGAAGAATACGTGTAGTATGAATCTCTTTATGAAAAGGTAAAAACACATGACAGAATAAGCCATAGAAATATGAATATTAGACTAAAAAGTAAGGAACGAGCAAACTGAGAATAGAGATTTCCTCCGGTAAGCGAGAAAGGAGGATGGAGCTAGGGTTATTTGCTTTAAAGGCATGTTCTATACCCTTAGCAGAAGAAGGTTGATTGTATCAGCCAGTTTCCCAATAGGAAACAGATCTCTTGGCAGCTGGGAAAACTCGGAGCCTTTATTCCTGAATGATGTGTAGAATAGCATGGGCGTAAAGAAACCATGAGACCTAGTGCAGGCAGCTAGTCTATGAGTAGCTAAGCTGTGATCATCCCTGGGCAGACCGGGAGGAGACAGGGAGAACAGAGCAGTAGCTGGAGTCTGGAAGGAGAGGTGCAGAAAGGAGGCTGCCCTGAGAGGCGTGGCTGCTTTCAGTCAAGGGTCACAGGCAACATCTCATGGGAGGGGCCAGCAGGATAGGCGACCTGCCCCAAATGCCCTCCATCTTGGATAAGTGACCTGCCCCATATGCTCTCCATCTCTGACCTTTGCATGGGGCTTCCACTTGGCGGGACGCCGCTGGAAGCCAAGAGGGCAGAAGGACCCGCTCACGGATTCTCAGGGCAGAAAGTAGGACTGGGGGAGAGGACCACGTGCGGGGCAAACAGGAGGGGTATGGCGCCGTTAAACATATCCATGTGTCTACATTCAAAAAGCAGTAGATTATCTAAAGTAACTTTACTCTGCAAAGGAAAGGAGAGAGGAGAGCTGGGTGAGCATCTGAATACTAAGAAGGCGAACCAAGTGAATAAAGAGCCTGGAGAAATGAGAACAAGGGGGGCGGGGGAGGTCGCAGAGGAAGAAGATGAACACGGAGGGTGTTTTCTGAAGAGCTAATTACAGCCATTTAGCTCCACGTTCCCTTGGTCGTTTCCATTAAGGCTTCTCACTTTTTAAGAACTCTCCTTCTCTTGTGGTAATTTTCCCGTCAAACTATTTTCTCTGAACAGAGTAATTCCTCCTGCAAATATACCTCATGGATTTTGACATGCTGACCCGTTTAGGTCTTGCTGCTCCATGAACGACATCAGAAACAAGGTTAACTTTCTCTTTCTATGTAGCAGCAGCCCACGATCATTTGACTCTGAACAGCTGGCTAGCCGGTTTTTGTAGAAGTGTTGAACGTATTCCAGGTTTACTCTCTTATACACCAGCAGGTCCATTTGAAGTCCGATTCCTTGACAGTACTCACTTCTGGGTTTAGAGTATCCACCTGTATTTAACATGTCCATGGTGATTTCATTTTTGATTAGGAGAAGGAGACAAGGAAGGAGTCTTCTTTACTTTTCAATTTCAAATATATCCAGATTAGTAGACTTATGAGGCTAAAATTTGTTAACGCTGAAAATTTATCATTTGCTATGTGACATTGTAATACGAATGAGTGCAGCTGTTTTGCTTGCACACGTATAAAGTTGTATGATTTTAAGGATGTTTTATATTCAGTAGTTAATTATGATCGCAGTTCCCAACGTGAAACAGTGGGCAAGGGCGTGTGAGTTGCCATTACTACTTCACTGGCTGATGTGGATGTAAGTGGAAGTTTTCTTTATCACTTCAAGGAAAGCCCAAGGAGGAAAGGTACTGAGAGGCTGGTGTGATTTGGGGGACACTGTCACGTCATCAATTCAGTAGATTCTCCAGAATTTTCAACTGGCAGCTTCCTATAAACTGCAAACTTACAGAAAATTACAGATGAAGTAAGGAAGAGGAAGGGAAGAAAGGAAAGATGGGGGGAGGGATAAACATAGAAGAAAAATACAAAGGCACGAAAAAGATCAGTGTCATAAAAAGAAATGAGGATTCAGACAAACTCTAGTTTACATTTCCTGCTCAATCCTGACTGCATCTTCATTTTAGTTCAAGAGACATTTTATTAAGTGACAACTATGTTTCTGGGACAATGCTAAGCACTGTGAATAAAAAGTCTGTAAGTTCCTGTCATTGCAGATGCTACATTGAGTCCACAGTTATTAGGAAGGATTTAAATTAAAAATGGCACTTTACCTGAAGAAAAGTGGAGAGAAATTCAGAAGCCTATGTACCAATAAGAAAGAAAACTGATGATGCGAATTCAATGATTATGTAAGAACTTTGGTTTCCATCTCAATTTGTATACGTCTCACAGAACTATCATGTATTTTGTTACATGTCTCTGATGTGCTTTATCAAAAAGAAAACATAAGTGGCATAAACACTTTTAACACTTGTTTTCATATTCGTAGTCCAACTCCAATTATCCTTCAACTGAGTCTTCTTCAACTGAGGGTCATCTCCTTTTTTCACTCTGTACCATCCTTTGCTATACTCAGAGCAGCCATGGTGATGTAGTATTTCCTAGGATTTTGCTCTTTCATCGACCCTGAGATTCCTCATGAGTAGTAGATGCCTGCTTTGACTTCCTTTTTTCCAGACAGTGTCAGTGGAAGGTGTCTAGGCATCCAGTTTTATATCCCTTCCTAAACTGGATTACAACATGTAGTTTTCCAGTCATAACATGGGAATAGCAAGCAGTTTCATGCATGTGCAGACACTGACAGCTATGTCTCTATTGCTGCCTAGCTGAGCAGTTAGTAGGATGTCTTGAACAATTCAGAGAAACTGATAAAGAAACAAAGGGGGAAAAAAAACCCCACATCTTACACATGAGTTAATTTTGTAATTGAACTGACAAATCCAGTCTAAGTGTAAGAATTGCCAGAAAAATCAGATACTTTCTGGCAGTAATACAATCTGACTTTAAGAAAAGATCATCAAAGACTTACATAGTCCTTTTGATGGTTGGACAGTATTATAAAGCCTTTACCTAGATTGACCATATGGCCTAGTTTACAACCATTGTCCTAATACCCAGCCAGGCTTAGAATTTTATTAGGACTTCTCAATTTTTAATGAAATATGTTATCCATAATTGCATAGGAATAATTTTGGGTGACTGTAATAAGGTTCCATTTTCTATTTCCACCCTCCGAGGTTGGTCATTATTTTAAGCTGGGCCCAAAGGTGGTCATATGGCCCATTCAGCTGCATAAAATGTGTTTACCCAGCACTCTGGAAAGCATTTCATTTAGATCAAAAGATTGTTCTAAATTAATGTTATTTATTTGGAATCGGTGTTTGCCTGTGCATACACAGAGAAGTATTAGTCACAGCTGCTACTAGGTTGACTCCAGTAGCAGGAGAACTTGACAGTTAAATATTGCCCATTTGTATCAGTTAATTCCTATCATTTTCCTCTTTTTCATTCAATTTACTGAGTAAAATAATGTTTGGGACTTCCCTGCTGGCGCAGTGCTTAAGAATCTGCCTACCAATGCAGGGGACACAGGTTCGAGCCCTGGTCCGGGAAGATCCCACATGCCGCAGAGCAACTAAGCCCATGCGCCACAACTACTGGGCCTGCGCTCTAGAGCCTGTGAGCCACAGCTGCTGAGCCCGTGTGCCACAACAACTGAAGCCCACGCACCACAACGAAGAGTAGCCCCAGCTTGCTGCAACTAGAGAAAGCCCACACGCAGCAACAAAGACCCAACGCAGCCAAAACTAAATAAATAAATAATTTTTAAAAAATAAAGCTTTTGAAGTTCATTCTGTTGAATGTAAAAACATTCTAAGTACTGTCGTAAATTAAGTTGAAAAGTTTAGCAATGAAAGTGAAAGTATTTGTTTTTGCAGTGATAATAAATATACATATTTAATAGCACACAGCCTCATGGTAAAAAGTCTGTTCTTCCTAAAATAAGATGCTTATGGAACAGAAATGTGTTTGAATCTGTTGTGAGGCATACACAATTCAAACTTTCCTCCAAATACCTGAAGTATAAAAACCTTGAGAGATTGAAAACCTTGGGGCTAAAGATACACCCTAAAATCCTTTTAAGAATAGACAGGCTAATAGTAGATACAGGATGTTTGTTGAATGAGTGAATGTATGATTGGCTATATGGACCCTAAGCCTTACATGAAATAAACCTCTTCCATTTCTGTACTTTTTCCCCAAAGCCCCTCAATGGCTGTCCCTCAGGAACAGTAATTTCTGTAAGGTCTGCTTTTTTGGTTTCCCTGTGTATTTTTTTCGCTCCAGGCAATGAGCCATCATAGGATTCCAGGTGGGTGAGAGGACTGCCTTCCTTTTGAAAGTGGAAATTTGACAGGGGAGGTTGCAAGGAAGAACTACAAAGTGAAGACACAGTCTCAGACAGAACAGTGCTAGGAAAGAGAAGGCCTGCACAGGGAGGGTTGGGGACTGACTGCCTTAAGCTCTCCAGTCCACGTACCCAGGAGGGACTGCGTGTTCCTCTGTGTGAACAAGCGCCCCTTCAGTGATTGAGTTCTGAAATGAAACCACATTGAAACTGGTGGGGGCAGAGCAATGTTACCCCAACCAGCCCCGTCAGGTGGCATTATCTTAATATGATAACTGTATTCCAAGGAATTTTCTTGATCATTTAGGGATTTACCAAGGATTGTTAGTTAGCTTTTAGGTTTGGGAATTTTATTATTCATGATGCCCTGAATTCGTCCCGTCCTAGAGTTTGATTTGACATAACCAAATTAACAAACCTCAGTGCTAATATGAGAATGTTTTTCCTTAATTGATACTGACAAGAATAACTATCAAATGTAGACTTCTATTCACCAACAGACATATTCTTTCTCTTTATAGAAGCCTATTAAATAATGTGAATTATAAAAAGGATTGGTGGGTGACCACACATTGACATCAGAGTGGTAGTGAGATGATTTTGTTAGCCAATGTCATCAAACCCTATATGCAAATACAGCCCTCTTTAATACAGAAGGGTGCACCTGCCACACAGAATTGCTGACACATTCGCCTCTGGGTAGTTCTAGGGACCCACTTGCCAAGTTGGCATCTCTTACTTCCTTTTTATAGATACCTTGAGACTGCACCCTTCATTAATGCATTATTTCCTAATGCAGATGATATTGCAAATATATATGAGCTTTTCTAGTAAAAAAATCACAATCTGGTTTCCCTAGATTGAATTTAAGTATATATAAAAAACACCTGGGGGGCTTCCCTGGTGGCGCAGTGGTTGAGAGTCCGCCTGCCGATGCAGGGGACGCGGGTTCGTGCCCTGGTGCGGGAAGGTCCCACATGCCCCGGAGCGGCTGGGCCCGTGAGCCATGGCCACTGAGCCTGCGCATCCGGAGCCTGTGCTCCGCAACGGGAGCGGCCACAGCAGTGAGAGGCCCGCGTACCGCAAAAAAAAAAAAAAACAAAAAAAAAACACCTGGGGTAATTTTTATAGATGCCTAATCTCATCCTTTATATTTGATTTTATCTCATTCAGAGAGACAATTTCAGTTTAACCGCGGTAATGTTGCTTTCTTTAGTTTCACGTACAAGCTACAGAGGACATCTGAATAAGAGAGAATCCTGGGCTAAAAAGTATGTAGCATGAATCTAAGAACATAGTCGATGCTGAAAATGTAATGTCCTCGAGTGGGTTAGTTGTGCTGCCTTTTGTCTGTCCCCATGGAGGTTAGCATCGGAAACTTCAACGTGAAAAGTGTAGGTGGTGTTTGACTCTTGGGTCAGTGAGAAAGTGCAGTTGGGGGCCCGAGAGCCTGGTAGACTGGATCCCATTTTCTAGCATAAAGAAGTCCATGTCATTGACCTGTCCTTGGTCAGAATGTATATCCAGTTTTTTATTTGAAGTGTGTTGTGTTAGAAATAATGAGCATTTTGTTTTTGTTTTTGTGATCTCAATAAATTGCTATGGTCTGAATGTTTGTGTCCCCCAAAATTCATATGTTGAAATCTTAACTCCCAAGGTAATGCGTTAGGAGGTGGTGCCTTTGGGAGGTGGTTAGGTCATGAGAATGAAGCCCTCACGAATGGGGTTAGTGTCCTTATAAAAGAGACACCACAGAGCTCCCAGCCCCCTGTGCTGTGTCAGGACACAAAAGCAAGCCTGCAACCACACAGGAGAACTCTCACCAGGATCTGATCATGCTGGCACCCTGAGCTCGGACTTTCAGCCTCCAAGACATGAGCAATAAATTTCTGCTGGCTGTCAGCCTACCAGTCTGTAGAATTTTGTCACAGCAGCGCAGATGGACAAACACATGTATGCTTTACGTGACACTTTTATAGATGTGAAAATTGTTTTATTTTTATAAGAAAATACACTCAGTATCACCCATGCTGAATGAATATGTTGGATAGCTCCAAATTTTCCCCTGAATGAAAAGAGATTAAAAACAAATAGTTGTACAAAACAAGCAGTGCAAAATAAACTCTAGACTTTATAAAACAGTTATCTTAGGCGTGATGAAAACATTCTAAAGTTAGGTTGTGTGAGAGTCACACAACTCTGTAAATCTACTAAAGTAATTGAATTGCACACTAAAAGGAGGTGAGTTTTATGGTACATAAATTACACCGTAAAAAACTGTTATGCATATACACTCACTCGTATACAAGAAATAACAAAACTTTGGAAATCATTTAATCCTAAGAATGGGTAGGTGATACTAGTCCACAGAATTCCCCCCCCCCCTTTTTTTAACATCTTTATTGGAGTATAATTGCTTTACAATAGTGTGTTATGCTGTATAACAAAGTGAATCAGCTATACATATACATATATCCCCATATCTCCTCCCTCTTGCGTCTCCCTCCCACCCTCCGTATCCCACCCCTCTAGGTGGTCACAAAGCACCGAGCTGATCTCCCTGAGCTTTGTGGCTGCTTCCCACTAGCTATCTATTTTACATTTGGTAGTGTATGTATGTCCATGCCACTCTATCACTTCGTCCCAGCTTACCCTTCCCCCTCGTCGTGTCCTCAAGTCCATTCTCTACGTCTGCGTCTTTATTCCTGCCCTGCCCCTAGGTTCTTCAGAAACTTTTTCTTTTTTTTAGATTCCATATATATGTGTTAGCGTATGGTATTTGTTTTTCTCTTTCTGGCTTACTTTACTCCGTATGACAGACTCTAGGTCCATCCACCTCACTACAAATAACTCAGTTTTGTTTCTTTTTATGGCTGAATAATATTCCATTGTATATATGTGCCACATCTTTTTTATCCATTCATCTGTCAGTGGACACTTAGGTTGCTTCCATGTCCTGACTATTGTAAATAGAGCTGCAGTGAACATTTTGGTACATGACTCTTTTTGAATTATAGTTTTCTCAGGGTATATGCCCAGTAGTGGTATTGCTGGGTCGTATGGTAGTTCTATTTTTAGGTTTTTAAGGAACCTCCATACTGTTCTCCATAGTGGCTGTATCAGTTTACATTCCCACCAACAGTGCAAGAGGGTTCCCTTTTCTCCACACCCTCTCCAGCATTTTTGTTTATAGACTTTTTGATGATGGCCATTCTGACCGGTGTGAGGTGATACCTCATTGTAGTTTTGATTTGCATTTCTTTAATGATTAGTGGTGTTGCGCATCCTTTCATGTGTTTGATGGAAGTCTGTATATCTTCTTGGAGAAATGTCTATTTAGGTCTTCTGCCCATTTTTGGGTAGGGTTGTTTGTTTTTTTGATATTGAGCTGCATGAGCTGCTTATATATTTTAGAGATTAATCCTTTGTCAGTTGCTTCGTTTGCAAATATTTTCTCCCATTCTGAGGGTTGTATTTTCATCTTGTTAAAGGTTTCCTTTGTTGTACAAAAGCTTTTAAGTTTCATTAGGTCCCATTTGTTTATTTTTGTTTTTATTTCCATTTTTCTAGGAGGTGGATCAAAAAGGATCTTGTTATGATTTATCTCATAGAGTGTTCTGCCTATGTTTTCCTCTAAGAGTTTTATAGTGTCTGACCTTACACTGAGGTCTTTAATCCATTTTGAGTTTATTTTTGTGTATGGTGTTAGGGGGTGTTCTGATTTCATTCTTTTACATGTAGCTGTCCAGTTGTCCCAGCACAACTTACTGAAGAGGCTGCCTTTTCTCCATTTTATATTCTTGCCTACTTTATCAAAGATAAGATGACCATATGTGTGTGGTTTATCTCTGGGCTTTCTATCCTATTCCATTGATCGATATTTCTGTTTGTGGCATTACCATACTGTCTTGATTAGTGTAGTTTTGTAGTATAGTCTGAAGTCAGGGATCCTGTTTCTTCCAGCTCCGTTTTTCTTTCTCAAGATTACTTTGGCTATTCAGGGTCTTTTGTGTTTCCATACAAATTGTGAAATTTTTTGTTCTAGTTCTGTGAAAAATGCCATTGGTATTTTGATACAGATTACATTGAATCTGCAGATTGATTTGGATACTAAAGTCATTTTCACAATGTTGATTCTTCCAATCCAAAAACACGGTATATCTCTCCATCTGTTTGTATCATCTTTTATTTCTTTCATCAGTGTCTTATAGTTTTCTGCATACAGGTCTTTTGTCTCCTTAGGTAGGTTTATTCCTAGATATTTTATTCTTTTTGTTGCAGTGGTAATTGGGAGTGTTTCCTTAATATCTTTTTCAGATTTTTCATCATTAGTGTATAGGAATGCAAGAGATTTCTGTGCATTACTTTTGTATCCTGCTACTTTACCACATCATTGATTAGCTCTAGTAGTTTTCTGGTGGCATCTTTAGGATTCTCTTTGTATAATATCATGTCATCTGCAAACAGTGACAGGTTTACTTCTTCTTTTCTGATTTGGATTCCTTTTATTTCTTATTCTTCTGTGATTGCTGTGTCTAAAACTTCCAAACTATGTTGAATAATAGTGGTGAGCGTGGGCAACCTTGTCTTGTTCCTGATCTTAGTGGAAATAGTTTCAGTTTTTTACCATTGAGAACGATATTGGCTGTGGGTTTGTCACATATGGCCTTTATTATGTCGAAGTAAGTTCCCTCTATGCCTACTTTCTGCAGGATTTTTATCATGAATGGGTGTTGAATTTTGTCGAAAGCTTTCTCTGCATCTATTGAGATGATCATATGGTTTTTCTCCTTCAATTTGTTAATATGGTGTATCACATTGATTGATTTGCGTATATGAAGAATCCTTGCATTCCTGGGATAAACCCCACTTGATCATGGTGTATGATTCTTTAAATGTGCTGTTGGATTCTGTTTGCTAGTATTTTGTTGAGGATTTTTGCGTCTATGTTCATCAGGGATATTGGCCTGTAGTTTTCTTTTTTTGTGACATCTTTGTCTTGTTTTGGTTTCACGGTGATGGTGGCCTCAAGGATGAGTTTGGGAGTGTTCCTCCCTTGGCTATATTTTGGAAGAGTTTGAGAAGGATAGGTGTTAGCTCTTCTCTAAATGTTTGATAGAATTCACATGTGAAGCCATCTGGTCTTGGACTTTTGTTTTCTGGAAGATTTTTAATCACAGTTTCAATTTCAGTGCTTGTGATTGGTCTGTTTATGTTTTCTGTTTCCTCCTGGTTCAGTCTAGGAATGTTGTGCTTTTCTAAGAATTTGTCCATTTCTTCCAGGTTGTCCATTTTATTGGCATATAGTGCTCTTAGTAATATCTCATGATCCTTTGTATTTCTGCAGTGTCTGTTGTGACCTCTCCTTTTTCATTTCTAATTCTATTGATTTGAGTCTTCTCCCTTTTTTCCTTGATGAGTCTGGCTGATGGTTTATCAGTTTTGTTTGTCTTCTCAAAGAACCAGCTTTTAGTTTTATTGATGTTTGCTATTGTTTCCTTCATTTCCTTTTCATTTATTTCTGATCTGATCTTTATGATTTCTTTCCTTTGCTAACTGGGGATTTTTATTCTTTTTTCTCTAATTGCTTTCGGTGTAAGATTAGGTTGTTTGAGATGTTTCTTGTTTCTTGAGGTATGATTGTATTGCTATAAACTTCACTCTTAGAACTGCTTTTGTTGCATTCTGTAAGTTTTGGGTCATTGTGTTTTTATTGTCATTTGTTTCTAGGATTTTTTTAAATTTCCTCGTTGATATCTTCAGTGATCTCTTGGTTCTTTAGTAGTGTATTGTTTAGCCTCCATGTGTTTGTATTCTTTATAGTTTCTTTCCTGTAATTGATATCTAGTTTTATAGCATTGTGGTCGGAAAAGATACTTGATACGATTTCTATTTTCTTAAATTTACCCAGGCTTGATTTGTGGTCCAAGATATAATCTATTCTGGACGATGTTCCATGAGCACCTGAAAAGAAAGTGTATTCTGTTGTTTTTGGATGGAGTGTCCTATAAGTATCAATGAAGTCCATCTTGTTTAATGTGTCGTTTAAAGCTTGTGTTTCCTTATTTATTTTCATTTTGGATGATATGTTCTTTGGCGAAAGTGGGGTGTTAACATCCCCTACTCTTATTGTGTTACTGTCGATTTCCCCCTTTATGGCTGTTAGCATTTGCCTTATGTATTGAGATGCTCCTATGTTGGGTGCATAAATATTTACAATTGTTATATCTTCTTGGATTGATCCCTGATCATTATGTAGTATACTTCTTTGTCTCTTGTAATAGTCTTTATTTAAAAATCTATTTTGTCTGATATGAGAATTGCTACTCCAGCTTTTTTTCGATTTCCATTTGCATGGAATACCTTTTTCCATCCCCTCATTTTCAGTCTGTGTGTGTCCCTAGGTCTGAATTGGGTCTCTTGTAAACAGCATATGTATAGGTCTTGTTCATGTTTCCATTCAGCTAGCCTGTGTCTTTTGGTTGGAGCATTTAATCCATTTACATTTAAGGTAATTATTGATATGTATGTTCCTGTTACCATTTTCTTAATTGTTTTGGGTTTGTTATTGTAGGTCTTTTCCTTCTCTTTTGTTTCTGCCTAGAGAAGTTCCTTTAGCATTTGTTGTAAAGCTGGTTTGATGATGCTGAATTCTCTTAGCTTTTGCTTGTCTGTAAAGGTTTTAATTTCTCCATCAAATCTGAATGAGATCCTTGCTGGGTAGAGTAATCTTGGTTTTAGTTTTTTCCCTTTTATCACTTTAAATATGTCCTGTTACTCCCTTCCGGCTTGCAGAGTTTCTGCCTACATATCAACTGTTAACCTTATGGGGATTTCTTGTATGTTTTTGTTTCCCATGCTGCTTTTAATTTTTTTTTTTTGTATTTAATTTTTGATAGTTTGATTAATATGTGTCTTGGCGTGTTTCTCCTTGGATTTATCCTGTATGGAACTCTCTTTGCTTCTGGACTTGGTTGACTATTTCCTTTCCCATGTTAAGGACGTTTTCAACTATAATCTCTTCAAATATGTTCTCTGACCCTTTCTTTTTCTCTTGTTCTTCTGGGAATTTTGGTGCATTTAATGTTATCCCTGAGGTCTCTAAGACTGTCCTCAATTCTTTTCATTCTTTTTTATTTAGGCTGCTCTGTGGTAGTTATTTCCACTATTTTATCTTTCAGGTCACTTATCTGTTCTTCTGCCTCAGTTATCCTGCTATTGATTCCATCTAGAGAATTTTTAATTTCATTTATTGTGTTGTTCATCATTGTTTGTTTGCTCTTTAGTTCTTCTAGGTCCTTGTTAAGTGTTTCTTAGATTTTCTCCATTCTATTTCCAAGATTTTGGATCATCTTTACTATCATTACTCTGAATTCTTTTTCAGATAGACTGCCTGTTTCCTCCTCATTTGTTTGGTCTGGTGGGTTTTTACCTTGCTCCTTCATCTGCTGTGTATTTCTCTGTCTTCTCATTTTGCTTAACTTACTGTTTGGGGTCTCCTTTTCACAGGCTGTACGTTCATAGTTCCCATTGTTTTTGGTGTCTGCCCCCAGTGGGTAAGGTTGTGTAGGCTTCCTGGTGGAAGGTACTGGTGCCTGTGTTCTTGTGGATGAGGCTGGATCTTGTCTTTCTGATGGGCAGGACCACATCTAGTGGTGTGTTTTGGGGTGTCTGTGACCTTGTTATGATTTTAGGCAACCTCTCTGCTAATGGGTGGGGCTGTGTTCCTGTCTTTCTAGTTGTTTGGCATGGGGCGTCCATCACTGGCGCTTGCTGGTTGTTAGGTGGAGCTGGGTCTTAGCATGAGACAGAGATCTCTGGGAAAGCTCTTGCCAATTGATATTATGAGGGGCCATGAGGTCTCTGGTGGACCAGTGATCTGAACTCGGTTCTCCCACCTCAGAGGCTCAGGCCTGACACCCAGCTGGAGCACCAAGACCCTGTCAGCCACACGGCTCTCGTTCCCCCCCTGCACCCTGTTCATGCGCTTCCCATCACTCCGCCAGCTCCTGCCCGTGCGCTTCCCTCACTTTTGTTTGATATTTACTTCGCATGAAGGCTGTGGCGGGGGAGGGCCCACAGACTTCCATTTAAACAAAAGCTGTTGAGAAGTATGTGGTGTATAATAGGCACTCCGTGCATTTTATTGAATGTGATTCATGAGAGAGAGACAGATTGATTGTTGGTAAGTTTAACTTCACCATTATCTAAATTTTAATAAATAATAAAAATGTTTTAAATTTTTTGAGTTACAAGTTCCCATATGATAGTCAATGTTGCAAAAATGTATTAATCCACTGTAATTAATTAATTTTTAAAATGCTTAGTGGAAATCTGAAAATATCACCCAGTATTTCCCAGGAAGAATGGAAATTTTTATTTCCTTTTCTTCTTTTCTTTTTCTTTGCCCCTTATTTTGTTCCTATTTGCTTTTTATATGCACAGTTTTCAGCCATCCACTTTATGTGTAGGATGTGCAAAATTTAAAAAAAGAACAGCAGAAACAAATATTTAGATCTTAATAAGCAACAACATAAAGCAAATCCATCTCTGTGGCCTTTCATACAGCACAGCAGAAGCAGATTATTTTTAAGATTAAGTAATATATTTTAAAATTCAAAGGAATTAAAGAGTGAAAGAAAGTAGTAGCTGTTTGTTGGCATTTCTGTAATCTACCCTTTATATAGTGTGGAACATACATACTGTGATTCCATCATTTGTATCATTCAAATACGGAACTGAGTGAGGCTGGAAAGGGCTGGTTGGATTAGTGATAGTGGGAAGGGCTTTCAGGGAGGGTGTGAAGAACTGAAGTTTACTTCTGCTGAGAGACTGCAAAGCAGAGATTGGCTTAAATTACAGCAGAGGGGATTTAGAATAGGCGTAAAAAAGGACATTCTTCTATCAACGCCCTAAGCCACCAGAATGCATGGCCAGGAGAGCTGATAAAATTGCATTGTTCTAGTGAATGCAAGGGCATGAAGTAAACGATTTCTTAGACTCATTGTAGCACTTGAGATTTTAGGATTTCATCTTTTCATATATGCATGCATAAATTTAACAGGAACTTTGTTTATTTTTTTCATTTGCCATCCTTACTGTATGCTGCTGGTTTTGACTGGTGCTAATTTACCAGTCATTTCTGATTATGTGGATTGCATTCTAAATGCAGTTAAGTGTAATTTATTTCTAGTAAACCACTCATTAGCATTAGCAAGACCAGCATTTACAACTTAATTACCTTTCTTTAATGGAGGCATAAACTCCAGCTCCACTTGGGGTTTCATTATTTTAAACCTAATAGAGAAAAAATATATATGTTTTTGGTATGGTGTCAGATATCCTTTAAATATGTATATTTGGTAAATCACAATGGAAATACCAAAAAGCTTTACTTAGCTGTTACTCATAATAATACAGCAGTGATATTTTATGAGGCAATAACACAACTCCCCAGTGAATTAACTGTGAGGTTGATGGCTGGTTTTCACCAGCAGGATGCCAAATTATTGTCCCATAAAACAGTTCAACAGGACTGTTATTGGCAGTATGTAGTGTCCTTGGAAGCCTTGAGTGTTTAAAAGCAAGTTACAAGTGGAAGTTATCACATACCTGAAGAAGAAGCGTGCAGACGTGTTGCATCCACACTGTGTCCTGAAGTGGAATGGGCGTTCTTAAAATTTGAAGTGAATAATAAAATTTGCAATTTTAAGCTTTCCTGATTTTTCCAGGTTTGCGACAATGCTAAGCATAGTCTCAGTAGATAAGAATCTACCAATAGGGACTTGCCAGGTGGTGCAGTGGTTAAGAATCTGCCTGCCAATTCAGGGGACATGGATTTGATCCCTGGTCTGGGAAGATCCCACATGCCATGGAGCAACTAAGCTCGTGCAGCACAACTACTGAGCCCCTGTGCCACAACTGCTAAAGCCCGTGAGCCTAGAGCCTGTGCTCCACAAGAAAAGCCACCGCAACGAGAAGCACGAGCACCACAATGAAGAGTAGCCCCCTCTCGCCTCAACTAGAGAAAGCCCGCACGCAGCAACGAAGACCCAACACAGCCAAAAATAAATTTATTTATTTAATAAAAAGATTCTACCAATAAATTTCGGCACCTTGGGCTCCCATCCATGCACTTTTTTTTTAACACACACATGCCTGCACACGTGTACTCACATGCATGATAATTTACTACAATTTTCTTTCCCTGATTTGGTGGTTTCCTTGAAGGTGGAGCATAGCTGAGCACAATGCCTCTTCCCTGTACAATGCATCTTCTTAGAATCCACATTCCCTGTTTCACTGCCTCATCCTCACTTGCATACCCCTTTTCTCCACAGTGGAGAGTAAGTCTGCCCAGCCTGAGTTGAGTGCTTCCCTGGGGCAGTCATTGTTTTAGGTACTTTACCTAAGTTTCCTTATTTAATACTCACTGAGCCCTGTGGGAGAGGCATTTGCGATTATCATCATCTCTAAGAAAGCAGAAGTGGGGAGTAAGGGGTAAAATAACTTGCCTAAGACTCTACCTCTAGTAAATGTCACAGGCAGTTTGAGTCCAGTCAACAGCCTCGACCTCAGGAGCTTGTATAGTAAGTGTGGGGTGTCTCCTAGTTGGTTCGGCTTTGTTTCCCCAGAACTGAGTCCAGTGCCTGCCAGTACTACCTGGACCGCAGCACGTAGGTGACGGCTGCTGAGAGGGAGACGGCTGTTGTACTGATGGGCTTAGTCATCCATCTAGGCAGGGCTTTGAGAGCTAGGCAGGGTGGTTGTTGGAAGGCCTACGGGTACATAGCAAGAGTCCCTGAATGCAAAATCCCCTAGGACCCTGTCTCCAGCTTCTCAAGCCCTGGACTTGAGGAAGTGCCTGTCTGCATGGGAAACTGAACCATCCTGAGACCCCTCTGTCTTTATAATTCTCATTCCTAGTTTAGGAGTTTTCAGTCACAACTTTTCTTTGTCAGATCTTTTCTAGATCTCCCTTCATATGTTTTTTAACTTATATTTTGTTCACTGTTTTAGCCCTTTGACTCTCTTAATATTAATATCGTATTAGGATTTTGGAAATAATTATTCTTGCTTAGCTTTTATCAAGCTCATGCTATAGAGGCACTTAGCTATGTAAGGACTTTATGTGCATTTTCATCTTTTTAAAATGAAGTACAGTTGATTTACAGTGTTGTGTTAGTTTCAGGTATAGAGCAAAGTGATTCAGTTTACATATATATATATATTCTTTTCCATATTCTTAAGGTTATTACAAAATATTGAGTACAGTTCCCTGTGCTATACAGTAGGTCCTTGTTGGTTATCCCAAACTCCTAATTTATTCCTCCCTCCTTTCCCCTTTGGTAACCATAAATTTGTTTTCTATGTCGGTGGGTCTATTTCTGTTTTGTATATCATTTTAACCACATGCTCTTCATTTCTGTAAATCACCTGTTTATATAATGAGTCCCAATCAGCAAGTCTGGATAATGAGAATACAGCCCACACGAGGAACAGAGGCTCACACTTGGCACTTTGGTTTTTATCACTATGTCCCTATTTCAAGATGCAGATGTGTCTTTAAGAACCTTGACCCTGGCTAGATGGGAGCAGGGTGAGCTTAGATCTTCTTAGATACATTACGTGTGATCCCTTGCAATTGTCTTTCATGGCTCTATAGATCAAAATGCTTAAATCTTCTCCTGGGAGGTGTGTGTGCCTCCGTTTCCAAGTGCCTCTAAAAGTTTCACCATCCCCTTGGGGATAGTCACTGCAAAATGTAAAAAGTGAGTTGTCTTGTTTCATAATAGAGCTAATACATCTGTGTAAATCCTTCAGGGTGAGATTACAGACTCAGATACTGACCACACAGCCTGTTTGCTTTGTGAGCCATTGAATAATTGGAAGTCCACAAAGTGAAGAACAAACAAAAGAGTTGCATTTAGGGAAAAAATTAGTAAATAGGGTCTGTAGCAGCATCTTTATGGCAGAAATATTCCGTATCCCTCTAGTGAAGGAATGGTAGACATATGGAGGAAAGAAGTAGTGGCCAAGAAATCTTATATTTGGACCAAGGTAAGCAAAAGTATTAGTACTAACAAATGGCAAAGGATTGCATATGTGAAGGTTCAAAATATGCTCCAGGTATCAGTCTGTAGGTGGGAGTGGGTTATGACTAAGGCGCCTGACCCGGCTGAGTTTTGTAGCTGTGCCGCCTTCATGGCAAGCAGGGCAGGTGCCCTAGTGCGCATCACAAGGTTTCTTTGCCTGCTGCCAGGATCTTTGCTGTCAGCTGATGGTCAGCGTTGTCTTCTAAGATACTGCTTTTCATTGGGATAGTTAAATATGACTGAGAAGTTCGGAAAACCCCAATCGATCAATCTGTGAATATTATCACATGTTGAATTTTCTGACATCTCACAGGTTCAAAAATTTCCCTTGAAATAGTATCTTTTATTATATCCCCAAACCTTCTCTTTCTGTTCTAACCAGAAATCTGAATTGAAATACATTCAAATTAATGAACTTAATTTCTTATAAAATTACCTTAATCTTTAGCACAAGGCAGGCATGGTTCTAAGCACTTTGCTTTGAATCTATACAGCCAACTTTTGTAGTCGGTGATATTTTATACCCATTTTGCAGTTCATAAAACAAAGCACAGTTGCTCTAAGTGGACCAGCTAGTGAGGGGTTAGGCTGAGATTCAGTTCCAGGCATTTTGATTTGGATTGACTTAGAGGGCTTCCAGAGGCGGTGAAAAGGTTTCGGTTGCTAATTCAAGAGGCATTATTAAAGAGAAGGAAGATGCTAAGTGACGCTAGACCATCAGGCAAACTCCCCGAGGTTACATCTCAGTGTCGCCAGCCCAGCTCAATCCATGGGAGAGAAGCCTTTCAGACTCCCTGAAAAAATGGAGTATGATTTTCACCCATTAAAACAAAATGTCCTGAGATCCTCTGTGTCCATATCAGCAGTGTATTCATTAGAGATAGCCCTCAGTTGCATAGAAAGAGAACTGTTCACACTTAAAAAACAGTAACAAAGTTTTGTTTGTGTAGCCGTATCACGTGTCTGGGGGACTCTGTCTAGATCTGAGCCGCTCGCTCGCTCTGCACTGCCATCGAGGTCATCGGACACTGAGCTGTGTCCTTTTCTCTTTCTGCTCTGTGACCCTCAGTGGGTCCCTTTGGTCTTCAGGGTCACCTTTAGGCTGTTCTGCCTCCTGCTTCCCCAAGGGAAGGATGCTCTGATGGGAAAGGGGCAGCCACTGTATCAGAAAAGCAGACCTTCCCCTGCAACATGCAACAGGTTTCTTCTTGTGTATCATTTGCTGGAATCCTGTCACTCGGCCACATCCAGCTAATAGAAGCCGTTAAACAGGGCTTTTTAACTTGTGCGTGTTCCTACCCTTCCCCCAAAAATGGATCTTAGGAAGGTATCAGAGGTTTGGGTCCCCAGAAGATAACCTTAAAGTTTCTTGTGAAAGTGAATTATTAGAATTTCCAGGAAAAACCAGTAGGGGTGTGAAGGAGTGGGCCAGGGAAATGATGACAGCCCAGCATGGGTTCAGTATTACACTCAGTGCAGAGAGGAACCTCGGCTTTGTCCAGGGGAGGACTCTGATGGCAGTGTGGCCGCACCTCCCAGCTGTTCTGGTCGTTAGGAAGGAGAGTGGAGCGTCCATACCTCTGCATGTCTGTCGTTGGTAAAGGCTACGAGGGCAGTGAGATTCCCAGGCACCTCAGCTCTCCTCGTGTGCAGGAAGGCAGGCTTCAGCCCTCTGGTTTCAGGGTCCAGGCTGAACTACTGGCTGCCAGGCGTGGAGCCCTGACTGTCCACTTCCTGAGGCCGCCACTGCCTCTGGTACCCATGCCATATCCTCTTCCTGCAAGGGCAGTCCGAGCACTTAGCATGAACTTCAAGAAATTAACACCCAAAGGCCCCATGATATCTTTACTATTACTTGTTTTTACTGTAAGTTAGCACATGTATCTTCTCTCTCCAGCTAGAGCTGGTTCCCTTGAAGGCTGGTGATTGCGTATAAATTTCAATGTGTCCTAGGACCATATACTTGATGTAGCTCAGTGTAATTCTTGTCTTAGTTGCTCAGATATTTGAGTGGATTGAGCAATAAATTCATCATTCTAGGTGGGTACATACAAGCCTTCTCTAATTACATGACTTTTTTTTTTTAATTGAAGTATAGCTGATTTACAATGTCATGTTAGCTTCAGGTATACAACCCAGTCATTCAATTGTATGTATATATATATATTCTTTTTCAGATTATTTTCCCTTATAGGTTATTACAAAATACTGAGTATAGTTCCCTGTGCTATACAGTAGGTCCTTGTTGGTTACCTTTTTTATATACAGGAGTGTGTATCTGCTAATCCCAAACTCCTAATTTATCCCTCCCCCACTTCCCCTTTGGTAACCATAAGTTTGTTTTCTATGTCTGTGAGTCTATTTCTGTTTTGTAAATGAGAAATAATGCCATTTGCAGCAACATGGATGGACCTAGAGATTACCATACTAAGTAAACCAGACAAAGACGAATATCATATGCTATCACTTACATGTGCAATCTAAACAAAAAAAGATACAAATGAGCTACATGACGTATTTATTTATTTTTGTAGGGTGTTTTTATCTTGAAATATTTCTAGTTGTTTTGCAGTTGAGGGGTCTCTAGTCTCATTTCTAGTATGATTGCATATGGGTGGCTCTTCCGACCGTATTCTTTCATTGCCAAATGCATTTCTTTGGTTAATACCACTGAAACTACAGTTCCTTCATGGCGCCATACTAAATTCATCCTCTCTCTCCTCCAGTCTCCATGTCTGGAGTGAAGCAAACTGTGCCCTTATTGTAATCTCCTCCTCCCTGCCCCTCCTCCCTCCGTCTTGATTTTTCCAACCAAAATTTCTAAGTTGTCCGTAAGATAAATTGGCATCTCCAAATTCTGTTTAGACTGTTCAGAGTCTGACATGTGTGTGGCCATGACCCATTCTAACTTGTTTTTCTGACACTTTGGAACTCGTATTAAAAATGAAAAAAGTCTGACGTTGCAAGAGGCCTTTCCAGTCATCTAATTAATCTCCCACTTTTCAAAGAGGAAATTAACATGGGGAAGTAGCTTGACCAAAGTTACAAAACTAGGAAATGACATAAGTTCTAGGTGCTGTCCTCTGTACACAACAGCACATGGTATAATTTGATACTTCAATCACTGTTTTCTCCAAAATGTCTGCAAAATGTTTGATGCGGACAGTCTTTTCTCATCTGAAACTGAAACTCTTCCATAGATCGTTATGTTGATTTTTGCTTAAATCCAGCCCCGCTGCCGTAATGTAATCTTACAAACCTTTTCAGGCATTGTCTCATTTCTTCTGACCAGTTAGGTCATAGATTAGGCTGCACAGAGTAGAACTTCCTTCCGTGATGAAAGTTTGATCACAATCACATGAGAGGTGTTAAACGTAAAGATTTAAGGTAATTGCTTAGGACTGCCCTCATCTCATCTCTGCCCCTCTCTCCACGCCAGAGTAGACCTACTCTGTGGGCCACGAGACGTTTATATCTCTTAGTGCTTAGAAAGCACCGACTTTAGAGTTCAGCCTCTCATGCTTTTGCTCTCTGGATCTCATGATCTTCTTATCTCTGAGGACTTGGACTGAGTCAGTGTTGCCATGTATACATTTATTTGCATTAATTTGGAGATTTGAAAATCAAGTATAGGCTTGGCACAGTAGGGGTGAATGAACTGACATGTCTAGTCCAAGGGTGAGTGCTCCAAATTTGGATAAACACAAGTAATTTCTTGTTTTCTTGATAATTTAATGTTTCCACAGTTTAGGAAGGATATCCTTAAAAGGATTATTATTATTATTATTATTAAGGATATCGTTAAAAGTACAAAGAAGTTTTGAAACTTTAGAAACCTTAACTAAGATTTAATAATCCCTTTGTCTATAGAATGAGGAGTGTAGTATGGTATAGTGGAAAGAACGCTCTCTCATATCAGAAAGGTCTGGTTGAAGAGCTTGCTCCATCATTTTTTCATTTTGTGATTTAAAGTGTGTGTGTGTGTTTTGTTCTCCTGAGTCTCGGTTTAAAATTAAAAAAAATTAAAATTTAAAATTTAAAATTAAAAATTTTAAAAAAAAATTAATTAATTAATTAATTAATTTTAAAAAAAAATTTTAAAAAAAAATTAAAATTTAAAATTAAAATTTAAAATTAAAAAAAAAATTCTATTATGTTTAAAAGGGAAATTTCGTATGAAGTATGTAAAACAGGTTGTTTTACATAATTTCTTACTAAATATTACCTTCCTTCTAAAATAATTTCCCTTCTCTATGTTATTAGTTTATTTTCCTTTATTTAAAAAGTTTACTGTTGTAAGTTTTGACTGAGTGCTGGGTCTATAAAGATAAGACAGTCGCCTTTCTATTCTTTTCATTTTTTTGTCTATTTTTCGGCCATTTTGCCATAGCTATGTTTTTAATTCCTCATTCAAATCAAGAGCTCTCTATGGGCATATAGTTATATTGCCTTCTGCGAGTCAAGCGCAGTGTTGAGCAAGAAAATAAAAGCTCTGCAGGTGTTTAGATCTCTAGTAAATTAAACATAATAGAACACAACAATGTAATTAAAATATGATACTGTATTGCAAAGTTATTATATGTATAACAAGTATATATGTAATATATATGTAACAAAATAGAAGAGAGAGCATTATAATTAAGCCTGATTTAGTGGGAATATTAGGTAAAGTTTTAAGGAGTATGGGGTTTCTGAAAAAGGTTTTCACAAGATAAATAAGAGTTCGACAAACATCTAGGAAGAAAGAAATGGTGAAAGTAATGGGGTCATAATGATATCCGGTTGCATTACAGTAAATGAGGGGGCCAGAGAATGGTCATGGTGATATTTTTCATGTCTTGTTATGAAGCTTGGACTTCAGCCTGGCAAAAGAAAGTCAATAAAATAAGTCTAAAAGGAAAAAGAAAAAAAAAAGCTCTCTTTTTTTGAAATTATCTTTTGTGAGTCTAATTCAAGAAGTAGTAGTAATGAAGCAGGTCACATGAACTTTATGAACATCTTCCAAAATGCTCCCTCTGGATGAACCAGCACCAGTAGGAGCCTCTCGACTTCTAAAAATAGCGAGATGCCATCCCAGGGAACAGAGAGCAGCACGCCTCTCGGAACGGCTTCAAGAGTATTCTAGAACAGGTTTGATGAGATGTTAAGAAAGCAGGTTTTCTTAAGATCTGCCTGTAAAGGACTCTATGCAAATTAGCATTTGGGACTAGGATAAAACTAGTTTTTATTTTAAATACATTCCACTCTAAATCTAAGTATTTTTCCAGTCTCAGGAAATGAAAACATTCACACCAGTCTTCTTGTCCTTTCAAGGCTCAGATTCTTTGTTATTTCATTATAGACCGAATATGAACTGTCAAAATATGTGAGGCTTGGTCAACTTTAGCTTCACACTAAGCCTAGAGCTTTTTAAAATACAAACAAACAGGTTTTTGAATTCTAAAAAGGTATGTCAATGTTTAATAAGCCGGTTCATTTCTGCTGCCTCTGAGTGGGGTGGAAAATTGTGCAGCCCTAGCTTTCTGGAGATAAATAGTATAAAGATGAGTCCAAGAGAAAATGAAAACTTCTACAAAGTTCTCTTAGTCAACTCACAGATTCTGCATGAAGTTTGAGAGAAAGTAAATATATTAGAAAGAAAATTAAATAACTATTTATTAGGGCAGTGGTTACTGATTTATTTAATAAATGCTTTAAACCAGAGGATTTGAAACAGTTAAATTTCTAGTTAACCTTTACTTGACAAAAAATTAGTTTAACTCTAACTCACCCTTTATTCCAATTCTGATACATAGAAACTATATGTTAATGTGGGAGTGTGTGTATATGTTGTATGTGTACGTGTGTGTGTGTGCATGTGTGAAAATAGTCATTATTTTGCTTTTACTAAAGGTGTTTTTACTCCAGATGGAAATTAATGTTGTGAAAATTGTGAGATTGTGATTCTTATAAAAAATAAAAGATTTGTGTGGTGTTGAAATTCAAATGGATAATTATTAATCTTTAGTTTTGACTCTAAATGCCAAGATGACTTGCATAGAAAGCCATTTGATTAATATTGAAAATTGAAGTATAATCCTAATTGAGTGATATTTCTGACAGTTTATTCATGCTTAGGACATTTTTCTGGGCTTTGATCCTTAGTTAGAGTGTATGTGTAATTCTGAAATTATTAATTGCCTAAATTACCCTAGGTGTATGTTTGAGAATTTTTAGATGTGCTTTTAAGAACGTTTTTCAACAATGATTCCATCCAGAAATATCCACCTCCCCCCACCAGAAAAACGGTAAAACCTTAGGCCAATTTTGTCTTATTCACAGTATTATTATCTCTGCTGTATCAGCCTGACACATGGTGAGTGCTCAGCAAATGAATTCTCCTGGGCTTAGAGACGCAGTTAAGGGTAAATCCAAGGCCATCTGCAATAAAGCATGCTTCAGCTGCATGAGAAGACTATCCTTCTTAGTGCAGAAGGAGATCAAAAAATGCACCCGTTGTATGGATAGTAACAAATCATTGTGACATCCCAAAGGAAGCAAAATTTTCTTTTCGTCACTTTCTCATTAATGCAATACATGGTAGAAAATTGTTCAATAAATGTTTCCTCATAGGTTCAAAAATACCTACTGTGTGTTCTTACACTGTGGTTCAAAGTGTTCCACAGGTCCCTCTCCAAACCAGGGGGGGAAAGAACGCAGCTGATCTGGGGTTTCCGGCGTATGTGTTGGGAGTGGGAGGGCTCAAGGAGAGTTGAAGACCCTCGCCTTAAAGGGCCTGTTGAACGTGCAAAGAAGCTTAGTCCTTGCCCTCTAAGGAGGAGCTGGGCGCACGCTTTCAGTATTGTCGGCATCTTGGTGTTGGCGTGACGGGGATGGAAGCGATCTCCAGGGAGGCTGAAGTAGGATTGAGAAGAGGGCAGGTGGTGGAACAGGAATAGAAGACGCCGCTGCTAAAGGGTAAAGCAGAGGAAGAGATGGAGTGTTCATGGCCGGGAAAGCCATAGTGGAGCTAAATCACGGCCCCTGGGTTACCACTGTGGGTCAGCCTGGAAGAGGTGCCAGATAAAGCAGAGGAAAGCCCGCTGAATTCGAATTTCAGATAAAACAAAAATACTATTTCTTAGTGCTTATTTTTACTAACACAGCTAAGAAGGGCCTATGATATTTAGTTTATCATCTGTAATTTCACAAAAGCTGTTTTTGAAAATGATATATTAATAAACATTTTACATTATCAAAGTAATAAATGTTTATTATTAAGAATGAAATATATTTAAATGTAGAAAAATATTAAAAATAAAAAAGGAATTTTTAAGTTCTTATCGTCTAATTGAATCAGAATAATTGAAATCGGTGAATTTCTTTCCATTGTATTTTAATATAGTTTGCTTGAGTTTATTTTTGGTTACAGGGTTGGTGACAAAGGCTGTGTTCTTTGTTTCTTCCTTATTTGGTAAGAACTCTTAACATGACATTTACCCTCTCAGTAAACTTTTATGTACACATTACAGTGTTGTTAACTATAGGTATTACGTTCTAAGGCAGATCTGCTTACTCATCTAGTGTCACTGAAACTTTGTAGTCTGAACAGCAGTCCCCCTTTCCGTGTCCCCCGTTAGGTAACGACCGTTTTATTCTCTGCTTCGATGGGTTTGACTATTTTAGATACCGTGACTATTTTAGATACTTTCTGTAAGTGGAATCATCTAGCATCTGTCTTTCTGTGACTGGCATAATGCCCTCTAGGTCCATCCGTGTTGAAATGGTAGACTTCCTTCCTTTTAAGGCTAATATCCCATTGTATGTATATACCACATTTTCTTTATCCATCCGGCTGTTGACGGAGATTTAGGTTGTTTCTACATTCTGGCTATTGTGAATTATGCTTCAATAACACGGGAGTGCAGACCTCTCTTTCCTATCCTGATTTCAATTAGTTTGGATACAACCTAGAAATAGTATTGCTGGAATATACGATAGTTCTATTTTTAATGTTTTGAGGAATCTCTGTCCTGTTTTTCATAGTGGCTGCATCGTTTTTCATTCCTACCAGCACTGTGCAAGCATTCTAATTTTCCACATCTTGCCAACATCTTTTATCCTTTGTTTTTTGATAGTAGCCTTGCTAACAGGTGTGAGGTGGTATCTCATTGCGGATGTGTTTTGCATGATTAGTGACATTGAGCATCTTTCCCTACACCTGTTGGCCATTTGAATGTCTTCTTTGGAGAAATGTCTATTCAAGTTCTTTGCCCATTTTCTTTTAAATTAATTTATTTATTTATCTTTGGCTGCATTGGGTCTTCGTTGCTGCACGTGGCCTTTCTCTAGCTGCAGCGAGCGGAGGCTACTCTTCGTTGCGGTGCATGGGCTTCTCACTGCGGTAGCTTCTCTTGTTGTGAAGCATGGGTTCTAGGTGCGTGGGCTTCAGTAATTGTGGCATGTGGGCTCAGTAGTTGTGGCTCACGGGCTCTAGAGTGCAGGCTCAGTAGTTGTGGTGCACGGGCTTAGCTGCTCCGCAACATGTGGGATCTTCCCGGACCAGGTCTCGAACCCGTGTCCCCTGCATTGGCAGACAGACTCTTAACCACTGCACCACCAGGGAAGCCCCACTTTGCCCATTTTTAATTGGACTTTTTTTTGCTCTGTATTTGTAGGATCTTCATGTATATTTTGAATATTAACTTCTTATCAGGTATGTGGTTTGCAAATATTTTTCCCATTCCACTGATTGCCTTTTTATTTTGTTGATTATATTCTTTTTTCTTTTTTGATTATATTCTTTGATGTGCAGAAAACTTTGATGTAGTCCCACTTGCCTATTTTTGCCTCTATTGCATGTGCTTTTGGTGTCATATCCAAGAAACCATTGCCTAAACCAATGTCATGAAGCCTTTTCTATGTTTCACAGACACATTTTTAGTACGAGTGTGTCCCACATATTGCATGGGACAAACATACACAATTTTTTTAGGAAAAAATAATCTGAGATTCAACTTTAACTGAGTGTCCTGTGGAAAAAATTCTGGAGTAAAGTATATTGTATCTAAATTATTATTTAGCTCCTAGCTCTTAACTCCCCTGAAGTTTGGAGGGATTTTTACAGGTAACTTTGCTGTGATGAGTTAGAAAACTTACCAGAGGGAGGCCCTTGATCTGGTCTTCAAATCTGTCTCCCAGAACAAGGAGAGCAGCACCCTCTGTTCTCCGAGCTGCTTTCTTCTGGAGAAGAGCAGAATCTCTTACTGACAAGTTTTCTTATCCCTGAACTCTGCCTGAAGTGTTTTCTCCAAAATAATGGAAACAATCCCCCTTACAGTGTGTTTTCCCAGTTGCAAATGACAGGATATATGCCTGTAGCAAGTTAAACGTGAAGCCCTATCTCTGACCCCGCATCCGATCCACTTAGAGAACAGTTCTCTGGATGGAAAGTACAGATACGCATTAAAAAGGTCAAGTTGGGGAGGGAGGGTGGTGCGAGCATGTTTCACTTCTGAATTCTTTTTCTTTCTCCAAAGGATAGACTGTCCATTTTTAATGGATGACTATGGTTTTGAATGTCTAAAAGTTTCCCCTTTTTTAATAAACCAAAAGGTTGTTCAACGGTTATAGCACAGCCGTCTAAACACACAAGCAGGACTGTCTCCTCTGAATCACACCTTGATGTGTATGATCTAATTTCTTATCAGTCCTCTGAGAACTCCCTGCTTCCTGTTCCAAAAGAGCCACAGTTATTCCTGGCCGCACTGAACTCCTCTCCCTTTTATTCCACTCCTACTACCTCTTCCCCGTTTCCAGCTAAACTTTTACTCAGCTGGATTGTAATTCAACACTAAAACTCAGTTCCCAGCCTCTATTCTCTTTCCGTTTAAAAATCTGTTATCACTACCTCTGCTTCATTAATCATTCAAAGCATTATGTAGGTGTGTCAGCTTTGCTTTAAAAAACAAAAACAAAAAACAAACAAAACCCTTCAATTTCTATTCAAGAAGGTCCAAGTTCCTCATAGGGGATTTTAGGTCCTCCTACAAGTTCTATAATTCCTATAAAGCCTATAATTCTTATAGGATTCAGTAAATCTTTCTAGTTTCTTCGGAGAATCGTTTCACTTTATCTACCTTTACTCACTCGTGTCCTCTGCTAGTCTCATCTCTCAGAGCCAAATAACCAAATCTTATCTATTTGTCCAGGTGGAGCCCCGATACCACCTATTCCGTGACCCCTCCCATTAGCCCCCCTCCTGGTGCCCACCTCTAGTGCTTCCTAAGTCTGTACTCTTCATTGGTTGTGACCCAGTGTGTTATAGTTGTTGGTAGGCATTTCATAAATCTTCAAGATGCCTAGTGGTTCCATTATCATTTTAGAAATGTCATAATTTTGTTTGGATCAAAATCCAAATAAGGACGTGACTGTAAAATTACTAGCATGTGATTTTTCTTTGAACGCTCTGCTCTTTTTGAAGGTAATGCTTACTTTCTACGAGTGGCATAGTCTTTATTTAAACGATAGTATAGCTATGTTTCTCCTTTCTTGAATTGCGTGTATTTCGTTATATTTAAGGATAGTAAAATATTTAAGAATTTTATACGGTAAGCTCAGTAAATACTTGCTATTAAACAATATTTTTCATTTGAAAATACCCTGTTTTATTATAAAGCACTTTCATCAATTAGATCCCAAGCATTATTTATATCATACAAAGCTTTTTCTTCCTTTTGCCTCTTAATTCTGGTACATTTATATCCTAATCTTGATATACTTACTGGATTCTGTGGAGATCTGAGTACCCACCATGGTGTATTTAAACATATTGTGAAATTCGAATTAATAATGAGTGGTGTGGACACCTTCTGTTGAGGGAAAATTTTCCCGAGTGCTCACACTGCACAATGACATTCTATAGAATACACAAAGGCTGTGACTCTTTGGGGGATACAATGATTTAGAAGAACTGCTTACTATAATTCCCTAGGCTGTTATACCCAAGCTTCAGAAAATGGTGGAGAGCTGGTATTTGTCTATAAGACCTTGACATAATGAGCCTTTTCTTAAAGCTTCAGGTAAAAAATATGCGACAGAAGGAGTCTGTGTGTGGCTGTCTGTGTAATTTAATACACTTACATGAACAAATATCGGAATTAGCATTTATGAAAGCTGACGTTAGTTATGGAATTCTTAAAAAATGTACAAATATAATGACATTTCACATGGTAGTAAAGGATGTTTTATTTTAATATATTAGGAAAGTGCTTCTTGGGTATATGTGTTGAAGAAAGGCCATGTATGCAATTAAATAATATGCCATTAGCTAACCTAGCTGCTTAGAATTGCAGCCATTTCTCCCCAAAGAAAAATATGTCAGAATTTTATTTTCACTACAGATGAATACAATACAGTGAACGTTAAATCAATATGTATTCTCTGTAAACAGAACTATTAAGATTATTTTTAGTCTGTCTTACGTGTGAATGTTTAAAGATAGCAACTGGTAAAAGTTAAATCCAAATATATTTTTAAATAGGGGACTTCTGATAATGAAATTAAATATAATAATCTCTACAGGAAAAATATAATCTATGCAGTTCTCTAAATTTTCTCAACCTGTCATGAAGTTAGGGATTTATTTGATTAAAACAACAAAATTTAAGAATATTTTTAAGTATTAGTATCTATAATCTTAACCTCTGAATCCCTACTTTGGAATTACATTGATATTACCGATCCAATCAGCCTGGTACCCACAATGGGTGTGATCTGATATGAAATGATGGTTTTCTGCGTGCTGCTTCCATGGTGGGAAATAGGCTCTAACGCTCTCATCACATGTAAAAAAGAGAATTGGAAAGAGCTCTTTTTTAAAAAATGTAATTGGTTATGTAAGTGTTTTCCTTTTCTTGACTGTTTATAAAAGTCACATTTAAATGCCCATCGCTCAGTCTCTCTCACCAGCCTGTGTGATCCTTGAGTCACAGGTCCTAAAGTATTTGTCTTCATATCACTAGTGTGTAAGGGGGTTCAAGGATTTCAGGGCTGATCAAGGGAAACAGTAAGACCACGAGGGGGCAGTAGCACACAGGAGCTTTGTTGAATGATGCTTTGGTTTGCAGGAAGGCGATGCCCCTTACAGCATGAGCAAGTCCAGAGGCCACCATCCAGAAGGGGAGGGAAACTAGGGAACTCCTAGAGAGGAGGGGGCTGGGGAGGGGCTTAGGTGTCTAGGTGACATCACTCAGCATCATGGCAGAGTCTCTGAGTCAGAGCTCTGAATGACAGCAGTGGCTTGGGGTCTATGTCGCCACAGAATTTATCTTACCTATGTCTAGCGGATGCTGGGTGCAGTTTTCTGAGGTATGCAGAAAATTTAAGTTTGATGCAAGTAGGTTTTTGAGCTAAGGGATCTTATCCTGGTGTGAAGAAATAAGTAACCTAGGGGCTAAAATACAGAGACCATCTCTGCCTCATTTATACGACACAGAGCCTGGCACAATGCATGGAAAATAGATGGGCCAGATACATATCTGATGAAAATAACGCAGTCAAATCATTTTGCATAATGAGATAACTGTGTAAGCCTCTAATCACAATCCAATTTTATTTCATTTATGGAAGGTAAAACAAACCACCTCAAAATTCATAGCCTCTGTTCTCAATGAACTTACTGTCAAGTTAGAGGAAAATGACTAATGTACTTGAACTTTATATAAAGTGTACCAAGTTGCAAAATGTTTATTGGAAAAAAATACATAGGGAAATATATAACATTTTAGAAAGTACCCAATTTTTTAAAATAGGCTAAGCTTTAAGAAAGTCTATTATAGGATGGTGACACTGTTGTGTAGTTTGTTTAGATACCTGGTGGTCCTTACTTATTTTAGATTCCTTTAGATTTGTATGTGATTTCTACGTGCCCATAAGGTTATGATTTTTATTTAAATATATTAGCTTCAAAAATAAACTCAAAGCCAGTCTACTCACAGAAGCCTCCCTGGATGTTCTCTATCCTAGTTTTGTTTTCCTTAAATCTAAATAACATTAAATCTCATCACACGGATCTTTATAAAGTCTCCTTTGGAGTAGGATTGAGGGCTGCAAATAAATATCTTCCTCGTTGTGCTTCATAAGTCATATGCACTTATTTCTTCAGCCAGAAGAACTTCCTTTAGTATTTCTTACATCATAGGGCTTTTGCTGATGAATTCTCTGAGTTTTCATTTACTGAAAATGCTTTATTTTGCCTTCAATCTGGAATAATATTTTGGAAGTAAATAGAATTCTGTGTTGGCAGCTTTTATTCTGAGCTTCTTTCAGGACTTTGAAGGTATTATTCTCTTGTTTCTGGTAGGCAATCAGCTCTCATTCAAATCATCTCCCTCTGTGTAACATGTTGCATGTCTCTGGCAGCATTCATGACTTTCTTTTTATCTTTGGTTTTTAGCTGTTTGACTCTGATATGCCTGAGTCAGATTTTCTTTCTGTTTCTCCTGCTTGTGGTTTACTTATCTTCTTTGAACTTTAAACTCTATATCATTCCCCAAATTTGGCTAATATTTAGACACTGTTTCTTCAATATTTCTATGCCCATCTTCTATTGTCCTCTGCTGGGGCTCCAATCATTCTGTTTGACCTTTAGATATTGTTACAGATGTCATTGGGCCTCTGCTCATGTTTAAAATTCTTTTTCTTTATATTCTTCAAATGGGATATTTTTGTTAAGCTATCTTTAAATTTATCAACTCTTCTGCAACGTCCAATTTGCTATTAAGTCCATACAGTGTAATTTTTTATTTAAATTTATTTTTCATTCTAGAGTTTCCATTTTATTGTTTCTTCGGGTTTCTGTTTAACTGCTCTACGCTTCTATTTTTTATTCATTGTGCATGTTTTTCTTTACATTTATGACTCTAATAGTAATAACTTTTAAAAATTTCTTTACTGCTTATTCCAATATCTGAAGTCTCTTGGGATCAGTCTGAATATGGATTAGATTTTCCTGTTTCTTCCTATGCTGTATAATTTTGGATTGTATTCTTCACATTGTGAATGATACATTAAGAGACTTTTAATTATGTCATGTGTTCCTTAAGGGTACTGGTATTTTATTTTACCTTTTAGTTAACTTGATTTAAAATCATGCAGCAAATTCCTGATCTCCTGTGCTGAATGACAACAGAAATTTCTGTTATCTTACCGTTAACTGAGCACTCACATTATATATGTATCTGCATGTTAGTTATCAACTGCTGCGTAACAAATAACCCCAAACATAGCAGTTTGAAACAACACACATTACCTCCTGAAATCTGTGGGCCAGGATTAAACGGAGCTTAGCTGTGTGTTTCTGGATCCGAGTCTCCTGTGAGGCTGCATCCCAGGAGTGAGCTGGGGCTGCAGTAATCTGAGACTTGGCTGGGGTGAGCAGCCTCTTCCAAGTTTACCCTCATGGCTCTTGGTCATAAGCTTCATGGGCATTTCCATTGGGCTGCTGATGTCATGGCAGCTGGGCTTCCCTAAAGCTAGAGATCCAAAATGAGGGAGAAAACCTGGCAGGAGCCTTACTTTTTGTCACCTAGTCTCAGAACTGGTATGCCGCCTCTTCTGCCATATTCTTTGGGCCACACTGGGGGAGGGGCTATGAACGCCAGGGGCTGCTATCATTAGGGGACATCTTGGAGGCTGGTCACCACTGTCTCCTCTGTCTTCCGTTGATTCAGGTCCCTCCCACAGGCAGCATCACTCCTTACCAAGACCCTCAAAAGCCTCATCTCATTTACATCAGACCAAAGTCCATAATATTTTTGTCTAAATTAGATATAGGTAGATAAGTTCCCTGGGATGTGGTTCCCTAAGTATAGACTCTAGAGTTTAATTCTTCTCAATCTCCTCTTCCTCGCATACCTAACAGTCAACAATGAGGCAAACACAGGTTAACCACAATTGGCATTCCTATTCAAAAAGGGGGGAAATGGGATCTCACACAGACCTTGATTTCCAATTCTCATTGTTAATTTACTTGTTTCTATGACTTGGGAAATCTTAGCTGACCATAGTTAAACCTGTTACGAAGTTAAACCCTACGAGGCAGCTCTCCATGTCACCATCTAATTTAGAGGAAAGAGGCTCATGTTAGTTAATTGTATAAAGCACTCAGCACGTGGCAGCTGATCTGGTTTCTTATCGTTGTTCCATTTCTCTCTTTCTCTGCCTTTTCCACCCTGCCCGGTGCCCCTGGTTTAGGGAACGATGCTGAGCACTCCCTAAAGAAACAGTTGAGAGGTAGCAGAACTGGCCACCATTTCTGTCCCCTCCCCACAACATAAGGAGCTGATAGTGACAACATGGATGACAGCCATGTGATCTTGTAGGCTATGCCCTGTTCTTTGTAGAATACTCAACTACCCTACAAACCTGAAGGGCCGAAAAAGAATCCTTGGTGGGGATTGGACACACAGGCAAGGGGTTGCTAGAGTCCCTTCAGGGAGCTTGTCACTTGGATGATACACTCTGTTGATAATGGGGGAGGCCCTGTATGTGTGGAGGCAGCGAAAATGTGGGAGCTCTCTGTACCTTCTCAATTTTTCCATTAACCTAAACTGCTCTAAAATAATAGTCTGTAACTTTTAAAGAAACGTTGTGTTATAATGATTTGGGGATAAAAGTTGGGGCAACCATTATCTCCCTTCTGTCAGAAGATCACTGTAGTCATTCTACAGGCTCCAGTTGAATCATGGATGTGCAAGGTGTGGCAGGTACTGCAGGTCTCTTCAGGCAGTCCTGAGACAAGTGGAAGCACACACAGTGGATTTGGGGGCATTCATTGCTGAAGGAGTCAGCAGGAGATTATTCTGTCTCTGAGGGGCTACTCAGTGACTGACACTGACATTAACATGGTGAGGGTGAAGCTGAGTATTAACCCATATGTGCAGAAGGTAACTACATATACCTTCTAACTACACATTTCATCTTGTACCTGTTAATTAATCTCTGAGTCAGTTTCCAGAGCTCTAAAATGTTTTTTAAATAACATCTCTTTGAAGTGTCTCCATGAGTATGTAAATTTTCTAGTACTTAGCAGGCACTACAAATCTATTCTGCATGAATCTAGAGCTACACAATTCTATTGCCAAGTATTGTTTGCTCTGAACAAAACAGGTTGCATTGTTTCACCTGATTCACAAAACTCTAGGGTTTATTAGAGAAGCAAAATAATTTGCCTACATCACACATTTAGCAAAAACAGAGCCAGGATCTGAATCAAAATATAATTCTCAATCACATTATCCATAACAGGGCCCCACAGGAAAGGGCAGTTAATCACCAGGAATGAAAAAAGCACAAAACCCACCTAATAAAAATGGAGGTGTGCTCTGAATATATAGTCTCTTACTATATAAGTGATGGCTGCATTTGTTTATGTGTGCTTGTGTGCATTATTGCGTACTTTGTCAACCTGCCGGAGGATTTGGAGCTCATGTCTTTCATGGAAAATATGTTGGATAAATTTCTGCACCTTGCTTGCCATGAATTTTCCAGTGTCACTGAGATTTATGTGACAGTAAAAAAGAGGTGATCAGAAGAGATAAGAACTTGGCGCAGGATCCTAAACTCAAGGTTCTAAAAAACCAAGCGCAACTTTAATTGAATAAGGAACTTCCATGGATTGGGGTACAGATCCTTTTCCATCACAACTCTGCAAAAAAACCCTATTAACACATTCAGTTCCCATTTAGAGAATCGGAATGTTAAGAAACCATTCCTCACAAGCACTGAAATTGAAACTGTGATTAAAAATCTTCCAACAAACAAAAGCCCAGGGCCAGATGGCTTTGCAGGTGAATTCTATCAAACATTTAGAGAAGAGCTAACACCTATCCTTCTCAAACTCTTCCAAAATGTAGCAGAGGGAGGAAAATTCCCAAACTCATTCTATGAGGCCATCATCACCCTGATACCAAAACCAGACAAAAATGTCGCAAAAAAAGGAAACTACAGGCCAATATCACTGATGAACAAAGATGCAAAAATCCTCAACAAAATACTAGCAAACAGAATCCAACAGCACATTAAAAGGATCATACACCATGATCAAGTGGGGTTTATCCCAGGAATGCAAGGATTCTTCAATATATGCAAATCAATCAATGTGATACACCATATTAACAAACCGAAGGACAAAAATCATAGGATTATCTCAATAGATGCAGAGAAAGCTTTTGACAAAATTCAACACCCATTGATGATAAAAACTCTCCAGAAAGTGGGCATACAGGGAACCTACCTCAACATAATAAAAGCCATATATGACAAACCCACAGCAAACATCATTCTCAGTGGTGAAAAACTGAAAGCATTTCCTCTAATTCAGGAACAAGACGAGGTTGCCCACTCTCACCACTATTATTCAACATAGTTTTGGAAATCCTAGCCACGGCAATCAGAGAAGAAAAAGAATAAAAGGAATACAAATTGGAAAAGAAGAAGTAGAGCTGTCACTATTTGCAGATGACATGATACTAAACATAGAGAATCTTAAAGATGCCACCAGAAAACTACTAGAGCTAATCAATGAAATTGGTAAAGTTGCAGGATACAAAATTAATGCACAGAAATCCCTTGCATTCCTATACATTAACAATGAAAAATCAGAAGAGAAATCAAGGAAACACTCCCATTTACCATTGCAACGGAAAGAATGAAATACCTAGGGATAAACCTACATAAGGAGGCCAAAGACCTGTATGCAGAAAACTACAAGACACTGATGAAAGAAATCAAAGACAATGCAAACAGATGGAGAGATATATCATGTTCTTGGATTGGAAGAATCAACATTGTGAAAATGACTGTAGTAACCAAAGCAATCTGCAGATTCAATGCAAACCCTATCAAATTACCAATGGCATTTTTCACAGAACTAGAACAAAAAATTTCACAATTTTTATGGGTACACAAAAGACCCCGAATAGCCAAAGCAATCTTGAGAAAGAAAAAACGGAGCTGGAGGAATCAGGCTCCCTGACTTCAGACTATACTTCAAAGCTACAGTTATCAAGACAATATGGTACTGGCACAAAAACAGAAATATCGATCAATGGAACAGGATAGAAAGCCCAGAGATAAACCCATGCACATATGGTCACCTTACCTTTGACAAAGGAGGCAAGAATATACAATGGAGGAAAGACAGCCTCTTCAATAAGTAGAGCTGGGAAAACTGGACAGCTACATGTAAAGAATGAAACCATACACGAAAATAAATTCAAAATGGATTAAAGACCTAAATGTAAGGCCAGACACTATAAAACTCTTAGGGGAAAACATAGGCAGAACACCTTTGACATAAATCACAGCAAGATCTTTTTTGACCCACCTCCTAGAGTAATGGAAATAAAAACAAATGGGACCTAATGAAACTTAAAAGCTTTTGCACAGCAAAGGAAACCATAAACAAGGCAGAAAGCCCTCAGAATGGGAGACAATATTTGCAAATGAAGCAACAGACAGAGGATTAATCTGCAAAATATACAAGCACCTTATACAGCTCAATATCAAAAAAACAAACAACCCAATCCAAAAATGGGCAGAAGACCTGAATAGACATTTCTCCAAAGATATACAGATTGCCAACAAACACATGAGAGGATGCTCAACGTCACTAATTACTAGAGAAATGCAAATCAAAACCTCAATGAGGTATCACCTCACACCAGTCAGAATGGCCATCATCAAAAAACCTACAAACAATAAATGCTGGATAGCATGTGGAGAAAAGGGAACCCTCTTGCACTGTTGGTGGGAATGTAAATTGATACAGCCACTTCGGAGAATACTATGGAGGTTCCTTAGAAAACTACAAATAGGACTACCATATGACCCAGCAGTCCCACTACTGGGCATATACCCTGAGAAAACCATAATTCAAAAAGGTACATGTACCACAATCTTCATTGCAGCACTATTTACAATTGCCGAGACATGGAAGCAGCCTAAATGTCCATCGACAGATGAATGGATAAAGAAGATGTGGCACATGTACACAATGGAATATTACTCGGCCATAAAAAGGAACAAAATTGAGTTATTTGTAATGAGGTGGGTGGACCGAGAGTCTGTCAGAATGAAGTAAGTCAGAAAGAGAAAAACAGTACTGTATGCTAACGCACAGATATGGAATCTAAAAAAACGGTACTGATGAACCTAGTCGCAGGGCAGGAATAAAGATGCAGACATAGAGAAGGGACTTGAGGACATGGGGGGAAAGGGGAAGCTGGGACAAAGTGAGAGAGTGGCATGGACATATATACACTACCAAATGTAAAATAGATAGCTAGTGGGAAGCAGCCCCATAGCACAGGGAGATCAGCTCGGTGCTTTGTGACCACCTAGAGGGGTGAGATAGGGAGGGTGGGAGGGAGACGCAAGAGGGAGGGGATATGGGGATATATGTATACGTATAGCTGATTCACTTTGTTGTACAACAGAAACTAACACAACATTGTAAAGCAGTTATACTCCAATAAAGATGTAAACAAAAACAAACAAACAAAAAGAAATCATTCCTCTTACTTTATAGTTAAATCCAAACACCTATAAACTAATCTAAGGACGAAGTGTTTGCCTGTTACATGGAAGGGGAAATTGGGGGTGACATTTTTCAGTCATTATACTGTGTCAAGCACGGTGATAGGGAGTTCACATATTATTATTATAATTTCATGATCTCCAAAACCCATTGAGGTGACTGTTATTTTCACTTTGCAGATCAGATACCTGAAAATCAGAAAAGTGTCCAATGTCACACTACTAGACATGAATATTATGACATTTTGTAAAACTTCCTGTGATAAATTGGTTATTATTTCTGAAAACTAAGAAAAACATTTTAATCAGATTTTTGAAATGTGTAATTCTCAATTTTTTATACCTGGGTGAGAGAATGATCAGTCTCAGACTTATGAGCAGAAGAGTGGATCACTGAATATGTATTTAAGATTTGATTCAAATGGAAAACAGCCCAAAAGATCATTGCCTGTTCATCCTTTGAGTTCAGCAAACATATTGAGTATCTAGCATGTAGTTAGCATCATTCATTCATTATTCTATTAACGAAACTTAGTGTGTACCTACTATACACAATGATAGAAGTGCATTCACGAATGATATTTTTATTACCTACAACTGACAAGTGGCTAATGCATGTACAAATATGTACAAATATGCATGTAATATCCTACACACTTAGAGTGATGGTTCTCTTGGTTAATTCATTTACTTCATTCAGAATTTTTTATTGCAAACCCATCATGTGTGAGGAGCTGTTTTGGGTAGTGGAGGTAAGAGTGTGTAGGAAGCAGATATGAATCCTGCTTGCATGGAGCTATCAGTCTCCATTAGTGCCCATGGAAGGGGTACTAATTTGCACAAGATATAAAGTAAAGTATGTAGACTATTAAAGGATGATGAGCGCTATGTGGAAAAATAGGCCAGGAATGGGGTAGGATGGGATATGTCACAGAAAAAAAAGGAGTCTTTTGTCATGAAGTGGTGGCCCTCTTTAATTCTGGTAAATATATTTGCTTTAACATTTTTATTATTCTCAATATTAACATAATTTCACTAAATTTAGTTTTAGTCATTATTTGTTTGGCATATCCTTTACCATCCTCTCTTTTCGCTGAATTCTGTGTCCTTAAGTTTTAGACGTGTCTCTGGGGACAATTCCAAATACTTTTATTGTTTAGCCAACAGTTTTTCTAATTAATAAAGTAACATTGTTTTAACGTAGAAAGTTGAATTCATTTGTAGTTAAGAGTATTCAACGTGTGTGTATATGTGCTCACATATGCTTGTTTAAAAATATTTAGAATTCCCATATCATTTTGTGTCGTAAATTTGTACTAATTTTTTGCATCAGTTATTTTGTACATTGTTCTTTGTTTTGTCTTTCTTTTATTTTGAGTTAAATGAGTTTTTCTCATTTGTTTGCTTGTTTTGTGTGTTTGTTGTAAACTCTCATTTGTCATCTCTTTGCCTTCTTCTGGAGAAGCCCCCAAATATCAGACACATACTCTGTGCCAGCTTCATTTTCCACATTTTGACTCTTGTCTGAAATATTCCTGCTTCTTTCAGCCTCCAGTGCGTCCATATTTTTATTATTGTGGTTGTTCATGTCCACTATTTATAGCAGTTATTTGCAGGAGAACCAATTTGTCATTATCTACACCAGAAGTGAAAATTTATCTAATGTCATTGATTGCAAATCTTATCATTTATAGAAATAGCATTGTTACTTTTTAAAAAAAATTTAAGTCATATCTCCCCTTTATATTTTTCAATCCTTTCTTTATCCTTAAAACATGTTAAGAAGAGTCTCTTTATAATTTATGTACATCATCCATTATTTGAAATTTGGGGCATCTGGATATGCTCTATGTATTTAACATTGACCCGTGTTTCTAATCCTGGTGACTTGTTTCTGTGTGTGTGTGTGTGTGTGTGTGTGTGTGTGTGTGTGTGCGCGCGCGCGCGTTTTCTCTGGGAGGTGATATTTGTGAGAACTTTATTTGCGGCACTTCTCTGAATCAAGGATTGTAGGTATATTCAGCAGGGACGATGTACATTTAAAGTCGCGACTCTGTGGGACTTCCCTGGTGGCGCAGTGGTTGAGAGTCCGCCTGCCGATGCAGGGGACACGGGTTCGTGCCCCGGTCCGGGAAGATCCCACATGCCGCAGAGCGGCTGGGCCCGTGAGCCATGGCCGCTGAGCCTGAGTGTCTGGAGCCTGTGCTCCGCAACGGGAGAGGCCACAGCAGTGAGAGGCCCGCGTACCGCAAAATAAATAAATAAATGAAGTCGCGACTCTGTATTTACCTGTCGGTCTCTCCAGTCTTGGGGGCAGTGGTTTGTCCTGTGCTCTCCTCCCTCTTACAGATACAAGACAAGTTGTTGATTTTTTCAGTTTATTCAGCTTTTTACTTGTTGTTAGGGTAGAGTGGTGACTTCCAAGCTTCTTAAACGCAGAAGTGGAAACCCTGTCAGTTCTTGGATAGATAAGCTGCTTTTTAATCCTTTAGCAGGTTTTAAGCTCTTGCTTAGTTTAATCTGTTATTTTATTATAACTATATCTATGCTTTAAAAAAATTATCCTGCTTATGTTGTATTATTCTTTTAAATTTATGTTTCCATCAATCCTAAGAATTTCTCAGCACATTCTACTGCCACTCTAATGAATTGTATCTTAGATCCTTTTATTCTTTAATCCATATTCTGCGATAACTTTTTTTTCCATCTATACTTAGTGTGCTGCATCCTAAATACATTCTACAAAATTATCTTTGATAAATTGCTTTTTCTCTTTAACTATATCTAAACTTTTCTTAGCACATTCCTTGGGTTTTTCATTTTAATGACTAAAATGCTAGATAAGAAAAAAGTTGAGAAATAATATTTGAGAAAGGAACAAGACCCTTTCAAAACTTGACTAAGGATATATTTAGGAGAAAGACTCATTGGAACTTTTAGAATTGAGAAATAAAGCACCATTCTCTTCTTAGATTCCAATTTCCATAATGTTAATATGTGAATTTTTATGGACATCTCATTTTACTCTTTTTTTTTTAAACAATTTCTGTCAATTCTCACATATGGTAACTTGTTTCCTGTTGTGTTTTTTTTGTTTTTTGTTTTTTGTTTTTTTGCGGTACGCGGGCCTCTCACTGTCGTGGCCTCTCCCGTTGCAGAGCACAGGCTCCGGACGCGCAGGCTCAGTGGCCATGGCTCACGGGCCCAGCCGCTCCGCGGCATGTGGGATCCTCCCAGACCGGGGCACGAACCCGCGTCCCCTGCATCGGCAGGCGGACTCTCAACCACTGCGCCACCAGGGAAGCCCTGCTGTTGTGTTTTATAGGTTTCCATTGTGAACTCATGTTTGGTAGGAGTTATTTATGAAAATCTTGAGAGACATGGATGAGGTTTCCTATGAAAAGTTACCCAACACTAGCATTTACATTCTGTGTTAATTTATTTTCTCCAATTAAGATTTTTCCAGACAACACTGCAGTATACAGTGGACTCAGAGACCGATGTGAGAGAAGATTTTTAAAAATATTTTCATTTTTTAAAAAATTTTGCCAAAGCTCCTGGAACAGGACAACACACCTCTCTCACCCTTTGCTTAGAGGGCATCCTTTTCTGTCTTCCAAGTCTTCTCTCAGAGTCTAATTCCTTCAGGTCTGGATTTCTATGGAGTTCAAGGTCTGGAACATGGACCAGCCCAAGTCTCGCCTCCTACGCTTGGCATGAGCATTCTATCCCGAGTCCTGGCCAGTAGGATCAGTAAAGCCCTTCCTTGGGGCCCTTCTAACAGCAGCTTGGTCCAAGCACCCAGATAGCCAGCTCTCTTTTCATGTTTAAACTATAGGGATTTAAAAAAATTTATTTGGAACTTAATTATTTATTTAAAAGCACAGTTGTTGACTTAACTCATATTTCAAGAGTTAAACCTCGTGACCATATATACTTTTATATTGCTGGAAACAGATGTCCTGACAATTTATTTAAAGTAGAAAATTAATAGTGTTGGAAACTATTGTATTAATAATTGGACATATTATAACTACTTTCCAGTTATTGTATTTCCTGATTTCATTAGTTACATGTAAATGGTAAATATCTGAATATATCACAAATATAGTAAGACCAGTCTTGCTTTCACTCTTAACTTTAAAACATGCAGTATGCTCTCTGCCATTTTCCATCTCAGAAATTCTTCTTGAACTCTGAACTGTCTCCAAGAAAGGGCAGATAGTTTAGGGCACAGAATGCCTTTGTCTTGACTCCAACACCAGGAAGTTCTTCTGTTTTGCCCAGAAATATGGGAAAAGTAGGAATTTTTTTTAAATTTACAATTTCAGAACCAACCTTGAATATCAGGACATGATGCCATGAGTCCAACATAGAACTTTTAAATCATAAACACGCTGTTATTTTATAATTACTTTGCTTAAAAAATATTTCCATGGTCTAGTTTCATTAATATTTTTACTGTTTAATAGTAATCAGAAAATGTGAGGTTCAGGTTTTTCTTTTTTTTGCTATTTTATTTTATATTGTATAGTTTGCGATGACTTGACCAAATTTTACTTTTCTAAAGATCTGGTTAGATAATGTAAATAGTGATGTGAAATTGTGCTAAAGAGGAAGTATTCTGTTTGAGTTATTTAACTTGGTATAGGGTCAACGAGCACAAGGTTGTTTTCGAAGAAGAATGTACTCAGGAAATCGTAATTTTCTTTGCATCAACAGCACAGCTAGATAAAAACTGACATTTTCAAATAAATGAGTTTATTACTATTTTTAGTGTTGGTGTAATTTTATGTTTTCCATGTCTTGCCAGTCATGAGTGTCCAATTTTAAATAGATTTTTTTCTCTATGACCATCTCTGCTCGATAAAAACTGACGTCTCTGAAATGAGCCACAATATATTTGCTATTTTTAGACTGCCCAGTTTTATATTTTCATTTCTAACAGGTCTGTCTTTATATAAATTCATTAATGTTAGAACATTGTCTAGAATTGGAGAGTACTTAAGCTGTTTAGTAATTTAATAAATGCAGTTGTTCAGCAAATTCAAAACTTGTTGTGGAAGATAAATCTAAAAGAGTATATAACAAATCAACCCTAAATAACCCCTGGTATGTTAAGAGTTTTTGATTAAATCATACATGATTATTTTTAAATATTTCAATATATAATACACAGGAAAAATAATTTACAGGAACTTATGTAAGAGTTCAAGTTTATAGAAGTAAACACAAATATTTCCAGTCTCCTTAAAATTGTACATATCAATTTTGATGTCCACAGTCATCACATTTGGCACAGGGTCATTCTGTAAGACGGTACCTAAATACTGCTCAATTCTTTTCTATTTTTAGTACACATTTTTCCTCTCCAAACCCCTTCCTTGCCACTTGTCTGCATTGTTTGAAGGATGCCTGCTATTCGGTCTTGTCCTTGACTTTCCCACATGAACCTTACTGCTGCCCGTATTCTGTCACAGTGAAAGCCAGGAGGCAAAAATGAGTAAATTTGAAATTACTGTGTTCGTGCTTGTGAATGTCAGATCAGATGACCCTGAAGGAAGCAAAGGTCAATGTGTGACAGTCACAGTGGAAAACATTTGCCCCGGCCTGCCTGTCTCCACAGCAGAAGAGGGAAAAAAACACCACCCTAAGAAACTTGTCAACAGTGATGGCTATCTCAGCTCTTAAGGATTTCTCAAGACTGCCCTGGGTCACAGCTTCACTGCTTTAATTGGAGTTTAGATAGCTGTGACTTCTCTAAAACTTACCATAATATCCTTTTCTTTCCCATGTTGTGTTGTTACTTATTGATTGTCAATTTATTTATCTCTTGTCAAAGGTAATAGATGGATTTTTAAGATGAGCTTATGTAGTCTTTATTATGCTGTGGAAAAAAATAATAACCCTGAAATCTGAGGGGCTTATGAAACAAAGGTTTATTTCTCACTTTTCCTTTCTAATGCCTGTCAGGGGAACACAGGTTGAGATAAGGTTCTGTTATTGGTTGTAGAATTTTGGGGTCTCTCCTATTTCAGCACTAGGATCCAGGGTCTTTCACACAAGGGAACAGGAGAGAGAGATCACAGTACAAATGAGACCATAGCATTTCCATCCCAAACCCATTGTCCAGAATTGGTCTCGTGGCCCTGCCAGGAGCGGGGTTGGAGACATTGAACCCTACCATGTGCTGCAGTGGAAAAGAGAATCAGACGTGGATGAGATTTGGTACTTCTAACAATTAGGAATAACTTGCTGTTTGCTTTGACCTGTATTGCATTTGGACTAATAGAACCACAACGACTTCTTTATCCCCACCTGTTCCTTTTTTCTTGTTTTGTTTTCTTTTGTTATTTCAAGATGGCCCAAGCTATACTAACCAGACACTACTGAGCAGACACTACTCTCACTGCAGGAAAAATGGTACACCAGCCAGCAAGAACCTCCTTCTACTAGGAAGACTTTCTTAATCCCTTTAGAGGGTATGACTCCTCTGGGCAACAGGGTAGACCTCTTGGAATATGTTCTGGGCATAACTCCAGATGCAGAGTATGAGATGTTGATATGGAGTTTAGAAAAATATTGCACTTGGTACTTGTGAAGGATATGACTTTCCACATATACCATGTCACTTGATAGACAAATCACAGAGATTTCCAGACTGGAATCATATTCAATAGGTTCTACTTTATATCATTAACAAAATTATTTTGAAAGAAAACATAGTTGTGATTTCCACAGTATAGTAGAAAATAGACATAATGTTGTGATTCTGTCTATCTACCTATCTATCTACCTATCTATCTAAAATAGCCAAGTTTGATGAAACCCTGAGTCTCACTTATGTTGCCATTCTTATGTGTTGAGCACCTACTATATACCAAGCCAGTGTTGGGTGCTGAGGATTAAAATGCTATTTAAAAGAGATGGCCTCAAAGATTTTACAGTGACTTCTTCAAGCCGGAAAAATGTCAACAGATGAACATCATCACTGCATTTTCCAGCCTCACAGATACAGGACTTCTCAGCTAAGGGAGGTATAGATACCTATCTATTCATCTAGTAAGCTTGTCTGGAAAGTGTGGTATTCTCACTCTTTGTCATCCTTTGGGGACATACTACTACTACTACTAGTAAAACCAGCAAATTGTTGTAAGAATGCTTGAGAGTATTTAGATTTCTCTTGAAGAAGTGAAATCTCTATGTGCTGATGATAAAACTAAGAAAGTATGATCTTCATACAAGAAATTGGAAAACAACAGTACAAGGGACAGAAAGTTAATAACAAGATAACAATAATGACATTAACTTAAGTCAGAGTCTCCCAGGGGCAGACCCATTTTTGTGTATGTGATTCATTAAGTATTCACAGAAAATTTCAGTGAAGAAAAAGCATGGTAAAGAAAAGGGAAGGAGACAAGAAAATTATCAGTACTTAAAAGTTTCTGTGTTCATGCTGACATTGCCAACTCAAGTATTTTCTTTTATCTTCATTTAATCTGAGAGCATATTTATTACACTATTCCATTTTTAAACTCCAGTTGACACTTGACCAATGTAGGGGTGAGGGGAGCTGACCCTCTGTCTAGTCGCAACTCCCTATATAGCTTCAGGTGGCCCTTCCTACCCGAGGTTCCTCTGCATTTACAATTCCTCTGCCTCAGTGAATTCAAAAAATATTCATGTATAAGTGGACCAGCCAGCTCAAGCCTGAGTTGTTCAAGGGTGAAACGTATTTTAAGACAACATTTTCTAGAGTGTCCTTTGACATTGTTCAATTACTCTGTTGTTCAATTTAGCCATCTCTGTTTTCTTTCCTCCGCCTTTTTTTTTTTTTTCTTTTTAACCCTTGGCTCAAGCATCCTGGATTTGCCTTCAAGCATATACTTCCAGGTGATTTCTTTATTTCTTTGTCAGCACCCAAAACCAACTGCAGATAAGGTAAAAAAGAAAAAGCCAGTTTTCTTCCCAGGAACTGTGAATAGTACAGGAACATAATACACCTGATATTTCACTGAAATTGCATACAATTAAGAGTGAATTGAAAAGAAAAGAAAGTCATTGAATAAATACAACACTGCGAGGTTTCTGTCTAAAGTTTCTCGTTAACGCCTCCTTTTCACATACACTGTGGTCCTTTAGCACTACGTGAGAAATCATTTGGCATAATTTAAAACAAATTATCGTTTGTAGTTAATCTCAGACATAAAATTTGTCTCAGTTTATTAGCCAGGTTCTCATTATGGAAATTAGTTTACAATAACCACTTCTGGATTTTATTTTCATCCAGGTTAACAATTTCTAACATAAAAGCATCCATTAATCCCTTCAACACAGAGTTGGCGAAAACTATCAAAAATCTTGGGCTAGTCTTAAGTATTTCTCTACAAATAGATAAGACAATGATTGTCTTCCTATTTACTTTAATCTTAAAAATAGCTTGGATAACCAGATTTATTATTTAATAGTGACAGGATAAAATCATGAAATTCCCAATCTCATTAATAACCGTTGAATGGTATTTTGAATTTACTGAACATGTTGAAGAGTTTCACAAAGAATTAGGGACACAAACAATTTGTTCATTTTAAGTCCATGTATCTTATTATGTCAAAAATCCCTTGAGGAATGCTTAATTAGTTAGAAAAATCAGATCTAGAGACCAAGATAAGCCAAATATCTACTAGAAGTTTAAGTAGTTCACTCTTCTAGAAATAGCAAAATATTTTTCACGCTATAGCACTGCTTTATCTTCCTTTATTCTGTTCAGTATACTGATTTCTTTATAGTTTAAGGCTTCCAGGTTATGTGCATACAGTTTCACAGCTATTAATAGATTACTTATTTGCAAATAGGAGATCAGAGTTTTAATTCCTGTAATCAGTCGCAAGGAGTTGAACTTAAGTTGCTTTACAGGGGTCTTTGAGTATATTTCCTGTTTAGTCTAACCAGATTGTAAATATTTCAATATTATATTTAGTTTTTTACGTAAAGGTAGACAATAATTCAATATCGTCACTTCCTGCAACTAAAAGAGAAATCAATTCACACTGGTTCCGTCTAATATGTGACCATACTACTTATTATCAGAGGTTACACAGTGGTGGATATTACAAATTAAATTTTATCTAGGCCATTTCTGAAATGTCGAGTTTAAGATTTTATCAAGCTAATTAAATGATAAAATGTACAAGAGTTTTTCTCAATAATTTTAATATCATCTACTAGTTGGTGAAGTCACTTTGACCCAAGTGGATAGTCTCAAGATTCACTTTCACCTTACTTAGCCTTCAATAGAGCAGTCCATTTGATTAAGATTTCATCATTTTGCTTACCACTTCAGTTTAATTATTTTGAACATTTTTAATATTTTTTAAGGGCACATACCTTTCTGACATTTTAAGTTAAAAGCGGAATAAAATCATCAGTAGTTTCGTTTTTGTAAGAGTTTTGTTCTTTTGAGTTTGCCCAGGCTGTCCTGCACAGTGTCATTGGCAACAGTGTATGTTACATTACTAATGAAACTGATTGTTAGATAAGAACACTCCATTGTCACAGACAACGTGGTATCACATTTCAGATGGCTGATGGCTTGTGTTCCCTCAGAGTAAATTTGGGGAAAGTCAAATTTTCACACTATTGAGGGGTTCTCAACCTCTCGCTTCTCAGCACTTTTTGCTGATTTTTTTTTCATTATTTTACAAGAGTGAAGTGAAGCTATTGGATATAATGTCAAATTGCATTTTTCTGAGTATCTCATAGTTTCTCCAGTTTCAGACAATGTAAAAATTTCTAATGATTCTGAGCCCCGGCCACAGTACTCTGGAGAGGTTTCTCTCCCTTAAGATGCAGCCTACATGTTTTTGTATTATTTTCTGCTGTCTTGAGACATTAGTCATTTTTCCATTTTAACTGTTTGTCAATGGAGAGATTCTGATTTTCCAATTTGGAGAAATTTGGAACAGTTCGGAGAAAATTACAAAAAGTTTTACACATCAAAATAGCAAAAGCAAATGCTTGGGAAGATTAATTGTGACCCCAAGAAAATTGGAAATAACATCAGAGAAAGATAAAAGAGCATGTATGAAGTTAGCCTAACATCATTTCAAATATTGAACCATTCTTGAATTCATGGAAGTAGTTATTTACTATTAAACATACTGGATTCTATTTAATGTTATGCTTGAGAATTTTGACTGGAATTTTGAATAATGTTGGAAAGAAACATGAGTCCTGGATTGGTGGTCTTTTGATGGTTGCTGTGGTATCAGAAGTTCATAAAACAAAATTTTTAATTTTTAGTCTTAAAAGCATTAGAGTCCTTTTATATCTGGACTAAATTTTCAGTTCTAGAATATCCTTTCAAAAACATATTGAAGTTTCCTAATCCCTTCACCTATTTATTGAATGGATTAATCATAGTTATTTTTATTATTTGTCTATTATTTCCAATATCTGGATGATACGTGTGTCTGTTTCCACTCTGTGTTCATTCTTTGGTTTTTCAGGCATGTTGTCCTATATCTTTTCACATCCACTAATTTTTGAATTGAGTATTGGATATTGTATGTGAAAAATTAGAGTATTTGTTATTGATTATCTTTCTCCAGAGAGGATTTTTTTTTTTTAGACAGGTGGAGTGTGTACAGGTTAGGTACCTTGATCCAGCTGAGTCTTACCCATCTCCAGTGTGACCCACTGTGGGGCACCTCTCAAGGTTCTCAGCTGACATCTTGGAACACTGAGCAGATCCATTCTTCCTTTCCCCCGACCACGGAGGCTGATCAAATGTGCTTCTGGCTTGTGAGCCTCAACCTGTTTCTTGGTTAACCACGGAATATCCTCCTCATATGTGAACGGTGAGTTAGCAAATGACCGGAGGGGAAATGGCACAGAGAATAGCAGATTTGACCCCTTTTTCCCTGGAATATTGGCTCTTGAGGCTTGTGTTGGTATCCATGAAATCCAGTGCATTTTACCTTCAGCCCAGTGAGGTTGCCACAGGTAAGTCCCAGGCCCCACTTTCCTTCCTGCCTTCATGCCCCATGAAAATCAGGACATTTCCGAGGAGAACCACATTTTTGAAAGTGCAGAATACACGTAGTTGTACATTCCTTTTCTCTGGGAACTTGGCTCAAGTGTTGAGTCCTGATGCTGTCAAAGTGTTATATTTCACAGTGTTCAGTATACTTTCAAAGTTGTTATCTTTGGTAGGGTTATTCTAATACCAGTTATGATTTCTAATATTCTGTGTTATTTTTAGTGCAACTTGGGAATATTTTCTTCTACTCTTTCTAAAAACAATATAATAATAATTGAAACTCTTCTTTCCATTCCTTTTTCTTTCCAGAGCTCATATTCCTACACCATTAGCCTTCTTGATCTGCTGTGCAAGTCTCTTCTTTTTTGCATGTTGTTTTTCTTCACCTGCTCAGATCTAAGTATTTTGTTACTACACTGCTGTCGTAGAAAATGTGGGAATGATAGATTTCACAGTCCTCTCTGTGCTTTGGAAATCCAACAACCAGTAGTTTTCTAAGTTTTTCAAGGTACTTGAGAGGAAGGTGAACTTTTATGTGTCAAAAATATTTGAGTCTGTATGTGTATATATAATGCATGTTTTAAGAATTATATTATGCAAAACCTTTCTGTTTTTGGATTGACATGTTCATACATGAACATTAGCTCAAGTGTCCCATTAATATTTGTCAGCAAAAAATTATCATTCATTTCCTATCATGAACAATTTCTGTTTTAGTATTACTCTGTTTGGCATATGTTAAATCATGGCATCTATGCATGTTGAAGAGTGAATGTTTAATCCCTAAAATGTGACCTTTCTGCACAAATAATTTTTAAATTCAAGTCTGTTTTTCTCATCTTAGTATTGCAGTCCTTGCTTCAGTTTTGTTGGCATTTGGCTGGCGATTCTTTGTCCGAATGTTTCCTTTCAGAACTTTAGAGTAGAAGCAAGTGCTTCCTGTCTGTGATCAGGGGACATGTGAGGATCTGAGTCTTGGTTGAATCCGCCTTTCCTAATGTAAAAAAAAGAAAAAATTCCATTGGAGATTGAAGGTATCAGAATCCCATGAAGCTTACTTTTTACAGAATCAAACACCTGCAGCTCATTGTAAGGACTGATTATTGAGTAATAAGCAATGGTAATTGATGAGGCAATAATATTTATGACACACACCTGTATTGAGAAGTGAGCGCTCTTCATTCACCCCAAGTGGGCTGCTCTGTGGCTAGAAAATGTCCAACCTGAGGGAATCCCAGTTTCATTGGATAAAGGTAGTCCACACCTCCTAGTCATGCCGGTGATGAGCAGCTGCACCTGACCTGTGGGTGGACGGGGTGATGCCTCACCAGTGAGTCATGAGATGTCCACTGTGCCATTGATGCTCCTGCTGGGTTTCTTGATCTAAATGCTTTCTCACAAGCAAACAGTAAATTTGTCAGTTTTGAAGCTCATTTAGTGTTGAGTGTGGTTGGTGAATTTGGACCAAAGGCTCTCCTGGTGGTGAAGTGGGTTTGCTTTTCTCTTTCTAGCTAAATTGTTTGTTTCACTTGCTTGTTTGAATAAAATGTTTATTTTCATTCAAATTAATTTTTTATTTTTTCTATTGTGGTGTTGTGTGGGAACTGAAACAAAGCAAATCTGAGGGTTCTTCAGATTCAGACCTTCTTTTTAAATTCAAAAAATTTACTTCTTTCATGTATTTTACCATTTAAAATTCGACTTCATTTATAATTTACTGCAAGAAAAAAAATGTGTGCATTCTCCAGTGTCTTTCTACTAAATTTATGGTCTCCTGATTTTCATGTTTTTATCCTCTGTCTCTGAATTCTGAGCAATTTGTAAGCATTTTATCTCACTCGGAGACAGTTTCCTTGCTTGGTTTTCTTTCTTACCCTGTTCCTTGTGCTCGTTGGTCCTCCTCCCTAAAGCTTTGTAAACTTATTTCTGCGTGAGGATGGAAGTCTCATTCCCTATTAGGTGGCCGCCTCGAACTTTTTAAAGTATTCTTCCACTTCAGAGTGCACCAGACAAGAATAATTTCCACAACACAGTTGACTTCACTGATCTTATTCTGAGGGTCTGATAATGTGGTTGAGTTTACCCATTATCTTCCCTCGCATCAATTTCAGTTATCCAGATAAGAAGACTCCTGCCACATTATAGTAGACTTAGATCATGAAAAACATGTAGGGTCAGAGTAAATAGATGATAGTGGTTGTATGAATTTTTTCTTCCAGTCCCACAGCTAAATCTTCAGATGTAGACAAGGCAACAAATGCGGTGATTACCATTTCTCCCCGTGTCTACATCTGCTTCAGCCCTCGGTCCCTGAATTAGTGCTCTTGATGATGTTTTCTATATTTTTTCCTATTAATTTTCCCTGAAAATGCACTGCCTTTTCAAGAAAGGATGAAAAGAATTGTATGTTCTTATACAGCATAGATCAATCATTAATGTACTTGTCCAGAATTCATCAAGTGGGTGCTATAGTTTTTTAGACCATTTCTATGTTTCAGAAATTGTAGTTTTGTTTCATTTTTACCCTTTCGGGATTTTTGACCATTCTGCTCTTTTGCCAGCATGCTTCTTGGAAATTACATTTTATCTTTCTTAATTAGAAGGATTGTCACATTCCAACACTGATTAAAACCTTTTGGAATAAAATTTAGCATCTTCTGTTTTGGGGTAGAAAGCCTTTTATAATCTCAAACCTTACTCCTGACACTACTAGCACCCCTTTTTATTTAAATACTGTATGTTTTGGAACAGTATTAGAGGTACCAAAACAAAAACAAAAACCCTGCAAAGATAGTGTAGAGAATTCCTACATACTCCACACCCAGTTTTTCCTATTAGCAATTAGCATGGTACATTTGCTACAATTAATGAAACAGTATTGGTACACTATTAGTAATTAAAATGCACATTTTTCATTAAAATGCACATTTTTCATATTCCCCTAATTTTTACATAATGTCGTGTCCAATCCGGGATTTCATACCTGACACATTAAAGTAATGATGCATTCTGAGTCCTCAGGCTCCTCTTTGCTATGGCAGGTTCTTACACGTTACTTTTTTTTTTTTTTATGACTGACAGTTTTGAGGAGATCTGGTTAGGCATTTTGTTGAATGTTCCTCAATTGCCATTCGTCTGATATTTTTCTCAATATCGGACCGGAGTTATAATTTTTGGAAAGAAGACCACAAAGGTAAAGTGTTCCTTTCGTCACACCACATCACCGGTGCATACGATCAACATGACTTATCACTATCAATGTGGACCTTGATCACTTTGAGCTGAGATAGTGTTTGTCAGCGTTCTGTACTGTGAAATTCCTCTTCTTCTCTTTTTACCTGCTCAACTACTTGGAAAGAAGTCACCATATGCAGCCCGCACTCAAGGAGTGAGGAGTTAGGCTAGCCCTGCTAGTATCTTAATTTTAACCCGGTGAGACCCATGTTGAATTTCTGAATTACTGAATTGTAAGATAATAGCTTGTATTTTAAGCCCTAAGATTGTGGCCGTTTGTTATGGAAGCAGTAGAAAATACATTGATATGATTTGATGAGTATCGGCCATGTTTGTAACTATTTCTGTTCATTGTGTTTCTTTTGTTTTTTTTCCTCTTTTTATGCATTCTCAGTTTCAATTGAGCATTTTATATAATTTACTTTATTTCTTCTCTTTACATACAAGTTATACTTGTTTTGAAAAAATAGTGGTTTCCTAGAGGTTGCAACGTACATTTTAAACTAATCTAAGTCTACCTTGAAATAACAATTGATGTGTAGGGCAGTTATCTTGTAACAATGTTCCCAATTCCTCCCTCCCGCCCCTTACATACAGGTCACTGTTATTCATGTCATTTATCCTCCTGCTATATTCACTCAGTTCACCTTTACTACTATCACTTTTAACAAAGAGTTATCTTTTAGATCAGGTAAGAATTTTAAAAACTATTATTTTATCATCCTTCAGTCCTTTTTCAACATTTTTCCTTTTTTGTTATCCCAGTTTTTAGTCTATATAATTTCCCTTCTCCCTGATGTACTTCTGTTAACATTTCTTTCAAAACAAACGTGTTGGCAATAAAGTCTCAGGTTTTGTTTGCCTGACAGTGTTTACTTCTCCTTCACTTTTGAAGGTAATTTCCTGGATATAGAATTCTAGGTTGCCTTTTCTTCCTTCCCTCCCTCCCTCTCTCCCTTCCTTCCAGCACTTAAAGTATTTCACTTCCCTGATTACATTTTATCCTTGTCTCTCTATTGGTAATGTGTCTTTTGCCCCCATTGGCTTCTTTCAAGATTTTTCTCTTTGTCTTTGGTTTCTTAGTTTGGATATGATGTATCCAAATATAGATTTATTTTTATTATTTTATTTTATTTTTATTTATTTATTTTTTTTGCGATAACGCGGACCTCTCACTGTCATGGCCGCTCCCGTTGTGGAGCACAGGCTCCGGACGTGCAGGCTCAGCGGCTATGGCTCACGGGCCCAGCTGCTCCACGGCATGTGGGATCTTCCCGAACGGCGGCACGAACCCGCGTCCCCTGCATCGGCAGGCGGACTCTCAACCACTGCGCCACCAGGGAAGCCCCAAATGTAGATATTTTGATATTTATAGTTTTTGTTATTATCTGAGCCTCTTTCATCAGGTGTCTGCCATTTATCTAGTGGTTTGGTGTCTGACATTAATTTAGCAAAGTTCTTAGCCATTATTACCTAAAATGTTTCTTCTCCATATTCTTTCTTTTGCTTCTGATATTCCAATTATGTGTATGTAAATCTTTTTAAAATAGTCTCACAGTCCTCACATGTTCTGCTCTGTTATTTATTTTTTTACCTTTATTTATTTATTTTTTCTTTCTCTTTCTGTTTCAGTCTGTGAAGTTTCTATTGACCTGTCATCAAACTTATTCTTACTTGGCCATGTCCAGTCTCCCGTTGAGCCCGGTAGAGGCATCCTCCATCTCTGTTGCAGCGCTTTTAATTTCTAGCATTTTATTTTGATCACTAGAGTGTTCGTCTCTAAGTTTACATTGTCTGTCTATCTGCTCTCTACTTTTCCATGAGTGCCCTTAACACATTCATCATACTTATTTTAAATTCCCATTCTGTTAGTTGTAACATCTCTGTTATCTGAATCCGGTTCTAACATTTGCCTTTGCTCCTCAGACTGTGCTTTCTCACCTTTTAATAGGCCTTGCAATTTTTTGTTGAAAGCTGAACAAGGTGTACTAAGTAACAGGAATTGGCTAAGGAGCCTTTCCGTGTGAAGTTTACGTTAACCTGGCAACGAGTTCTGCTGTGTGTACTCTTTGCTATAGTTCTAGGTGCCAGAGATTTCAAATCCTCTTGTTCCTGGTTTTCGTCCTTCCTCTTGACTTTGGACTTTGCTTAGAGAGAGTCTGTGCCTTGCAGCTCTCTCAGCTGTAACCCACTGGAGCCCTGTTGATGTAGCGGTAGCTGTGAGAGAAGGAAAGAGTTCTGTAACCCGGTAACTAAATGTCAGTATGTTACTGTGCCACAGTCCTTGGGCTGTGACTTTCACAAACATTCCTTTGCTTCCCTCTTCCCTTAGGTGATTCAGGAAAGCAGAGGGGCCTGGAGTGGGAGAAGTACTGCTCTCCAGTCTTTCCACTGGGCGGCATTGGCCTCTGTCATGGACAGTGCCCTGAGTGTATTTGACCATGGCTGATTTTCTCAGGATCCCTGCCAAGGCCAACAGGGAACATTCTTGGCTACGGTTCCTGGTGGGGAACCTGGTGGGGTTCCTGCAGATAAAACCCCTGAAGATGTGCGGGCACCCTAAACTAAGGCCCCCAGGAATTCTTCTCCATAGAGTCCAGATGAAGTCTCCAGTAATTCATCCAATTGCCACTTCAGTGTACCCGGCCCTACAAGGAGGGTCTACTAGCTCCCGTTCCAGGGAAGCACGTCGTAACTGTGACTCTGGGTTTACCTGTCTCTGTAGATTTTGGTGGCAGATTTCTCTGTGACCTCATTTCACTGACGGATCCAAGGATGGATATTGATATTTCAGCCTTTTTTCTTGAGGAACAGGGATAGGACGATGACGTCCCAGCTTTTTACATGTTGGAACTGATACCAGAGTTGTGAACAGGAGGCTCAATCCTTTGTCCATCTGGACATGATGGCAGGTCCTACACCAGTAGTAGTGCTCTGTGCCCTGGAGTCTTGGACACATTTCCCCATCCTGTGTGCCTTAGGAACCCCATCTTATCCTTCATGTGTAAAATTATATGAACCCTGAGTCTCCATGCGGGTTTGACCCCTTCTGTCTTCCTTCTGATGCCTATATTAGGTACATAATAAAATTCTTGAAGCTTCAGTTCTCACTCGGAAATATGGGTTTGTACTTTTTAAAACTTTATTTTCCCCCATTCAGAGAGTTCTCAGTGATCATTTTATCCTTGCTTTGTTTTGTTTAGATTTATTGGAACTTACTGGACTAAATCAGCAAAGTTCCTTTCAGAATATATGATTTATGTGCAAATATAAATATACCATAGAGTGCATAATATGCTTTTAAAACAATGCACGAATGCTAATTCACTGTGTTAGGAATGATATATAGCACCTTTAGGAAGAACGTTTTTTCCTAATTATCACTTTCAGCATTGTGCAGAATTCTTGTTTTTATGTAAAAAGTTATAAAAATAATATCAAATGATACATTGAATATGGAAAAGTACAATTCCAATTCACCGATATTAAAAATCTATATATATTTATTTTAATGGTAAATCCCTATATTTGTAAAGATTTTAAAACATGCACAGTTACCAATGAATTTATATTTCTAATTTTAGCTGAAACCTTGTATTTCAGAAGCATTTTTCATAACTGTCAGCTCTTAATAGCAGTCAAATTATATTTAAATAATTTACATTGCTTGTTAGATGAGGCATTTTAAAATTATGCCGTGCTTATATCTATCTTTAAATATTTCTTAATTCACATTTCTGATGTCATCAAACAAAACATCACTTACTTGTTTAAAGTCACAAACATAATGTAATTTTCTTTTCTACTTCAAATATACTGATGTCACTAGAACAGTATTTAAATGCTATATATTCTATATGTAGTATATATTTGGTACAGTACAAATAAATAATTCTTTTCTTAATATATCATACATCATTTTATATTTCAAATTAAAACCATGATTTTTTCTTCTTTAATTTCAGGGAAATTCTTAGCTAAAATTTTATCTAATTTCTTAGTCTTAAGTATGAAGTAACATGAAATATTTAAAGTCAAATGCTATAGAATATGTTCAAGTTAACAAAGCTATTTAGACATAGAGCAGTTAACAGCCTACTTTTAAAAGAAGAGAGCAAGTGAACCAAGAAAATTTAGTTTTAAAATATCTGCTATGCTATAAATACACATTAAACAGACAAAAAAAATCTTCTAATGTACACTTCTAAGGGGCACAGTTGAAAAGCAACCAAAATGGAGGCTAATGGGGAAAATCAGATAAATGTTATTTTAAGAATATGTTTGGATACAATTTGTATTTAAGACAGAATTTTTGAGAGAATAGATTAATGCACATGCATTTTGCAGCAATGAAGCTATTCTAAAACTATTAAAATATGCAAGAAAAAAATGCTTTCCAAATTAAATTGATGGAAAAGATATTAAGAAAGTTTTTTCTTTGTTCCAGTGTTAAGTTCTTTAGAAGATATTGATTCAAAGTTAACCTCTCAGCAGCTAAAATATTTTAAGTAAATTAAGTAGGAAATATCTATATATCCACATCCTTTTCTGATTTGTATTTTTCATGCAATAATATTCCAATGTAATCACAGTGTTTCAATTTGATATTAATATAACCTCATCTTACCATGTGTTAATACACTTTTGCTCTTCATTAAAACATACAAGTTTTAATTTAAATCTAAAATACTATCAGACCTGAAAAGCTTCAGAATTTCAGATTTAAATTCAAGCACTTGTTTTTCTCTTTACAAAAAGAGAAAAGTATTATCATAGCTTTATAACCTTTAGACTCGCTTGCAGAAGTGTATTACTTTTGTTAGTATGAGTGTTATAACAGGAGAAATATGGGGTATTATCAAAGCATGAATGAGAGGGATTCATAAAGTCTGAAGTGTCAGCAAAGGCATCTGTAAGGAAGAGCTATTACAGTTCAAGCTTGAAGCATCAATTAGATTTTCTTTCTAGCCGGGAGTTTGGGTGAAGAACAGTCTACAGAAAGGGAACATCAAGTTCGCAGCTCCAGAGATGATGGGACCTCCCAGAGTTGAAGGAAGACTTTTTATATCCATGAACAAAGAGAGCAAGTTCACACGTGCCCAGAAATGAGGCTGGAGAAGTAACTAAGGGATATAGTGTATAGGAATTTGTAAGCCACATTGAGGTTTATAGATTTAATCTTTAGCTGCGTTATGAGACAATGATATCTGCACACATAAACACAAAAATGATCTTTGTTGAAATGAGAATGAATCTATGAAATACTTATGTAAAGAAGTCTTACCTAACAGGAACAGAGAGTATACATGAGTTCAGGTGCACAAAAGATAGTAATTATTTTCCTGATTACCCTTAAATTAAATTCTGAAATCTACACTTCACTTAAATTTTAAATTTAATTCTTGTCTTTAGACACCTCTCACATAATGCAAAAACCTATAATGCTTTAACATCCACATCATTTCCTTGACATAGATGCAGTGTTAATCTGGTATTTTAACTCTATTTCAATGTTTAAAACATTGTTATTAACGTATAATATACATGCAAAGAAGTACATATTGCAAATCAGTGCCAGTGATGGATTTTCATTAATAACAATCTTATTCTTGTAATTAAAAATCAGATCTAAAAGCATAGCTTTACCAGCATCCCCAAAAGCCCTTTCTTCTGCCCCATTCTAGTCACTAGCCCTTCAAAAGTTACTACTTTCTGAATTCTATTAGTGTCAAGTGATCTTGCTAAGTTTTGTAAATTATGTAGAATCCTACTATATGTTTTCTCTTTCATCATTTGCACTCAATATTATATTTATGATATTCATGTGTATTGTTGCAATTCATTAATTTTCACCACCATGTCTAGATCACTATGAAAATAGACCACAGTTTATTTATCCAGACTACTGTTAATGGTCATTAGTTGTTAATTTGGGACTATTCAAATAGTGTTGCCAAGAACACACTGGTACATGTCTTTGGCACACATCTGCACCCATGATCGTTAGACATATATCTAGTAGTTAAAAAAAAAAAAACTACGAAAAAGGCAGAATGACTTGAAGAGCAAAGCTGAGACCCCAGAGATCAGGAGATCAGAGCCAGGGAAGAGTATTTCCAGGCCTTGAAATCTAATAGAGTTTGCTCAGCTGGATTTCAAAACTGCTTTGGACCAGAAACTCTTTTTTACCTCCTATTCCCATGTTTTTTGAGCCACATTTTCTATAATTATTATCCTATGCCTGTCTCATCATTGCATTTTGGGTGTGTTGGAGGCAAATACCTTATTTATTAGTATTAAAGGCTCACAAATGGAAAAGAATTAGATCCCAGGAAATTTAATACCCAGGAGCTTCATTTATACCTGATCCTAGTGAGGAGATTTTAGACATAGAACTGATGCTATGATGGGCTGAGATTTTTTTAGGACCTTGAAAGGAGGTGGATGTATTTTTTTACTTAGGAGGGATGTGACTCTTTGTGGGTAGAGAGTATACTGTGGTAGGCAAATTTCTAAAATATACACCCTCAATATTCTTGCCTGTAGGCTATTCAATAAAACATTAATATAGGTACAGCTGTAAAGGAGAATTTTCAGAAGTAATTATAGTCTGTAGTCTGTTGACATTAAGATACGGAAATTACTGGCATGTCTAGATTCGGTAGCTACTTGATCTTCTAAAAGCAGAGATAAATTTTCTCCAGCTGGTATCAGGAGAATTCAGAGAGGTGGGCTCTTGCTGGCATTGGGGAAGGAAGTAAACAGCTATGTTCTGAATTGCTGTTGGAGAGGAGGGGGCCTTAAGAAGCTGAAAGTGCATCATGTCTGACAGCCAGAAAAAAAAACCAAAAAGCAAAAAACAAAACAGACACAAGGAAACAAACTTGACAAGCAATCAGTGTGTTTTAGGAAGACCCTGGGCCTCCAATGAACATTGTAACACCAACTGACACTTTGATTTCAGCCTGTGAGACCTGAGCAGAGCACCATGCTGACCTGTAACTAGACTCATGATGCATCAATACTGAGATAATAATGAATGTTGTTTTAAACTGCTGAGTCTGGTACTAGTTACAGTAACAGGAAACCAAAACACATGGATAGTACAGGGTAAGAAAACAACAGATCAATGTCTATCATGAACCCTTTTTTAGAAAACTAAAAAAAATAGGCAAATTGAATACAATAATACAATACAATAATAACTTCCATTTATGGTACAGATTCATAAAAAAAACGGGGATAGAAGGGAGTATGCTTATTTGTCAAAGGACACCATAAAACATAAAAAATGAACAAGCAAAATAAAAATGTAAAGAAAATATCATATTAGTGGGGAATTAATGTAAATTTATCCCTCATAGTTATAGATGAGGCAAGGATCCCTACTGTTCAGTCACAAGTACTATTTAACAATGCCCACTAGACTCTCATCAGTTTTGCTTTTGTTTTTGTTTGAACCTTTGTTTTTGTTTGAACCTTTACAACATGTAAGATCATGTTGTGTGCAGAAAGAGGTAATTTTACTGCTTCCTTTCCAATCTGGATTTTTTAAAATTTATTTTTCTCGTCTCATTGCTCTGATTAGGACTTCAAGTATCATGTTGGATAGAAGTGGACAGAGTTACACATCCTTACCTTATTCCTGATCTTCCATGAAAACTTTCAGTTTTTCACCGTTGAGTATTATAGTAGCTGTGGGCTTTTCATATATGACCTTTAGTATGTTGAGATAATCTCTGTCAATTCCTAGTTTGTGGAGTGGTTTTACTGTGAAAGGATGTTGGATTTTGTCTAATGCTGCTTCTGCATCAATTGATAACGATCATGTGGTTTTTATCCTTCCTTCTGTCACTGTGGTATTTACATTTATTTATTTGCATATATTTAGCCAACCTTGCATTTAGGTATAAATCTCACTTGGCCATGATGTAAAGTCCTTTATTATGCTGTAGAATTCAGATTTCTAGTATTCTGTTGAGGGTTTTTGCATCAATATTCATCAGTGATATTGACCTGCAGTGGGTTTTTTTGTTTGTTTTAGTTTGTTTCATTTTAATTTCTTTGTCTGCTTTTGGTATCAGGATAATTCTAGCCTCATAAAACAAATTTGAAACTGCTCCTTCCTCTTCATTTTTTTGGAGGAATTGCAGGAGGATTAGTGTTAATTCTTATTTGAATATTTCATAGATTTCTCCAGTGAAGCTGTCTAGTCCTGGGCCTTTGTTTGGTGGGAGGGTTTTGATTACTGATTCAATGTCTTTACTAGTTATGGGCCTGAAAAAAAGGAAAATTTATCTCATGTTTATAGATCAGAAGATTCAGTATTGTTAAAATGTCTGTACTCCCTAAAGCCACCTACAAATTCAGGTTAATCCCTATCGAAATCCCAATGGTATTTTTTTTGAGAAATTGAAAAAATTTCTAAACTTCATATGATATCCCAAGGGACTTCAAATTGTCAAAACAATCTGGAAAAAGAAGAACAAAGTTGAAGGGCTCACACTTCTGATTTCAAGACATATTGCACAGCTGCAGTAATTAAAACACTGTGATGCTAGCATAATGACAGATTCATAGACCAGTGGAACAGAATAGACAGCCGAGAACTAAGCCTATGTATATATATGGTCAAATGATTTTTGACAAGGCTGCCAAGACCACAGGGGATTGATTCTCTAGATGAGCAGGTTGCCATTAATATATATCTATGTCCAAATCCATATCTACATCTATATCTATATGTCAATAACCATGTTCCTATCTGTATCTATCTACCTGTCTGTTTTATCTACCTGACCATTAGTTTATGTTAGATATTTTCAAGATCTTGAGATTACCTGAATGCCATAAACAACATTGATGCTTCTCATCTTTTGAGGTTTGTATGTGCCATTCCATGAGCTGTGTTAAGTTGAGAAAGCCACTTTTTCTCTCATTCTTCGTCTGTTGCCTCATCAATAATATCGGGATAACAGTCTCTCCTGAGCAAATCACAGGGTTTTATCGAACTTCCAAAACACTTTCATGAATGTTTCAGATGAGATAACATATTTGAATGAGCTTTAAAAACTCTGATATGGAAATGCAGTATTATTATTGATTTAGAAAAAATGAATGAACACCTTATAACCTCAAATGCTGCTTTTTAATCCATGAGCTATTTTGCTTCAGGCATTTTTATCTTTCTTTAATGGACATGATTTTGTCAAGGAGCAAGTGTTTGAAACTGAGAACTGACAATTTGTTATTTGATGAAATCTAAATTAAATATATGTTTGAGAACATCAGGTTAATGTACTGTCCAGTGGTGGAGACACATATTTTCATCCTTCAATCTTTTCCTTATGAATTAACTAGAGAATTATCATCCTGTACACAATTTACATGTTAATATCAAATAAAGTCTCTATGATTTTATTAAAAAGCCCTCTGCACATGCCGTTGGCCCTAATTTTCATCCTAAATAAACCATATTTCACTCAGTCGTACCCAAATAAATGATGGCGGAGGCTGCAATTCCGTCTCACTGCCATTTACAGTGATTTAAATTTTAGAGAGGATTTAAAATACATGCAATATAGAATATTTTATGAAAGTGTCAAAAATATGCATATAGGGCTTCCCTGGTGGTGCAGTGGTTGAGTGTCCGCCTGCCGATGCAGGGGACACGGGTTCGTGCCCCGGTCCGGGAAGATCCCACATGCCGCGGAGCGGCGGGGCCCGTGAGCCATGGCCGCTGAGCCTGCGCGTCCGGAGCCTGTGCTCCGCAACGGGAGAGGCCATGGCAGTGAGAGGCCCGCGTACCGCAAAAAAAAAAAAAAAGCATATAAAACCTTGAAAGATGAAACTCATCATATTCCCCTATGTTCCATGTATAATCCTAATGAAGTTGCCTTCTCTGGTTCATACTTGTGAAGAGTGCATAGCAGGAAACTTTCGTTCACAAAATGGCGGCTCCTGGTACATTTTCATAAAATGTAGAGAGTTACTTAGCACAATGTCTAGATTTGGAAATCCTTTTTTATACCTGTAAGCAGATTTCTTCTGATTATAATTCACTTTTTCAGTTTTAAGCCTTAGTCCTTGGATTTTCAATAGTTCCATTGATTTTTTTCAATATACCAGTAATGATACTTTTCAATTTTAGAGAGCTTCTCTTATTGTCTGTTTTATCCTTTTTCATGATAGCAGATTCAAGCTGTTGTTGAAGAAATAGTCTTTTAATTATCATTTAAAAAAACAATATTACAAAAATGTTCTACTGATTCCAGAATGATTTTTCTTCAATATGACTAGCTCTTGAGTGTTAGGAGCTGAGGATCTCTTCTTTTTATTTTCAATAGTCTGGTGACAATTGTTCTTTTAGTCATATTATAGTTTAGAGTGTGTCCTTGGGAACCATGTAGATTACTCTCAGTGTTAAGTTCTAATGAGAAAATAAACGTTAAATAATGACAATTTTATTTTTGCTTCTTTTTTGCCACCCTGCCTATGTGAAAGTTCATACTGGGGAGACAGAGCTGTGCACACAAGAGTGAGCTTTAGGTGCAGAGAACATCTGCTTCAGTCAGTAACAAGCACCCTTACCTGACCCAGCAGGGACAGTGACGGTTTCTCCAACTGGTGGGAGGCGCCGACGCCCAGGTCCCTCCCCACCTGCACTTGCCACCTGACGGCACATGAGTGTCACCACTGTGTCTCTTCTACAAAGGCTGGAGCTTGTTCAGAGACTTGAGAATCGTTGTCCAGACTGGACTAGAGTTTGCCAACAGGGTTGCCACTGGGAATGATGTGCTGCACTCTCCCTTGGGGCTGAATTTCGGTAGCCAGTGATCTCCTCTTCTTTAAACTTCAAGATTTCCTGCCACTATTCCTCAGTGTTTCTGGAATGTTGGTAGAAACTCTTCCTAGATTTGAGGGGCCATAAAGACTCTTCTTTCTTGGACTGATGATGCGCGGCCAGTGAACTGACCGGAAGTCAGCAGAGGTGGGCTAATGCCCTCATCTGGGTCTCGGGAACTTTCTTGTCCTATATTTCTGCTTAATTAAAAGGGCAACTTAATTACTTCGCACTTCATATTAATGATGTCATTAATGACATTCAAGACTATAAAAATCTGAACTAAATATTCAGAAATATGTTCCAACCTTTTCTTAAGGGAAACCAATGATCTATCTGTATGTCAAATCTCTCTTCTTTCTTTGCATTCCTGACATAGCACTGTCTTCATAGTCAATTCTAGGTCTTCTTCATTTTTAGGTAAAATTTTAAAGAAGTTCTCAAGTTTGCCCTCTTTCATGAACTTGAGTGTGATTTACTGACTTCAAGGCTATTTTAATTACTCAGAGCATTGCTTTTTCCCTATTTGTTCCTGTTTTTGTCTCTTGTTCTGTTCTGTCCTTTAGGTCCCTTATTATCTCAATGTGTTGTCTTTTATTTTCAGTTTTCATTTATCATTGGATAAAGTCTATATTATTTTCTATTTTTAAGTAGCAGATTGTCTCTTAAATATAGTTTTAATAGAAATGTGTTAAAATATGACTAAAATATCTTGAATGCTTTGTAAATCCTCTGTTTCCTTATTTCACATGGTCTATGTTTCATTTTGTTGATGTTTATTTACTTATCCTGTAATGATGAGAGCCTCAAATGGATACTTATACCAACCCAGAATAGCTGAAAAGCCTGATAACAAGTGAAGGTGAGGATATGGACAAATTGCGACTCTTACATACTTCTGGATCAGGGTACATTTTTCAGCAATAGACGCTGTCTGTGAAAACTGTTTATCACATACTCTTATGTACCAGAAATTCCACTTCTTGAAATATGTGCATTCATTCACCAAAAAACAGGTACAGTGATGTTCATAGCAGCACTGTTTGAAATGTTTCAAATATGCACACAACTCAAACGTCCATCAACAGAAGAAAGGATAAAAATATTGTGGGGTATTCATACAATGGAATATTATACAGCAACGAGAAAAACAAATTACAGTTACATGTAGCCAAATAAATGGAGCTCAGAACCGTAATGTAGAATGAAAGTCATACAGTGTGGTATACATAACAACAAAAACCTATGGAGTTAGCAGTCAGGATAGTGAGGCCCTTGGCTGTGTACGTGGATGTACCCTGAGGGTTTCTGCAGTGACTGAAGGGTGTTCAGGGCCTTCTGGCCTTCTAGAATCAGGCCGTGTGCTGGTTTCACAGTCATGTTCATGTTGTAAAACATAATCAAGATTTTCATTTACAGTACTTGCATTTTCCTTCTATCGCTTTCTCTAGATGTATGTATACACACATATATAATACTTTAATTAGAATTTACATTGATATAATGCATATTTAAAAACAAAAGAGTACCATCTGATGACTTTCAGGTACAACCTTCCAATTTATAGTCCAGAGATACCTTACCTCTTTGTTGTAAAAAAATTTCATTTGAATGAATTATTTTAATAGTAAAATGAATTAATATATTTATATTACATATATTAACTTGTGTATTCCAGAAGTTCCCTTAGTAACAATAATTGTTGGCTCCAATCGAATATTGATTTTAGTATTTGACCATTCAAACTTCTGCCAAAATGTGTATCCAGTGCACGTCCACACACACACATACACACACACACACACACAGGCACACACACACACACAGGCACACACACACACACACACATGCTCCTTATTCTCTCAACTACACAAACTTCATAATAGGGTTGTCTACACACTTCCCATCTGCTGCTTCTACCCACCATTCCGATTGTGGATCCTGTCTACACTATTTCAACCAAACGCCCTTGACTAAGGTCATTTGCGCTGGTCACCCTGCAAAATATAATGGTCATGTAAACGTTACTGTTGTACTTGAACCCTTCCCACATTTTCAGCATTGCTTTCTTTTTTCTTGGTTTCTCTCATGTAACATGGCCCTTGTCTCCTTTCCATTTTGGGGTTATTCCTTCATTGTTTACAGTGTGTTTTTGAACATTGTATTTTATCAGAGGACAGCCCAAGGTCATTTCTCTTACGCTGAAATGCAAAGACTAACACTAACACTCGTGCTTAGGAACACCAACCAGTTCCTTTGCTTCGTGGTGTAGATGACTCCAGAGTGTACATTTCAAGCCCCCAGTTCTTCTCAGCGCTCTACACCATTACATCCAACTGCTTAATTTATATCTTCTTGTTGGTGCATCTAGGGTTCAACAATACACAAATGAACTCACCTCCTTCCTCGGTTCTTCCTGCTTTATTGGTGTCATTGAAAGACAGCATGATCCATCCAGTTGTTCAGACTGGAATCCAGAGTGTTAATCTTGGCATCTTCTCCTCCTTCGCCTTGGACAGCCCCTTGCCCTGTGCCTCACCCACTGTGAAGTCCAGTGACCTGGACCTTCCGGCAGCGGCACCACCCACAGTGCCCTCCACCCCCTCTGCCACTTCCCTCCAAGACAGTAGCGACTCCGGTGTGCTCCCCAGAAATACCCTCCCAGCAGGCTTTCAGCCCCTGCCCTGCCTTCCGCCAAGTCATCCCCACACTGCTGCTCAAATTATCTTCTTAAAACTCAAACCTAGTATTTTCAGTCCCTACTTAAAATGCCTGGGTGTCTTCAGAGCGCTCTTGCGACGAATCCAAACCCAGTAACGTGCCCCATACGGTCCTAGGCATCATGGCCCCCGCCGCCACTCAGGCCTTCTCTCCCCCCCGCCCCCACTGTCCTGCTTGGCCTCCCAGCACAACAGCTTATTTACTTATTTAAGTCTCTGATTGGTGCCTGTTCTCCTGCTACAGGCACATGCACACTGCGATCCATAGTTCGCAATTATGCATCATAGCTTGAAAGAACCTTGACTGACCTGCCGGACCGGGTCAGAGCCCTTTTGGTCACGCACTTCATAGCACTGAGCCTTCCTCCCTCCCAGCGCTGGGAGTGATTGCAAATTACCACACGTGGTTTACATGTGGCAAAGCTAAGGTGTCCAGGGCTACTTCTGCTCACGGTTTTCATCCCAGCCACAAGCTCCAGGGCGAGCATACAGTGAGAGCTCAGTAAAAATTTCAGTAATGGATGTGCTACCGGACAGCACTATGAAGAAAGCATTCGGGGAATCTGAGTATGGTAAATCCCAGGATGAGGTTTTGTTTTCCTCTGCTTATTTTTATTTATCTTTACTTTTGTTTTCCTGCACTCTTCTTTCCCATTTTTTCAATCTGGTCTAACCTGCAGTCAAGGGATGTCCTCAGTCTTTGGTCTTCTTCCCAGTGTTGCTGCCTACTGAGTTCAAGTAGTGTTTGACCCCAAAACTTGGTGCCATGACCTAGCCAAGTTGACATAAAATTAACCGTCGGCGCTGAATTATGAAAACAACATTGTAAATATTTACAAGTGTTTGTCTGTAAATTTGTAATATAACTTTGACCTTCCTGAGGCATTCTTTAAATTTTCAGATATAGACATTCTCTGATACTTTTTTAAAAAGTATTTTATTTGTTCAGCTGCTAGTTGGAATACAAATAGAGAGAAATGCACCTGGGATTATGGGTAGAGTAGAAATAGAATTGTTTTTGTTCCAAACTGTTTGCCCCAAGTGTTTCCCAGAGAAAAAAAAAGCCCCTTGAAATAACAAGACATTTTAGAAAAAAACACAAATCGTTCGAAATCAAATTGAAAATGAATGGAAGCATCATAGGAATCACTAGTCTCCGGGAATAAAAACATTCTAGAAAATTTCCTGTAAAATTACATAAGGTTGAAATCATTACACTCAGAGCTAAATGTTGGTCATACCTGTGAAGTTGCACTAATTTGAATGATTTTTATTTTTCCAGTGAGAGTTTTTCTACGTTCAAACTATTCATACTTAAAAGGGGAAAGTTTAATAAAGTACTCACTCCATCCATGGAAGTGTGCAAGTCATCAGAGACCTTCCCAAGATAGCATTGCTACTCCTTCTTTGTCTCATTAGGTGTACAGCAAATAGAATTCACTGAATCACACACTGGTGTCTGGGCCTCAGAGAGGGTGCATGCATCCCATGTGCACATATAGTTTACTGTCCGAGGACCTTTGGATCAGGTATATACTGCTGAGAGGGTTAATTTTTAATTCCCATAAACACTGTCTACAGCATTCTGTTTTACAGGCAGAGGCATTACTGGATTAAAAACACAAAATCTCCAGACCACTATTTCTTAATATGCTTTGGCCTGATATGATACAAATAATAAAGTGATTAAGAAGGATTTTGGAAGTGTGAAGTGCTAAATGGAATAAAGTGCGTTTACAGTTAGTGGTTGGTTCTAGTCAGAACGCTGTGTGTGTGTGTGTGTATATATATATATATATATATATATATATGCTTATGTCTACTTAGAATTCTGAGTTCTAAAAAGATGGTGATATGTCGCATATTTTACACGATCCATTAGTGCTTTTCTAGTGTTAAAAGCTCCAACTCTATAATTCATCCACTTCTGTCTTTAAAAACATAGTTTTGCAGTCACATCAATCAGTAATGTCTGTGTCCCTGAGAAGCTGTGAAGTGAGAATAGATACAGGTAGTTTCTATGTGGATATATGCATTCATGGAGTACACATGTGCTCATACGTACAAATCTATTCCAAAAGCAAGCGTCAAGCATATATGTACCATGAGCTGGGCACCGGCTTGGGTCCAGATATGATTCATGGGTATAAATAGGAGAGACTGAAAAAAGCATACAAAGAGGAAATGATACACATTATATGTGGTTTCTGAGAAGGTATTAGAAAACAGAGCATTGTGCTTGGCATTGGAAGGGTAGGATAAAGTCTAGTGCCATCCTTTCCTCGCTGTGAGAACTTGGGCAAGTCATTGAGGATTGGTCTTCTCAAGTTTGGATGATATCTTCCTCATAGGGGTATTGTGAAAATTAATCACGGAAAAAGTTTCCCAAATTGGTGACATGTTGTAGATCGTTAATAAATATTAGCATCCTTCTCTTTTAACATTAAGCAATGATCCCAGATTCTCAATGGCTACGTAAGAAATTGAAGGTATCTAAAAAACAATCTGGAAAAATGCACAAGGCATAATTATAGATGTCTAAAGTCCAAGCATATCTGCTTCAGAACATCTATTTAGATGTTCTCTATGCCTTGTACTGGAGAAGATTAGAAAATAGTCCACAATAAGATTAGCAAAAAAATTTTTGCTTTTTTGAGTTCTTTTCAGTTCTTTTTCCTTTATATAATTTTTTGTGATTCATTTTATTTTTGCTGTTTTCAAGAAATAGATTACTGGATACCTATACAGTAAATCCTACACTCTCAATAGTTTGGGGTTCTTATTTAAGGTCCTGTGAAGCAACTGAGGTCTGGTGAAATTCAGTCGTAGTAGTTATGTCTTTAGGGCATAGAAATTGATTTTCCTCTTCTTTCATCCTGTCATCTAAAGATCATTAGAATGCCTTTTGGACCACAACGTAAGGCCATGCTATGATATTGGCAGAAACAGAATAAAAATGTAGGTTCCTTGATGAGAATCATGTGGAAAAAAAGAGCCACTGCTCTTTGGGATTTTATAAACAGTGGGTTTAAAATGCCCTTGCATTCTACATACTACCGTGTTGCATTTGTTTTGCAAATCAAATTATCTCCTATAGTCTGCATTTAAGCAGTGCGTCAACCTGCCTAAAACTCTATTGTAACGTGTTTATTCTTCTAAAAATAGCAGTAAATTTAGTAAGGAGTCAAAATATTTCTGCTCTGTCACTATCATTAGCTTGCACTGTCATCAGGTAAACAGTGCGTGATGTTTACACTGTATATATACTGAATGTAAGATTACAGTTGTGTAAGTTACATGGCTCTAAGTATGTTTTCATTAACTGACAGGTTAGCAGAGTTCACTGTGAGTCACATTTTTGTCTTATCAAATTCAGGCTGAATTGCCTCCCCGATGGAAAGTGAGTAATAAGAAAATCTGATTTAAGAGACACACAGTGATTTTGTTAAATGAATAATGAACACAGCACTGTGCTCTTGTACAGGACTTCCTCTGGAATTGCAAATAGCACAGTAGGGACTTCTCGGCCCCAGTGGTTAATAAGGAAAAGCCTGAGCCTTTACGATTTCAAGACCAAATTTGCACACTTCCACTGCATGTCTATAAAAATCTTTAGCCCCAGCACACTTTGTCTTCTATAAATATGATTTCTGGAGTCAGAATACTCAATAAATTCTCTCTCTCAGTCATCTCCAAGCAGATGAAATAAATTTGTCTTCAGACTTTCTCATATCCTAACACATATGATGGAAAGACCTCCAGATTTTTTTTTTTTAAAGGTTTGGAACTTTATTTTATTTTTTTAATTGAAGTATAATTGATTTACAATGTTGTATTAATTACTGCTGTACAGCAAAGTGATACAGTTATACATATATATATAAAGAATATGTATTAAAAATAATGTATATATACATTCTTTTTAATATTTAATATTCTTTTCCATGATGGTTTATCACAGGATAGTGAATATAGTTCCCTGTGCTCTACTGTAGGACCTTGTTGTTTATCCCTTCCATATATAAACACTTACATCTGCTGACCCCAACCTCCCACTCCACCCCTCCCCCAACCCCCTCCCTTGGCAACCACCAGTCTGTTCTCTATGTCTGTGATTCTGTTTCCGTTTCGTACATAGGTTCATTTGTGTCGTATTTTAGATTCCACATATAAGTGATATGGTATCTGTTTTTTTCTTTCTGACTTACTTCACTTAGTATGATAATCTCTAGTTGCATCAGATTTCCTTAATTCATTCAACTATTCCTAAAATTAACTGTATTTACTGAGTAGCTAAAATGAGCCCAAATCACTAATGATGGTAAACTTCAAAAATGCAGAGTTTGGACTTTATTGCTTTGGTTGAGTATTCATTTACTTTCATTCCATGTTACAGAATAGTCTCATATATATGTATAAATTCATAAAGTACATGATATTTTAAAATATTCAGTATGCCTGACTTTTATGAAATCAAATAGAAGAATTTCATGCTCTTAAGAATATATGCAAGGTTTTCATACATAAAATGATAAACTCTTCTGCAAATTAAGCACATTTTCTAATCAAGAAATTTTGAGACGCTGATTTTTGAAAGGCAGTGCAACTTAGGTTAGGATTACTCAATTTTTGCTTGTTTGCTTCAAAAATGATCAATGAATCCTGTTATATACATCAGTAGTCTCCTATTCATCTACGGGAAGAATCTGAAATTATAGTCAAGCAGATTTTATGTTCCTAAAAATATAAGCATTTAGTAAAGCAAACAGGGTCAAGTCAGTGGATCGAGTTAGACATGCACCCATGTTGATTTGAATGCATATAAAGGAACCTCTGTCATAATGATTATGATGTTCTGTCATAATAGTACCCTTTAATGACATAAGAAAAACTGAAACATCACTGGAAAATGTATAGTTTTTGGCTCATTTATTGTGGAAAAATAAAAACCTCCATGAGATCCAACATCCTTGGTACATTACTGTACAAAACTTCATTGCTAAATTCTTGGATTCTTAGAATGACTGAAAGTACATGCCTCCCTAAAGAAAGCTCTACCATACTGAAGAAAGTGGCCATCTAAACCATATTCTTGTACCTGATATATAAATATCCTAAGATGGTTCGAGAGACATCTATTTTTTTTTTTAAATGGGGACCTCATTTTATAAACGGCAAGTGATACTTTAGACCATAGTGAATGTGTAAAAGATTGAAAACCCATTGCAAAGCTAATTATGTCCAGGTGAAAGAATAATTGACTCTGAACTAACTCACTTGAAGAAATCTAGTATAATGTCTGGAATATAATAAGTACTTGATAAAAATCATCTATTTTTAAAGTAATTTATTTTATGTTAGTCCCAAAAGAAAAAAAAAAAAGTCTGTCTTATATTTATATTGCTAGCTGCAAACAGCAACAACAAAACCCCTGTGCATATTATTTGTATACGTAATGAAAATGTAACATTTTAATAATTCAAACTAACAAACATAATTATCTAATTTAATTCACCAAAAAATATAAAGCCAAACAAAACTAGAAAGCAGGGATTCGGTTTTTCCGCTATTTTATGTATGAAAAAGCAGGGGAGTCAAATTTCTCTTCTAAAATCATAGTGCAGCTAGTTTGTTGAATCCCAAGCTTCACGATCCCAAACACCTCTGGTGTTTGAATCCATCCTTCCTCAGTACCCTGTTTCTTACCATTTGCAACAACATGGATAGACCTAGGGGGTATTCTGCTAAGTGAAATAAGTCAGACATATACTGGATGATTTCACTTATATGTGGACTCTAAAAAAACAAAACAAATGAACAAACATAACAAAACAGAAACAGAGGTATAGATTCTGAGAACAAACAGGTGATTGCCAGAGGGGAGGGGAGCGAGGGCAGGAAAGAAATAGGTGAGGGAGATTAAGAGGTACGGACTTACAGTTGCAAAATAAATGAGTCATGGGTGTGAAATGTACAGTGTGGGGAATATAGTCAATAACTGTGTAATATCTTTGTATGGTATAATATTGGAACTAAACATTATGGTCTCGTATAGAAATATCTAGTATAGTGTGAAATGTATAGAAATATCGAATCACTACGTTGTGTAACAGGAACTAACATAGTGTTGGTGGTCAATTCTTCTTCAAAAACAAGCAAACTCATAGGGCTTCCCTGAGCCTGTGCTCCGCAACGGGAGAGGCCACAACAGTGAGAGGCCTGCATACCGCAAAAAAACAAAAACAAACAAACAAACAAGCAAACTCATAGAAAACGAGGTCAGACTTGTGGTGGTCAGAGACAGTGTTGGGGGGGAGGTGGGGGGAGAGGGCACTGGACTAGGGTGGTCAAAAGGTACAGACTTCCAGTTGCAAGTCAGTTCTGGGGATGTACAACATGAAGAATATAGTTTCCAGTTGCAAGTCAGTTCTGGGGATGTACAACGTGAAGAATATAGTTAACACTGATGTATTATATTGCATATGAAAACTGTTGAGAGGAAATCCTGAGTTCTCATCACAAGGAAAAATTTTTTTTCTGTTTCTTTAATTTTGTGTCTATATGAGCTGATGGATGTTCACTAAACTTCTTGTGATAATCATTTCATGATGTATGCAAGTCACATCATTATGCTGTACACCTTAGACTTATGCAGTGCTGTATGTCAATTATCAGAAGGAAAAGTGGAAGAAAAGAAAAATACAACAGAAGAGATATGCCCATAAATTAAGAATCACTAAACTTGTGAAATTATTTATTTAACAGGCAATGCAATATAAATGTTAAATAGAGAGGAACAGCTAGCACAAATGGCAAAGAAAGGATTCCTGAATCATCTTGAGGTCCAAGTAAACAACTGCTTCTAAACAAATAGAGTAGTGCACGATGAGTGAACGAAAGAAAGCATCAGCAGCTGATGACAGTAAGACCATACAAGTACTAATCAGCCACATCTCCACCCCTGGAAATTCCATCTCTTCCCTCGGGTATTAAAATCATGGTCATCTAACTGCAAAAAAGGATTCTGAATGGCTGCTTCAACACATATTAATCTATTGATATTTAAAGAGATAAGTAGTCAAATAATCCTTCCATGGGCTCTCTTCTCTTTAAACTAATAATGATTCTGAAATATTGATAACTGCTCCTTCCAAGAGTAGCCATTTGGGCCCTGAAAGGCTGCATTACAACTTGTGATAAATGCTCAAAATAAAGGAAGAGAGACCTGGTAAGAGGAAATTATATTGCTGAGGAAATCAATACGAAACAGCTTGGCATGTACCCACTTGTAGTGAATAATTTATAAATGCAAAGGCAAGAAGTGGCAAAGGTAGACTAAAAGCAGACTAACCAGGAGCCCATCCTTCTCGTGTTTTTAGGGAATGCCACACCTGGAAACAGGAGGGTTAGTGTCCAGTTCTGCTCTGACTGCTTAGTCATGACTTCATTTGCTCAACCACAACCATGGTTCATAAAATCTCACCCCATCCTTCTCAGAGCTATTGTGAGAGCACAGTGAGAAAGCCTGGTGAAAACACATTGAAAAATTTTAAAGTTATTATTATCGACAGACTTCCCAATCGTATATTTTCTTATGACCCTGAGCAAGTTTCTGTGTTCGTATGTGGACACTTTTTAAAACGACTTAAATAATTACGTGCCATTTTGATGTAGGAAAAAAAAGAGAAATAAAAGAGGACAAAAAATCTTTTTAAAAAGTGTTATATTGGTTTTCATGAGATTGCCACATTCCTTAGGTGTTATTGGTATGATCATTAATGTTTATCCGGCTATTTTGATTGTCCAAATCTTCATACGTAATTAAAGTGGACCCTAAATAAATGATAAGTAATCCATAACTAATGAATGGAATAATATAATCAAGGGGTTATTAAGATATTGAGAATCGCTACTGAATGGTTTCTGGCCTGTCTATAAATTCTGATCTTGAAAGTCAGTAATCTAGACAGTAGCAAATCTTACAAAAGGTAGCTCGATAACAGTGATACTTTTGGGTCCTCCATTATGACTATATTTGGGTGAATTATTAGCTCCTGAAGCTGTTATAAATTGTTTAGGAATGAAACTTTTGATCTATCTAACATAATTATAGTATTACTCGTGGCTGGTTCCTTCCACATAAATAAGCTAATTTAATTTTAAGATAATAAAAAGTACCTCTAATAGACGAAGCAACTGGATTTTATAAGTTTAATTGAATAACACAAAACTCTAAGAAATATTTTTTTAAAGGCTGAAACATTAGAAATTTGGCATTAAAGTTGGTGTTTTTCTTCCTTACTTTTACATCCTGGACATCTTTAAATGAGCTTTGAGTCATTTCTCCGTACTTCACCACGGAGTTAATCAAAAGCAGAATTTGCATTGAAAAACCTCTAAATTGAGGCATATTAACCTACTAATCACAGTCGATGACAAAGTCCTAATGACTGAGGATCAGTTTCCAAATCATGACAACAGAGCTGCTTCTAGGTCCAATCACACACGTGGTTTTGAAGGGGACTGTTTGAAGATGACTGTTAATAGATTGTTTCTGTACCACGAAATAAAAACGAGAATTCCTTTATTCTTTTAGTAACGGACATATGTTTCTAAACTAATTTCAAGTAGTAAATATTTCTCACAGTATCTTATATCTGAACCAAATTGAATTCTGATGTGCCTGTCATCTAATTCATGTTGAACTTGTATTTATCAATGGAAAGATCCATTCTTCTCAAATAAGAAAAAAATCAGGATATTAAAAAAATAGATGTGAACTACTTTAAAATTCTAAAGTGGAATATTACTAAAAACATCTTAAAGATAAAGTCTACCTGCTCCTCGAGAAAGGAAGCGCATAAATTCAACACGATCCCTCTAATTTGGACTAAACAGACATTTTCTGTGCTTGACAGCTGCACGTCCTCTTAAGGATAAATTCCTATCCCCTCCTGAGCTCTGAGTTATCCTCTCAATAAGTTAGTGTCGGAGAGCAGAGAAAGTCATATACAGGAGCAAATGGTGGTGAATAAACAAAGCAATAAGCAGTCATTTCTTAGGCGTATTATTAAAAACAGGTTGGAAAATAAATTCCTTATTTCTGATCAAAATAAGGTGGTATGTCTCCCAGTAGCTACGTTTAGCATGTTTAACAGGCAGGCATATGAAGCAAGATTTTGTGAGTAAATTATCAGCTTACTATCAGCTACAGTGTGTTTGCTTATAATGTTTTCTTCTTTCCATTAGATTAATTTTTCCTCATTAATCCTTCATTTGCTATGGTCAAAATGAGTGGATGCAAACTTGGAGGTACATAGATACCTTTGATGAGCAGTCAGAACCACTTAGACTAAACAGAATAATCCAGCACCTGTCCCAGGAGGAAAAATCACTGCTGTTTATTTCAGCCTTTTAGACTCAATGTGAATGTTTACATGTTCCAAAAATATAATGGAATGAAGTCTATTGGAATGTATTTTTTTTGGAATGTATATTTTTAACGGTCTTTTTAAAAAAGTGTGTTGATGCAAATTTAAATAATTTCTGACTTTAGACAGAGCAATGACCTCAAATTATTAAAAGCACATATATGTATATTTATTACATACATACACACAAATACACATATATCTTTGCAATGAAATAGTACTATTGTTTAGGAGTATAGTTTTAAAATTGCAAAAGGTTTAATATCCAGTAGTTTAAAAGGACAAGGGAGATTACATAAGACAGCCTCATCTTTTTATAGATTAAGATTCTCAGGTTAAACGAATTATCCAAGTTTTACTGTCTCAAAATGCATAGCCAAGATTTAACAAATGCCTAATTTCACCGGCTAAATTCCAATGTTGTTACAAATGCTTTATTTCCTGGTAAAATGCTGATGATACTCCAGGGCTTATTTCAAAGCTAAAGCAGTCCTAAAATTAAAATTTTACTACACTACTTTTAAACGTCATTTTACTTTTCTTGTTGAATCCAGTGATTTGTTATTTTTTCCATTGTGATATATTGTATTCTTTTTTTACTAGAAGTATAGCTAGTTTACAATGTTGTATTAGTTTCAACTGTACAGCAAAGTGATTCAGTTCTTCTTCAGATTCTTTTCCATTAAATGTTATTACAGGATATTGAGTATAGTCCCCTGTGCCATACAGGAGGACCTTGTTGTTTACCTATTTTATAGATAGTGATTTGTATCTGCTAATCCCAAACTCCTAATTTATGTCTACACCCCCTTTCACCTTTGGTAACCATAAGTATGTTTTCTATAACTGTGAGTCTATTTCTGTTTTGTAAATAAGTTCATTTGTATCATGTTTTTTAGATTCCACATATAAGTGATATCATGATATTTGTCTTTTTCTGTCTGTTATACTTCACTTAGTATGATAATCTCTAGGTCCATCCATGTTGCTGCAAATGACATTATTTCATCCTTCTTTATGGCTGAGTAGTATTCCATTGTATAAATGTACCACATCTTCTTTATCCCCAGTCATCTGTCGATGGACACTTAGGCTTGCTTCCGTGTCTTGGCTATTGTAAACAGTGCTGCTGTGAACATTAGGGTCCATGTATCAGTGATTTCCTATTTGAATTCAAATAGGTCCTACTTACACTGCAGTTATTTTTGAACATTTTGGTTTATGAAGTCAGAAATTGATACGGTTAGTTTTGTAGTGTGTAATATTTTATTTCATTAATTTTAGCTTTACTTTTTACATGATGGGCTTTTATCATTAAGGATATCTTTATCAATTAGCAAGGTTTAGAGATGTTTTGCTTTCACTCACTAATAGGATGAATGAAAGAGGAAAAGAACAAAAGGAAACAAAAAAAGGACCTGGCAAAATGTCAGAAGAGGAGGGAAGAGAAGGGTTTTCAGGAGAATGGATCCATGCATCTGGAAGGCAGCGGCGCTCTGAGCAGAATGAATGGAGCTGTGGGGTTTGTAAGAAGCACTGCTTCTCTGAAGGAAAGGGGATGGGAGAGGAGCAAGTGAGGGAGCTCCCCATCAACCAGGTGATAGCTGATCCCAGGACAATGTAGGTGCTCTGAGGAATGAGGGTGATGGATCACAGCCTAAGGAGCTTTGGGAGGCTGTGCGCTGGTTGCCATTTAACATGTATAAAACATTAACGCATTTGTACTTGGCAAGTGAGTTCTTAAAAGGGCTTTTCTGGTAAATATTGCTGAATAGAGCTAACATCAAATTTTTTTTTTTTTTAAAGTAGGGAGAAAATGGAAAACAGAGCTTCCTACTAGTTCAATGATGCTCTAGAGAGGAAAGACAGTTATTTTGCCTTTGTCAATTTAAAGGGGTTTGGGCTTCCAAAAAAAACGTTATTAAAAGGTTATGCATGGGGGGCTTCCCTGGTGGCGCCGTGGTTGAGAGTCCGCCTGCCGATGCAGCGGACGCGGGTTCGTGCCCCGGTCCGGGAAGATCCCACATGCCGCGGAGCGGCTGGGCCCGTGAGCCACGGCCGCTGAGCCTGCGCGTCTGGAGCCTGTGCTGCGCAACGGGAGAAGCCACAGCAGGGAGAGGCCCGCGTACCGCAAAAAAAAAAAAAAAAGTTTATGCATGGAGATGGTGCTCCTGTTTAGCACCTCTGAATTCTTCTTGGAAAGTGCTAGACACGTGCAAGATAGAACCATGAGGACCACTGGTCATAAGGGAGAGAAAATTATGTTTCTCAGTCAAGTTAGACTCTTTTTTCGGAATAAATTAAGGAAAGGTAATACTCAAATGATTTTGATTGTGGTTGGGTATTAAAGGATGTTTTGTGATTTCTCTACTCTGGATGGCCATGCTGTAAATGCATATCCCCTAATGTAAGCAAATTGAAATTAAATATTAACTAATTTATAATTTTGATTATTTTAACATGTACTGAATGATTCCAAAAATACCAATAAAAGAGAGGGATCTAATTTCTCTTATGAAGAGAAGTTATTAGGTTAAGTGGTTTAACACCAGAACCAGTTGACTGACTGTATCATCCAGATTTGAAACTAAAATCACTCAGGTTTAAGGAGAACAGTTGGGATAGAAGTTTAGAATTGGATGAGGCTGCAAACACCCTAAAAATAAGATCTCCTCTATCTCGAGCTAAAGCTCCACCAACCAAGAATGCTCTTTGAATTAGCCTTGTAGTTATTAACTGTATGCACTAGGGAGAGATAAGAAAAGTAAGGAACATTTTGAATTGGTTGGAACACATGATAAAATTATTTTAGAACAAATAAGATGTGATTGTGATGATGGGAAATGAAAAGGTAAACAGGAAAGACAGAATGTAATTACTCTGTGAAAATAAATGTTCTGTAGTCATTCTGTCCTTTGCTTTTCATCCAAATCCATGCCTGACTTTTAGTCTACTTCCACTCATTCATTAATTATATCAAGGCTTCTTGCGCTGCAGGTGCTGTGCTAGGCTCTGGGGACAAAATGAATGAGCTAGAGTAAAAGTGCCTTTGAAAACACACATGTCCGTGTTCAAAGAAGACTTCTCCATTAATGTCTTTTAACCTTGGATAAATTAATGAACATTCAGCCTCGGTTACAAAAATGAAAATGATAATTCACACCTCTTAAGGATAAGTGAAATATTATACTTTAATCTTTTAGGTTTAACATTGGCATATAATCATTCCATAAATGATAGAAATATTTTTTTGATGTTCAGGTACTTGTTATAAATTTATTAAAAACCACATTCTAAGGACTTAATATATATTTTCAAGAAAGTTTGATGTCTAAGAGAAATTACTAAATAAATTAAATGTAGCATCATTAGGATTGTGGCTGACTTTTCCTGGCTTTCCAAAAGCCATTCTCAAACCTGTGTCTTGTCACCTCCCATAATAAGGCTAGGAAAAAAAAAAAAAAAATTGTTTGACAACCTCCCTGGAAGCTAGGTGAGTTATTGGTCACAACCTGATGAAAGGCTGGTTGGAAAATATTTTTCTCCCTGTTAAAAAAAAAGTCCTCTTTTTCTGACCATTCCTTTCTGTAAGTTTGAAATGATAATCTAAAGATGTAAAAACCACAACTACAGCAGCCATCTAGCAGCTAGGGCAATGGCCAAGAGCATTGCCAAAATGCTGACCAAGATCTCTGGCATAACTGAGATATGCATCAACACTGAAACTACTAAACTGTATATTTTTTTGCATGAGAAAAATGTCACTATTACTTAAGCAGATATCAGTCAGAGATTCTGTTTTTTAGAACTTCAGTCATTTCTAATTGATGAAAGTCATATTAAGGAATGGTCAGGGTTAGAAGGAAGCCCATGGGAATAATATCTAATCATTTAGTCTGTGATGGGGACAGTGACTTGGGGTTATTCCTAGAGGAGATGACATGAAAATTAAAATTTAAAAAGTAAATAGACTGGATAGACCGGGAGTTTGGGATTGACATGTATACACTGCTATATTTAAAATAGATAACCAATAAACAAATAAATTACTTTTGAAAAAAAAAGTAAATAGTAAAATCTCTCTAGTAAATAGTAAAATCTCTCTAGTAAATAGTAAAATCTCTCTAGTAAATAGTAAATCTCTCTAGTTTCCAAAAGCTTGTCTGTGGTTTGTCCTGATGTGGATTTCTTTGGGTTTATCTTGGTTAGAGTTTGTTCAGTTTCTTTAATCTGTAGGCTTCTGTTGTTTTCCAAATTTGTAAGTAGTCTAAATATGTCTATTAAAAGACATAAATGGTACAGTGGATCCAAAATCATGACCCCACTGTCCAGAAGAAATTCACTTATAATATTGGCTGTTAGAAAGTAAAAGGATTGGAAAAGATATATCATAAAAACATAATAAAAAGAAAACAAAAATGGTTATATTAACACCAGATAAAGCAGACTTCAGAACAAAGAAAATTACCAGATACAGTAAGAAACATTATATAATGATAAGTCAGTCCACCAAGAAGATATGGCAATCCTAAACTTGTATCCATCAAACAACAAAGCTTCAAAAGATATAAAACAAAAATTAATAAAAATGAGAGAAGAAATAGATAAATCCACTATTATACTTAGATAATTAAACATCCTCTATAAGCAGTGGATGAAACTAGACAGAAAATCAGCAAGGATGTAGACGAATCCAACATCATCAACCAAAGGATCTAATGGACATTTATAGAACATGCCATGTAAGAATAGCATGTTCTTTTAAAATACCCATTGAATAAATACCAATATTTATTATATCCTAGGTCATAGAACATGGCTGAACAAATTTAAAAGAACTAAAACAATACAGTGTATGTTCTCTGACCACAATAAGATAAAATTAGGAATCAATAATAGTGACATGACAGGAAATTTCCCAAATACTTGGAAACTAAACAGTCTGCTTCAAAATAATCCAAGGATGGAGAAAACCTCAAAGAAAACTAAATATATATTTAATTATATATATATATTCATATATTTATATATATACATATATAACTGATTGAAATGAAAATAAAATGTATCAAAAATCGTGCTAAAGCAGTATAAAGGGGAGAATTTATAGCACTAAATGCATACATTAGAAAAAAGAACAAGTTTCAGATCAGTGGTCTAAGCTCCCACCTCAATTACATAAAAAAGAGGAGCAAAATAAACAGGAAAAGGAAGAAATAAAGACAAGTAGAAGTGAATAAAAAATAATTCAGAAAGTGAATGAAAAAGTTCTTTGGAAAGATCAATAAAATTAACAAATGTTGAGCGAAACTGTCAAAGAAAAATAGAAGATTGCCAATATCAGGAATGAATCAGACCTGTATACACCAATAGGAAAGTAAGGGATACTCCAATTCTGCTCGTATAAATCTGAAAAAATAGGTAAAATGAGCCAATTCCTCAAGAAAACAAAAACCCCTCAAATTACCACAACCCAGTCAATGTGAAATAAATCATTTGAATTGTCCTATTACATCTATTAAGGAATTTGAATTCCTAACTTAAAGCAAAACAACAAACAAATGAAAACTTCAGCAAAGAAATCCTCAGTTCAGAATGGTTTTCACTGGAGAATTCTACCAGAACTTTAAAGAGTAATTGACTCCGATTCCACACAGTCTTTTCCAGAAATTAGAAGGTGACTCATTCACAAATCATTTTATGAAGGTAGCTTTATCTTAGTACTAAAACCAGAAAAATATAGTACAAAAATAAACACACACAAAAACAACTAGAGACCAAAACCTATATGAAAGTATTTGTACAAATCATTAACATAATATTAGCAATTAGAAATCACCCTTTCATAAAATGAATTATACACCATGATAAAGGAGAGTTTATTCTAGGGATTCAAGACTGGTTCAGTATTCAAAAATCAATCAATGTAATCCACTCTGTTTTCACACTTTTATATAGTCATTGTGGAGATAGCATTTGACAAAATTCAACATCCATTCAAGATAAAAATTCTCAAAAAAGTAGGAACAGAGGGGAACTTTCTCAACTTGATAAGGAGCAACCACAAAAAACATACAACAAACAATATTTCATTTTGAATTTTGAGAAGAAATACGAGTTTTGGGAAACTGAATGTTTTTCCCCTATGATCAATAAGGCAAGGGTGCCTGCTCTCACCACGCGTATTTGGTGTAGTGTTGGAAGTTTTAGCCAGTGCAATAAGGCAGGAAGGGGAAATTAAAGGCATACAGATTGGAAAGGAAGAAGTAAAGCTGCACTTATTTTACTTATTTGCAGATGGCATGTTTGCATATCATCTTAGTTTAGGTTGCTGTAACAAAATACCAGAGAATGGGTGGCTTAAACAAGAAACACATTTCTCAGAATTCTCAGACCCCTTTGCAGACTGCGTATGTTACTTGGGTGCTGAATTCAGAGCTGGATTAAGTGATGATATTGTGGACGACCCCAAAAGTGGGGTCCGGCTGCTCGCCGTTCAAAAGCCAATAAAGAGGCCAGGTTGGTGGAAAGGAAAGTTTGCTTTATTTTGGATGCTGGTGAGCGGGGGTGGCGGGGAGGGCGGATACCTGTCCAAAGGCCAGCTCCCCCTCCCCCGCCAATCAGTGGGCAAGAGCTTTTATAAGAGGAGGGAGGGAGGGGCTACCTGCAGAAACAGCACAGTCAGCTCTGACGGTCATCTTGAAATTGGTCATCGGTGCTCTGACCAGCGTCATCTTGATTGTTTTAGGTGTAGTTAATCTTCGGTTCCAGGGTTGATTTGTTCCCATTTCCTTGAGGCCAGTTCTTGGAATTGCGGCAGCTTATGTCATGGCTACAGCCTGGGCATCGTGTAGTTAACTCCTTCCACCTGGTGTTGGTTTCTGTAGGTACAAGACAGCTCACAGGATACGGCTCAGAATATTATCTGTAACCTTTACGGAGGACCTAAAGGTTCTTGACTATGCTTAATGACTAAACTATTATTATTTAGTCTCCTTTGACTGTTTTCCTTTGTTTCTGCATTTTCTCACTTCTCTGATTAAACTTATCTTTTGGCTAAAATTTTTCCGCAGACAAAAGGCAGGCTGAGGACATGGCAGGGCAAGGACCATAGGGTCCTGCTCCATTTCAATATGAATTGGAAGATAATGTGTTCTGGAGCTGGACGCTGCAGGGCTGGCTTTCTAGTGCGGCAGAGGTAACTCTCCAACAGTGGAAGAGCAGGAGCTCCCCTGGCACCGCCTATCTGTGACAGGAGTTTTGGAGCTGTTCTTGCAAACTTAGCCCAGCGTCTGTCCCTTGAGCACTCCCAGAACTTCTGGATGCCATAGAATATTTTGTAATTAATCTCTTTCTGTTTAAACCAGCTGAAGTGAAATGTGTCCTCTGCTGCTGAATTCTGACCAATACAAGGCAGGTGTACTGTGTTTATTTTGTTGAAACAAATGGAGAGTGATAATCCAGAGTTTGAATCTGGGGGAGAAAATGTGACATATGTTATTTCCTTTTAGCATAGTGCCAACTTGTGATACGTGACATCTAGCCTGCATTTTTTCCCCCCCTGGGAAAATTTCTTATTGTGTGAATAGGCATAGGATTTGGTTGTCAAGATATGTATATATCTTTTTCTAAATATCTATCTTTTTCTAAAATTTTAGGTCCACCCGGAGACTTGGAAATGTGTATCATTAAATGTTAGAAGAAAGTTGTTTTAGGAGACTTGTAGATCCAAATATAATGGAGTTGATTAAATAGGTAGCATTATTGTTGACGTTTTATATCAAATAATTTATCGTATAAGATGATAGAATTAAGCCTATAATCACTTAATTATTTCCTGCACACTTTGATCAGTGCGTCTTCAAAGATGTGATAGAATCAAGACAGAACATATTCTCTCTTTAAATCTTATGCCAAAGTCTTAATGAGGATGTTGAATTGCAGGAACCAGAGCTTATGTTTGGTCCATTAGCCAGTAGTGGGTACATTGAGACAATGGAGAATGTCCTCTGTGCATTTGAGAAGAATGTGTGTTTTGCTGTGGTTGGGTGGGTAGAGAGTTCTGTACGTGTGTGTGAGATTTAGTCATCCTACTGTGTAGAAGTCCTCTATTTCCTTACTGATCTTCTGGTCTGGTTATTCTGTCCCTTATTGAAAGTGGGGAACTGTCGTCTCCAACTATTATTGTAAAACTGTCCATTTCTCCTGTTAATTCTATCAGTTTTTGCTTTATGTAATGTATCTGTAATGTATTTACCTAAGTAAATATTTATAATTGTTATGTCTTATAATTGTTATATCTTCCTAAGGTCTTGAATCTTTCATTAATATATAATGTCCTTCTTGGTCTCTTATAACCTTATTTGGTTTAAAGTTTATTATGAGCTCATTATGCTTAAATGAACAGTGCCTCCTGCTTTCCCAAACTGAGTTGTTCATTAGTTGAAACAGAGACACCTCTTGCCTCATTCCTTCAGATATCCTGTAGACAGGTTAGTGCAGCCCCACAGGACAACTTGCAATTAAGTCTCCTCTGCTCCCTCTCTCGGGCTCAAGGGAGGGACCAGGGAGATGGGCTTCCACTGCTTAGGGAGGGAGTGGGTCTGGGCCAAGTGAAAATGCCACAAATCTTTCTTATCCTTTTGAAGGTGCTTAGTGTTGATGGGGCTTTTGTTTGCTCTAAACCTTTGACTGTTTCCAGAGCTCCAACGAAGTCGATCCTCCTCTTTTATTCAGCATTTGTGTACAAGAATGAGAGCTTGGAGCTGCCCTAGTTTGCCATTTGCTAACATCACTCCAAGAATCTCTTTTTTGAGGCGAATTTCGTAAAGAATCTGCATTAAGGCGAAAAGAAGCAGATACTTAAAATTCACATTCTCTGCCACAGAAAACTGTATTATCTTTTCGTGCTTTTGGAAATTACTCTTTAAACCACTATCCCAGAAGGAGTCTGAAAATGACAAAAAAGTACTCAAAAAATTTCAGGAGTAAGATGTGAAAAAATAAATGAGACATAAATTTTTTCAGGAAAATTCTCATGTAAAAAGATAATAATGGCACATTATTTATGGTGTTACACATTGCAAACATTTTATTTCAGTGCTCTCATGTCTTTCAGATATAAGATTTTAAGAGAGATGTTGAAATAAGTAATCTCTGCAACATTTGACTTATTCTTTTCCTGCACGTGTGATGATGGTGTTAGATCATTTTTTCCTCTATTTGTTATCACTTTAATCTAAAGTAAAATGTAAGACTTTGTAAAAGACTCAGAGCCTTCAGTCTGTCACTTCTGTGTCTCATGACTTGAGGCTGTCTTTAGCATCTTGATAGGTTTTAGTAAGTTTAGTGAGGTGAGAAGTAGGTGATAAAGTACAAGGTTTAGCTGAGAAGGAAGAATACCACAGATTAATTCAAATGACCATTTTCAGTGCTGTCATTGAAGAGAAGACACAGCCTCCCTCACGTATACTGTTATCAGATCATGAATTGCTATCCTGTTTTAGTAAAATAGGGTTACGTATAGAAAATCTTAGTGAGGTACGTTATAGTAATCCCACTTCTTTTTAAAAGACTTTTATTGAAGTACAGTTGATTTACAATGTGTTAATTTCTGCTGTACAGCAAAGTGATTCAGTTATACATATGTATACATTCTTTTCTTATATTCGTTTCCATTATGGTTTATCACAGGATATTAAATATAGTTCCCTGTGCTATACAGTGTGACCTTGTTGTTTTTTTTTTGTTTGTTTGTTCGTTTGTTTTTTTGCAGTACGCGGGCCTCTCACTGCTGTGGCCTCTCCCGTTGCGGAGCACAGGCTCCGGACGCGCAGGCTCAGCGGCCATGGCTCACGGGCCCAGCCGCTCCGCGGCATGTGGGATCCTCCCGGATCGGGGCACGAACCCGTGTCCCCTGCATTGGGCAGGCGGACTCCCAACCACTGCGCCACCGGGGAAGCCCGGACCTTGTTGTTTTAATCTCGCTTCTAAATATTGGTTTTCAGGAGCTAATCTAAGATGAAGAGGAATCTAAGATACAGGATAGTCCGTGAATGACCAATCTGGATTTGTGTAGGTGTGTGAATGTGTGTGTGCACATACATGTGTGTGTTAGAAATTGCAAACAACTTGATAACAGAGGATTATTAAATAAATTGTAGTTCACTTATACAACCAAATACCATTCCACAATTAAAACGATGATATAGTTTTATATTTCATATAAAATGACACTAAAATCAAATTAAGTGAAAAAGCAGCCTTCACAGAAATGCACATCATATGATTACATATAAATATAAATACGCATACATAAGAGTTGTGTTTAGGCATGTAGACTAAAAGCAAACTGTGGCTGTCACTGAGAAGAGGCTTTTTCTTTCTGCTCTTACATATTGCCTAGAGTTTTTTTTTTTAAATCATAACGTGTTCGATATTGGAAAATATTCTTCGACAAACACAAAATTTGGAGAGTTGGCAATACAGAGATGAGAAAACTTTAAGTTTAGAGATGGAGGACTGGGAAGAGAATAAAATGAAATTTACTTCCAAGGATTAACTAAGAAAACGCCAGAATATAAAGTTGATAATAGAAGATGATAAAGAGTTAATTCAGTGTTCAAAAGAGCACAAGTATAAGTTAAAATGAGACTGGTCTCCTTACGTTCAGGAATCCTAAAGTCCTTTCTCAGAAGTAGAGGGTATAAGGCTTGGTCACTTTAGCCAGGGTGGAATTTAGATAAAAGTGAAGAGGATGTGAATGTAAGCTCAAAATAACTGTAAGCACTTATATGGTGCTTATAATGTGTTAGGCACTGTCCCAAATACTTTACAGGTATCGTGAATACTCATTTATCTTTCACAGTCACCAGAAAAGAATTTCTGTTACTGTTATGCATAAAGCACAGAGAGATTTATAGGAGTCAGAGTTGGGATTCTAATCCAAGCAACCTGAGCCCAGTGTCCTGTGCTACGAGGCCATAGAGCCAGTCAGACTTTAGTCTGAACCATCCTCAGCATAGAAGTCACAAGAATGATAGCAGAACAAGTTGTAGAAAAAAAGCTGAGAGCCAAATGCTGAAGGTGAGAACATCCCCCGAGGTTAGTAAACTATGATAGTGCCGGAGAATCATCACATAAACTCTTAATGTAATGCATGCTCTGTGCAAGAAAAGAAAATCAAAACCAGTTATGGGCTGTATAACCCTGAGGATTAGTATCTTCTCATGTTGGCAAATGGGCTTACAGAAAAACACTGAAACAGCCGTTCCCCTTTTGTTCTCTTGTGTTTCAGATAAAAACCCAGTGTAGTTTGCCTCAAGGCCATTGATCTGTAATTTAGAATGCAAAACCTCCAAGCCTGCCTACAAAGTCTATTGTTAGACTCTCTAAATAAAAACAACAACCAAGGCATGGATGAAATAGAATATCGTATTTTTTTTACCTGTAAAATTGTAAGGTGAAGAAAATTTGCTGATGTGAAATTCAGGCATGTGACCTTCGGTGGGGAATAGCTCTAAAATATAGAGTTTGAGCTTCTAGAATCACACAGCTCCCTAGGAAAGTGTGGTAAGCAGAATTCTCTGATGGCCGCTGCGGTTCCTGGCACAGAGCATGCCAGCCTGCATACTCCCTCTTCTTGAGGGTGGACACAACCTCTGAATATGAATTATCTGGATATCAGGTCCCTCCATTTAGTTACTTCACACAGTAAGTGGTGGTGGACGGTCACGCTCATGATTAAGTTATATTGAGAGCAGTCTGGATGGCGGATGGGAAGTCAACTTGATGGGCTCACGCCTGCCCATCAGGAATTCCTGGTGCAAATGGGGGGTGGGGGGGTCACAGGAGGCCTCTGTGTGTGGCCTGGAGGAGCTGAGAGTGAACTCCTGCTAGTGAGCAGACGTGGACCTCCATCCTGCTCCCTCAATGGATTGCATTGTGCCATTGACCTGAATAACCTTGGAGGAGCCCCCTGGCTCCCAGATGAGATGCACAGCCTGACAACTTGACTCCTACCTCTGGGACCAAGTCATCATGCCTAGATCCCTGTTCCCAGGAAACACTGACATCATAAAGTTGTGCTGTATTAAGCTGATAAATTTGTGTTAATTTGTTATGTAGCAACAGTAAACTAATACAGTACATGGAGAAAATGTACTTTATCAGAAAATGAAACAAAATAACACAACAACTTTTATTTTAAATATATATATATATATATATATATATATATATATTTTTTTTTT